>NW_027248277.1:16714298-17457771 GCF_041260155.1 Ptychodera flava | reverse complement strand
TGACGACGATCCGAAACAGCGCCCTCACATGTCGTCACAGACTGCCGCTGGTTCCCGCCCTTTGAACAAATCTTGGCAAGATGTACGAGTCAATATTTCCTTCACGTGCGTGGATATGAATAACCACGGCATAAATAAGCCATTAAAACGTGCTTTCTTGTTGAAATGCAGGGTCCCTGTCGACTTCTGCCACTAAATCACACAATTTATCGTTTCGGAGTGGAACTCGCTTCTTTGAGAAGTGACGGCCGGCGACCAGTTGGGTGACATTCGTCTGGCGATCTCTTACTCGGCACGTGTTGAATGAAACTATTGACATGAGTGAAGACGCGGCACGGTGAGATGCTGGCTTAACGGAAAAGAAGCCAGAGAATTACGATATTTGAGGTAAGATCATGCATCTATCCACCACGCATCATCCATTGTCTCTATACACCGATAACTATATCTAATATTGCACGCTACAAACCTATTTAAATTCAACGTATCCGAAGGCGCGATTTTTTTTATGTCTTGCTCTCGCTGTTTGCCGAATCAATTTCTTGGACGCGTGTGAATCGATTCCCCAACGAGTTTTAAATTAACTCGATTCAGCGAATCCTGTCAACTATCACAATGGAAAATCGACACCCAATGCATGGCAGTAATTACTGCTAACTTTTCATGTTAGTTGCTAATGTTTGCGCCGTAGATGGCGATTTGATTTAGATTTCTGAGAAATAAATGAATCGCCCTGGCGAGGAACTTAAGCGCGCAGATATTGTTACATCATATGTGTTTCAAAATGGCTGAAACCGTCTGGAGATTATCCGGACCTAAATTATCTTTTATTAATAGTAATGCATATTATCGATAAGTTGTAGTTTTCTAAAACGTTTGCATGTAAAGGAAATAGTTACTTCACAGATATAGCGAGTGTTTTAGGTTTAAAACGCGCACTGCAAAATCATTAAGTAAAATTTCACAATATAACGGAAAGTTTAAGTGCAATGTATGTTAGACTCGATATGGTACTATTTGTAACTTGCGATAAACGTAAAGTAAAATCATTATAAACCTGAACATTTGAGTACGAAGCAAGCTTGTTTGATCTACAAAGGTTTATAAAATTTATTCGGACTTTTTTCACCGAACGACATTTAAGTACAGTGACTTGTATGGGTTTATTACTCCCTCGCATGAAACTAACGGTAGCGAGAGTACACTTGAACGTCGTGTTTGTCTGACTCAGATAAGACGAGAAGAAGCCTACAAACATGTGACGGCAGTCAGGGATTGGTCGTTGCAAAGGTGGCCTTGTAAACGTTATGCAAATATAGAACGTATAGTATTTTCGATGTTTTTTTAATTCTCTTTGCGAGCTAGTGGCCGATTCTTTTCGTACATGTCCGCTGAGACTGTCTGTTACAAAAACCCACCAATCCAAAGAATATCAAATGGTTCGACTTGAATGCGCTTATCTTGAATGGAAAGCCATGAAAACGGATAAGTTGTCTTTTCAAAGTACAATGGCGATAGACTACTTTCAGTTCGTTACACTTCTGTCCCTATTCGCCATTCCTTAATGTAATGTCTCAAGTTGTAGCAGTAGAATGCACTCAGGGACAGATATTCGGACTTTCAAATTTTACTCTGCAATTGTTGGCAGATCGATCAACTGCGTGTGTCACTCATTTTGAAGACTGTGGAGTACATGAAGATTTCACCGTCCAGTTTTTTTTTGAAAATCGAAACGTCAATTTTTGTCACATAAATGTATATTTTATTGAGCCTTTTGTAGTGAAACGTACGAGATTTGAAATAAATATCCAGATACACGAAATAAAAGAAACGACAATAAAAACACTAAAGAAACCCCGCCAAACCCAGAAATTGTATCTTGAGTGCACCGTTGCAGTACGTAGATTCAAATATGAAATTTATCCACAAAAGTCATGGTACGTATTTCATCTTAAGTTTTTATCGTTCTTCCTAAATGGCACAAATTCACGTTGACATTTTTCTGCCTTCATTCTTTTGTTTTTAAATTACAAAATGTTGAATGCATGGCAGCCTCTGCCTCTGCGCATGATCTCTCCGATCACGTGACCATAGATTGTCTACTGGTGATCTCTCGGAGGCACCAGAATACTCTGCAGCATCCACGAATCGGGTTTGAGAACTTGTTCTTCCTACTCCGTTAGATAACCGACTCTTGCAAAGGTTGGGTCATTATTGGCTGAATTGGACAATCTTAAAATTTCTCACAGCGTTGCTTCTACAATTTTCGGACGGATATATATTTTCAGGATTGTTCCAATTCTCCAACCTTTCATGCAACATACTAACAGCATAAGAAAATAAGAAGACAAATATTTGTAAGCCGTCATTTCAAAACTTTTGCGAGATCTTTGCATTGATTCGCGTTATGCAATGGCACTTTACCGCGGACACTAAAGAAGCAGTGCGCGATTCGCGTCTACGATCGTGCGATCAGAATGCGGAAAACCCGACAATCGCGTTACACCCGCGCTTTTTAAATCCTTCATCACTGTTCAAATATTAAAGCCACGAATTCTCTGCCCGCTCTGATCGGATATTTGATGTTACAGCCAGCCTATGGACCGTCAGCAATAGCTCTGCACGACAGGGCTGTGTGTTACGGGCGTTATACGTGCTGCATTCATCGCCATTAAAGCTTTCCCCACAAAAGTAAAACATTACCGTTCACACTAATCCAAACTTCCCTACAAATATCCGAAGCGAAACAAACATTTTTATTAACACAAACAATCGGATAAGAATGAAGGATAACATATTCGAAACGAATCAAACACAAACTCGACACAAAAACATTTTGGATAGTTAGGTGGGGAGCCTCTTTCACATATTTTACAAAGTGACCCCAGGGAAGTGACTAGAGATGTTTCTCACTATACATCCAGCTATTCTTTAAAACCTAGTCCTTTCCAATTTGTAGAGACTGTAAGTTGTCATCCTCATTGTTGTTTTACAATCATGCAAAATTATGCATTTTATTGGATTGCATAAAGGTGCATAATATTCATGAGCCATTAAACCCTTTTATACGAGTGCATAAAAGATGCATACAGGCACCACCAATGACATCATGTTCACGCACCTTTATGCACTGCATAAAGGACAGGAGCTGACCAACTTTATGCAAATTTATGCAATTGCATAAAAAAGTTAAATATTGGATTTCATCCTGTGATAGATTTAGATTGGGTCAGTGGTTAATCATGGCACTGTCTGAAGCAGGAGTTAAACGTATTAATATTACTGTGGATGAAAACAATCCCGAACCAGGGGCGCTGGATTTAATGAAGACACTCAGACCTGAATGGATGGCCAAGACTATACAATTCAAGGTGACTAAATTTTAATTTTGCTGCGTTTCTCTTTCAAGCAGACACGAAAAGCCCAACTTCAAATCGATATCGCGTAACGCGACTCTACTTCGGCAGAGGCATTATTAATTTACTAAGATGTAACTACCGTAGATGAAAACGACAATTCTCCGCTCTGTGTTAAATTTATGTCCGCGCTGTCTTAAATTCATCTCCGCGCTGTGTAAAAAGCTCCGCGCCGTGTTAAATTTGTGTCCGCGCTTAGCTGCAATAATTGTAGCATTGGTTGTTGGTGGGGATTGGGCTTCTGTCGTGCGGCTCGTGCCTTGCCCCTTGGTTGGGGCAAGGCGCGAGCCGCACGACAGAAGCATTGGTTGTTGGTGGGGATTGGGCTTCTGTCGTGCGGCTCGTGCCTTGCCCCTTGGTTGGGGCAAGGCGCGAGCCGCACGACAGAAGCCCAATCCCCACCAACAACCAAGGCTACAATTATTGCAGCTAGTCCGCGCTGTGTAGAAATCTCCGCGCTGTCTTATATTTGTCTCCGCGGTGTGTTAAATCTATCTCCGCACTGTGTAAACTTGCTGATTTAATTCAGTATTTTTGTCCACAATATTTTGTTTTGCAATGGACACACCTAGAATTACAGCCATTATATGAGTACATTGTATTGTTATTGTACACAATTATATTTTTATTCAGCATTGAGCTCCTTTGTACACAATATGAATGAACTTCATATGTATACTTATTGTGCTCACAAGCTAAAACAATGAAGCTTCCTTTTGGTAGCTCCATGCTAATACTGGCCATTTAAATTACGGTGGTCAGGGTCATCGCCACAGCACACAAACCCGAGTGATGACTCTGGGCTTGACACAAACGCGATTGATATTTAACTAGTCAACTGTAAACTGGACCCAGGTCAACTTGACCCCGTACGTAAGTCAACTGACCCCAAAGATATTTTGCTAAAGCCCCCAGGCCCTGATCGATTTCACTCAAAACGTTTATTTTGGAGGTTATGATTTACTACTTGCAGTGACATTCTGGGACGTAATGAACGCAAATCAAAAACCGACCCCTGGGAACTCTTTGACTTTCTTCGTACAGGTGATCAAGATTAAATACATGTACATATCAAAATTTGTGAAACCTCTCAAATTAATTGATTTGTGTATGACACAAGGTCAGAATAAGTATGCCGTTCGGACAGCATTGGCAAATTAAGTATAACACACAGATCATCCTATAAATAATCATCAAATGTTACTTTACAAGATAACAAAATATTTAACAAAGTCACGCCGTAAAGCTCTTGCTTGTCAGAGTACACTTTGTCAATACTGTTTCAAACAACTGAGGCATATTCAAGTTTAGTTCTGACACAGTCCCTCTACCCACGTGGTTCTGATGAACGTTGTGTAAACCATGAGCAATGCATCCACAAGCCACTATGGCCAAAAGGCACCCCCTTTGGTACAGTAACAGCGTTCCAACTTTTTGCCAATCTTTTCCCGAATTTTTTTTTTAGCATGCCCAGTAGTTTTCAATCATCAGTGATAATAGAAACAACATGAGTTGAAAAATTAAATTGGTGTCTAGTGTCACCCCTAGATCGAGTGGGGTGCGGGATTGCTGGATAGCTGAATAGCTGAATAGCCCCGTAAATAGCTAGGTAGCTAATAGCTATGTTAGCAATAAGAATAGCTTATATTTAGCTGCTTGTGGCTATTTAAGCTATTATTAATTTCCACAGGACACTTTTAGCTGCTAATAAACGTAGTAGGTAGCTATTCAGCTAAAAATAATGATTGTAGGGCTGGCTATATAGCTATTCAAGCTATTAGCCGTTTTTAGCCGCTAATAGCCACTATTAGCTGGCTACCAGCTAAGAACTCCCGCGGTCCGAATGGGCTGGCTGTTGAGCTATTCAAGCTATTAGCCGTTTTTAGCCGCTTTTGGCTGTAATTAGCCAGTTATTAACTGGCTACTAGCTAACAACTCCCGAGGTCGGAATGGCTGGCTATTGAGCTATTCAAGCTATTAGCTGTTATTAGCCAGCTATTAGCTGGCTACCAGCTAATCATTGGACACGTCTTAAAAGGCCTGACAACTACTTACAAAGGAAGTTACGGGCGTGACTTTCACTTAGGTGTAGAAAGAATTAGACATCACATGAATATACTGAATAAATATTGTAGAACCAAGAACGTAGTATTGAGTTCTGTATGGAAATATTTTCTTTCATGCAAGTATAAGTTTCTACTAACCACAGCACATGGCATTTTTTCTGCATTGAGAGCTAAAGAAATCACAAATTGTGCGTATTGAGGATTTCATTCAATGGCATGAAAAATTTTGTTGCAAAATGATCAGGCGAATCTTGCGATTTGTAGAACCATAGACCCTCGAGAAATGGTAGAACCAAGAAAATATATTAAGTCACATGGCTGGTTGACCGGTAGAGGAGTTATGGTCGATTAGTCTTTGTTTGAAAAGGTTTCATGTGATTGCTTGTGTCTGAAAAAGTTTCATGTGATTACATGGTAACGACATTCAGCAGAGGCTTTCTTAAAGCCGCACTTTTCAATCCCAGGTTCTCGCATTAGTGGAGTTCTCCTCCCAGTCAAACATTTGGCCAGTACGATGTTTGATTTCTATAACATTAATTACACAAACTGATCTCAACCTTTTGTCACCTTTTGCTAATCCTGCAAACAGAGTTTATACAAGCGTTTGATTGACGGTCGGTTCAAATCGCCAACGGTCATTGATTCCCCATCACAAACGCTCGAATTTCCTAAAAAATTGTCTTCAAGTCGCGTTAGACTTTGAATATAACCACAGAGTTCGATCGGCAGCAGCTTCGCGCTGACCGCTTGGCAGTCTGTCTGCATTTAGCGGCCGGGGAAAACTAAAAAGTGGCATTTTCTGGAGCGTGTGCCCGCATGTAGCCTGTTTGATGTCCACTTACACAGTGAACGCCGCCACAGCTTGGCGTCCTTTTAAAGGGAGGCTCCGCCTTTAAATACCTTTTTGCATTGTCTTTTGTTCAAAGACTTATTAAATATGCATGTCAGTTTGCAGCTGAACACAAAAGTTGTTTGCAGAAGACTTCCCACAACTGACAAGTACTTACATAGGAAGTTACACAAGCGTTTGGACGATCAGCTGTAGTTTTCGCTGGCCTCTGTATTAAATAGAAATGCTCTCTGCTACCTCCATGGTAGAACCAAGAAAATAATATCAAATGTCAGGTTACATTAGAAATACCTAATTGCATTGTGCATTTCTTGTCGAGCGGGGCTCTACGGAGGCAATGGTGAACATGGTAATTATTTTGTTTATTGTCTTTAAGTTTTAAGCGAAGGGTAAAATCACGCCAAAAGATCACACTGTACATGAGAATTGGTAATGTTTATGCCCACTTTACAGGTTTTAATAGATACTAATCCCGGAGACAAACATGAATGACTGATTACACAGGTTCTAAATCAGACAAAGAGCTGCGACGAGTAAGTTCATGTGGAAAAGCAGAAGCGCAGTTGCGAGATCACTTAGATCGGCAGTGGGAATAATTGGTGTAAATAAGAAGATATCGACAACAGGTGCTGCATTGCAATAGTATCGCACTGTAAGACATTGCGAGATTTCTCGAGTTTAAAAGTTTAAAAGTTCGTAAGCAAATGTTTGAAATGTAATTAAAAAGTCAGAAAATACACATACGCATCATGGGCCAGTGGATAGAGCAGTGGACTTACGATCACAGGATGGTGAGTTCGAGCCCCGGCATGGCCATGGTGTTGTGTCCTTGAGCAAGGCACTTTATTCCTCATTGCTCCTCCCCACCCAGGAGTGATGGGTACCTGGTAGGACAGTGGTTGTAATGTGTGTGTTTAGCTCTGCTGCGCTTATTGGCTGCACATGTGAGCTGTAGTTTGCTCCCCAGGGAGTTGAGTGGTATCATATTAGGTCCAGTGACCAGGGGTAATAATAATTGTAAAGCGCCTTGAGCACATGTACTTGTGGATATGTGCGCTATATAAGAACCCAATATTATTATTATTATTATTATGTCACCTCATTCGGCGGGTTGATGATGAGCGTATAAGTTCCAGGCAAGGCAATAGTTAATACGGGAAAAAATGACTGTGTTTTTGCATGAATAAGATTGATAAGAAAATAGCTGATAGCCAGCTAATAGCCAACTAGCATTGGCTAATAGCGGCTAAAAACGGCTATTGGCTTGAATAGCTGAATAGCCAAGGATTTTGGTATCAAATAAATAGCTGCTCAACAACCCCGAAGCACTATTAAGTTACCACCATGAGGTCCCAAACATAATAGCTGAATAGCCGCTAATTATCCCTTGAGTCGTTGCTGTAAACCCTCTTAGCTGCATAGCTGCTAAATATGTCAAAGCTGGCTATTTTGGCTATCCATCAATCCCACACCTTTATGCCTAGATCACTATAACTACAGTCCCTCAGAGGGCCTATGCTACAACTATAATCTGTCTCCAAATAGAGTGCATCAAAGTTATAAGGCCTTTCAATAGGCAATCTTTTCAAAGAAAGGCTGAGTACTACAAACTTGGCATAATTAAGGCGCATCTTCCATTTGTCACACCATGTGGACAATTGATATCCTCCTGTAACATTGAACAGTCATTCACACTATCTATTATCTTAAAGGCATTCGTTGTCGCTAGATTATCTCATCAGAAAATTTACCAACAAGATTATAATGTCTATGGAAAACAAAAGGCTATCACACTTCAATAATCCTCGTACAGACCAGAACAATCGCAATCCCAGGGATCGCCAGAAATGCCTTTAAACAGCTTCAGATCGTCTGCAACCTTAAAGGCGGAGCCTCCCTTTAAAACGACGCGAAGTTATGGCGGCGTTCACTGTGTAAGTGGACACCAAACAGGCAACACGCGGGCACACGCTCCAGAAAATGCCACTTTTTAGTTTCCCCGGCCGCAAAAACACAGACAGACTGCCAAGCTATCAGCGCGAAGCTGCTGGCGATCGAACTCTGTGGTTATCAAAGTCTAACGCGACTGGAAGACAACTTCTCTAGGAATTCAAGTGTTTATGGTGGCGAATCAACGACCGTTGGTGATTTGAACCGACCGTCAATCAAACGCTTGTATAAACTCTGTTTGCAGGATTAGCAAAATGTGACAAAAGGTTGAGATCAGTTTGTGTAATCAATGTTGTAGAAATCAAACATCGTACTGGCCAAGTGTTTGACTGGGAGGAGAACTCCACTAATGCGAGAACCTGGGATTGGAAAGTGCGGCTTGCCAAATAGGTCATTTAATGAATGTAACACAGTGATCCTAGTTGTGACACCTGCGGAACCCCTGACTTCCCTGAACCAGGGTTTGATCTACACCCTTAACATTAACTACCTTCGATCTATCAGTTCGTTAGCTTACAAACCAGTCAAGGAGGGCGTCTTGTATTCCATACTTACTAAGTGTGTTAACTAAATATTTATGATTTACTTCGACAAATGCCTTAGAAAAATCTGTATATTTGACATCCAACTGTTTTGCCTCATTAACAGCAATACGAGCTTCATTAAGCAAGACAGATAGATCAAGGATCGTCCCGACGAAAAAACCATTCTTTACATGGTTATATACTCGCCCTGGTATCATTTTCTCACACATTTTTGAAATAAGAGGGACACTTGGCGATAATTTCTTACGTTTGTTTTGCTACCCTTTTTGTGTATAGGTACTAGGTACAACCAAAGCTTTCTTCAGCTTTCGGGAAAACTCCCTCGTGGATTGACCGATTATATATGAAAGTTAGTGGAGAGGAAAAGTGAATCAGCACATTTCTAAACTATAGCTGGTAAATTGTCATCATCCATTGCTTTATGTTTATTCAGGACTTAAAGTTCTAACTTAACCTCTGACACAGAATAGTGAACCTAAGCAATGGATCATATATTGGGTTTCTAATTCAGGATTGGTATTAATGACATCATTTGTAAAAACAGATTCAAAAAGGTATTGAAAATATCGGCCTCTGAGCTTCCTCGTCACAAGGCTTATAGTACAAGGTATACGCGACTTTGTCTCTTTCATACAGGCTGTAGCAAAAGAGAAAAATCGCTTGGGTTGTTCTCGAGATCTCCTGCACCAGAAGCAACATAGTCATTGTATTTTATAGTTCACAGTTGGATTCATAGTGTGACATTCGTTTGGCTCCAAGAAAGAAATTTACTCAAATAGCCACACCTCCACCTCTTATTTCTCCGGGGTCTATCACGCCTGAACCATTGGAATTCATCAAGCAGTTCATGGTCTCCCATAAAAGGTATGAACGGGCTTCACTGTCATACACAGTGTCAGGATGGAGTTCGAAGAAAAATTACATGTAAAATCAAATTAAATTACTAAAACTGTGGAAGCTCTTGTGTGACTGTAGCATGACAACAGCTGACTCTTGGTCTGTACATATATCATAAGGAAGAAACAGAATGACCCTCAACACAAGTGGCTACTAATCAAAAATGATTCGAAGAGATAAACTTTTAATAGGAGGTAAACTTGTTCGGGGTTTAAGGTCGAGTTGACCTGAGGTCTAGTTGACTAGGGTCCAGTCGGTTTTAGAGTCCAGTTATCTTAACCGATCAATACGCCAAGGCTTCCTCAGAGCTTTATGTCAATTTCCTCATTACTCTGCATTCACAAAAAGAGTGAGGGGGCTGGAGGATTTCAGGGGGATTCGAAAATTTTGGGGTAGTCACGAAAAATAAAAAAGAAATTATAAATCTTGTATGAAAAAATAAACAAGTAGGCCTAATATCAGGGCAGACGCTGCAACTGTTGATAGCTATTTCAATATCTGTATGTATATTTGTCAAATACAGTTTCTTGCTGTCTCCCTAAAGCATGCTGAAACACGCAATGTTCAGTTTACACAGGTAGTGTTGAACATCGTCGAGCAGAACTGCCCATAACATATTTATATTTTCTTTGTGTGCATTCCTAATAAATATGCTATATCATAATTAGGGGATTTGAAAAAAATTGATCCGGAGGGACTTGAAAATTTTAGAGCATTTAGGGGACCTGAAAAAGAAGATATTTCAATCGCGATTCCTCCAGCCCTCCCTTCAGCGTTATTTGTGAGCGTAGCCTTATCCTTGCCACGGTTTTCCTACATACATGAACAGCAGGAGCCTTCATCGTTGGTATAAAGGACTTGACAATCGACGCCAATTAATAAAGGCAGCATAGATTAATTTTTTATAATTATGTTATTCACAAGGTAATACTGCCGATGTTTTAATTTGTAATTGACTTGAGTTTAGCTATCCATGCTGTAATAGTTACGTCATAGACCCAAAATATTTATTCTGCTGGGATTATTTCAGGGAACAAAACGTGCTGGGATTACTTCAGGGAACAAGACAATGATAACCCCAATCAAGATGTCGATACCTTTATATCATGACATGTCAATAAACCTTGTTAAACAAAAGATTTAACAGGCCAGCCACGCTTGGCGTAATCGTCCAACATCTATGATACACATTCGCATGCAGGTATATTATCCTGGTGTGACTGTCGAATTTTGAATCAAGAATCATCTAATACGATATCAATTTTTATTTTACATTTCAGGTGTTTACGGGTGGCATTTCGAATAAGTTGTTCGGTTGTTATTTGCCTGAAAATACACGTGACATGGTTTTAATTCGCGTTTACGGAAACAAATCAATATCGATGGTGGACAGAGCAAAAGAAATAGAAACCTTTCAGGTCTTATTCAAAGCCAAGTGTGGTCCTGAACTTCACTGTTGTTTCAATAATGGGATTTGTTATCAGTATGTCCCTGGTGAGACAATAGATTCAGACATGGTTAAGTCGGAGAAAATATATCCGTGAGTATTCGAAAATGTTCTGCATCAGTGTTTCAAATTGGTATCATTGGGTGGGTACTTTAACAATGCTCAATGTTATGCTCTTTTCACTTTCCAAAAAAACTATGATTACAAAATTAAACAATTTAAATAGATAGTATCAATAACTCAACAGTTTAACTATCACGACGATCAACATATTCCTAATCAACAGTAAAAGTGTCCCATGATTTTAGGTGCATTTTTGAGTTTTGAATTGTATTCTCTGTCAAAGCACAATCCCATACACTTCAAGATTAGCTTTTATATGAAAAAAGCTGTAGCAATTGAGACACTGCTTAGTTAAAAATTAACACTTATTAGACACTCATGTGCTGATATTTGAAGAAATTGTACATTAGCAAATATATCACAAGAGTAAATTTTATTGAATGAGCAAATGCATCAAGTTAATTTTGGTAAGCCTGTTACGCTAGTTTTGCAATTGAGCGGTCTGAAGGTCACAGGAAGCAAATCTTGGATGCAAAATAAAGGTCAACAGTGATTGAAGCTTTGTGACGAACAGACCAACGATGAATGCATGAAGGTATTTATATGAAGTCTTGGTGTATTTCCCAGGTTAATTGCCAATAAAATGGCAAACTGCACACACTTAAACCGGAAAATGGTAAGCAGATTTTAAATGCTGGATTATTCCCAATTATGAAAAAATTCTATCAGATGATTCCAAGGGAGTTTGAAAATGAAGAGGTGAACAGAAGGTATAATCCATGATTTGTACTATTCACGATATCCTTCGGTAATTCTATAGACTTCTATTTCGGAGAATTAGGAATGACAGATATTTCAACAGAAGATAAAAATATCAGCAGTCTGAGAGCGGAAGAGAAAAAATTGCAGAGAAGACCCAAGTGATGGGAGAGAATGATGAAACAGAACAGAAAGAGGCAAACAAGCGGAAAAAATCTGATAGAGAAAATTTATAAACCCGCGAATGATAAATGATGATAAATCATAAATGACGAGTTATATCTTGGAATTTGCGACTTAACTTTATAGTTAGCGTTCCTCCTTATACATATGTCGGTGAATATCCTTCATTCCTCTGTTGTCGATCCCAGTTTGTGTACTTTCGCGTATTAATTTTTGTAAAAGTCCCCACAGCGACAGGCCCACAAGTGCATTTTCGCTATCCCCTGCCTGTATATCATCCCTTCACACACAGGTTTCAAGAAAATATTCCGAGCTATGACCAACTTGGAAAGGAGATTGAAGAGTTGGAGACAAAGTTGGTTCCATTGAATTCACCAATTGTGTTCTGTCATAATGATTTATCATCTGGAAATATAGTGTACGACGAACAAACTGGTAAGTGAAATAATTATCGATTTGCATAAACCTATCAAATATCTAATATTAGTAATACATTTCGTTAGTCCATCCATCCATTCATTTAGTTAGTCATTCATTCTGTCAGTCATTCTGTCAGTCATTCTGTCATTGATTCATCCATCCATTCATTCATTTAGTCAGTCAGTCATTCAGTCAGTCATTCTGTCATTCATTCATCCATCCATTCATTCATTCAGTTAGTCAGTCAGTCAGTCATTCTGTCAGTCATTCTGTCATTCATTCATGCATCCATTCATTCATTCAGTTAGTCATTCTGTCATTCTGTCAGTCATTCTGTCAGTCATTCTATCATTCATTCATCCATCCATTCATTCATTCAGTTAGTCAGTCAGTCTGTCAGTCATTCTGTCATTCATTCATCCATCCATCCATTCATTCAGGTAGTCAGTCAGTCATTCTGTCATTCATTCATCCATCCATTCATTCATTCAGTTAGTCAGTCAGTCAGTCATTCTGTCAGTCATTCTGTCATTCATTCATCCATCCATTCATTCATTCAGTTAGTCATTCTGTCATTCTGTCAGTCATTCTGTCAGTCATTCTATCATTCATTCATCCATCCATTCATTCATTCAGTTAGTCAGTCAGTCTGTCAGTCATTCTGTCATTCATTCATCCATCCATCCATTCATTCAGTTAGTCAGTCATTCAGTCAGTCATTCTGTCATTCATCCATCCATCCATCCATTCATTCAGTTAGTCAGTCATTCAGTCAGTCATTCTGTCATTCATCCATCCATCCATCCATTCATTCAGTTAGTCAGTCATTCTGTCAGTCATTCTGTCATTCATTCATCCATCCATTCATTCATTTAGTCAGTCAGTCAGTCATTCAGTCAGTCATTCTGTCATTCATTCATTCATCCATTCATTCATTTAGTCAGTCAGTCATTCTGTCAGTCATTCTGTCATTCATTCATTTAGTCAGTCAGTCATTCTGTCAGTCATTCTGTCATTCATCCATCCATCCATTCATTCATTCATTCATTCAGTTAGTCAGTCATTCAGTCAGTCATTCTGTCAGTCATTCTGTCATTCATTCATTCATCCATCCATCCATTCATTTAGTCAGTCAGTCATTCTGTCAGTCATTCTGTCATTCATTCATCCATCCATTCATTCATTCAGTTAGTCAGTCAGTCAGTCAGTCATTCTGTCATTGATTCATCCATCCATTCATTCATTCATTCATTCATTCATTCATTCAGTTAGTCAGTCATTCAGTCAGTCATTCTGTCATTGATTCATCCATCCATTCATTCATTCATTCATTCAGTTAGTAAGTCAGTCAGTCAGTCAGTCAGTCATTCTGTCATTGATTCATCCATCCATTCATTCATTCATTCATTCATTCATTCAGTTAGTCAGTCATTCAGTCAGTCATTCTGTCATTGATTCATCCATCCATTCATTCATTCATTCATTCAGTTAGTCAGTCATTCTGTCAGTCATTCTGTCATTCATCCATCCATCATTCATTCATTCATTAAGAGTACTGTTTATTCTTGATGTACGAAGATGCTATGTATTTTTTTTCAGCCAGTATTCCCATAAGTCCTGAAATTTCTATGGTGTGGTTTAAAACAATAAAGCAGTCAACAGTTAAAGGGGAAGTTCACCAAGTTCACGGGTATAGCCCCGCATTGTCCATTCACAGCAACACAGTAGTGAACAGCAACACAGAATCGGACAGTGTACAGTTTATTATAAGTGATTTATCGTTTATGCAAGGATACTAAGTACTAACAAAAGTTATGTAAATACGCACAGCCTGGTTTGCACGTGGGTGAGTGGACAATACCATACCCATGGGAAGATGTCCCTTCCATATCAGGTGATGCAAGCTCCAAGCTTGGGGCTATTTTCCCATGATTCAAATTACATGGGCAATTTCCTGTACTATTTTTATCAGTTTTTGTAAAAAATCGCGCGAGTTATAAATAGCGAAAATAGGTTTTCCGGGGTAAGCAACCATAAAGCTAGCACATATGTTAAAATCATCCTTGGTGAACTTCCCCTTTAAAAAAGTTACTCAGTCAACAGTTAAGAAATCACAGATTAGCAAGTCATTTGTGAAACGCACTAAACCATTCTTCGAACTTTCCTAAATAAAACTTTCATCCATTCCCTTACCAAATCAAGAATAAAAATCAGGGGTCACCTAGCTAAGTTTTTCTCAAGAGAAACAAATTACCTAACATTAAGCGCTCTTTGAAAGTCAAAATGGCCGCTATCTCTTTGTAAACTATATATGAAAAAAATGAAATTTGAAAAACTATGACAAGATTTTTCTTACTCCAGGAGCGTTAAAATGAGTCCCAACAAGCAGTAGGCCAGGAAAGAATCATAAATATTTGAGAGTTTTAATAGCTGTCCCCAAGGTGCATTTCTCATCTAATCTAGTGTCTGCCGTACTTAAATGTTTGTTTGTATGATAATCAAGAACTCGGCCCATAGAAAACACCTTTGGCATCGTATTTATGCTTTTCTAATTAATAGACACGTTTGACGTGACATTATTCAGATGAATATCACAAAATTAATTTGAAATCATAAAAAGATTCCAACCACTCCAACATTCAAAATTATCAAAACAAGAGAAAATAAGAAATCTGATTTGTAGCAGACTAACAGATACTAACAATGAATTGCCATTGTATAAAGCACCGAAAACTACGAAAGGAAACTTCTTACGAAAGTTACGCTGAATACCAGCAAATCACTCAAATGTACTTACTTAAAATATTTGTATTTCAGAAGATATTGCGTTCATCGATTTTGATGAAACGTTTTTCAACTACCAGGGTTTTGACATTGGTAACCATTTCTGTGAGTTTGCTGGTAAGATTCAAAAAAATTAGATTTCATTTACCTTCATTCATTCGGTTTTCTTTGACAATGTAAAGAGACGTTCTTAGATTTACGTTCCATTCCTTGACCACATCTCATGAACACCTTTAAACCCCCCTTTTTAACAATTATCAGCCTGTTCTTACAGGACGCAAAATTTTTAAGAGATTTTTCTTGCAGTATTTGTGTAGTATTTGTGTAATTTCATTTGTCGATATACTCCTACAGTCGCATAGCTATTCACCGACGAATTTTGTGTTTATCATAACTTCACACAACATCGAGCAAATTTGCTCTGATGTTATGATATTGTGTGTGAGCTATACTTGCTATACCCAATATTTCAATATGTCATTTTACTCTCGTATTATTTTATGACAGAAGCGCTTAAATTTACCAATAGAGATTCATTCTCGTTGGTAAAAATGTACATACCGAAAACATGGTCCGTGGTACATATAGCATATCATTTGGCTGTTTCTTTCCAGGAGTTCATGTGATGGACTTCGACAACTACCCACAGAAGGAATTTCAACTCAAATGGTTGAAAACGTACCTTAGCGATTGGTATACACTCTCTGGAGTCAACAAAGATGTCACAGACGAGGACGTGGAAAAGCTATACGTCGTTGTCAATAAATTTGCCTTGGTAGGTGGGCAGAGTTCAGTACAATATTTCGGTGGCAATTTTGCACTTCTTTTCATAATTTATGTAAGCTTATAGACGAGTAGTCTTCTTGTATATCAATGGTGTGATACTTAAGTACCAACATGCGAATGTCACGTCATGATGGGACTAGTGCCAGATATCGGTAACCTTTGGTCTTCCAGATCAAATTTCATGCCAAAACAATGCATCTGGAAATTGAAAAGTTAAAGACACTGTTCGCGATCCCTGGGATCGCCTTTGTTCTTGTCTGTAAGAGGATACTGGAGGTGTGATAGCCTTTTGTGTTCCATTGAAAGTGTAATCTGCTTGGTAAATTTTCTGATGAGACAATCTGGTGCCAACACAAGCCTTTCAACTGGCCATAACCCCTCTGTCCTTTAGATCACACCACGGAACAAGTTCATATGCAAGCTTACTTCATTGCTGACTGATGTTAGACGGGGGTTAAACGTGTTTTTTTCGATAGTTGACGGGCCCTACATACATACATACATACATACATACATACATACATACATACATACATGCATGCATGCATGCATGCATGCATGCATACATGCATACATACATACATACATACATACATACATACATACATACATACATACATACATACATACATACATACATACATACATACATACATACATACATACATACATACAGACAGACAGACAGACAGACAGACAGACAGACAGACAGACAGACAGACAGACAGACAGACAGGCAGGCAGGCAGGCAGGCAGGCAGGCACGCACGCACACACACACACACACACACACACACACACACAAACAAAAACACGCACGCACATATGTACCTACGTACTTGTTGTAGTTTATTGCAAACTTAAGGAAGGTATTTCTGGTTTCTCGGTAATATTACTCAGAAAATATGGGTACTAAAAGCAGACAGTCACTAAACAAACAGCCACAATACTATACATATACGATCTAGCGCTCCAGTTTAAAAGAATGTTCAAGAATGATTGTGTAAGTTTTGCTGGTAAATATTGTCGTATCATACGGTTACTTGGACAGAACAAGGTTTTATATCACTATCTTAATATTAAGCATTACGACAGTTTACTGCAGTGAGTAAAGATTGATATTTGCGTATTTATGGACAACATTGTGGATTGTTCACTTTGTAAACTGACCATATGTTGAAATTGAATTTGCTTGACCAATACTTGATCTCCACAGACATTTGGGCTTCATAGGGCTTTCAACAGGACTGTACCTATATTATTTAGTTTTGTGTTACAGAGGTGTTAATTAATTTGAATAACACTTTTGGGTATGAAGTTACGCAGCTTATACATGTATATTGATATTTCTTATCAATGTTGAGCAAATTGTAGGTCAGTGTTTCAAAATGTTTAAGCTGCGATCGTTGTCTTATTTCAACATTAATAACGTCGTAAAAACAATATCACAGATAATATATGTCATTTAACAATTTGTGTGACGTATTTCATTTATTTTACACATTTCATTTATTCTGATTTAATTTGGTTTTTTTTCTTAGGCTGCTCATTTTTATTGCGTACTTTGGGGTTTGAAACAGATAGTGCATTCCACCATTGACTTTGATTATCTCGGGTAAGTTACTGTAATGTGTGCCACTACTTGCCACTACTTGAAAATGTTGAAATACACAAAAGCAACATGTTTACTCTGTTTTCTTGTCAGTTTATAAGTTAAATGTGCGCCACTTCACAAATAGGAATTATTTCCTTTTTTTAGCAACTTTTTGAATGTCACACAATCTTACCTTCGATTCATCATATCCTGTTGTAAAGTGGATTGTGAAATTATTTCACAGATTAATTGCTAGGCTTTCCAATTCCATTGTGGAATACAGAAAGCAGTTGATTTAACATTGATTTAAGTTGATTTAAGCAGTTGATTTAAGTTGCTACAGGGAGGGTGAGTTATCTGAACATGAATTTGTCCTTTGAGTATTGCCAATGATAGGAATCATGTCGAATATGATTGAAATATCGTCAGGAAACGTCACATTTTCATTTACATTTGATAAGTCTTCGCCAATCAATTATGAAACTGCGGGATCTTTTAAATATTATATGTCGCTTCCTAAATTTTTATTCTAGCCGGTATGTTTTCCAGAATCAAACAATGGAGTTAAAGTCAACGAGAGGATCTGTAATAGCAAGCAGTATACTTTTACTTTACAATCTTAAGCTCGTAAGTTCTTTAAATGTGATACATCTTCAAGATTCTTATAATTTCTTTTATCTTAATAGGTTTTCAATCCAAAAATTTGGCGAATACTTCCGCAGGAAGCAGGAGTTTTTAGCATTGCAGATGCCAAGTGACTTAAACCTATAACAAATCGCAGCCCTCGATTCGGCCAACCTTGGTGAAAATAAGAAAGAAACAAAGATCTGTTATCAATTTTAAAGGGCATTATTGCACTAGTATCGATGAAAGATGAAGTTTTCAAAGGAAACGAGACAAACCTCCCATGTATTCCAGACCACTATGATTGACAATACGAAAGGTATAAGTGCAAATGAAAGGCCTATCCGTACATCTGTACATCTTTTCGCATGACGAGCGACCATAAGTTTGATTAGAAAGAAGTGTAACTTCATGTAAATCACCAGATTTCCTGGCTTTACCTTTTTCTCCCGTTTTCAAAATTTCAATAAATTTTAACTCCACTTTGGCAGGGCACAATTTTATAGTATTACCACGTAATGTTATTTAAATGCTATTGTTACGACAGAAAAGGCGGCGAAGTCTGCAATTTTCTGTAAAATAAATTAAAAAAATAATTATACTAAGTCTAAGTACAAATTAAAGAATTACAGCAGCCTTAATGAGGTCTGAACCGTGCAGTGTTCACATAGAAAGATCTAGCGTTAAGGGCTTGAAAAGAATATTGACGTGAAATCCGAAAAAAAGTCTTGTGAAAATCTGTGCCGTCCCGTATTTATAATGCAAAGAAACTATCCAGAAATCGCTAGAAAATCATACACTTTCCATTGATATGCTAATAACGGTTCTAAAAATATCTTCATTTGTAGTAACCATGACCTTCTTAGAACGTTCTAGACTATGGTCATTGGAGAGAATGACCTACATAACACACTGTAACAAAACGACAATTTTGTTTGGCATTAAAGTTCTTACATTTGAATTCGAGTAATTTCAATTTGTTCATGTTCTCCCACCCAACTGTTTTAGAATGAGATAGATAATACAAAAATAAACAGAATTTTCGGTTTTTCTACAAATAGTCGTTTCATATGAGGTATTAAATTTCATGTAGTATCAAGGTTTGGATCAAAATCAATTTTATCATTAATTCCAAAGTTGACGTTTTCTACCCCAAATATGTACCCCGTCAAGTAAACTCTCGCTACCTTTACTAAGAAATTTGCATGCCACCTTTGATAAGAAACATTTGTTCGAAAACAGTGTCTTTTATGTAACTGCAACGCCACCTTAAGGACAAAGCTCTACACTTCTGTAGAGAAAATTAAAGTTTCCTTTTTCGTACTTTTTTCGGGATACATAACATCAGATACATATTGTTATTGGGTGAGCTTTTATGTCAAGATTTTGTTACTTGGGCGCAGGTAAGCCAAAATTTCTGTGTTAGAGAGGGGGTTACCCATATTCATCATGGGTGGCTGGGGTGACTCAAAATTTCGGAGTTTCTAGTGTATTTCCTCCGATCCCCAGGCCGTAAATAATGACGGCTCCCTAAACAGCTGTGTACGCCTGAGTCAGAATGATCTGGACCAGTATACACGGCTGATATCTCTGCCAAAATTAAAAACAAGATGAAGGGCAAAGTGAAAAACCAAGGCCTTGTCGGGCCTAGTTGGGCCCTCTAGGCTGGCGATCTAAAATTTAAAGTAAGTCCGTATGACACGCTTATCAAGAAGAGAAAATATGAATGATCGTTAGGTTGGTACATGATCGTCTTTATTTCATCTCTGATATTTGTAAATTGTGGATCGATTCCCTGTACCTTTGATTTTGTCTTTCTCTACCAACACAGAAAACATTTTTGTTATGCTCTAAGAAAAAATTTCCTACTCGTGAAATAAGAATTATATGGACTGATTTAGACCAAAATAAAGTGAAATAAATAAATAAACGCAGACACGTTTTGATGGTATAAATCAGCATGTGTCACAGGCAACAAAGTTAGACAGCACGCCCCAAATCAGTCTGACAAATGATTTATACGAGGGAAGGTAGTGGGAAGAATGAAAGATTATCAAAACTTTATTTGTTTCTGACATTAGGTTGGCACGTGGAGGGTAACAGGTAATTGTAATTCTGGTAATTGTAACTGGGGTAATTCTTTAGCGTTGTACAGCAAACACGTTGGAAATTCCCGCAGAGACCATAGGCGGCCCAGACACTATTAATAAGCTTGTTATTGAGTTTTCTCAGTTTTCTCTATCAGTTCCTCTCCTTTCTTCATGCTGAGACTGATCAAAGTAAATAAAATCATAGAGGGACTGTGATAAAATAAATGACTATTATATAACCTAACCTAGCCCTTTGACTCTTTATTTATTTTACACCCCATTACAAGGACGTTTATCTCTCATATACACATCTTGTGATTAATTAGTCAAAACAACTAATTATGCTAATCCGTGGACTTATCAGGGATTTTATGAGTTGGTCCACATCTCGACAGATAGGAAAGGTTACTAAAACAGGAAGGTAAGAACACCGTCCCTCCACCCACGGAGGGACGGTGGTAAGAAGCTCTCCTGAAATGTGTCCAGAAATTACCCAATTGCGGCCAGTCATGACCATTAATCCAAAATTTACTGCAGCCAATGTATTTCGATGGCCGAGGAGAGCCAGCTACTCTTATTTCAAACGTGTAAAAGGTCGCGAACGGTGCAAACCCTGCCAGTGCCTTACGTGCAGTTCATGACATGAGGACATCCGTAAAGCAGGACGTCGGAAGGTAAACCCTCTGACCTTTACGATCTTTATATGTGGGCAAACTTGTAAACATATTTCCCAGAGACGAGTCTTATTTTGACTGGGGTAAGAGCATAGGGGTCGTACGAATGTCCGTTCCCGGTGTAGGGGCAGGGCTAGGGGTGTCTTGGGCTCAGCGTAGGTTTCTTCTTGCTATGGTTCATTTTATATTGATATGCAGTGTTCTCGCCAGGCCATTTTAGCGTAGCGGTCCCGCTACGCTTTTGCCTCTCCCCGCTACGCTTTGATTCTCCCCACTACGCTTTAAAATATTCCCGCCATCCTTTAGTCCTTTTTTCTCTCTAACACAATTTAGACCAAGTACACATAACCTTAACATAGAAACAGGTAGACATCGTTAAATGGGAGCAGAAAAACGTCTCTGCCCATGTTGCAAGAGTAACAAAATAGAAGATGAAATACACTTTTTACTCTTATGCCCATTATATAACAAAGAAAGAATACAAATCTTGCGTTTAAAAGACAAGAAATAAAGTTTAACTGAAACATTATTGAAATAATGACAAACAATGACACAGCTGTTTCTTTGGCAAAATTTATTTATTGTTGTTTTGAAAGAAAAAAAATTATATTATTTCTAAGTGAATTTGGAAGTTTTTCTCTTTCTTTTTGACTTGTTGAACTTGAAGTTGAATATCTTTATTGTATGTGCTAATATGCTAGAGTGGCATACAGTTCAATAAAGATCAATTCTATTCAATTCTATTCACTATGCGTAGCCGTTGCATGCATTGTCTACACATTAGCGCTCACTGCAACTTTCAACCTGGTGAAAGAGTGGAAGGTGTGAAGTATGGTATGCATCAGATAAGTTGTCCGGAAGTGTTGAGAGGAACGTTAAAACAGTAGAAGAATCGGCTGGGTTGTTCACAAATTTCATTCCAGAACGACTGTTACGACCAACAAAGACCTTATACATCCATAAGCTTATGTATACATCGCGGACAAGTGTTCACAGAGGTAGGCGGTGTAGCAATAGCGGGGCCTTTGATCACAACGCAGTTGTACTGATGTACAAGTTATGGCTCTTGTATAGGGCAGATCTACTGATTTTAAGAACAACTTTAAAAGATGCATGCACACAAACAGTGTGAACTTGAATCATGAAATTTGGCACGTGGCATGCGGCATGTGGCCCGTGGCGCTTGAATTGGGCTTACTCGGTAACTCATTGTACACAGGGCACGCTGAAAGAAATTATACTCATCATCGATGTCACTCTGTTTACAAAAAATACATTGGCTGATGAAATCACTGTTTCTGTCTTACTCCTTATATCGCTGATGGAAGTACTCAGCATCAAATAAACGAGTGAATATTTGAATTTGCCCCATTACAGTTAAATGACTTATGGTTATGACTTATGCAGAAAAGATAGGGTAACAGGTATAGGAGGTGGGCTTCTTGCATTTGTGAAGTCACAAATTCTGTTCAAACGCAGGAAAGATCTTGAGTCCAATTCAGTAGAGATGATTGTTCTCGAACTTGAAATGAAAAGTGCACGCCCACTGATTGTAGTTGGAGTATACAGGCCACCCGCTTCATCTTTTTCAGTAGACATCGAAATTGAATCAGTTATTGAAACTCTTTATCTTGAAGATAAAGAAATTGTCGTCTTGGGAGATTTCAATTTTAACTTATTATCTCAGAATGGTAACAATCACTATATTTTTAAGTGTATGGATTCAATGAATTTTACACAGCTTGTCTCGGTTCCCACCAGACCAGTGTCGGGGACTCTCCTTGAACACGAGTATGTCAGTTGCCCACAGAATTTTTCATCTGTCTGTGTTGCTGAAGTTGGCCTATCTGATCATTATCCTGTTTTTGTTGTACGACGTTTGAATGCATGCTCCGATACCACTGGTTCCCATATTACGATTAAGTCAAGACAATTTCGTAATTTTATTCCCGAGCACTTTGTTGGAGATCTGGAATCTACCTCATGGCCAGATGTCCAAATGTCTGATGATGTCGATACCACTTTCAATAATTGGACTGACTCCTTCAGTCGTATTTGTAATGCGCATGCACCGATTATCACGAGACGTGTGAGTAGGATTAGGCAACCACCGTGGTTCTCTCCTGAAATTCTGGATCTTATTCGTGTCAGAGATTTCAATCTTGTGAAAGCCACTCGGTCCAAAACCCCAACGACTGGCTTGTGTATCGTTCGTTACGGAACAGGGTTGTCCATGCAATTACCTCTGCTAAGCGACGTCATTATCGTAGTGTCTTCATAAACAACCCTAATAACGCTTCTGTTCTTTGGCGTTCTGTTAATGATATTTTGTCCCGTGGTAACAGTCAGTCTCTCAGCTCAACTTTCTACCATGAAGGTAAGAGGCTGAAAAACCACGGGGATATCGCCAAGGCTTTCAATATTCATTTTACTAGCATCATTGATAAGTTTCGTCAGCATTTTGACAACACTCGTGATCTCAGTATAACCAAAGCTTGGGTTAACTCGTGCCATGGTAACTCTTCACCAAGCTTCCAAATTCCTCCTGTCACTGTTGACTTTGTGAAAAAGCATCTTTCTTTGCTCGATGAAAAGAAGTCTCCTGGTAATGATGAGCTCTCCTCAAAATTTCTGAAGATTGGTGCGTCGTGTATTGCTGATTGTGTTACCAGTATTTTTAATATGTCAATAACAAATGGGGTCTTCCCTACTTGTTATAATGTGCCCGTGTTGTTCCCATTCACAAGGGTGGTTCGAAAAGTGATGTAAACAACTATAGGCCAATTTCGATTTTGTCCTTCCTCTCTAAAATCCTGGTTTGATTGTTGAGTCCCAATCTGGCTTCAGAGAACATCACTCATGTCACACTGCTCTGATTAAACTGACGGATCATCTATTTTCGAACATTGATTCTGGTCTCTTCAATGGTTTATTATTTTTGGATCTACGTAAGGCCTTTGATCTGGTTGACCATGATATTCTCATGGATAAACTTGCTATTTATGGTGTTTCCGGGTCATCCCTCCGTTGGTTTCGCTCGTACCTGACAGACAGAACTCAGCTTGTTCAGTATCTTGGATGTGAGTCTGAGGTCTTGCCAATTGTTAGTGGCGTCCCTCAAGGGTCCATTCTCTTTTTGATTTTCATCAACGACTTTCCCCTTTGCCTTAACACGGGTGAGTTAGATATGTTCGCTGACGACCAGACTTTGTGTGTTTCAGGTAATAGCGTCGATGAAATTACTTCTCGTATGAACGATAATGTTGTCCCAATCTCATCGTGGGTTTCTAATAATGCTATGGTTGTCAACATAGAGAAAACTAAAAGTATGGTTATTGCTTCTTGCCCTAAAATTAGACATGTTACTAACGCTGAGGCCTCTATTTGTGTCACAATACAAGAAACAATATCTCCAATGTCTCTTCTCACATCCTTTTAGGCGTTTCAATTGATTCAACTTTAAGTTGGGATGTTCACGTTGATAACCTGTGTAAGAAACTTTCTACCAGAATTGGTATCCTTCGCAAACTACGTCCATTTGCCAATACGAGTACTTTTTTGGTTGTGTACAATGCACTTTTCCTTTCTTTAATTGATTATTGTCGCACTGTTTGG
Source organism: Ptychodera flava (assembly GCF_041260155.1). Taxonomy (NCBI): domain Eukaryota; kingdom Metazoa; phylum Hemichordata; class Enteropneusta; family Ptychoderidae; genus Ptychodera; species Ptychodera flava. The sequence goes on along the minus strand of NW_027248277.1, from coordinate 17,433,009 downwards.
GGCAATACTTCGAAGTCGAATCTTCACCGTATTTACAAACTCCAGAAGAGGGCTGGAAGAGTAATTTTAGGGGTTGACATTAGTGTTCCCTCACGAACTATATTTCTAACTTTGCACTGGTTGCCGATTGACCTTCGTATTATCTATTTCACCGCATTATTGACATTCAAATCATTGGCCTTGCACCCTCTTATTTGAGTGTCGTTTTTTATCGAATTTCATCAAACACCCGTAATGCCAGTCATGGAAATTTGTGTGTTCCAAAATTTAAGACTACCACAGGTCAAAAGTCTTTCTCTTTTCGTGCTGCAAGTACTTGGAATACAATTCCCCCTGCGATTAGAAATACCTCAACTTTAGCCACTTTCAAAGTAAAGTTGCGAGATTATCTTATGACGAAGTTTACAAATGAGGGTTCAGCTTTAGATTAATTTATTTCTTTTTGTTGCAATGAAGATGTTACTCATCCTTATTTTGAACACTTACTGTATTTACATGTACATTGTATTTGCTATTTATACGCATGTACTTTTTTTCGAGCTCACAGAGGGCTCTGATGTAAATTACAATTTGTTTTGTAACTCAGATTACCCTCTTTAAATAAAGTCTAATAATAATAATAATAATATAATAATGATAAATATTTTTCAGGTTCAAGTAAACTTTTGAAACACTTTTCATGTTCTTAATTTTAGTTTGCTGCATACATACACACCACAGACACATATACATATATACATGTATGTTAATGCATATCTATCTACCTACCTACATATGGTACATACCTGCATGCACACATATACATGCATACATACCATCATGTAAATACAGATCTACCTACCTACCTACATACCTCCCAACACACACACACACAAACACACACACACACACACACACATACACACTCATATACATACATACAGTGCATGTCTATCTATCTACATACATACATATATACATACAGTGCATGCCGACCTATCTACATACATACATACATACATACATACATACATACATACATACATACATACATACATACATACATACATACATACATACATACATACATACATACATACATACATACATACATACATACATACATACATACATACATACATACATACATACATACATACATACATGCATACATGCATGCATGCATGCATGCATGCATGCATGCATGCATGCATGCATGTATGTATGTATGTATGTATGTATGTATGTATGTATGTATGTATGTATGTATGTAGATAGGTCGGCATGCACTGTATGTATATATGTATGTATGTAGATATGCATGCATGCATGCAATACATGTATGTATGTATGTATGTCTCGGACGTAACAAAGACGACCTTTAGTTACCTGTACACTTCAGTTTATTTTGCTCACACTATTGTTGAGTAACTGAAAAACATTTTACATATTTTTGCATCTGGTATATCGATTAAGTCATCATGTATTTATAAATACTTTATAAAAATATGCAGATCACATTCTCAGGTTGTCAGGAACAATTGTAAGCACATTATACAAAGGTTGCCTTCTTGACATATCAAAATCCACGATATTCAACAACTTTTCAGAAGTAGACCCTAAGAGTAAAGTTGTTACAGAAACGAAAATACTGAAAAATGGCACAAATTAAAATTGTAGTGGAGTTTATACGAATATGGCCTTCTATTTCCTGCCACACGTCTCACAACGATGTATTTTATTGCTGATCAAACATTAAGATTCAATGTTAGCTTGTAAAGCTGAAGCACTTAGTAGGCAAACAAATAAAACTTTACAATATTTTACAACAATCTGCAAAATACACATTGTCACCTTTCCCTATTTTACTAGTCAAGGGGCAACTTTGCCATTCGGAATGTTAGATGATACAAATTCTGAAAAGATTAAATACAATGTATTAGATTGCTATAGCTGTGATTCTGCCAGTACACCTTTTTCAGTTAAACTTTCGTCCAATGCTTCTTCCATCACTTTTTTAACACCCCTGAGTCCCTCGATGACTTTGGTTGCCCGTAGAAAATAGTCCTGTATTCGTTCAGGGGTCCATCCTTCAGGAGCGATTTCTTTCAAGTCTCGTAAATTGTTCAATTTGACAGCTAATTTGACTAATTTCGCTTCGCGACTTATGTGTGGTGCATGTTCTATTTGTAGTCATTTGCGCTCCATCTGGGGAAAGACTTGTCATCTGTGACCTCTGCCACGACTTGTCTTACATCTTTACTGAAATGTTATTAGATTTCTTCAAGATGTGTATATGAGAGATAAACGTCCTTGTAATGGGGTGTAAAATAAATAAAGAGTCAAGAGGCTAGGTGAGGTTATTTAATAGTCATTTATTTTATCACAGTCGCTCTGTGATTTATTTACTCCGATCAGTCTCAGCATCAACAAAAGGAGAGGAACTAATAGAGAAAACTGAAAAAACTCAATAACAAGCTTATTTATAGTAGTGTCTGGACCGCCTATGGTCTCTGCGGGAATTTCCAACGTGTTCGCTGTACAACGCTAAAGAATTACTCTCCGCGTGCCAACCTAATGTCAGAAACATAATAAAGTTTTGATAATCTTTCATTCTTCCTAGTAGTACTCCCTTCTCTCGTATAAATCATTTGTCTGACTGATTTTTGGGAGTGCTGTCTAACTTTGTTGCCGGTGAAACAACGTGTCTGCATTTATTTATTTATTTCACTTTATTTCGGACTAAATCAGTCCATATAATTCTTATTTCACGTGTAGGAAAAATTTTCTTAGAGCATTACAAAAATATGTTTCTTGTGTTGGTAGAGAAAGACAAAATCAAAGGTACAGGGAATCGATCCACAATTTACAAATATCAGAGATGAAATAAAGACGATCATGTACCAGCCTAACGATCATTCATATTTTCACTTCTCGATAAGCGAGTCATACGGACTTACTTTAAATTTTAGATCGCCAGCCTAAAGGGCCCGACTAGGCCCAACTAGGCCTTGGTTTTTCACTTTGCCGTTCATCTTGTTTTAAATTTTCGCTGAGATATCAGCCGTGTATACTGGTCCAGGTCATTCTGACTCAGGCGTACACAGCTGTTTAGGGAGCCGTCATAATTTACGGCCTGGGGATCGGAGGAAATACACTAGAAACTCCGAAATTTTGAGTCACCCCAGCCACCCATGATGAATATGGGTAACCCCCTGTCTAACACAGAAATGTTGGCTTACCTGCGCCCAGGTAACAAAATCTTGACATAAAAGCTCACCCAATAACAATTATATCCGATGTTATGTATCCCGAAAAAAGTACGAAAAAAGAAACTTTAATTTTCTCTACAGAAGTGTACAGCTTTGTCCTTAAGGTGGCGTTGCAGTTATATAAGGGGCCGTCGATAATAGAAGCTGACGCACAAGAAACGTAATTCCTTCGTTTTACTAGAAACCCCCTCCCTCCCCCCTCAAAATGAAAGTTCTTATGTGAAATCAATTTCGTATTATGATGCCGTGTCTGACAAACCCACACGCACCTCTCCGATCCGCACGCCCATGAACTTAAATACCGGAAGGGCACGTGTATTTCGCACGTATGAAAATGTTTCACGTACATGTTTCACATTGAAAAACCATATAAATTTTTATTTCACCTTCATGTCTTTTCGTTGTCTTTTCTGTCTCCGTATTGTATGGTCATTCTGTTCTCGATGAACGGGAAGGTAGTTCTGCGTTCTCGCTGCAAAGTTGCACTTCGAAAACAATAGAAAATCCTTATGCGATTTTGACGCACACGAAACGAAATGAGCTTTTACCCCTCCCCCCTAAACGAAAGAATTATGTTTGTCGTGCGTCAGCTTTTATTATCGACGGCCCCTAAGGCACTGTTTTCGAACAAATGTTTCTTATCAAAGGTGGCATGCAAATTTCTTAGTAAAGGTAGCGAGAGTTTACTTGATGGGGTACATATTTGGGGTAGAAAACGTCAACTTTGGAATTAATGATAAAATTGATTTTGATCCAAACCTTGATACTACATGAAATTTAATACCTCATATGAAACGACTATTTGTAGAAAAACCGAAAATTCTGTTTATTTTTGTATTATCTATCTCATTCTAAAACAGTAGGGGTTGGAAGAACATGAACAAAATTGAAATTACTCGAATTCAAAATGTAAGACCTTTAATGCCAAACAAAATTGTCGTTTTGTTACAGTGTGTCATGTAGGTCATTCTCTCCAATGACCATAGTCTAGAACGTTCTCAGAAGGTCAGGTTTACTACAAGTGAAGATACTTTTAGAACCGTTATTAGCATATCAATGGAAAGTCTGTAAATTTCTTCTTTGCAAAGATTTTCACCAGACTTTTTTCGGATTTCACGTCATATTCTTTTCAAGCCCTTCACGCTAGATTTTTCTCTGTGAACACTGCACGGTTCAGACCTCATCAAGCCTGCAGCCAGAGAAGCATTCACTCCTTACTCATCAGAGTCTGTCTGGACTCAACTCCTTGGGGACTGTATTTCAGGAGTTTTGTGTCGTCAGCTAAGCTAACTACTGCAATCTCTGTACTGTTTTGTAATTTTTACTTAATCCCATAGACTTAGTTATTAATTTTAATAAATTTATTTCACAGAAAATTGCAGACTTCGTCGCCTTTTTTCTGTCGTAACAATAGCATTTAAATAACATAACGTAGTACTATTATAAAATTGTGCCCAGCCAAAGTGGGGTTAAAATTTATTGAAATGTTGAAAACAGGAGAAAAAGGTAAAGCCAGGAAATCTGCTGATTTGCATAAAGTTACGCTTCTTTCAAATCAAACTTATGATCGCTCGTCATGCGAAAAGATGTACAGATGTACGGATACGCCTTTCATTTGCACTTATACCTTTCGTATTGTCAATCATAGTGGTCTGGAATGTATGGGAGGTTTGTCTCGTTTCCTTTAAAAACTTCATTTTTCATTGATACTAGTGCAATATTGCCCTTTAACATTGATAATTATTACAGATCTGTGTTTCTTTCTCATTTTCACCAAGGTTGGCCGAATCGAGGGCTGCGATTTGTTTTAGGTTTTAGTCACTTGGCATCTGCAAAGCTAAAAACTCCTGCTTCCTGCGAAGTATTCCCCGAATCTTTGGATTGAAAACCTATAAAGATAAAAGAAATTATAAGAATCTTGAAGATGTATCACATTTAAAGAACTTACGAACTTAAGATTGTACAGTGAAAGTATACAGCTTGCTATTATAGATCCTCTTGTTGACTTTAACATACCGGCTAGAATAAAAATTTAGGAAGCGACATATAATATTTAAAAGATCCCGCAGTTTCATAATTGATCGGCGAAGACTTATCAAATGTAAATGAAAATGTGACGTTTCCTGACGATACTTCAATCATATTCGACCTGATTCCTATCATTGGCAATACTCAAACGACAAATTCATGTTCAGATAACTCACCCTCCCTCTAGCAACTTATATTTTAAATCAACTGCTTTCTGTATTCCACAACGGAATTTGAAAGCCTAGCAATTAATCTGTGAAATAATTTCACAATCCACTTTACAACAGTATATGATGAATCGAAGGTAAGATTATGTGACATTCAAAAAGTTGTTAAAAAAAGGAAATAATTCCTATTTGTGAAGTGGCGCACATTTAACTTATAAACTGACAAGAAAACAGAGTAAACATGTTGCTTTTGTGTATATCAACATTTTCAAGTAGTGGCAAGTAGTGGCACACATTACAGTAACTTACCCGAGATAATCAAAGTCAATGGTGGAATGCACTTTTTGTTCAAACCCCAAAGTACGCAATAAAATGAGCAGCCTAAGAAATAAAACCAAAGAAAATCAGAATAAATGAAATGTGTAAAATAAATGAAATACGTCACACAAATGGTAAATGACATATATTATCTGTGATATTGTTTTCACGACGTTATCAATGTTGAAATAAGACAACGATCGCAACCTCTGTAAAACAAAATTAAATTATAGGTACAACCCTGCTGAAAGCCCAATGAAGCCCAAATGCCTGTGGAGATCAAGTATTGGTCAAACAAATTCAATTTGAACATATGGTCAGTTTAACAAAGTAAACAGTCCACAATGTTGTCCATAAATACGCAAATATCAATCTTTACTCACTGCAGTAAACTGTAGTAATGCTTGATATTAAGATAGTGATATAAAGACCTTGTTCTTTCCAAGTAACCGTATGATACGACAATATTTACCAGCAACCCTTACACAATCATTCTGGAACACTTTTAAACTGGAGCGCTAGACCGTATATGTATAGTATTGTTGCTGTTTATTTAGTGACTGTGTGTTTTTAGTACCCATATTTTCTAAGCAATATTAACAAGAAACCAGAAATACCTTCCTTAAGTTTGCATGTATGTATGTATGTATGTATGTACTTACGTACGTACGTATGTATGTATGTTTGTATGTTTGTATGTATGTATGTATGTATGTATGTATGTATGTATGTATGTATGTATGTATGTATGTATGTATGTATGTATGTATGTATGTATGTATGTATGTATGTATGTATGTATGTATGTATGTATGTATGTATGTATGTATGTATGTATGTATGTATGTATGTATGTATGTATGTATGTATGTATGTATGTATGTATGTATGTATGTATGTATGTATGTATGTATGTATGTATGTATGTATGTATGTATGTATGTATGTAAGTTTGTATGTATATAGGGCCCGTCAACTATCGAAAAAAAAAACGTTTAACCCCCGTCTAACATCAGTCAGCAATGAAGTAAGCTTGCATATGAACTTGTTCCGTGGTGTGATCTAAAGGACAGAGGGGTTATGGCCAGTTTAAAGGCCTGTGTTGGCACCAGATTGTCTCATCAGAAATTTACCAAGCAGATTACACTTTCAATGGAAACAAAAGGTTATCACACCTCCATAATCCTCTTACAGACAAGAACAAAGGCGATCCCAGGGATTGCGAACAGTGCCTTTAACTTTTCAATATCCAGATGCATTGTTTTGGAATGAAATTTGATCTGAAAGACCAAAGGTTACCGATATCTGGCACTAGTCTCATCATGACGTGACATTGGCATTGCTGGTACTTAAGTATCACACTATTGATATACAAGAAGACTACGCGTCTATAAGCTTACATAAATTATGAAAAGAAGTGCAAAATTGCCACCGAAATATTGTACTGAAGCACTGCCCACCTACCAAGGCAAATTTATTGACAACGACGTATAGCTTTTCCACGTCCTCGTCGGTGACATCTTTGTTGACTCCAGACAGTGTATACCAATCGCTAAGGTACGTTTTCAACCATTTGAGTTGAAATTCCTTCTGTGGGTACTTGTCGAAGTCCATCACGTGAACTCCTGGAAAGAAACAGCCAAATGATATTAAAGCCAATGCTATATGTACCACGGACCATAATGTTTTCGGTGTGTACATTTTTACCAACGAGAATGAATCTCTATTGGTAAATGTAAGCGTTTCTGTCATATAATAATATAAGATTGAAATGACATATTGAAATATGGGGTAGAGCAAGTATAGCTCACGCACCATATCATAACATCAGAGCAAATTTGCTTGATGTTGTGTGAAGTTTGATAAACACAAAATTCGTCGGTGAATAGCTATGCGACTGTAGGATTACATCGACAAATGAAATATACTGCAAGAAAAATCTCTTAAAAATTTTGCCTCCTGTAAGAACAGGCTGATAATTGTTAAAAAGGAGGGTTTAAAGGTGTTCATGATATGTGGTCAAGGAATGGAACGTAAATCTAAGAACGTCTTTGCATTATCAAGGAATACTGAATGAATGAAGGTAAATAAAAACCAATTTTAATCTTACCAATAAACTCACAGAAATGGCTAGCAATGTCATAACCTTGGTAGTTGAAAAGCGCTAATTCAAAATCGATGAACCCAATATCTTCTGCAATAGAAATATTTTTAGTAAGTACAATTGTGTGATTTGCTGGTATTCAGCGTAACTTTCGTAAGATGTTTCCTTTCGTAGTTTTAAGTGCTTTATATAATTCAATGGTATCTTTTAGTCTCCTACTAATTAGATTTCTTATTTTCTCTTGTTTTGATAATTTTGAATTTTGGAGTGGTTGAAATCTTTTTATGATTTTAAATTTGTGATATTCATCTGAATAATGTCACGTCAAACGTGTCTATTAATTAGAAAAGCAAAAATACGATGCCAAAGGTGATTTCTACGGGCCGAGCTCTTGATTATCATACAAACAAACATGGAAGTACGGCAGACACTAGATTAGATGAGAAATGCACCTTGGGGACAGCTATTAAAACTCTCAAATATTTATGATTCTTTCCTGGTCTACTGCTTGTTGGGACTCATTTCAAAGCTCCCAGAGTAAGAAAAATCTTGTCATAGTTTTTCAAATTTTATTTTTTCATATATAGTTTACAAAGAGATAGCGGCTATTTTGACTTTCAAAGAGCGCTTAATGTTAGGTAATTTGTTTCTCTTGAGAAAAACTTAGCTAGGTGACCCCTGATTTTTATTCTTGATTTGGTAAGAGAATGGATGAAAGTTTCATTTAGGAAAGTTCGAAGAATGGTTTAGGGCGTTTCACAAATGGCTTGCTAATCTGTTATTTCTTAACTGTTGACTGAGTAACTTTTTTAAAGGGGAAGTTCACCAAGGATGATTTTTACATTATGTGCTAGTTTTGTGGTCGCTTACCCCGGAAAACCTATTTTCGCCATTTATAACTCGCGCGATTTTTTACAAAAACCGATAAAAATAGTACAGGATATTTATTGCCCATGTAATTTGAATCATGGGAAATAGCTCCAGGCTTGGAACTTGCATCACCTGATATGGAAGGGACATCTTCCCATGGGTATTGCATTGTCCACTCGCCCACGCGCAAACAAGACTGTGCGTATTTACATAACTTTTGTTTATACTGAGGATCCTTGCATAAACGATAAATCACTTATAATAAACTGTACACTGTCAGATTCTGTGTTGCTGTTTACTACTGTGTTGCTGTGAATGGACAATGCGGGGCCATACCCGTGAACTTGGTGAACTTCCCCTTTAACTGTCGACCACTTTATTGTTTTAAACCACACCATAGACATTTGAGGACATGGGAATACTGGCTGAAAAATTATATAGCATCTTCGTACCTCAAGAATAAACAGTACTCTTTTTGAATGAATGAATGGATGGATCGATGAATGACAGAATGACTGGACAGAATGACTGACTGACTGAATGGATGGATGGATGGATGGACTAACGAAATGTATTACTAATATTAGACATTCGAATAGGTTCATACAAATCGATAATTATTTCACTTACCACTTTGTTCGTCGTACACTATATTTCCAGATGATAAATCATTATGACAGAACACAATTGGTGAATTCAATGGAACCAACTTTGTCTCCAACTCTTCAATCTCCTTTCCAAGTTGGTCATAGCTCGGAATATTTTCTTGAAACCTGTGTGTGAAGGGATGATATACAGGCAGGGGATAGCAAAAATGCACTTGTGGGGGATTTTTACAGAAATTAACACGCGAAAGTACACAAACTGGGATCGACGACAGAGGAATGAAGGATATTCACCGACATATGTTTAAGGAGGAACGCTAACTATAAAGTTAAGTCGCAAATTCCAAGATATAACTCATCATTTATGATTTATCATCATTTATCATTCGCGGGTTTATAAATTTTCTCTATCAGATTTTGTCCGCTTGTTTGCCTCTTTCTGTTCTGTTTCATCATTCTCTCCTATCACTTGGGTCTTCTCTGCAAGTTTTTCTCTTCCTCTCTCAGACTGCTGATATTTTTATCTTCTGTTGAAATATCTGTCATTCCTAATTCTCCGAAATAGAAGTCTATGGAATTACCGAAGGATACCTTGAATAGTACATGTCATGGATTATACCTTCTGTTCACCTCTTCATTTTCAAACTCCCTTGGAATCATCTGATAGTATTTTTTCATAGATGGGAATAATCCAGCATTTAAAATCTGCTTACCATCTTCCGGTTTAAGTGTGTGCAGTTTTGCCATTTTATTGGCAATTAACCTGGAAATACACCAAGACTTCATATAAATACCTTCATGCATTCATCGTTGGTCTGTTCGTCACAAGGCTTCAATCACTGTTGACTTTCATTCTGCATCCAAGATTTGCCTATTGTGACCTTCAGACCGCTCAATTGCAAAACTAGCGTAATAGGCTTACCAAATTAACATGATGCATTTGCTCATCCAATAAAATTTACTCTTCTGATATATTTGCTAATGTACAATTTCTTCAAATATCAGCACATGAGTGTCTAACAAGTGTTCATTTTGAACTAAGCAATGTCTCAATTGCTACAGCTTTTTTCAAATAAAAGCTAATCTAGAACTGTATGGGATTCTGCTTTGACAGAGAATGCCAATTCAAATCTCAAAAATGCACTTAAAAATCATGTGACACTTATACTGTTGATTAGAGATATGTTGATTGTCGTGATAGTTAAACTGTTGAGTTATTGTCACTATCTATTTAAATTGTTTGATTTTGTAATCATAGGTTGCTTTGCAAAGTGAAAAGAGCAAAACATTGAGCATTGTTAAAGTACCCACCCAATGATACCAATTTGAAAACACTGATGCAAAAGATTTTCGAATACTCACGGATATACTTTCTCTGACTTGACCATGTGTGAATCTATTGTCTCACCAGGCATAAACTGATAACAAAGTCCATTATTGAAACAACAGTAAAGTTCAGGACCACACTTGGCTTTGAATAAGACCTGAAAGGTTTCTATTTCTTTTACTCTGTCCACCATCAATTTTGATTTGTTTCCGTAAACGCGAATTAAAACCATGTCACGTGTGTTTTCAGGCAAATAACAACCGAACAATTTATTCGTAGTGCCAGCCGTAAACACCTGAAATGTAAAATAAAAAATTGATATCGTATTAGATGATGGTTCTTGATTCAAAATTTGACAGTCACACCAGGATAATATACCTGCATGCGAATGTGTATCATACATGTTGGACGATTACGCCAAGCGTGGCTGGCCTGATAATTTTTTTGTTTTTCAAGGTTTATTGACATATCATGATATAAAGGTATCGACATCTTGATTGGGGTTGTCATTGTCTTGTTCCCTGAAATAATCCCAGCACGTTTTGTTCCCTGAATAATCTCAGCACAATAAATATTTTGGGTCTATGACGTAACTATTACAGCATGGTTGCTAAACTTAAGTCAATTACAAAGAGAAACATCGACAGTATTACCTTGTGAATAACATTGCTTATCAAAAATTAATCTATGCTGCCTTCATAAGTTGGCGTCGATTGTCAAGTCGTTTACACCAACGATGAAGGCTTCTGCTGTTCAGGTATGTAGGAAAACCGTGGCAAGGATAAGGCTACGCTCACAAATAACGGTGAAGGGAGGATTAGAGGAATCGCGATTGAAATCTCTTTTTTTTCAGGTCCCCTAAATGCCCTAAAATTTTCGAGTCCCTCCGTCTAAATGATCAATTTTTCAAATCCCCCAATTATGATACAGCATATTTATAAGGGATGTATGCACACAAAGAAAATATAAATATGTTATGGGAAGTTCTGCTCGAAAATGTTCAACACTACCTGTGCAAACATGAACATTGCGTGTTTCAGCATGCTTTAGGGAGACAGCAAGAAACTGTATCTGACAAATATTCATACAGATATTGAAACAATATCAACAGTTGCAGCTTATGCCCTGATATTAGGCCTACTTGTTTATTTTTATACAAAATTCATACATTTTTTTATTTTTCGAAATTTTCGAATCCCCCTGAAATCCTCCAGCCCCCTCACTCTTTTTGTGAAAGCAGAATAATGAGGAATTGACATAAAGCTAAGGGAAAGCCTTGGCGTATTGATCGTTAAGATAACTGGACTCCAAAACCGACTGGACCCTAGTCAACTAGACCTCAGGTCAACTCCACCTTAAACCCCGAACAAGTGTACCTCCTATTAAAAGTTTATCTCTTCGAATCATTTTTGATTAGTAGCCACTTGTGTTGAGGGTCATTCTGTTTCTTCCTTATGATATATGTACGGACCACGGGTCACCTGTTGTCAAGCTACAGTCACACAAGAGCTTCCATAGTTTTAGTAATTTAATTTGATTTTACATGTAATTTTTCTCAGAACTCCGTCCTGACACTGTGTATGACAGTGAAGCCCGTTCATACCTTTTATACGAGACCATGAACTGCTTGATGAATTCCTATGGTTCAGGCGTGATAGACCCCGGAGAAATAGAGGTGGAGGTGTGGCTATTTGAGTAAATTTCTCTCTCGGAGCCAAACGAATGTCACACTATGAATCCAACTGTGAACTATAATATACAATGACTATGTTGTTTCTGTTGCAGGAGATCTCGAGAACAACCCAAGCGATTTTTCTCTTTTGCTACAGCCTGTATGAAAGAGACAAAGTCGCGTATACCTTGTACTATAAGCCTTGTGACGAGCAAGCTCAGAGGCCGATATTTTCAATACCTTTTTTGAATCTGTTTTTACAAATGATGTCATTAATACCAATCCTGAATTAGAAACCCAATATATGATCCATAGCTTAGGTTCATTTTTCTGTGTCAGAGGTTAAGTTAGAACTTTAAGTCCTGAATAAACATAAAGCAATGGATGACGATAATTTGCCAGCGATAGTTTAAAAATGTGCTGATTCACTTTTCCATTCCATTAACGTTCATATATAATCGGTCTATCCATGAGCGGGGTTTCACGAAAGCTGAATAAATCTTTGCTTGTACCTAGTACCTATACACAAAAAGGGTACCAAAACAAACGTAAGAAATTATCGCCAAGTGTCCCTCTTATTTCAAAATGTGTGAGAAAATGATACCAAGGCTAGTATATAACCATGTAAAGAGTGTTTCATCTGAACAACAACATGGTTTTTCGTCGGGGCGATAATTTGATCTATCTGTCTTGCTTAATGAAGCTCGTATTGCTGTTAATGAGGCAAAACAGTTGGATGTCAAATATACAGATTTTTCTAAGGCATTTGACAAAGTATATCATAAATATTTAGTTCACACACTTAGTAAGTATGGAATACAAGACGCCCTCCTTGACTGGTTTGTAAGCTAACTAACTGATAGATCGAAGGTAGTTAATGTTAAAGGGTGTAGATCAGACCCTTGTTCAGGGAAGTCAGGGGTTCCACCCAGGTGTCACAAATAGGATCACTGTGTTTCATTCATTATTTAAATGACCAATTTGGCAATTTTAAGTGTGGCTCATTAGGCTTTGCAGACGATCTGAAGCTGTTTAAAGGCATGTCTGGCGATCCCTGGGATTGCCATTGTTCTGGTCTGAAAGAGGATTATTGGGATGTGATAGCCTTTTATTTTCCAATGAAATTATAATCTTGTTGGTAAATTTTCTGATGAGACAATCTGGCGCCAACGAATGCCCTTAAGATAATAGATAGTGTGAATGACTGTTCAATGTTACAGAAGGATATCACTTGTCCACGTGATGTGAAAAATGGAAAATGCGTCTTAATTATGCTAAGTTTGTAGTACTCAGCCTTTCTTTGAAAAGATTGCCTATTGAAAGGCCTTATAACTTTGATGCACTCAATTTGGAGACAGATTATAGTGATAGCATAGTCCCTCTGAGCATGGAGGTAGGGACTGTAGTTATAGTGATCTAAGGGTGACACTAGACACCAAGTTAACTTTTTCAATGATGTTGTTTCTATTATCACTGATGATTGAAAGCTACTTGGCATGCTAAAAAAACGGGAAAAGATTGTTAATGTGTTGCAAAAAGTTGGGACGCTATTACTGTACCAAAGGGGTGCCTTTTGGCCATAGTGGCTTGTGGATGCATTGCTCATAGTTTACACAACGTTCATCAGAACCACGTGGATAGAGGGACTGTGTCAGAACTAAACTTTAATTGCCTCAGTTGTTTGAAACAGTATTGACAAAGTGTACGCTGACAAGCAAGAAGCTGTACGGCGTAACTTTGTTAAATATTTTGTTATTTTGTAAAAGTAACATTTGATGATTATTTATAGGATGATCTGTGTGTTATACTTATTTTGCCAATGCTGTCTAAAAGGCACACCTATTTATACACAAATCAATTAATTTGAGAGGTCTCACGAATTTTTGATATGTACATGTATTTAATCTTGATCACCTTTACGATGAAAGTCAAAGAGTTCCCAGGGGTCGGTTTTTGATTTGCGTTCATTACGTCCCAGAATGTCACTGCAAGTAGTAAATCGTAACCTCCAAAATAAACGTTTTGAGTGAAATCGATCAGGGCCCGGGGCTTTGGCAAAATATTTTAGGGGTCAGTTGGCTAACGTACGGGGTCAAGTTGACCTGGGTCCAGTTTACTGTTGACTAGTTAAATATCAATCGCGTTTGTGTCAAGCCCAGAGTCATCACTCGGGTCAGTATGCTGTGGCGATGACTCTGACCACCGTAATTTGAATGGCCAGTATTAGCATGGAGCTACAAAAGGTAGCTCTATTGTATTAGCTTGTGAACACAATAAGTATACATATGAAGTTCATTCATATTCTGTACAAAGGAGCTCAATGCTGAATAAAAATATAATTGTGTACAATAACAATACAATGTACTCATATAATGGTTGTAATTCTAGATGTGTCAATTGCAAACAAAATATTGTGGACAAAAATACTGAATTAAATCAGCAAGTTTACACAGTGCGGAGATAGATTTAACACACTGCGGAGACAAATATAAGACAGCGCGGAGATTTCTACACAGCGCGGACTAGCTGCAATAATTTTAGCCTTGGTTGTTGGTGGGGATTGGGCTTCTGTCGTGTCGGCTCGCGCCTTGCCCCAACCAACGAGCGCAAGACAGAAGGCCAATCCCACCAACAACCAATGCTTCGTCGTGCGGCTCGCGCCCTTGCCCCAACCAAGAGGCAAGTGCGAGCCGCACGACAGAAGCCCAATGCCCACCAACAACCAAGGCTACAATTATTGCAGCTAAGCGCGGACACAAATTTAACACAGCGCGGAGCTTTTTACACCGCGCGGAGATGAATTTAACACAGCGCGGACATAAATTTAACTCAGCGCGGAGAATTGTCGTTTTCGTCCACGGTAGTTACATCTAGTAAATTAATAATGCCTCTGCCGAAGTAGAGTCGCGTCACGCGATATCGATTTGAAGTTGGGCTTTTCGTGCCTACTTGAAACAGGAAACGCAGCAAAATTAAAATTTAGTCACCTTGAATTGTATATTCTTGGCCATCCATTCAGGTCTGAGTGTCTTCATTAACTCCAGCGCCCCTGGTTCGGGATTGTTTTCATCCACAGTAATATTAATGCGTTTAACTCCAGCTTCAGACAGTGCCATGATTAACTACTAACCCAATCTCAAATCTATCACAGATGAAATCCCAAATTTAACTTTTTTATGCAATTGCATAAATTTGCATTAAGTTGGTCACCTCCTGTGCTTTATGCAGTGCATAAAGGTGTGTAAACAGGATGTCAGTGGTGGTGCCTGTATGCATCTTTTATGCACTCGTATAAAAGGGTTTAATGGCTCATTAATATTATGCACCTTTATACAATCCAATAAAAGATGCATAATTTTGCATGATTGTAAGACAACAATGAGGATGACAACTTACAGTCTCTACAAATTGGAAAGGACTAGGTTTTAAAGAATAGCTGGATGTATAGAGAGAAACATCTAGTCACTTCCCTGGGGTCACTTTGTAAAATATGTGAAAGAGGCTCCCCACCTAACTATCCAAATGTTTTTGTGTCAAGATTGTGTTTGATTTGTTTCGAATATGTGATCCTTCATTCTTATCCGATTGTTTGTGTTAATAAAAATGTTGTTTCGCTTCGGATATTTGTAGGGAAGTTTGGATTAGTGTGAACGGTAATGTTTTACTTGTGTGGGAAAGCTTATGGCGATGAATGCAGCACGTATAACGCCCGTGTCTGACTCAAATAAGACTAGAAGAAGCCTACAAACATGTGACAAACATGTGACGGCAGTCAGGGATTGGTCGTTGCAAAGGTGGCCTTGTAAACGTTATGCAAATATAGAACGTATAGTATTTTCGGTGTTTTTTTAATTCTCTTTGCGAGCTAGTGGCCGATTCTTTTCGTACATGTCCGCTGAGACTGTCCGTTACAAAACAAACCAATCCAAAGAATATCAAATGGTTCGACTTGAATGCGCTTAACTTGAATGGAAAGCCATGAAAACGGATAAGTTGTCTTTCAAAGTATAATGGCAATAGACTACTTTCAGTTCGTTACACTTCTGTCCCTATTCGCCACTCCTTCATGTAATGTCTCTAGTTGTAACAGTAGAATGCACTCAGGGACAGATATTCGGACTTTCAAATTTTACTCTGCAATTGTTGGCAGATCGATCCACTGCGTGTGTCACTCATTTTGAAGACTGTGGAGTACATGAAGATTTCACCGTCCAGTTTTGTTTTTGAAAATCGAAACGTCAATTTTGTCACATAAATGTATATTTTATTGAGCCTTTTCTAGTGAAACGTACGAGATTTGAAATAAATATGCAGATACACGAAATAAAAAGAAACGACAATAAAAACGCTAAAGAAACCCCGCCAAACCCAGAATTGTATCTTGAGTGCACCGTTGCAGTACGTAGATTCAAATATGAAATTTTATCCACAAAACTGATGGTACGTATTTCATCTTAAGTCTTTGTCGTTCTTCCTAAATTGCACCAATTCACGTTGACATTTTTCTGTCTTCATTCTTTTGTTTTTAAATTACAAAATGTTGAATGCATGGCACCCTCTGCCTCTGCGCATGATCTCTCCGATCACGTGACCATAGATTGTCTACTGGTGATCTCTCGGAGGCACCAGAATACTCTGCAGCATCCACGAATAGGGTTTGAGAACTTGTTCTTCCTACTCCGTTAGATAACCGACTCTTGCAAAGGTTGGGCCATTATTGGCTGAATTGGACAATCTTAAAATTTCTCGCAGCGTTGCTTCTACAATTTTCGGACGGATATCTATTTTCATTTGTGCTCCAATTCTCCAACCTTTCATGCAACATACTAACAGCCTAAGAAAATAAGAAGACAAATATTTGTAAGCCGTCATTTCAAAACATTATGCGAGATCTTTGCATTGATTCGCGTTATGCAATGGCACTTTACCGCGTACACTAAAGAAGCAGTGCGCGATTCGCGTCTACGATCGTGCGATCAGAATGCGGAAAACCCGACAATCGCGTTACACCGCGCTTTTTAAATCCTTCATCACTGTTCAAATATTAAAGCCACGAATTCTTTGCCAGCTCTGATCGGATATTTGATGTTACAGCCAGCCTATGGACCGTCAGCAATAGCTCTGCACGACAGGGCTGTGTGTTACGGGCGTTATACGTGCTGCATTCATCGCCATAAGCTTTCCCCACACAAGTAAAACATTACCGTTCACACTAATCCAAACTTCCCTACAAATATCCGAAGCGAAACAAACATTTTTATTAACACAAACAATCGGATAAGAATGAAGGATCACATATTCGAAACGAATCAAACACAAACTCGACACAAAAACATTTGGATAGTTAGGTGGGGAGCCTCTTTCACATATTTTACAAAGTGACCCAGGGAAGTGACTAGATGTTTCTCTCTATACATCCAGCTATTCTTTAAAACCTAGTCCTTTCCAATTTGTAGAGACTGTAAGTTGTCATCCTCATTGTTGTCTTACAATCATGCAAAATTAGCATCTTATTGGATTGCATAAAGGTGCATAATATTAATGAGCCATTAAACCTTTTATACGAGTGCATAAAAGATGCATACAGGCACCACCACTGACTTCCTGTTTACGCACCTTTATGCACTGCATAAAGGACAGGAGCTGACCAACTTTATGCAAATTTATGCAATTGCATAAAAAAGTTAAATATTGGATTTCATCCTGTGATAGATTTAGATTGGGTCAGTGGTTAATCATGGCACTGTCTGAAACAGGAGTTAAACGTATTAATATTACTGTGGATGAAACAATCCCGAACCAGGGCGCTGGATTTAATGAAGACACTCAGACCTGAATGGATGGCCATAACTATACAATTCAAGGTGACTAAATTTAATTTTGCTGCGTTTCCTCTTTCAAGCAGACACGAAAAGCCCAACTTCAAATCGATATCGCGTAACGCGACTCTACTTCGGCAGAGGCATTATTAATTTACTAAGATGTAACTACCGTAGATGAAAACGACAATTCTCCGCTCTGTGTTAAATTTATGTCCGCGCTGTCTTAAATTCATCTCCGCGCTGTGTAAAAAGCTCCGCGCTGTGTTAAATTTGTGTCCGCGCTTAGCTGCAATAATTGTAGCATTGGTTGTTGGTGGGGATTGGGCTTCTGTCGTGCGGCTCGCGCCTTGCCCCTTGGTTGGGGCAAGGCGCGAGCCGCACGACAGAAGCCCAATCCCCACCAACAACCAAGGCTACAATTATTGCAGCTAGTCCGCGCTGTGTAGAAATCTCCGCGCTGTCTATATTTGTCTCCGCGGTGTGTTAAATCTATCTCCGCACTGTGTAAACTTGCTGATTTAATTCAGTATTTTTGTCCACAATATTTTGTTTTGCAATGGACACACCTAGATTACAACCATTATATGAGTACATTGTATTGTTATTGTACACAATTATATTTTTATTCAGCATTGAGCTCCTTTGTACACAATATGAATGAACTTCATATGTATACTTATTGTGCTCACAAGCTAATACAATGGAGCTACCTTTTGGTAGCTCCATGCTAATACTGGCCATTAAATTACGGTGGTCGGGGTCATCGCCACAGCATACTGACCCGAGCGATGACTCTGGGCTTGACACAAACGCGATTGATATTTAACTAGTCAACAGTAAACTGGACCCAGGTCAACTTGACCCCGTACGTTAGTCAACTGACCCCAAAGATATTTTGCTAAAGCCCCGGACCCTGATCGATTTCACTCAAAACGTTTATTTTGGAGGTTACGATTTACTACTTGCAGTGACATTCTGGGACGTAATGAACGCAAATCAAAACCGACCCCTGGGAACTCTTTGACTTTCATCGTACAGCTGATCAAGATTAAATACATGTACATATCAAAAATTTGTGAAACCTCTCAAATTAATTGATTTGTGTATGACACAAGGTCAGAATAAGTATGCCGTTCGGACAGCATTGGCAAATTAAGTATAACACACAGATCATCCTATAAATAATCATCAAATGTTACTTTTACAAGATAACAAAATATTTAACAAAGTCACGCCGTAAAGCTCTTGCTTGTCAGAGTACACTTTGTCAATACTGTTTCAAACAACTGAGGCATATTCAAGTTTAGTTCTGACACAGTCCCTCTACCCACGTGGTTCTGATGAACGTTGTGTAAACCATGAGCAATGCATCCACAAGCCACTATGGCCAAAAAGCACCCCCTTTGTACAATAACAGCGTTCCAACTTTTTGCCAATCTTTTCCCGATTTTTTTTTTAGCATGCCCAGTAGTTTTCAATCATCAGTGATAATAGAAACAACATGAGTTGAAAAAATTAAATTGGTGTCTAGTGTCACCCCTAGATCGAGTGGGGTGCGGGATTGCTTGATAGCTGAATAGCCCCGTAAATAGCTAGGTAGCTAATAGCTATGTTAGCAATAAGAATAGCTTATATTTAGCTGCTTGTGGCTATTTAAGCTATTATTAATTTCCACAGGACACTTTTAGCTGCTAATAAACGTAGTAGGTAGCTATTCAGCTAAAAATAATGATTGTAGGGCTGGCTATATAGCTATTCAAGCTATTAGCCGTTTTTAGCCGCTAATAGCCACTATTAGCTGGCTACCAGCTAAGAACTCCCGCGGTCCGAATGGGCTGGCTGTTGAGCTATTCAAGCTATTAGCCGTTTTTAGCCGCTTTTAGCTGTAATTAGCCAGTTATTAACTGGCTACCAGCTAACAACTCCCGAGGTCGGAATGGCTGGCTATTGAGCTATTCAAGCTATTAGCTGTTATTAGCCAGCTATTAGCTGGCTACCAGCTAATCATTGGACACGTCTTAAAAGGCCTGACAACTACTTACAAAGGAAGTTACGGGCGTGACTTTCACTTAGGTGTAGAAAGAATTAGACTCACATGAATATACTGAATAAATATTGTAGAACCAAGAACGTAGTATTGAGTTCTGTATGGAAATATTTTCTTTCATGCAAGTATAAGTTTCTACTAACCACAGCACATGGCATTTTTTCTGCATTGAGAGCTAAAGAAATCACAAATTGTGCGTATTGAGGATTTCATTCAATGGCATGAAAAATTTTGTTGCAAAATGATCAGGCGAATCTTGCGATTTGTAGAACCATAGACCCTCGAGAAATGGTAGAACCAAGAAAATATATTAAGTCACATGGCTGGTTGACCGGTAGAGGAGTTATGGTCGATTAGTCTTTGTTTGAAAAGGTTTCATGTGATTGCTTGTGTCTGAAAAAGTTTCATGTGATTACATGGTAACGACATTCAGCAGAGGCTTTCTTAAAGACGCACTTTTCAATCCCAGGTTCTCGCATTAGTGGAGTTCTCCTCCCAGTCAAACACTTGGCCAGTACGATGTTTGATTTCTATAACATTAATTACACAAACTGATCTCAACCTTTTGTCACCTTTTGCTAATCCTGCAAACAGAGTTTATACAAGCGTTTGATTGACGGTCGGTTCAAATCGCCAACGGTCATTGATTCCCCATCACAAACGCTCGAATTTCCTAAAAAATTGTCTTCCAGTCGCGTTAGACTTTGAATATAACCACAGAGTTCGATCGGCAGCAGCTTCGCGCTGACCGCTTGGCAGTCTGTCTGCGTTTTTGCGGCCGGAAAAAACTAAACGTGTGCCCGCATACTACCTGTTTGATGTCCACTTACACAATGAACGCCGCCATAGCTTCGCGCCCTTTTAAAGGGAGGCCCCGCCTTTAAATACCTTTTTGCATTGTCTTTTGTTCAAAGACTCATTAAATATGCATGTCAGTTTGCAGCTGAACACAAAAGTTGTTTGCAGAAGACTTCCCACAACTGACAAGTACTTACATAGGAAGTTACACAAGCGTTTGGACGATCAGCTGTAGTTTTCGCTGGCCTCTGTATTAAATAGAAATGCTCTCTGCTACCTCCATGGTAGAACCAAGAAAATAATATCAAATGTCAGGTTACATTAGAAATACCTAATTGCATTGTGCATTTCTTGTCGAGCGGGGCTCTACGGAGGCAATGGTGAACATGGTAATTATTTTGTTTATTGTCTTTAAGTTTTAAGCGAAGGGTAAAATCACGCCAAAAGATCACACTGTACATGAGAATTGGTAATGTTTATGCCCACTTTACAGGTTTTAATAGATACTAATCCCGGAGACAAACATGAATGACTGATTACACAGGTTCTAAATCAGACAAAGAGCTGCGACGAGTAAGTTCATGTGGAAAAGCAGAAGCGCAGTTGCGAGATCACTTAGATCGGCAGTGGGAATAATTGGTGTAAATAAGAAAGATATCGACAAACAGGTGCTGCATTGCAATAGTAATCGCACTGTAAGACATTGCGAGATTTCTCGAGTTTAAAAGTTAAAAGTTCGTAAGCAAATGTTTGAAATGTAATTAAAAAGTCAGAAAATACACATACGCATCATGGGCCAGTGGATAGAGCAGTGGACTTACGATCACAGGATGGTGAGTTCGAGCCCCGGCATGGCCATGGTGTTGTGTCCTTGAGCAAGGCACTTTATTCCTCATTGCTCCTCCCCACCCAGGAGTGATGGGTACCTGGTAGGACAGTGTTGTAATGTGTGTGTTTAGCTCTGCTGCGCTTATTGGCTGCACATGTGAGCTGTAGTTTGCTCCCCAGGGAGTTGAGTGGTATCATATTAGGTCCAGTGACCAGGGGTAATAATAATTGTAAAGCGCATTGAGCACATGTACTTGTGGATATGTGCGCTATATAAGAACCCAATATTATTATTATTATTATTATGTCACCTCATTCGGCGGGTTGATGATGAGCGTATAAGTTCCAGGCAAGGCAATAGTTAATACGGGAAAAAATGACTGTGTTTTTGCATGAATAAGATTGATAAGAAAATAGCTGATAGCCAGCTAATAGCCAACTAGCATTGGCTAATAGCGGCTAAAAACGGCTATTGGCTTGAATAGCTGAATAGCCAAGGATTTTGGTATCATAGCAAAATAGCTAAATAGCTGCTCAACAACCCCGAAGCACTATTAAGTTACCACCATGAGGTCCCAAACATAATAGCTGAATAGCCGCTAATTATCCCTTGAGTCGTTGCTGTAAACCCTCTTAGCTGCATAGCTGCTAAATATGTCAAAGCTGGCTATTTTGGCTATCCATCAATCCCACACCTTTATGCCTAGATCACTATAACTACAGTCCCTCAGAGGGCCTATGCTACAACTATAATCTGTCTCCAAATTGAGTGCATCAAAGTTATAAGGCCTTTCAATAGGCAATCTTTTCAAAGGAGGGCTGAGTACTACAAACTTGGCATAATTAAGGCGCATCTTCCATTTGTCACACCATGTGGACAAGTGATATCCTCCTGTAACATTGAACAGTCACTCACACTATCTATTATCTTAAAGGCATTCGTTGGCGCCAGATTATCTCATCAGAAAATTTACCAACAAGATTATAATGTCTATGGAAAACAAAAGGCTATCACACTTCAATAATCCTCGTACAGACCAGAACAATCGCAATCCCAGGGATCGCCAGAAATGCCTTTAAACAGCTTCAGATCGTCTGCAACCTTAAAGGCGGAGCCTCCCTTTAAAACGACGCGAAGTTATGGCGGCGTTCACTGTGTAAGTGGACACCAAACAGGCAACACGCGGGCACACGCTCCAGAAAATGCCACTTTTTAGTTTCCCCGGCCGCAAAAACACAGACAGACTGCCAAGCTATCAGCGCGAAGCTGCTGGCGATCGAACTCTGTGGTTATCAAAGTCTAACGCGACTGGAAGACAACTTCTTTAGGAAATTCGAGCATTTGTGGTGGGGAATCAACGACCGTTGGTGATTTGAACCGACCGTCAATCAAACGCTTGTATAAACTCTGTTTGCAGGATTAGCAAAATGTGACAAAAGGTTGAGATCAGTTTGTGTAATCAATGTTGTAGAAATCAAACATCGTACTGGCCAAGTGTTTGACTGGGAGGAGAACTCCACTAATGCGAGAACCTGGGATTGGAAAGTGCGGCTTGCCAAATAGGTCATTTAATGAATGTAACACAGTGATCCTAGTTGTGACACCTGCGGAACCCCTGACTTCCCTGAACCAGGGTTGATCTACACCCTTTAACATTAACTACCTTCGATCTATCAGTTCGTTAGCTTACAAACCAGTCAAGGAGGGCGTCTTGTATTCCATACTTACTAAGTGTGTTAACTAAATATTTATGATTTACTTCGACAAATGCCTTAGAAAAATCTGTATATTTGACATCCAACTGTTTTGCCTCATTAACAGCAATACGAGCTTCATTAGCAAGACAGATAGATCAAAGGATCGTCCCGACGAAAAACCATTCTTTACATGGTTATATACTCGCCCTGGTATCATTTTCTCACACA
Organism: Ptychodera flava; assembly: GCF_041260155.1. Classification (NCBI taxonomy): domain Eukaryota; kingdom Metazoa; phylum Hemichordata; class Enteropneusta; family Ptychoderidae; genus Ptychodera; species Ptychodera flava. Next base: position 17,409,246 of record NW_027248277.1, on the reverse strand, counting down.
TTTTTGAAATAAGAGGGACACTTGGCGATAATTTCTTACGTTTGTTTTGCTACCCTTTTTGTGTATAGGTACTAGGTACAACCAAAGCTTTCTTCAGCTTTCGGGAAAACTCCCTCGTGGATTGACCGATTATATATGAAAGTTAGTGGAATGGAAAAGTGAATCAGCACATTTCTAAACTATAGCTGGTAAATTGTCATCATCCATTGCTTTATGTTTATTCAGGACTTAAAGTTCTAACTTAGCCTCTGACACAGAATAGTGAACCTAAGCAATGGATCATATATTGGGTTTCTAATTCAGGATTGGTATTAATGACATCATTTGTAAAAACAGATTCAAAAAGGTATTGAAAATATCGGCCTCTGAGCTTGCTCGTCACAAGCCTTATAGTACAAGGTATACGCGACTTTGTCTCTTTCATACAGGCTGTAGCAAAAGAGAAAAATCGCTTGGGTTGTTCTCGAGATCTCCTGCACCAGAAGCAACATAGTCATTGTATTTTATAGTTCACAGTTGGATTCATAGTGTGACATTCGTTTGGCTCCAAGAAAGAAATTTACTCAAATAGCCACACCTCCACCTCTTATTTCTCCGGGGTCTATCACGCCTGAACCATAGGAATTCATCAAGCAGTTCATGGTCTCGTATAAAAGGTATGAACGGGCTTCACTGTCATACACAGTGTCAGGATGGAGTTCGAAGAAAAATTACATGTAAAATCAAATTAAATTACTAAAACTGTGGAAGCTCTTGTGTGACTGTAGCATGACAACAGCTGACTCTTGGTCTGTACATATATCATAAGGAAGAAACAGAATGACCCTCAACACAAGTGGCTACTAATCAAAAATGATTCGAAGAGATAAACTTTTAATAGGAGGTACACTTGTTCGGGTTTAAGGTGGAGTTGATCTGAGGTCTAGTTGACTAGGGTCCAGTCGGTTTTGGAGTCCAGTTATCTTAACCGATCAATACGCCAAGGCTTTCTCAGAGCTTTATGTCAATATCCTCATTACTCTGCATTCACAAAAGAGTGAGGGCGTTGGAGGATTTCAGGGGGATTCGAAAATTTTGGGGTAGTCACGAAAAATAAAAAATAAATTATAAATCTTGTATGAAAAATAAACAAGTAGGCCTAGTATCAGGGCAGAAGCTGCAACTGTTGATAGTTGTTTCAATATCTGAATGCATATTTGTCAAATACAGTTTCTTGCTGTCTCCCTAAAGCATGCTGAAAACACGCAATATTCATGTTTGCACAGGTAGTGTTGAACATCGTCGAGCAGAATTGCCTATATCATATTTATATTTTCTTTGTTTGCATTCCTAATAAATATGCTATATCATAATTAGGGGATTTGAAAAAAATTGATCCGGAGGGACTTGAAAATTTTAGAGCATTTAGGGGACCTGAAAAAGAAGATATTTCAATCGCGATTCCTCCAGCCCTCCCTTCAGCGTTATTTGTGAGCGTAGCCTTATCCTTGCCACGGTTTTCCTACATACATGAACAGCAGGAGCCTTCATCGTTGGTATAAAGGACTTGACAATCGACGCCAATTAATAAAGGCAGCATAGATTAATTTTTTATAATTATGTTATTCACAAGGTAATACTGCCGATGTTTTAATTTGTAATTGACTTGAGTTTAGCTATCCATGCTGTAATAGTTACGTCATAGACCCAAAATATTTATTCTGCTGGGATTATTTCAGGGAACAAAACGTGCTGGGATTACTTCAGGGAACAAGACAATGATAACCCCAATCAAGATGTCGATACCTTTATATCATGACATGTCAATAAACCTTGTTAAACAAAAGATTTAACAGGCCAGCCACGCTTGGCGTAATCGTCCAACATGTATGATACACATTCGCATGCAGGTATATTATCCTGGTGTGACTGTCGAATTTTGAATCAAGAATCATCTAATACGATATCAATTTTTTATTTTACATTTCAGGTGTTTACGGGTGGCATTTCGAATAAGTTGTTCGGTTGTTATTTGCCTGAAAACACACGTGACATGGTTTTAATTCGCGTTTACGGAAACAAATCAAAATCGATGGTGGACAGAGTAAAAGAAATAGAAACCTTTCAGGTCTTATTCAAAGCCAAGTGTGGTCCTGAACTTCACTGTTGTTTCAATAATGGGATTTGTTATCAGTATGTCCCTGGTGAGACAATAGATTCAGACATGGTTAAGTCGGAGAAAATATATCCGTGAGTATTCGAAAATGTTCTGCATCAGTGTTTCAAATTGGTATCATTGGGTGGGTAATTTAACAATGCTCAATGTTATGCTCTTTTCACTTTCCAAAAAAACCTATGATTACAAAATTAAACAATTTAAATAGATAGTATCAATAACTCAACAGTTTAACTATCACGACGATCAACATATCCCTAATCAACAGTAAAAGTGTCCCATGATTTTAGGTGCATTTTTGAGTTTTGAATTGGCATTCTCTGTCAAAGCACAATCCCATACACTTCAAGATTAGCTTTTATATGAAAAAAGCTGTAGCAATTGAGACATTGCTTAGTTAAAAATTAACACTTATTAGACACTCATGTGCTGATATTTGAAGAAATTGTACATTAGCAAATATATCAGAAGAGTAAATTTTATTGAATGAGCAAATGCATCATGTTAATTTTGGTAAGCCTGTTACGCTAGTTTTGCAATTGAGCGGTCTGAAGGTCACAGGAAGCAAATCTTAGATGCAGAATGAAGGTCAACAGTGATTGAAGCCTTGTGACGAACAGACCAACGATGAATGCATGAAGGTATTTATATGAAGTCTTGGTGTATTTCCCAGGTTAATTGCCAATAAAATGGCAAAACTGCACACACTTAAACCGGAAAATGGTAAGCAGATTTAAATGCTGGATTATTCCCAATTATGAAAAAATTCTATCAGATGATTCCAAGGGAGTTTGAAAATGAAGAGGTGAACAGAAGGTATAATCCATGATTTGTACTATTCACGATATCCTTCGGTAATTCTATAGACTTCTATTTCGGAGAATTAGGAATGACAGATATTTCAACAGAAGATAAAAATATCAGCAGTCTGAGAGAGGAAGAGAAAAAAATTGCAGAGAAGACCCCAGTGATGGGAGAGAATGATGAAACAGAACAGAAAGAGGCAAACAAGCGGAAAAAATCTGATACAGAAAATTTATAAACCCGCGAATGATAAATGATGATAAATCATAAATGACGAGTTATATCTTGGAATTTGCGACTTAACTTTATAGTTAGCGTTCCTCCTTATACATATGTCGGTGAATATCCTTCATTCCTCTGTTGTCGATCCCAGTTTGTGTACTTTCGCGTATTAATTTTTGTAAAAGTCCCCACAGCGACAGGCCCACAAGTGCATTTTCGCTATCCCCTGCCTGTATATCATCCCTTCACACACAGGTTTCAAGAAAATATTCCGAGCTATGACCAACTTGGAAAGGAGATTGAAGAGTTGGAGACAAAGTTGGTTCCATTGAATTCACCAATTGTGTTCTGTCATAATGATTTATCATCTGGAAATATAGTGTACGACGAACAAACTGGTAAGTGAAATAATTATCGATTTGCATAAACCTATTCAAATATCTAATATTAGTAATACATTTCGTTAGTCCATCCATCCATTCATTTAGTTAGTCATTCATTCTGTCAGTCATTCTGTCAGTCATTCTGTCATTGATTCATCCATCCATTCATTCATTTAGTCAGTCAGTCATTCAGTCAGTCATTCTGTCATTCATTCATCCATCCATTCATTCATTCAGTTAGTCAGTCAGTCAGTCATTCTGTCAGTCATTCTGTCATTCATTCATGCATCCATTCATTCATTCAGTTAGTCATTCTGTCATTCTGTCAGTCATTCTGTCAGTCATTCTATCATTCATTCATCCATCCATTCATTCATTCATTCAGTTAGTCAGTCAGTCTGTCAGTCATTCTGTCATTCATTCATCCATCCATCCATTCATTCAGGTAGTCAGTCAGTCTGTCAGTCATTCTGTCATTCATTCATCCATCCATTCATTCATTCAGTTAGTCAGTCAGTCAGTCATTCTGTCAGTCATTCTGTCATTCATTCATCCATCCATTCATTCATTCAGTTAGTCATTCTGTCATTCTGTCAGTCATTCTGTCAGTCATTCTATCATTCATTCATCCATCCATTCATTCATTCAGTTAGTCAGTCAGTCTGTCAGTCATTCTGTCATTCATTCATCCATCCATCCATTCATTCAGTTAGTCAGTCATTCAGTCAGTCATTCTGTCATTCTCCATCGATCCATCCATTCATTCAGTTAGTCAGTCATTCAGTCAGTCATTCTGTCATTCATCCATCCATCCATCCATTCATTCAGTTAGTCAGTCATTCTGTCAGTCATTCTGTCATTCATTCATCCATCCATTCATTCATTTAGTCAGTCAGTCAGTCATTCAGTCAGTCATTCTGTCATTCATTCATTCATCCATTCATTCATTTAGTCAGTCAGTCATTCTGTCAGTCATTCATTCATTTAGTCAGTCAGTCATTCTGTCAGTCATTCTGTCATTCATCCATCCATCCATTCATTCATTCATTCAGTTAGTCAGTCATTCAGTCAGTCATTCTGTCAGTCATTCTGTCATTCATTCATTCATCCATCCATCCATTCATTTAGTCAGTCAGTCATTCTGTCAGTCATTCTGTCATTCATTCATCCATCCATTCATTCATTCAGTTAGTCAGTCAGTCAGTCAGTCATTCTGTCATTGATTCATCCATCCATCCATTCATTCATTCATTCATTCATTCATTCATTCAGTTAGTCAGTCATTCAGTCAGTCATTCTGTCATTGATTCATCCATTCATTCATTCATTCATTCAGTTAGTAAGTAAGTCAGTCAGTCAGTCAGTCATTCTGTCATTGATTCATCCATCCATTCATTCATTCATTCATTCATTCATTCAGTTAGTCAGTCATTCAGTCAGTCATTCTGTCATTGATTCATCCATCCATTCATTCATTCATTCATTCAGTTAGTCAGTCATTCTGTCAGTCATTCTGTCATTCATCCATCCATCATTCATTCATTCATTAAGAGTACTGTTTATTCTTGATTTACGAAGATGCTATGTATTTTTTTTCAGCCAGTATTCCCATAAGTCCTGAAATTTCTATGTGTGGTTTAAAACAATAAAGCAGTCAACAGTTAAACGGGAAGTTCACCAAGTTCAGGGGGTATTGCCCCGCATTGTCCATTCACAGCAACACAGTAGTGAACAGCAACACAGAATCGGACAGTGTACAGTTTATTATAAGTGATTTATCGTTTATGCAAGGATACTAAGTACTAACAAAAGTTATGTAAATACGCACAGCCTGGTTTGCACGTGGGTGAGTGGACAATACCATACCCATGGGAAGATGTCCCTTCCATATCAGGTGATGCAAGCTCCAAGCTTGGGGCTATTTTCCCATGATTCAAATTACATGGGCAATTTCCTGTACTATTTTATCAGTTTTTGTAAAAAATCGCGCGAGTTATAAATAGCGAAAATAGGTTTTCCGGGGTAAGCAACCATAAAGCTAGCACATATGTTAAAATCATCCTTGGTGAACTTCCCCTTTAAAAAAGTTACTCAGTCAACAGTTAAGAAATCACAGATTAGCAAGTCATTTGTGAAACGCACTAAACCATTCTTCGAACTTTCCTAAATAAAACTTTCATCCATTCCCTTACCAAATCAAGAATAAAAATCAGGGGTCACCTAGCTAAGTTTTTCTCAAGAGAAACAAATTACCTAACATTAAGCGCTCTTGAAAGTCAAAATGACCGCTATCTCTTTGTAAACTATATATGAAAAAAATGAAATTTGAAAAACTATGACAAGATTTTTCTTACTCCATGAGCGTTAAAATGAGTCCCAACAAGCAGTAGGCCAGGAAAGAATCATAAATATTTGAGAGTTTTAATAGCTGTCCCCAAGGTACATTTCTCATCTAATCTAGTGTCTGCCGTACTTAAATGTTTGTTTGTATGATAATCAAGAACTCGGCCATAGAAAACACCTTTGGCATCGTATTTATGCTTTTCTAATTATAGACACGTTTGACGTGACATTATTCAGATGAATATCACAAAATTAATTTGAAATCATAAAAAGATTCCAACCACTCCAACATTCAAAATTATGAAAACAAGAGAAAATAAGAAATCTGATTTGTAGCAGACTAACAGATACTAACAATGAATTGCCATTGTATAAAGCACCGAAAACTACGAAAGGAAACTTCTTACGAAAGTTACGCTGAATACCAGCAAATCACTCAAATGTACTTACTTAAAATATTTGTATTTCAGAAGATATTGCGTTCATCGATTTTGATGAAACGTTTTTCAACTACCAGGGTTTTGACATTGGTAACCATTTCTGTGAGTTTGCTGGTAAGATTCAAAAAAATTAGATTTCATTTACCTTCATTCATTCGGTTTTCTTTGACAATGTAAAGAGACGTTCTTAGATTTACGTTCCATTCCTTGACCACATCTCATGAACACCTTTAAACCCCCCTTTTTAACAATTATCAGCCTGTTCTTACAGGACGCAAAATTTTTAAGAGATTTTTCTTGCAGTATTTGTGTAGTATTTGTGTAATTTCATTTGTCGATATACTCCTACAGTCGCATAGCTATTCACCGACGAATTTTGTGTTTATCATAACTTCACACAACATCGAGCAAATTTGCTCTGATGTTATGATATTGTGTGTGAGCTATACTTGCTATACCCAATATTTCAATATGTCATTTTACTCTCGTATTATTTTATGACAGAAGCGCTTAAATTTACCAATAGAGATTCATTCTCGTTGGTAAAAATGTACATACCGAAAACATGGTCCGTGGTACATATAGCATATCATTTGGCTGTTTCTTTCCAGGAGTTCATGTGATGGACTTCGACAACTACCCACAGAAGGAATTTCAACTCAAATGGTTGAAAAGTACCTTAGCGATTGGTATACACTCTCTGGAGTCAACAAAGATGTCACAGACGAGGACGTGGAAAAGCTATACGTCGTTGTCAATAAATTTGCCTTGGTAGGTGGGCAGAGTTCAGTACAATATTTCGGTGGCAATTTTGCACTTCTTTTCATAATTTATGTAAGCTTATAGACGAGTAGTCTTCTTGTATATCAATGGTGTGATACTTAAGTACCAACATGCGAATGTCACGTCATGATGGGACTAGTGCCAGATATCGGTAACCTTTGGTCTTCCAGATCAAATTTCATGCCAAAACAATGCATCTGGAAATTGAAAAGTTAAAGACACTGTTCGCGATCCCTGGGATCGCCTTTGTTCTTGTCTGTAAGAGGATACTGGAGGTGTGATAGCCTTTTGTGTTCCATTGAAAGTGTAATCTGCTTGGTAAATTTTCTGATGAGACAATCTGGTGCCAACACAAGCCTTTCAACTGGCCATAACCCCTCTGTCCTTTAGATCACACCACGGAACAAGTTCATATGCAAGCTTACTTCATTGCTGACTGATGTTAGACGGGGGTTAAACGTGTTTTTTTCGATAGTTGACGGGCCCTACATACATACATACATACATACATACATACATACATACATACATACATACATACATACATACATACATACATGCATACATGCATGCATGCATGCATGCATGCATGCATGCATGCATGCATACATACATACATACATACATACATACATACATACATACATACATACCATACATACATACATACATACATACATACATACATACATACATACATACATACATACATACATACAGACAGACAGACAGACAGACAGACAGACAGACAGACAGACAGACAGACAGACAGACAGACAGACAGACAGACAGACAGACAGACAGTCAGGCAGGCAGGCAGGCAGGCAGGCAGGCACGCACACACACACACACACACACACACACACACACACACACACACACACACACACACAAACAAAAACACGCACGCACATATGTACCTACGTACTTGTTGTAGTTTATTGCAAACTTAAGGAAGGTATTTCTGGTTTCTCGGTAATATTACTCAGAAAATATGGGTACTAAAAGCAGACAGTCACTAAACAAACAGCCACAATACTATACATATACGATCTAGCGCTCCAGTTTAAAAGAATGTTCAAGAATGATTGTGTAAGTTTTGCTGGTAAATATTGTCGTATCATACGGTTACTTGGACAGAACAAGGTTTTTATATCACTATCTTAATATTAAGCATTACGACAGTTTACTGCAGTGAGTAAAGATTGATATTTGCGTATTTATGGACAACATTGTGGATTGTTCACTTTGTAAACTGACCATATGTTGAAATTGAATTTGCTTGACCAATACTTGATCTCCACAGACATTTGGGCTTCATAGGGCTTTCAACAGGACTGTACCTATATTATTTAGTTTTATGATTCAGAGGTGTTAATTTATTTGAATAACACTTTGGATATAAAGTTACGCAGCTTATACATGTATATTGATATTTCTTATTAACGTTGAGCAAATTGTAGGTCAGTGTTTCAAAATGTTTAAGCTGCGATCGTTGTCTTTTTTCAACATTGATAACGTCGTAGAAACAATATCACAGATAATATATGTCATTTAACAATTTGTGTGACGTATTTCATTTATTTTACACATTTCATTTATTCTGATTTTATTTGGTTTTATTTCTTAGGCTTCTGATTTTTATGGCGTACTTTGGGGTTTGAAACAGACAGTGCATTCCACCATTGACTTTGATTATCTCGGGTAAGTTACTGTTATGTGTGCCACTACTTGCCACTACTTGAAAATGTTGAAATACACAAAAGCAACATGTTTACTCTGATTTCTTGTCAGTTTATAAGTTAAATGTGCGCCACTTCACGAATAGGAATTATTTCCTTTTTTAGCAACTTTTTGAATGTCACACAATCTTACCTTCGATTCATCATATCCAGTTGTAAAGTGGATTGTGAAATTATTTCACAGATTAATTGCTGGGCTTTCCAATTCCATTTTGGAATACAGAAAGCAGTTGATTTAACATTGATTTAAGTTGATTGAAGCAGTTGATTTAAGTTGCTACAGGGAGGGTGAGTTATCTGAACATGAATTTGTCCTTTGAGTATTGCCAATGATAGGAATCAGGTCGAATATGATTGGGGTATCGTTAGAAAACGTCACATTTTCATTTACATTCGATAAGTCTTAGCAAATCAATTATGAAACAGCGGGATCTTTTAAAAGTTATATGTCGCTTCCTAAATTTTTATTCTAGCCGGTATGTTTTCCAGAATCAAACAATGGAGTTAAAGTCAACGAGAGGATCTATAATAGCAAGCAGTATACTTTTACTTTACAATCTTAAGCTCGTAAGTTCTCTAAATATGATACATCTTCAAGATTCTTATAATTTCTTTTATCTTAATAGGTTTTCAATCCAAAAGTTTGGCGAATACTTCCGCAAGAAGGAGGCGTTTTTAGCTTTGCAGATGCCAAGTGACTAAAACCTAAAACAAATCGCAGCCCTCGATTCGGCCAACCTTGGTGAAAATGAGAAAGAAACACAGATCTGTTATCAATTTTAAAGGGCATTATTGCACTAGTATCGATGAAAGATGAAGTTTTCAAAGGAAACGAGACAAACCTCCCATGCATTCCCGACCACTATGATTGACAATACGAAACGTATAAGTGCAAATGAAAGGCCTATCCGTACATCTGTTCATCTTTTCGCATGACGAGCGATCGTAAGTTTGATTTGAAAGAAATGTAACTTTATGCAAATCACCAGATTTCCTGGCTTTACCTTTTTCTACCGTTTTCAACATTTCAATAGATTTTAACTCCACTTTGGCTGGGCACAATTTTATAGTATTACCACGTTATGTTATTTAAATGCTATTGTTACGACAGAAAAAGGCGGCGAAGTCTGCAATTTTCTGTAAAATAAATTTATTAAAATTAATAACTAAGTCTATGGGATTAAGTACAAATTACAAAACAGTACAGAGATTGCAGTAGTTAGATTAGCTGACGACACAAAACTCCTGAAATACAGTCCGCAAGGAGTTGAGTCCAGACAGACTCTGGTGTGTAAGGAGTGAATGCTTCCCTGGCAGCAGGCTTGATGAGGTCTGAACCGTGCAGTGTTCACAGAGAAAAATCTAGCGTTAAGGGCTTGAAAAGAATATTGACGTGAAATCCGAAAAAAAAGTCTGGTGAAAATCTGTGCCATGCCGTATTTAAAATGCAAAGAACTTATTCAGAAATCGATAGAAAATTATAGACTTTCCATTGATATGCTAATAACGGTTCTAAAAATATCTTCACTTGTAGTAAACATGACCTTCTGAGAACGTTCTAGACTATGGTCATTGGAGAGAATGACCTACATAAGACACTGTAACAAAACGACAATTTTGCATTAAAGGTCAGTAGTAATAGGTGGCACCGTAACAGGCGGATTTTGGCAGGAGGTTCAGTGAGGTTCAGTGAGGCACAGTGAGGTTTCAGTGAGGTTTCAGTGAGGCAAAGTAAGGTTTCAGTGAGGCAAATTGAGGTTTCAGTGAGGCACAGTGAGGTTTCAGTGAGGCACCAATGTTATAAACACCCCTTGCTTGTTGGGACCCCTAGCCCAGTCAAAATTAACGGGAATCCCCTCCCCTCCACACTTCTATTTGTTTGGGACCCCCTAACTCAGTCAAAATTGACAGTTTGCGAATTTTGGCAGGAGGTTCAGTGAAGTTCGGTGAGGTTCTGGGGTTTTCTGCTGGCATGAGATGCAGTGAGGAGCCGCAGGCGCTAATGTTTTGGACCCCCTAACCCAGTTAAACTTGGCAACCTAAATACTTGGCTGTGGTTGGCCGTATGCATCGTGCTTAACAGCTATAAAAGGCCCAGTCTTGGCCCTCTCCTCTCAAAACAAAAAAATGGTAGTGAGGTACAGGATCGGTAGCGATAGTCACCCGTCCTGGTCAGCTCTGAGCATGTCCTCCAGCTCTAACTTGTTGTGATGTGCGCCATCTATCGACGGTTTCAACTGCTTCTTTCGCCTTTGCTACCTGTTCGTGTCTCGGTCTGTTACTTTCGCTCGAGGTAACATGGAATGGGATGATTCTCCCGAATTCACTGCAAGTCAGTGGGAAATAATCGACGATTTGGAGAGACAGCATGGACCACAGTCACCAAGTGATAACGCTGTAAGTATTCATCATCAAAAGTGAAAGTTTACGGAGATTTGTTTTTCAGTACACTGCTGCTATGTATACACGTAGGCCTATAAGCTTACATTGCCGTACCGACACTGCCATCCTTGTGATCATTTCCTTTAAGTATTTTTTATTGCAAAATACAATAGCTTGTTTACTCTTTATCATTTGGCTAAATTCAGTGTGTTCGTCAATGCTATATGTGAATATTACAACTGAAAATAACCTGTGAGTTTTATACATATTCTCCTCTGCGTACGCTATTTTCGTGTTCACTGTGGAGGCTACCGCAACTCCCGCGCCGGGCTGTGATTGTCGTCTGCGCACTGAATTCGCGGAAGCTGTGCGATCATTAACACTTTTTCGATGCATTTGAAACACATTCCCTTCAATTCCTCAGATTTATCGTTATATAAAGATGGAACAGTGTTTAGAGTCAGTTGGCATGCTTTAAAATGATAGTAACTCCTGCGCCGGGCTGTGATTGTCGTCTGCGCACTGAATTCGCGGAAGCTGTGCGATCATTAACACTTTTTCGATGCATTTGAAACACATTCCCTTCAATTCCTCAGATTTATCGTTATATAAAGATGGAACAGTGTTTAGAGTCAGTTGGCATGCTTTAAAATGATAGTAAAGGATAACTATTGGACGTACACAATGTTTTCGTGTTTCAACTGCTTACGTTTGTGCGGCCGCGGTTGCATTGCACAATGCATTGCATGCACGTAATAAATGCATTGCATGCCGCGTCCAGTTCATTCTTTCTATTTCGACTTGTAATATTCGAGCGACACAACTACAAAATCCGTGAAGATCATGTCATTCGGAATTACGATGAAATAGCTTGAAATCTGTACAGTTTTTTCCGACCGTTACAGACAACTGTATGATCAGTTTGGGACTAATGACGCTCTGATCGAATGATCTGTTTCACTGTATAGGTGTTGGAGTGTGATGAAAGCAGTGAGATGGACAGTCAGTCACAGAGGTCTGCTGAAGACGTATGTCCTCCGGCTTCACCTGTAGGCCTACGTGCAATAAAGTAAGTAAATAGTATTGATATCAAACATTGTAATTAGAGTATATAACATAGAAACAACTTATTTTCAAAGTGCAGTGAATGGTGTGAGATATAACTGCATAAAGCTGGCAATTACCTCACTCATTGTGTTTATTTTATTTCCCTGTAGCCACCCGAACGTCTCCTCCGAGTCATCGACACCTAGATATGAAGCTCACTCACCTCAGATATGCAGCTATACCTTTCTTATTTACGTGTGCGATGATATTAAATTACCCGACTTTCTCTGTTGAGTTGTGTTAAAGTCATGTACAACTAACAATTTCTCTTTTTCCCTCCGTTCAACAGAGCCGCTGTTCAATCACAGACAGCAATTGATCAATTACTTAATGAAGATGGCTGTTCTCCTACTAAAAGATCGAAGTAAGTGTTCTTTTTTTTTAACAACTGTTGGTTACTCCACACTAAGTATCTTTACTTATAATAATAATAATAATAACAAGGCAGTATTGCTGAAGGCAATGAGTACTTGGGCCGTGATAGAGTAATTTTGAGGACAATATATACTACTATTCAAATATGGTCTTGAATTTCCTCCTGTCAATGAGGCATTTGATTAATTGGTTATTAAACGAAACAATGGCATGACAACGGCAAAATATGTCTAGCAACTTTTGTGGAGTTTGAGGCAGGGGTTCTTTATTTATAGCGGGAATTGCTTAAACTCCTTAAATATTCAAATTACAGCAAATTTCTTTTGTTCTCGATGGTAAATGTCTAATATTTAGATGGGCATATTTAGATTTCTACCCTATAGTTATCCCTATATACCAAAAATCGGACATCCAGCTCTCGAGCGACTGTGATCCGGCCAGCTGCCCATATGGCCGGGTGCATGAGATTGTTTTAGATGAATTTTGTCTATAGGCTGAAATTTCGCCGAAGTTTGACAAAATTACATCGATTTTTCAGGATCATATGCGACATTTTTGAGTTTTGAGTGCAGACAGAGATAAGTTTTGAGGCAACATGGCTGCAACCCCATGTTGACCCTTGCCCTGCGTACGATGCTATGTGCTACAGCTAACACACTGTCACACAGCATCGTACGCAGGGCCAGCGAGAGAGTTGCCGACATCGACGGTTATTTACGAGAAGTGAATAAAAGACTGTCATTTTTGGAAGCGATCGAGTAGCTGAGGTAGGCTGGGATACGACTTGGGCCCAAGAACGCTGAATTTCGGCAGTAATTTGGCTTTTTACGTCAAGTCCCAAAATGGATTTGAAGTCACCGACCCAACGTACGGGTCTTTGCAGGGCTGTGGTGAGCGGGGCGTTAGCTGTAGCGGAACACACGGCATCGTACGCAGGGCTAGTTGACCCCAAGTGAAAATGTGTTCGCGATCAAATCTTCCTACATTTTTTTCAGAATTTTCAACAAAATCATTGCTTCTTACATCTTTTGTAAAATATAAAATACTAAAATAAAACTGTGATGTGCCATGTCTCCAGATTTCTAAAATATCGTTCGTTGACCGTTCGACGCAAACTTGTGACGCAGTTGAAATTCAATACTGACCGCCAAATAAATGAGACGAGATCAGTCTAGACATCCTCCAAATTATCCAACCATTCGCATTGGAGTTCAGCTCGCTTAGAGTATCATAACATTTTTCGGCCTTTTAGATCGACCCTAATATCTCCCATTTAGGAAATAAATACACAAGCTACCTCGACAAAACTTCGTGCACCATCCAAGACCAAACGCACTACAAATCTGTCTTGACGTCATCATCTCCTTACATGGTAATCGGCATACCGTATTTTTTAGCAAAGGGGACACAGAATACGTCGGAGTATTCAATTTCAAAACGTATTACATTGTGTGATGTTGTCAAAAAAAAGTCATGTTACTGCAGTGGTATAAATTACAAAACACAAAAGTTCAAATCAGTTTATTTTGGACTGGCTTTACCCAACATTTCATATTGTTTCTTATGCCAGATTTGACCACGTGCTTACTGGCGACCCCTTTTCATGCAAATTTTGTGTCAAATGTTGTGTTCCCCTGGAAAAACAAACGTACGATTTCTAAATGAAGGAGGCGAAATTTGCCCTCAAGACTCGAAACCACCCCTTATGGGGTGTACTACTAGCTATTTTTAACGAGCTTCTCGAATCTGCAGCTCTATTTCGAAATGATGGTCTGGTTTTCTCAGCTCAAGGATAAGTGTTCTCCATCGCTGTGGGCGTTACTATTCTCAACCGGGGGTACAGTTTCCAGTCGTAATGTTTTTCATTGTGTCCGGGATATAAAACCTTTCCTTTTCAAACTTTCTCTTTGATTAACACTAATCCACATCTTGTCAGTGATTAAACATGTTTCAAGTTTAAATGTTAAATTCTGGTCTCGAGCCCTCCTGTTCGACCAAACCGAAATTACCCCTCCCACTTTGGCTCGTCCAGTGGGTGTAGCAAGGGTCGTGCCATCGCCTAGTAAACGGAGGGTGCATTAATTGTTGCATTTCGATGCACATTTTGATTATATTCAGAAGATTTTGTTGCAAAAACTCAGATAGAGAAGCATTATATTCACATCTCACTTATTCAAGACTGGCTGAGAGCAGCACTTCCATTCAGTTAACATCATTACGCCATTTATTATGCCAAGAAAGATGAAGCCAATACATTTTGCCCTCCCTGGTCTCAGCCAGAAATGGTTATACCTTACAGTTTTTTCCCACGGAATGAAAACAAATGTACTTGGGCTGAGGCCCAAGTACAATAATAATAATAATAATAATAATAATAATAATAATAATAATAATAATAATAATAATAATAATAATAATAATAATAATATTACAACAACAACAACAACAATAATAATAATATTATTATTATTATTATTATTATTATTATAATGTTATTCAAATATAAGAAACAGAATCATATTTTTCCCCTTTTTTTTCAATTTCAGGATTGCAACTGGCTCTGTAGCACCACCTCTGCTCTCCACACATCAACAGCCATCCCCAGAGTCTTTAGAGGCCCTACAAGAAATCACAAACCGTCCACTCACAACTACACCGGTAACCTCGGTGGGTAATGCTAAAAGTTAGCTATGTTGCGACCACTGCAAACAGCATTTTTCTTGTCAAGGCACTTTGCGTCGTCACATTGCCAGTGTTCATGGTGAACAGCATCGTTACTCATGCTCATACTGTGACCGGTCTTTCAATCGGAAGGACAACCTGGTGCGGCACGAAACCAGTGTTCATCGTTCAAATGCACACGCCAGTACTTCCAAGGGTACAAGCGGTTCTTCCACTAAACAAAAGCGTCTTCCCTGCCCGACTTGCAACCGTCCTTTTACACGGAAAGACAACATGCTACAACACATGAAGGCTGCTCACGGCACAGCAAAGGCAAAGTACAAGTGTGACGTATGCGACATGACCTTCGTCAGGAAGTCTCATCACATCAACCATAGCAAAATCCACAAGAAAGTATGCAGATCCATTACATACAAGTGTGCGCGATGTCGTTACGCTTTCAAGTCCTTTCAGGCATTAAAGGCACACAGCCATCATGATCATGCACCCGAAAGTTCATCTCCTGCATCGTCCGCCTCGTCATGGTCTTCATCGTCATCGTGAGATGAAGAAAATGCACCAATACCAGTTCAGATGGGCGGTGGTAGGAGTGGACATGCCTCAGCGTCAGGCAGCGACATGGAACAACAATTGCCTGTTGATCCCATTGAGCCCATTTTTGGAGAAGATGATCCATCAGATCTTACTCCAACGTACAGGGAAAACTGGTCCCATATCAGGTCAAGGCATCGAGAAGGAAACCCCTTCTAGATGTTTACAATTTTAGACTGACAAGTGGTTTCCAATTAGATGACTTGAGGAGTTTCCTAAACATGGTCCATCGACGCCAATCCACCCAATATAAAGTCAACTTTGCGCTTGGTTTTATTATGCTTCATGTCGAAACCGATCAGTTGAGATACTTCTATCCATCTCAGAACACCATCTCTTAGACAACCTTAATTACAACCTTAGTTACATGTGGAGTACCACAAGGATCTGTCCTTGGACCTACCCTATTCTTACTATTTATCAATGACATTGCCCGTTCCTCCACATACTTCAATTTTAGATTGTTTGCTGACGATACCAATCTATTTCATACTTTCCCTGCTAACCAAGTTAATATAAATTTAAATACTGTCGACATTCACCTCAATACTGTAGTGGACTGGTGCAGGGCTAACAAACTTACTGTAAACTACCTCAAAACAAATTACATTGTCTTCAGAAATCATAACAAACATATTTCTTGAATGGTACTCTACACATCAATAATACAGTTATCAATGAGGTTGAAGTGACATCATTTGTAGGTATTCACATGGACAGACATCTTAAATGGTCAAAGCACATTAAAATGATTAATTCTACTATCAGAAAAAAGGTTGGCATCCTTTTCAAATTGAGACAGTTTTTACCACGCAATATCCTTATTCTTCTATACAAAACTTTCATCCTACCACACATCACTTATGGTCTTGAAGTTTTGGGGTTCAACATATTCCTCACATCTCAATAGTATCTTTCTTTCGCAAAAAATGGCAGTCAGAGCTATAACTTTCAGTGACTTCACAGCAAACTCAGCTACTCTTTTCAAACAACTTAATATTCTCGATATATACAAATTACATAAATTACATATCAGTACATTCATGTATGATCTTATAAATAATAACTTGCCACACAGTCTTACAACATACTGTCAGTATGCCTTCTCATTGCTACAGTACTCGTCATAAAATTAATGGTACCTTTATGTCCCAAGTGTCAACACTTCCTTGGGTAAATTCTCGATATCATATACAGGCTGCATCTATTGGAATACATTACCTAAACAAATTAAAACAAAAACCACTAGAAGTTCGTTCAGACACTCCCTTTCAAGTCTCCTCATACACGGTTAGTGTTTTACATGACGAAGAGTTATATTCAACTTTACAAATATGTATATCATAGATATATAAATATATATATTTCACTATACATTTTGTTTTTGTTTGTTGGGTTTTTGTTTTTTTATTTTTTATTTTACATATTTTCTACTTATTCGTAATGAATTTTATGTAGTTGTTCTTATTTACTTAGTTAGTTACTTAGCACTTTCAAGTCTACTTTACACGATTGTTTTTTGTTTTTGTTTTTTAAGTGATGAAAAGTTATATTCAACTTTACATATATGTATATCATATTTAAATATATATATATTTATATTACGTTTTTTTTCTTTCTCTCTTATCGTATTCTTTTTTACGCATTTCTACTTACTCGTAATGTATCTATTTAGTTATATATTTATTTATGTAGTTGTTCTTTTATTCACTTAGTTACTTTGTTACGATATACTTCAGTTTTTTTTTTTTCTTCGCGTTTCCTTGCTTTAACATCAAATGGCTTTGGGAACGGACTAGACTAGCATTTGCTATTTTCCGTTTCCATTTACCCTTTATCACAGCAACAACTCAGATGTACATTCATAATGAATTGTAATATTATTATGATTAAGGGTAATAAAGATATTATTATTATAACCCTGCCTTGATTCGAACCCAAGATGATTTGGCCGACCTGTTGGATCGCCTTCGTGATTTCAATGTCATGGAAGACATCAAACACCGCAGACCGGACACTAAATGGGTTATTGAACTTATTACCAATGTTACCATCTATGTTGTGAAAATGTCAAAACACAGCATCAGGTGCCAGGACATCGGCAACTTACCTGTTGCACTGACGGCATGTCGCAGTGTTGTAGCACTGGTTAACAACCCGCACACCAACCGACCCTATGATGACAATCTGTGTTTCTTTCGTTGCCTCGCACTAGCCAAGGGTTACGAAGAAACCAATCTAGAAGTGGCTACAGTCAACTACCTAAAGCAGTTTCTCCAGCAGCAGGGACGTTCAGTTGGTGAGGAATTTGAAGGTGTGTCCTTTGACGACGTTTCAAAATTAGAAAATATGTTCGCTATTAATATCGAAGTTTGCGAACTCTCTATGGAGGAAGAAGAGTCTCCCCGCTCAAAGAGAATCGTCAAACACCTTGTCCAATCCAAGAGAAAATATGGCCACACCATGTACATCAACCACCACCATGGTCACTTTTCGTACATTCGTGATTTCTATCAATATGCTGAATCCTTCAAGTGTTCCTCCTGTGACAAATTATATGACTGCTTAAGAAATCTTCACAAACACGAGAAATCCTGTACATCTGAAACAAGACAAAAGTTCCCCGGAGGCACTTTTCAAATCGCATCTACCATTTTTGATGCGCTTTCATAATGATGGCAATTGCTGTGCGGGAAGATTTGCGCTTCTACCCTTACAGGGCAACGTTTGATTTCGAGTGTTATCTCAACAAGGACAACATAAGTTCATGCCATGGTGAAAAACTGCGCCTAGAAGCAAAACACGAATTGTTGAGTGTCAGCATATGCAGCAATGTACCATCGTTTGATGAACCGCGCTGTTTTATTTCTGAAGGAGACCCTCAGCAATTAGTATGTGACATGCTCAGCTTCCTGAACACCATCAGTCGTCACTGCTTCCATATGATGGGGGATAGGTTTGCATCCATTGTAAACCAGTTAAAGGAGAAGGTGGAAGACGAGGGCGTTGCAGATGATGATGACAAACATCCTCTGATAAAGCTGTGGAGTCATTTGATGAGGTACTTGAAACAACTACCTGTTCTTGGCTTCAATTCTGGACGTTATGACCAGAACGTAGCAAAACCTTTCCTTTGGCCAGAACTGTTACAGCAAGATGAAGTCAAGTTCGTCATAAAGAGGTCTACTGATTATCTGGTGCTAGAGACAGACAGACTCCGGTTTCTTGATGTTGCAAACTACATCTCCCATGGCTGCAGTTATACTCAGTTCTTGAAAGCATACAATGCAGGTGACGAGAAGGGATTCTTTTCGTACGAATGGATGGATTCACTCGAAAAGCTGAAACAAAGGTCACTTCCACCACACTCGGCTTTTTATAGCAGCTTAAAGGCGACCAACATTAGCATGGAAGACTATGCATTTTGTCAGCAGATCTGGGAAACATGTCAAATGACAAGTTTCAGAGACTTCCTCATATGGTATAACAATAATGACGTAAACCCTTTCTCCAAGCCATTGACAACATGGTTGCCTTCTACAGAGATAAAGCAGTTGATCCTTTCAAACATGCAGTTTCGTTACCCGGTGTGACTATGCGATACCTCTTTGGTCAGCTTCCTGCCGACGTCACCTTCTCTCTAATAAGTGAGCAAGATTGAGACTTATACGACGCATTCAAATCCAACATCATTGGTGGTCCAAGCATTATTTTCCACCGTTACCAAGAGGCAGACAAAACCACCATTTGTGATGGCAAAAACTGCAAGAAGATAGTAGGCTATGATGCCAATGCCCTATACCTTTGGGCACTGATGCAAGACATGCCTACGGGTTTTTATGTCAGAAGAAAGGCCAGTGAAAACTTCAAGCAAACATGGTCAGAACCCATGGCAGTGGAGTGGGTGGACTTTGTTGCTAGCAAAGAAAACATCCATATTCAGCATAGGGGTAATGCAAGAGAACGACGTCTTGGCAGTCGTCAGCTCCCCATTGATGGGTTTTGTGAAAACTCCATCACTGTCTTCCAATTCCATGGTTGTTTCTGGCATGGCCATGATTGTATCGTAAACAGAGGAAAAGAAATCAATGAGATGCGAGGAAAGCCAATGCGTGAACTCCATAGGGACACTGTGAACAACGAAAAATACATCAGAGACATGGGGTTCGATCTAGTAACCCTCTGGGAATGCCAGTACCTTGACATGAGACGTAATGATGTTGAACTAAAGTCCTTTCGTCAGAGAAGACAGGTTAGATATTTTGACAGGTCTTTCTTCCCGCAAGAAAATGACATCCTAGAGGCCGTCCGCAGTGATTTCTTTGGAATGATTGAGTGCGATATCGAAGTACCACCTCATCTCAACAAACACCTTTCTGAAATGTGTCCAATCTTTATGAACGTGAATGTCTCAAGATCAGACATAGGTGAACACATGTTTTCATTTGCGACAGAAAAAGATCAGCTCAGGTCCCCTCGTCGGTCACTGATTGGTAGCCTACATGGCGAGCAACTTCTTCTCATTTCGCCCCTTCTGAAATGGTACCTGGAGCATGGACTTGTTTTGAAACGAATACACCAAGTCATCGAGTATACGCCGAAGTCCTGTTTCAAAGAGTTTGGCGAAGCTGTATCAGAGGCCCGCCGACAAGGAGACGCTGACGCCTCTAAGTCGGTTCTGGGCGATACGATGAAACTCCTCGGCAACAGTGCATACGGGAAAACTTTGATGAACAAGGACAAACATCTCGATGTGAAAATCTGTGGTATCGTCGAAGCAAACCGGCTTGTCAATTCACCCCTTTTCAGAAGAATCATCGACTTCTCCGATGACACCTACAAAGTATCTTGCTCAAAACAAACGATCACCATAGACCAACCCATGCAAATAGGAATATTCGTCTACCAGTATGCCAAGCTACGCATGCTACAGTTTTACTATGACTTCATGAACAAGTATTTCGACAGGAGTCAGACTGGCAATATGTTGAAATGGACACAGACTCTGCACACAATTAGCCATTGCCGCAGACATACTTGACAGTTTGGTTAAGACTGAACTGCAGACCGAGTATGAAGCCGAACGCCACTTGTGGTTTTTCCGACCAACCCATTTTCAACATGACAAGAGAACACCCGGCCTCTTCAAGGTAGAGTGGCAAGGTGAAGGCATCATCGCCCTCAACAGTAAATCATATTACAGGATTTCATCTGGAAGGCATTTACATGTACACCTATCGGCAGTTTAAATTTGGATTCACCTACCTTTACATCAAGAGAAAAGTTCTTGAAGATGGTATATCCACCATTCCATTGGATCTGTAATGTAATAGTGACTGACTGTTTGGAATTCAAATCGTGTTGTTAAAGTTAGAATCCAATCTGTTTTGTGACGAATACAGTCACTGTGACAACTTTGTTTGTTTTCATCTCAAAAAAAAACAACAAACAAACAAACAAAACAAAACAAAAAAAGAAAAAAACAAGTCATTTTACATTCGTTTAAAACTGATTTAAAAAAAGCAGCGTTTAATTATATAAAAAAAGCAGTGTGACAGCCTTGGATATTCTCATGAGATATTGAATTAATTGCCTTTGAAAGCAAGTGCTGTTCGAAATCTTGTTAAAAGTTTGATGTATTAAACCTTTCACCACCATGGTTTGTCCCAAATCCATTGTTTCTATGGTAAAGTTGGACCTGTACACAGGGAACTGGGGGTGAAAGGGTTTAAACCAACTTGCTAATTTGCAATGAACCAGAGGCTGGTCTGAATTTATTTGCAAGTGTTTGTGTATGTATGTGTTGGTCAAATGAGTCAGTGTGTATGTGTGGCCCCTTTGCCCCAAAGGCCAAAAAGTGGGCCCCGCTGCCCCGGGGGCCACCTTAAAGGAGTTGTCCTCACCAATGAATGGTTCATCCTTTCATTTGATATGTCCCCACAAGAAACTTTTGAAAGCCCTTTTGCCCTCCTGCTGTCAAGAAATGAGATCATCGGATGACATTACTTTCCTGTATAAGTTTTGATGTTTTCAGTCTGACATTCATTTGATGTGATGGGTCTCATTCTGCAAACACTGTTGAAGTTGATCATCAATAATCGGGAATTTTCACATCCAATGTTCTTCCTGTATTTATATGTGTTACCGTACATAATCTATGATAAATCTTTCAAAAGGAAGCCCGTCTCATGTCACCATAAAGTTGATTCAAACAGGGAAATTGACTGAAAAGGAATACTTAAAGGCCAGGGACTTGATACCCGGGATCAACTTAATCCCGTTCACCTTTGACATTCACGGGCGGGATCGAATGTTTATGTCTTTGTAAATTACGGTCACCATTAGTGTGCACAGGAGGTTGTACACAGGCCAATGTGTTGACATGCAAACAACAGATTACACGTAACTGAATTTAACGGCGAGACCAGTACACTGAGCAGACTGAGAAACATTTCATGAAGCGGCCTGCGATGCTTGTAGCAATAACAGGGGTAATTCAACAGTAATGACAAAGGTAAAGCACGACGCCACTGCAACTGACGGCTTTATTACGTTCCGAAGTAGACCTACCCGGGGCCAGGGCGCGGGCTGCAACTGTACAATTGCTGCAGCTAAATGATAGCGTAGACGTCGTGCCATTGTCAAGATACTCTGCTATTACCGATCGTTTCGTCTACAGAACTACTAAAAGCCCTCTCACTAAAAAAAAATAATTATGGTTTGAAATCGTTGAATTAATCTGAAATTAACACAGTGGTGCATTAATCTATAAAAGATTATTAACAGAAATAATAAAATGTAACATCACCGATCATAAGAAACGTGGTGTTGAAGAACATATTTCTTTGAAGAGAAGACTGTAGCGACTATTTTCTGTAAGTATAATATGACTTTAGCAAACTTGCGAATCAAGCATCTGAAGAGTATCTTCAACACTTTTGGTTTTGTTCCACTCTTGTTATAAAATAAGTCAAATTTCGGGAAAGTATCTGTACATTTTCGATATCTGTGCAGCGCAAATGTGTAAACCGACATAGCATCCATCCATCCTTTAGACCTTGATCAGTTCGCGAGTGCATAAACCACTTCTCTCTCTCTCTCTCTCTCTCTCTCTCTCTCTCTCTCTCTCTCTCTCTCTCTCTCTCTCTCTCTCTCTCTCTCTCTTCTAGCCATTTGATGTTTTATTTTGCCGACATTTATTTAACGCTTCACGATCACCGTTCAATGTTGATGTCGATTTTGATTTACGAAGTTTACCGGATAAACTTCGGAACTGGAGACATGTCATGACATGGAGCTAGTTATCACCATCGAAAGTCTGTAAACGTTTCTGCTCCCAAATGGACGTATTTAAATGCACAGGTGACTTCGTGCGTAAAATATTGAATTGCAATATGAATTTCACAGTTGAGAACGTCTATGACTTTCAAACTAGACGTACAAACAACAATAAACATAGCGGATCGATGATATCGACGCATATTTTCCTCGCGACCGCTGGTGAGAGCAACTTGCAGAAATTTTCCAACCTGGTAAGTATGCTGGGTATGTACATGTAAACTAATAACAAAAGTTTAGCATTTTCTGTAAATCGATAAGCCTTTCGAACACGAAAGATTCGGATATCTGAACCTCAACAGTAACTACGCAGCTCGAAAGTTATCCTACGACAGGACAGGAACATTGGTCAAAGCCGGATTTCGCATGGTAGCTATGAAAACACGCTGTTCATTCTTAGAAAGCGTGCAATGTACTGCGTACTGCTGATACTCCCATGGTCCGTGAACTGTTGCCGTCCCTACACACAGTCAGTTGCCTAACATTCACAGGATTCAATCAGTTGTGTCTTCAAATTTTGATACATGAATTCTACCAATCATCAACCACAGAACACATAAAAAAACGATGGTCGCGGGTACGGGTTAAAGGACGTTCACGAAGAGACACCATCATTGTCGCAGAATTGTTTTGACTAGTTTTAGGATAATATGGGCGATCTGTGTACGGTCGCACATCAAACCGACAAGTGTACGCTTTTAATAGATGAAAATATGATGTCCGAAATTTTATTCAACTATATACAGAGTCATCGCCTTTGTTATCGCCTAAACATCCCGAGTTTTTTTTTTCGGAGAGACTGCAACATGAATATCCCCTAATGCATAGAGTACGGCTGTTCATCCAATATATTTATTCACTGTTTCGCAAAACATCTCGTCAGATACGTGCTTTGAAGAAGGGACCAAGTTTTGTACGTTGGTCAAAAATAAATGACAATATGTTTGGATATTACATCTGTCATGTTAGGACAGAGTATTGAAGATGAAATTACTTTCATCGATCGACAAAGAAGAGAAAGAATGAGTCAGTGAATATCGAATCATAGACGGGAGAATCGAGACAGTCCACTGTCTATAGTTTACTCAACTGTGAACAAAAGTATTTCGATGAATTGACTAATGCAAACAGAAATGAAATTATATTCAACTTGAAAAAAGTCACCGCTTTTCCTTGACATCGGATTCCATGGCAATGGAGCAACACATGATGTCGTTTAGGTCCTCAAAAATCTTTTAATAGGGCAAGACGATAATAATAATACTTTTCACCGTACGACAGCAAAATCTAAAAGAACTTGAATCTGAACTTTACATGACAGTTCGATTGGAAAAAGTGGCGTGTCGTGGTACTGCGTCTACGCAAGAACGCGCTATGGCTTGATGACATACTGGCGGGCACAGGCGCTCGAGCTGGCTAGTCTGCTAAATAGATCGCTTTTAGGCTCGGTCTATCCATACCGTAGTCGACATGCCTGCACTGCAACCTCGTCAATGAGTGTTAAGGTTGCAGTCGTGGGCATATCGACTACGGGATCGATAGATCGAGCCGAAAATCGATCTATTAGCAGACTCCAAAGCTACATAGTGCCTGTGCTTGCGGGTCTGCACTGCGGTCGCTCCATCTAATTACAATGATGTGGCATATCTAACATGTTGACATCGCAAACGTTTACAGCTTCACACCTGTATCGCGTCCTTTTTTGAGTGACAGCTTGCAGACCTTTGTTACGGCCGTTTGCCACGCTAGTTGAAGACAAAGAGAAATACCTTCATCGATCAAAATCAGCTTTATTTATGCTCAAATCATAAAATTTTATCGATACATTCAATCACTAGACATTCATAGTTAGGTATAGGTGCATGGACGCCTAAATTTCTTCGCCTGTGACCATTTTGGCATGGTTTTTACGGAGCGATCGAGCGTGATGCCACCCAAGCCACGCTTTGCATGTGAACTAACTCCAACGGGGGCAGCTAGCTATTTATACCCGGCCCTGCCCTTTAAGCAGTCACACTGAAGAGCTGACAGGCTGACTTGATGTGCCATGCCCGAGTTCGAAAGAACTGTCCTTACCCTGGCTGTCATGCAAAGCACCTTGTCAGATTGGCAAACTATCTCACACAAGTGCATAACATCGAAGACAAAGTGGAAAGACGCAGATTGTTGAAGGTAGCCAGGCAATCTGATTCCCATCAGTTGATGTGCCAGCTGATTCGAATAATTCATATTTTGTCCTAACAACATCAACCCATTCAAGCATGGACGTCAGACTTCAACATCCATTCACTGCTCTCATATGTGGACCAACACAATCAGGCAAAACAGAGTTTGTGAAACGACTGCTAAGGAACAGGGAAGCCATGATTTTTCCTTCTCCAGAAAACATTGTCTGGTGTTACGGTGAATACCAATCTGCCTATGCACAACTCACTGCAAATATTCCAGGCATTCATTTTGTCGAAGGCATTCCTGAAGACTTGGACAGAATGTTCTCCCCTCGTCGATCCAATTTATTGATTCTTGATGATCTGATGTCTGAAACCGAGGATTACCAATCTTTTCACCAAGGGTTCTCACCATCGCAATCTGTCTGTGATGCTCATTTTGCAAAATTTATTTCATCAAGGTAGAGAGACCCAAACCATGAGTTTAAATTCACATTATCTGGTCCTTTTCAAAAATCCGAGAGATGGATCACAAATCACACACCTGGCCAAACAAATGTATCCTGGAAACACACGTTTCATTCGGGAAGCCTTTCTCGATGCTACCTGAGAACCCTATGGATACTTCTTATTGACCTGAAACCCAATGCACCCGAAGTCATTCGTCTGTGGTCCCACTTTTTCCCCGGAGAGACTACCTTCGTTTATGTCAGAAAAACATAAAACAGATATGACTAAGAGAAATGTCATCATTCATCATGTCTCAGCGAATGAGAAAGCATGCCCACTTTCTGTCTGTGTTAGCCAGAGGCAACCCAAAGCAACAGAGGGGAGTTATTGAAGGAGCCAGTAACGAACTCGTTCACTGTCTTTGCGAGTGTTGTTTGAATATCCTGAGGGAGAGTGTTCCACTGACAGCGAGTCAAAAGAAGAAACTGAGCAAATACAAACATCAACTTCGCACACTGACAGATAGAAAGGTTAAAACATCCAAACAGAAGAAAATACTGGTCCAAAAAGGAGGATTCCTCTCTGCTGTTTTAGGACCTGTCCTCTCCGTGCTCGGAAGTCTTCTGTTTAAGTGACACGGCCACCATGCCCATGGAACACGCCAAGAAGATGGCACTTGTGCCGCAGGAATTACTTGATACAATACAACTACAGCAGAATCAGACAACACATCCTGTCACCAAGGTATTGTCCTTGTTAGACCGGGAGATACAACAGATCTTGGCAAGAACAGATATAGCTGATGATGAAAAAGCTAAGCTATACCAACAGTCTCTTCAGCAGTGCAGAGCTTTTGTCGGCAAATGGAAGGAACCTGTGAAAATCAGCATCGTTCCATCTGAGATGAAAAGTGATGCTTCGGCTGCAACTTCCTCTTCCATATCTTCATTAAACCTGAGCGCAGAAGGGGAAAGGGTTGATGATGAAAAGCCAGCAGATGGGGTAGAGTTGGATGTCATCGAAAGTGTACCAAAATCTATGAAGAAAAAAGCAAACTTCTCCTGGAGAAAATGAAACAGAACGATCAAATAGACTGGAACAAGAAAGGGGAACTGATGTACGATGGTAGTCCTGTGCCAGGTACCCACATGGTAGATCTTGTCAATGATGTTTTACGTCGAAGGAAAACTTTCACTCCTAGGGGATGGCAACAGTTTGCACAGGTATTGTCTACCATGAATGTTCCACAAGATCTGGTAGGAAACAGAGACAGATGGAACTGGATCCAGTCTTTGAAGAAATCAAAAAGATTACTTCACATGGACCACAGTGATGATGGATTGGAAATGTTTACTGAACAGCCGTCTGCCAAACAGAAGAAGGTGTCTCCTGTTATTTCAACAACAAGAAGACCCCGGCATCGTCCAAAGAGTTGGATCGACTTTTAAAACAACAAGGCCCGTTCTGCTGCTGATCATTTTACAGGAGGTTGTGGTCATGGAGTGTTGTCCCCCTTCTCTGTCTTTAAATGATGTTCTCAAATGCGTAAGGTGTCTGTGTGTCTGGGTCCATCGTCATCAAACATGAAACATGCAACCAAATCGACGGAGTTGGATCACATCTCAGCAAGGTATTTTACGATCCAGGTCATTCCGCAAGTTTTGGAGGAATCGATGCTGTTTACCATGCTGCAAAAGAAATGGGGGCAAAAATAACCCGTCAGCAAGTGAGGGAATGGATGCAACGTCAAGACACTTACACACTGCATAAGCCTGTGCGGTGGAGGTTTCCAAGGGCAAGAGTAATTGTTGGGGTTATAGATCAGCAGGGGCAAGCTGATCTGGCTAATTTGAGTTCACTGGCAAAATACAACAGAGGATACCGATACATCCTATAATGTATTGACATCCTGTCCAAGTATGCCTGGGCCATTCCCTTGAAAGATAAACGTGGAACAACCTTAGTGTCAGCCTTCCAACAGATTTTAAATAGTGGACGAAAACCAGAGAAACTGCAAACAGACCAAGGTAAAGAGTTAGTCAACCACATATTTCAAAACTACTGAAGAATGAAGGCGTCCATTTCTTCACCACTGGAAATGAAACAAAAGCATCAGTGGTAGAGCGTTTCAACCACACCCTGAAGACTAAAATGTGGAAATACTTCACCAGAACCAACACCCTGAACTACATATCCATACTTCCTCAATTGATGTACTCCTACAACAACAACACCTGGCAACGCAGCATCAAGAGAAAACCTGCTTCTGTGAACGAGACCAATGAAAAAGAGGTGTGGGACACACTGTACAGTGATTTTGACTCCAAAGCAATCAAATTCAAATACGACATTGGTGAGCAAGTGAGAATCAGCAAAGCCAGACGAATGTTCACCTTCCAAAGTGGTCTGAAGAAGTCTTCACCATATCAGGACGGATCCATGATCGACTACCCTTGTACAAGTTGAAAGATTACAATGGTGAAGTGTTAGAAGGAACATTCTATGAGCAAGAACTGCAAAGAGTGGTTAAGAAAGACGACGATGTCTTTAGGGTGGAAAAAATACTCAAGACGAGAAAGAGAAGGGGAAAGAAAGAATACTTGGTCAAGTGGTACGGTTGGCCTGCCAAGTTTAACAGCTGGGTGACAGATTTAGCAAAAGTATAACAAGGACATACTCTGGCCAAGCACCACACTTGGAAAGTAACAGTCACCATGGCTGAACACTCCTTCTTCATGACATTACCTAGCAACGCATCCATGGAAGTTTTCCCAGACAATAAAGTGACAGGCTACACTGTGAAATTACCAAAGCACATTTCCCTCCAGGGTAATTGAGAAGTGGCCTTGACGGAAATACACTACCCTTTCTCTTGGTACAACGTGATCGAGGGCAGAAACTTCCTTGTGTATGATGATCAAGACCATAGAAAAACACTTGTCAAAATACCTACAGGTTACTATGATGATTTTGGAAGTATACTGACTACTCTGAGAGAGCGAGGTTTACCTGACGATGTCCTATTGACTTTCAACACAGAGTCCAGGAAAGTAACCGCTGATGTGAGTGAGGGCACCAGCCTCCACTTTTCTTCCAGGTCTGGCTGAAATCATTGGATTTTATCCAAATACCATATTACGGCAGAAGAGTGATGCCCCCTTCATGTTCAGTGTTCGAAAACTCTCTTCTCTCTATGTATATTGCGATCTGGTGGACGACCAGTTGGTGGGAGACACCTTTGCACCACTGTTGAGAATAGAAAATGTGGAAGGGATCCATGGACAGATAATCAACCACACCTTTCACACTCCATACTTTCTTGCCCTAAGAAATCGCGAATTTGATACAGTAGAGGTCTACATAAGAGACGACACTGGTCAGAGAGTACCATTCCAGAGTGAGAAAGTGATCGTGACACTAGCCTTCAGAAAGCGATGCCCTACACTGTTGTAGCCTGAATAATGAAAGCAACCCAGCCACTAGCTGTGGGTCCATAGCTGTGGTGTTTTCGGACTGGATTCCTGCCTTTTACGGGCTGGTTTGACTTTTTACGATTTTAACGCCGCCACCACAGCTATGGGAAAATGCGTAGAAAAGCGTCCATGTTACGCCCGACAGCACCCTTGTCGCAACTTTGTTCGGCGATATTTCGAAAAGTTCCCATCCAAATTACAAATTGCCAACACTCATCGACAACTTGGTTATTAGGACTCACCACGACCAGAAATCCGCTTAAAATTCATTGAAATATCGCCGTTTTTCTAGTTTCAACCGACATGACTACCCGGAGACCGCCATTTTGCTGGCGTAAAACTGTTGTTCGAGGCTCTCTGCAGAACGTCACTACAGTGACGTAGCGGTGACCTCTCAACTTATAGAAAACAAACTGAGTATTTCATCGTGTGATATCGATGACCATCGTTTGTCCTTTGGACATTGCCAGTCTCACATAACTAAAATCAAACTTTAACTTGGAAAAAAATAGTTCAGTCCTGGGATCTGTCATTGTTTATGCGGCGCGGATGCCGGCTGCAATCTCTTAGTTTGTTTTTATAAGTTGAGAGGTCACCGCTATACGTCACTGTAGTGACGTTCTGCAGAGAGCCTCGAACAACAGTTTTACGCCAGCAAAATGGCGGTCTCCGGGTAGTCATGTCGGTTGAAACTAGAAAAAACGGCGATATTTCAATGAATTTTAAGCGGATTTCTGGTCGTGGTGAGTTCCTAATAACCAAGTTGTCGATGAGTGTTGGCAATTTGTAATTTGGATGGGAACTTTTCGAAATATCGCCGAACAAAGTTGCGACAAGGGTGCTGTCGGGCGTAACATGGACGCTTTTCTACGCATTTTCCCATAGCTGTGGTGGCGGCGTTAAAATCGTAAAAAGTCAAAACCAGCCCGTAAAAGGCAGGAATCCCGTCCGAAAACACCACAGCTATGGACCCACAGCTACCAGCCACATACAGGAAGTTTTATGTGGATCAGGTGGGAAATGGAGCATCGTTCCAGGGAGCAGCTGTGCAGCAAGGATATGGCTTAGGTGGTCTGTTGGGAGGTCTTTTCCGTGCAGCCACACCGCTGCTGAAACAAGGTGCCAAAGTCCTAGGGAGACAGGTGTTAAAAACAGGACTCAATATTGTAGGTGATGCACTCAGTGGACATAATGTGAAGCATTCTGCCAAAAGGCGATTGGTAAAAGCTGGGAAAGACCTAATGGCAGGAAGGGGTTTGAAACAGTATTTCTCCCCTGGTGGTGGTGGTGGTATAAAACACAGAGCACCACGCAGAAGAGTCATTTCCTCCAAAGCAAAGCGACAGAGAAGATCTCTTGACATTTTTGACTAACATGGCATTTCTTCATGAACACTCCTGCGAATGTACCAAGAGTGAACTTGACTTGTTCACAGTTCCTCCAACTCAGACCAGTGTAGAAGAGGGACAATGGGAAGAAGTGCATCCCCTGACACACATAGTGGAATCGGGACCCATCGAATTTGTGATTTCGGGCTCAGGGGAAGACTACATAGATTTGTCCTCAACACTCCTTCTGATCAAGGCTAAGATCACAAAAGCTGATGGTAGTAACCTGGGTGCAGATGCAGCAGTGGGACCTGTCAATCTGTGGCTCCATTCACTGTTCAGTCAAGTGGATGTACACCTCAATGGCAAAATGATATCCAACCCTTCCCCTACTTACCCATACCGAGCGATGATGGAGACGTTGTTAAATTATGGGAAGGAGGCCAAAGACACCCATATTGGTGCTGCCCTATTCTTCAAGGACTGTCACTTGAAAATGGATGAAGTGGACCCTACTAAAGAAGGTGGGGAAGCAAACAAGGGACTGAAAAGCAGATACCGGTATGCCTTCACATCTGGCAGTCAAGTTGTCGATATGGTTGGACCCATCCATTCGGATCTCTTCTTTCAGCCCAAGTATCTAATGAATAGTGTGGAATTACGTGTCAAACTCAACAGAAGCAAGAATGCCTTCTCTTTTGTGAGCTCTGCAGAAAATCCAAACTTCAAAGCAGTGGTCACCGAAGCTACATTACTGGTCAGAAAAATAAAATTCAGTCCATCGGTACACCTGGGCCATGCAGAAGCTTTAAAGCAGGGGCCATCCAAGTATCCCATACATCGTTGTGTGATGAAAGTTCTGTCCATTTCTGGAGGTACAATGTCCTTCAACAAAGATCACATCTTTCTAGGACAGCTACCTAAACGTGTGGTCTTGGGTCTGGTGGACAACAATGCCTTCAATGGTTCATACAAGAAGAACCCTTTCAACTTCAAACATTATGACATGACATCACTCGTCCTCAATGTCGGTGGAAAACAAATTCAAAGCAAACCTCTGAAAATGGACTTCACCAGGGCCGGGGGTCAATCGTTCCTTATGACCTACAACTCCCTCTTTACTGGAACTAACAAAATGGGTCGGGATGAAGGCATCAATATCAATCACTATGAATATGACAACCGATACACACTGTTTGCCTTTGATTTCACACCGGACTTGTCTGCAGACGGAGGGCATTTGAACTGATCAAAGAGGGCAACCTAGGCATAGAACTGCAGTTCAGATAAGCCCTGCCAAATACTGTGAATTTACTCGTGTATGGTGAGCTGGACAACGTGATTGAAATTGACAGAGATCGCAACGTCCTGTTTGACTTTTAAATCTGTGTCCTTCAAAACTCCGAATAAGAAAGCATGGACACCTTAAAGCTCAGGAAGATCTTGACTGTGGACAGGTACACAGCATCTTCTTTTGCTGGGGTGCTGGCCTCTGACAAGTTGCCCAAGACAAGACTGGCATCATATCCAGCTGCTTTTGTTGCCAATGTGGACCCTAGCACCAAACCAGGAAAACATTGGGTTGCTTTCTACTTTGTGGAAAGCAACAATGGGGAATATTTCGATTCCTATGGACGTCCGCCCATCAAGACACCTTTTGAAACATTCCTGAAAAGAAACTCTCTTGACTGGATCTATAACAGGCAGAGACTCCAAGGACCCCTTTCTTCAGTATGTGGACAGTACGTTCTCTATTATCTGCTGCATCGGTGCCAGGGATGGTCCATGCCAAACATTGTGAAGCAATTCACTGAAGATTTGACTTTCAATGACTTTCTTGTCAATGATTTTATCGAGAAACTGAGAGGTTTTGATTTTGATGTTTATGATGTTACCTTTTTAAAGAAGCGTTAGAATTTGCCGTTTGCTTTTCATTGCAAGTTAGTTGTTTTTTGTATATTTGCATTGGTGTTAGCATTTGAATAAATTTTTAAAAAGTTGTTCAGTTGAAAACATTGCCAGTGTGTATCATTTTTTATCCCCTTGTTCATTTGATTTTTGTTTTGTTTTGTTTTGTTTTTTCAAGGGATGGTTTGGCGGACGGGGATAAGGGGTCAGTTAAACATAATCAACCACCCACACTTCTCTCACACACAAAGACTGTAGACTGACAAGTTTTTTCATCTTTAAGTCTTAATGGTACATTTTATTTTCTTAAATGCAAAACTTTATATAACACAAACATGAAAAAGAATAAAACAAGTTACAAGTGTCCCGCAGTGTTCTTGTTATACTGAAAAAAAGTCTGAGAAGAAACTTCAAGTAATTCATTGCATGCTTAACCTTACAAAAAAGAGAACATCAAAAAATAGCAACTCGAAGCTAAAGATGCGGTAAATAACTTTGAACGTTGACTGATACAATTGAAAACATTGCCGAAATTCTAACAACTAGAAGATCCATTTGTTGCACACATGGACTCGATAATGTCATTGCAGAGAACCATTCCGTACACAGTAATATTGTCCATCAAGGCTTCAAAGCATCCCACTGGATTGTCAGCCCATCAATAACACAGTAAGTGCAGCAATTCGTCAAGGTCAATCAATCCAAAGTCCATTTGGAGGTTACAGATCTCTGCAACTTCCTGGATAGATCTTTCCACTGCAGACATGTCGATCTGTTCAGCAGCTGCTCCAAAGTATTTGGAAATCACTTCCCTCTGTCCAGCAGGTGTGCAACCATAATGTAGACACTCATGTTCCCTCTCGGACAGATAGTCATGTTGACATCCCTCACAGTTTTCACTCACAAGTTTATCAACTTCCTGTGAGATAAATTTCGCATAGATGTATTTCACCAGCTTGCGTGCCACTTTCCTATCCAGGTCATTGGGGATGGGGTGGAGTGTGCTCTGGAATAGAATGAATTAAGTACAGGTCAGCATCTGGACAGCGTCATCAACTCTCCCTATGATACATTTTAACTGACACCATTCATCCAGTCTAATGTAATACCTTTCTTGGTGTGTATCAACTGTCCAGTCTTCTCCTGCTTAAAGAACTCACGAATTCCAACATAGGCACTTCCCTTGTACATCTTCACACTAACAAGTCTAGCAGATGTGTCCATTGAAGAAAGTTGAAATCAAAACTCCTTTTCACCTGTTTGAGTGTTGACATCACTGGTGATGGGTCTGGAGTGCACTTTGGAGTACAGTTGCGGCTGGCTATCTGTCACATCTGTACTCTGAGAATCGAACAGAAGGGGTGTTGATGGTGGTTCTTGGGCAGGCTCAGGAAGAGTGGGACTGTGGTTGCCTGGGGAACTGACTGCAGGCCCATCAAAACCTTCTGGGACACCAGGCATTGATCATCGGCTTTCATTGCTTTTAATATGGAAGTAATAGGGCCTCTCAACCCACGCTGAATAACATTTGCGCCATCCTTGCTGACACTGGCTCGGTGTAAGGTCACAGGTTGCTATAGCTGTATGCGTCTGCACTTGTCAAAGGTCAGAGCTCGAATGAGGCCCTGAGTGGCCCTGATCTCTTTTAAAGAGTGTCCTCATTTGCATAACTTCAAATGGACCAATCAAATATCTTAGATTTAAATACGCCAATCAGAGAAAGACTGTTAATCATCCCATGATGCTTTGCGATATTTAAACCAGCCAATCAATGTGTCCTTCAATATCTCAGCCATATGAAAATTTTTCGCAGACTTAGGGTGTCAATATCTACCTCACCACTCCAAGTCACCAAGTAAGAGACAAAAGAGAAGAATCTAAAAAAATTGGAGCCATACCACTGATTTCAACTGAGTTAGGGGGTCAAAATATTAGAGCCTGCAGATCCTCACTGCAGGTGATATCAGCCGAAATCCACAGAACCTCACAGAACCTCACTGAACTCCTGCCAAAATTCACAAACTGCAAATTTTAAAGGAGCAAAGGGGTCCAAAATAAATAGTTGCGAGTGGGGGGGAGGGGGGCCCAAAACGCCGGCACCTGTGGTTCTTCAATACACCTCCTGCCAAAGCCCCGCGAACCTCACTGAACCTCCTGCCAAACAATCGATAACTATTAATTTTGACTGGGCTAGGGAGTCCAACACAACAGGTGTGTCGGGGGGAAGGGTAAACATCAGCACCTACGACTCTCCAATACATCTCCTGCCAAAGCCCCCCCCCTCAACCTCACTGAACCTCCTGCCAAAATTCGAAAACTGTTAATTTTGACCTGGCTAGGGGGTCCCAACAAGCAAGGGGGTGTCTGTAACATTGGTGCCTCACTGAAACCCCGGACTGAAACCTCACTGTGCCTCACTGGAACCTCACTTTGCCTCACTGAAACCTCACTGAAACCTCACTGTGCCTCACTGTGCCTCACTGTGCCTCACTGAACCTCACTGAACCTCCTGCCAAAATCCGCCCGTTACGGTGCCACCTATTACTACATACCACTGATTTCAACTGAGTTAGGGGGTCAAAATATTAGATCCTGCAGCTCCTCACTGCAGGTGATATCAGCCGAAATCCACAGAACCTCACAGAACCTCACTGAACTCCTGCCGAAATTCACAAACTGCAAATTTTGAAGGAGCAAAGGGGTCCAAAATAAATAGTTGCGAGTAGGGGGGGAGGGGGGCCAAAACGCCGGCACATGTGGTTCTCCAATACACCTCCTGCCAAAGCCCCGCAAACCTCACTGAACCTCCTGCCAAACAATCGATAACTATTAATTTTGACTGGGCTAGGGGGTCCAACACAACAGGTCTGTTGGGGGGGGAGGGTAAACATCGGCACCTACGACTCTCCAATACATCTCCTGCCAAAGCCCCCCCCTACCCTCAACCTCACTGAACCTCCTGCCAAAATTCAAAAACTGTTAATTTTGACTGGGCTAGGGGGTCCCAACAAGCAAGGGGGTGTCTGTAACATTGGTGCCTCACTGAAACACCGGACTGAAACCCCACTTTGTCTCACTGAAACCTCACTGAAACCTCACTGAAACCTCACTGTGCCTCACTGTGCCTCACTGAACCTCACTGAACCTCCTGCCAAAATCCGCCCGTTACGGTGCCACCTTTTACTACTAAGGTCTTACATTTTGAATTCGAGTAATTTCAATTTTGTTCATGTTCTCCCACCCCTACTGTTTTAGAATGAGATAGATAATGCAAAACAGAATTGTCGGTTTTTCTACAAATAGTCGTTTCATATGAGGTATTAAATTTCATGTAGTATCAAGGTTTGGATCAAAATCAATTTTATAATTAATTCCAAAGTTGACGTTTTCTACCCTAAATATGTACCCCTTCAAGTAAACTATCGCTAAGAAATTTGCATGCCACCTTTGATAAGAAACATTGATTCGAAAACAGTGTCTTAGGGGCCGTCGAAAATAAAAGCTGACGCACAACAAACGTAATTCTTTCGTTTAGGGGGGAAGGGGTAAAAGCTTATTTCGTTTTGTGTGCGACAAAATCGCATAAGGATTTTCTATTGTTTTCGAAGTGCGACTTTGCAGCGAGAATGCAAAACTACCTTCGCATTCATCGAGAGCAGAATGACCACAAAATACGGAGACAGAAAAGACAATGAAAAGATATGAAGGTGAAATGAAAACTTTTATGGTTTTTCAATGTGAAACATGTATGTGAAACATTTTCCTAGGTGCGAAATACACGTGCCCTTCCGGTATTTTTCATGGGCGTGCGGATCGGAGAGGTGCGTGTGGGTTTGTCAGACACGGCATCATAATACGAAATTGATTTCGCATAAGAACTTTCGTTTTGAGGGGGGAGGGAGGGGTTTCAAGTAAAACGAAGGAATTACGTTTCTTGTGCGTCAGCTTTTATTATCGACTGCCCCTTACGAAAGTGCAACGCCCCCTTAAGGACAGAGCTCTACACTTCTGTAGAGAAAATTAAAGTTTTCTTTTTTCGTACTTTTTTCGGGATACATAACATCAGATACATATTGTTATTGGGTGAGCTTTTATGTCAACATTTTGTTACTTGGGCGCAGGTAAGCCAAAATTTCTGTGTTAGAGAGGGGGTTACTCATAGTTTACTCTGTTTCATTTTCATGGCATAGATGTGTCTTTTGGCTAACAGTAGCAAGTGATTATGAATGTCAGAGTAACCGTCAACACCAAAGAGCACTTCATTTAAGTTATGTCTCGTGAACAAACTGAGAGATTCCTCGAAAAATGTGTGAAACTCGTTCCAGAAGGTCTCAGTGAATTTACAGGTGTAGAAAAGATGATCTAGTGCTGTTTTGGCAGAATAAACAGAGCGGTGATTGGTCCATGCCTCTTCTAGATAGATCGTAGTTTGTGTACAGAATATGATGAAGAAGTTTGAACTGGAATTCACGTGTTTTTGTGTCTATGGCTACCTTAAATGGTTGACTATATATGGGAGACCATGGTCCAGTAAAGTCACATTCTCTTTCATAATAGCATTCATTAATTGGACTTAATTCCTCTTTCCTGTAAATGGCGTTTCTGATGCTCTCCCTGGTAACTTTGTGGGAGGGTCGAAAGTTACAATTAAAAAACACATATTCGTATTCATCTTTAAACATCGATTCAACCAGCAATGGCTCTGGCCACCTAGCTCTGAGACATGTGATTGCTCCATAAAGAAGGACTTCGTTCCCTTGGAGGTTTTTGTTGGCTAATTTTTCCCATGACAGATACCCCTCCTCGGTAAGTAAATCAAATATTAATTCAAACCCTTTCTGTCTTAGCTTTAGATTATAGACAGAATGCCCTCCAATTAGAACATTTCTGTTGTTCCAAATTGTTTGACAAGTAATGTCAATCTCAGAGTCATTGACCGCAACATTGCAGACCGACCAGGATTCAAGCATTTCTTGGTAGAATCTCGGTAGGGGCAGGCTGAGTGAGTCAATATCGAAGTTATACTTGAATAGGTACTTTCCACCCACAGATTTTAGGCGGTGGTCTAGAAAGAGTTTCCAGGGGTGCTCTATGTTTTCATCTAAATACCTTTTACTAAGGTTTATACGCATCAGCTTGTGTGTAGTTTTCACATCGGGAGCCGTTAAGCCCCCTCTCGGAGACCCCTCTGACCATTACCTTTCTGGTTATTCTATCTTTCCCATTCCAGAGGAAATTGAAGATAAGCTGTTCAAATCTCTTAAGAATTTCAGGTGTTATTGTGGTCATTCTCATGACGTAATTAAGTTGTGATAGGGCGAAGGTTTTCATCAAGGTCTTAAGCCTTCTCAATCCCAGGTTCTCGCATTAGCGAATGTGTCAATAGCCCATTAACAGTTTGTCATTCTTTTGTTTTCCATTGAATATTTCATCAAGTAACTAATATTTATATTAGATAAATCTGATAATTGAGTGGGGGTTTTAAGCCATGTCAATTTTGAGAAGAGGATTTATAAAGTATTATTTTTCAGAATTGTTTATGACCTTTGACCTGCCCTACACATCTACAGCTATGCCATGGCTATCTTTTATCCTATGTAAGAGCCGATGAGGGCTGGTGTCTATTGAACAATGGCCAGTAAGGGACCAAAATGCATATCTGAAATTCGAGGTTGTAACTTACCTTTGATCCTTATATCAACCCATACCTCATTAATTATGCACATAAAACTATAAGCTCGCCAATAGAGATAAAACCCTTATTTTTGCGCAAACAATGATGATAATGTGAGCAAAGTTTCAGTCCAACGGTGCTTTACCACAATCGATAAAGTAAATTTGAGTGAAAATGCATCAGTTTCTAGTTAAACTGCGGAACTTGAATCGTGAAATTTGGCATGCGGCCAGTGGTGCTTGAATTAGCTTACGTAGCTATACTAATATCATTAGGGTCATTTAAAAGTGCTGACAGCACACACTACACAGACCTGACATGTACAAAGGCCTGACATAGGCCGTGAAGCTTGTTCCGATGTACTGATGGTTCGCAAGACATCGTTAGGAAATCGGCAGATGGTCCATGTAGCCAACACGAAATGGGGGTAAAACAATACTGACGAAAAACATCTGGAGGGTTCGATCCGAACAGACCAACTTACTTACTTACGAACTTTCAGAATAGCTGTGCATCCCCATGTATCGAATTACGTACTTACTTACCAACTTTCAGATCTAACTATGCACACCACCTGTATCAACTTGCTTACTTATTTACTTGCCGACCTTCATTTCTAACTATGCAACCCTGTATCAAGTTACGGACTGACTTACTTATATACTTTCAGATCTAACTATGCACCCCCTGTATTTAGTTACGGACTTATCTGCTTCCATACTTTCATTTCCAACCATGCAACACCCCCACGCTGTATTAAGTTACGAACGTACTTACTTACGAACTTTCAGAGCTAACTCTACCCCTGTATCAACTTGCGGACTGATTTACTTCCTTACGAACTGTCACATTCCTGTATCGAGTTACTAAGTTGATGCAATGGAGAGCATCACTAGTCATCTGATGTCTAACCAACTACGACTTAGAAGATGAGATCCATAGAAATACTGGAAATATATCGATTACTGCAAGCGACTAGTTTGTCGGTGTATTTACACTTAGCTTCGTAGACGGTTACAGTCGTAAAATACTATCGGAAGCCTAGCAAAATGCATGTCCAAAGACGCCTATTAGAAATTTGACACAAGGGGAATCATTGATAGTCATCTGATGTCCAAGTGTAGTACGACTTAATAGCTTCTCGGACAGTTACAGCCGGAAATAATATCGAACGCAAAAGGGGTGCACTTTAAATGTGAAAGTGCGCAAATAAGTAAGTCTGTAAGTTGATACAGGGGGATGAATAGTTACAACCGGAAGTTCGTAAGTAAGTTGGTTGATTAGTTCATACACATGGGTGCATAATTAGACCTAAAAAAATTCGTAAGTAAGTAAGTCAATCCGTAACTTGATACAGGGGGTTACATAGTTTTACCTGAAAGTTCGTAAGTGAGTCTGTAAAATGAGACAAGGGGTGCATAGTTAGATCTAAAACTTCGTAAATAAGTTAGTCTGTAACTAGATTCTGCGAGTGCATAGTTAGATCTTAAAGTTAGTAAGTAAGTAAGAAAGTAAGTATGTTCGTAACTTGATCGATACAGGTGTGCATATTAATTAGAAATAAAAGTTGGTAAGTAATTAGTCCATAAGTTGACACAGGGAGGGCGGTGCATAGTTAGATGTGAACGCCGTTTGTAAGTAAGTCCGTAAATTGATACAGGATGGTAAATAGTTAGATCTGAAAGTCAGTAAATCCGTGAGTTCATACAGGTAGGTGCACAGGTAGATACAAAAAATTGTAAGTTAAGTCCGTAATTTGATGGGGGGCATAGTTAAATCTGAAAGTCTGTAACATTGCCAGTCATACTACATCTAAGAACAGTACCACTTAGCATCTTAAACGGTTACAGCCGTTTAATAATATCGGACTGTATACTATCAGCAAGTTCGTAAGCAAGTAAATCTGTACGTTGATACGGGAACTCATAGTTTAAATGAAAATTCGTAAGCTAAGTCCGTAAGTTTACACAGAGGGGCACACAGTAAGATCTCCAATTTCGTAAGTAAGTAAAAAATCAATAAAGGGGGATGCATAGTTAGATCTGAAGGTCTCTAAGTCCATAACTTGATACGGGAAGATGTGCATAGTTAGATCTGAGTAAGTAAGTTGGTAAGTTGATACAGGGGGAGTGATCTCTGAAAGTTTGTAACATTGCTAGTAATCTGATGTCCAAATACAGTGCGACTTAGCTTCTTTGACGGTTACAGCTATAAAATAATATAGAACACAAACGGCGGTGCACCTTAAGATCTTAAAGTTTGTAAGTAAGTCTGTAAGTTGATAGAATGGGGTGTTCATAGTTAGATATCAAAGTTTGTAAGTACGTCCATAAATTGTTACAGGGGATGCATAGTTAGATATAAAAGTTCGTAAGCAACCCCGTGAATTGATACGGGGAGAGGGTGCATAGTTAGTTCCGAAAGTCTGGAAAGGGCAGACATGAAAGCTTTGCACTTTGACTAAAAGTTGGATGACAGCTTGTGAAACCTTTGCACTTTGCACATATTAGCATATCATTGTCGGCTACATGGATCTCTGTCTGCCAATAATTCAACCAGTACATGCTTTGATCAGTATCATAGAGAAAGATAGATAGAGTGGCAACGGGTACTGTTTAAGGCGTGAAGCGGTTACGTAACCCATCCATGTTCGCCTCGCCTCAGGTTGCTCTCGCCTCTCTTTTCCGAAGAGTGCCGACCATGAATCCTTCGGTAGTTTTCGGATTTCGCCAATTGTTAAGCGAAAGTATGTTCGGCAAAGTTTGTGTTGTTGTTGTCGTGTGGTGCTGAGCAGAATTGACGTGCTGGCGAAAACGGGAGTGTTTTGAGCTTCAGGAAAACGAGTTTTACGGTTTTAAAAATTCCTCTCATATTTTTATGAATATATAATGAGTGTGTTTGAACCAAATTTGAAAGTCTTTTATCGATACTGTCTGGTTTTACTCAATGGTTTACGGTCAGTCGTACCCTCTTTTACACGTGCGTCAAGGAAGGACATGTTTATGAAACTGCTGCCGTGTTATGTTTTGATTGGCGTGAAGCAGTGTTTCTGGCCTGAGAGCTCACAAAGTAACTATGGTTGCTACGCGACTGGCAGTACGATGCCATCTCGTCGTATTTTTCGCATAATCTCGTGTAATCATCAACCACAAACAAAGCCTCCAAAAAGTTTAACACCTTTGGAGCTCATTTTAATATGAAAAACCAATAGTCTACCGAGACGACCATGGAACAAAAGGCATGCAAGTGTTGCTACTCTGTCTATGTTACTCTGTGTCAGTATCTACTACTCATCTACCATAGCTACTAACTATATCAACTTTAACAACGAGTATTTTCAACCATTTTTCCATAGGCCATAAAGAGTTTCTGCTCAAGTTGTGAACCTTTCTCTCTAACTTATTCGCGTCAATGTTAAAG
The DNA here is from genome assembly GCF_041260155.1 of Ptychodera flava. NCBI lineage: Eukaryota > Metazoa > Hemichordata > Enteropneusta > Ptychoderidae > Ptychodera > Ptychodera flava. The sequence continues at coordinate 17,367,478 of NW_027248277.1, read as the reverse complement.
CAGACCTGTACGGGTTGATTTATTCAAAGATAAGCATATTTCATCATTTTGCAAGATCAACGGCACCAATCACTGTCGCAATAAATGACCATTGTCGCAATAAATGAGCAAAAAACCTTTGCGGTGGCTTGCAGCGATACAGTGGCATTGACCCCTGACTCAAGTGCGAACAATACGGCACAGCACCGCCAGCATATTCACATTTAACATAAATGCAGAGCTTACCCCAAGGATGAAACTAATTCATGCATCCACCATCACTGCTGGGTTCATCAAGGCAGAAGTGATAGACCCACTGCTATCACAGACATACAAGAGTAGCTGTTAGGATCATTCATAATTGACCCAGCCATGGAGAGACTACAACCATGTGTGGTAAAGAAAAAAGCTCCATTGACAAGTGATAGCCTTCTGTGATATTTCAATATTCTTATATCGTTATCGAAGTTAGGGCACCAATGTCGGTTAGTCTATTGATGCCAGCGCTGATCAGTTTGGTTCTGTGGAAATCTACATTGAAAAAACATTCACATACTTGTTTTACTCTCTCTGTATCACTGTTTCACAACCACATGTGGTTTGATTTGTGAATACAAACAGCCTTCGAGACCAAGAAAAATGTTTCTTCTCATTTGGAATTTCCTGCATACTAAACCCTAACTTAAACGATCCCTAGGCTGCTAGTGATCAATACAAAACACTGTTTGTGTGCATGCATCTTTTTAAAGTTGTTTTTAAAATAAGTTGATCTGTCCTATACAAGAGCCATAACTTCTACATCAGTATAACTGCGTTGTTATTGTTGAGGAGTAATTTCTGGTTAGGAGTAGAATTCAAATGCAAACAATAACAGTACATTTTACACATATAGCTGCTATTCGGGTATTTCAACATTCTTTTAGGAGTAGAATAAGAACTAGAAATTGAGATACCAAATAAAAATCATGAAAACAATCATCAAAAGATAGAGTTACTGACCCTTTAGTAAACTTTAAGACTACAATTTCATGTCCAATTATTGTTAATTTGCACAGTCTTATACTGTTATTTATGGAATAGTTGAGAAACAATTGGATTACTTTAACCAGTTACTTTTATAGTTCATAACAAGAAAAGGCCATATTTTCAGTGTCAATAAAAGTTTATTTTAATGAAACAAACAACCTTGCATACAAGTAGTGCTTACATGTAACATGGCAGCATTTTCAGTTCAAATTAGATATTATGTCTTGAATATAGTCATCAACATGAAAGATTATCTGTACATATAAATTCTCAAAGCTGACCATTTCAGAGATGATGATGACATTGAGCGGCAGACGAGATATTTTTACGTAGTAGCGAATATGCTAATGAGAAAATTCCACATGTGTACTTTTCATGTTAAATGCATTCTATTTAAAGCCTATTGTTATCAGTTGTATGGGGGACCAATATGGAATAACTATTCTGCAAATGTCTTGAAAAAATTGAAAGTTGCTTACAATAATGCTGCACGACTGTTATTGGGTTATGAGAAACGGAGCAGCGCGAGTCTAATGTTTGTATCTAACAGAAAAAGCAACTTTGATGCTCCTCTGAGAAATCAGATTAACAGCCTGAGACAAAGACTTTTGAAAAGTAGCAATGCAATTGTACGAAATGTATGTAAATCATTGTATTTCAATTCAGAGATGGTAAAACACTGGAATAAGTTACTCTTTGTTTAAATGTCTGTTTAAAAAGAAACCCATTGGATTATGTATGTAGATATAATCAATTTGTCTATCTTTTCAACCATAATTTGATTTTGTAACTGAATTTTCATACTATTGCCTTATTTGACTTTTATATGGATGCTCAAGTCCGAAATAAAGATATAATAATAATAAAAGCATAGACAGGAAACCAATCTGCACACATGTTACAAAGTATTGAAAACTAATGCTAATGTGAAAAAAGTTCTTTAAATGAATGTCTTGAATATAGTCATAAATTTGAAAAATTATCCTTACATACAAGTCTGAAAAGATAGAAAGGAAAACATTCTACACATTATTGAACATTACAAAAATATTAAAACTCATTATCTGCAAATTCTTCTTCAAATAAATACTTTGAATAAAGTCCCTGACATCGGAATAACTGATAGCTTCTTACAGTACAGAAAGGAAATCATGAACATCAAAATGTCACCTGGTATTTGTCTTTGGATTTGACCAATGCCAATCAACAAAACACAGTCTGGTACGATTTATTGTGATGTTATCACTGTACAAACACTTTGATACAATGGTTGTATGTATCAGCTACAACCACCCTGCAAGGTACATCATCTGTCAGTGCTATACCAATGGGATAGTCCAGCCTATCACTATCACTATCAATACGACAAACAAACTTACCACTACTCTCAAACTTCAGTAGATTACTAGCGTCAAAATAGCTACCAGTAGTAACATAGATATATTTATCATTTTCAATTGCTATTCCCTTGGGATGTCTCATCTTACCATCCCCACTCTGACAATCAAAGGAATACAAATACTGGTCATGTGCATTGAATACCTGGATACGCTTGTTTAACCAGTCTGCTACAAATACCATTCCAGTACTTGAAATGATGACACCCAAGGGATCATTGAATTGCCCTTGACCTTTACCTTGTGACCCAAATGACCTAAGGTATTTGCCATGTTGTGTATAAACCCTGACACAATGCTGACCCCTGTCTGTCACATAGACATTGCCGTCTACAGGACTAATCCCAATACAACATGGATTTTTCAACTCATTTTGCCCAAAGCATCTGATGACATGTCCATTCTCGTCACTGACAACTATTTGATTGTTGTTGTCCTCTAAACTATAGTATGTATTATCACTTGATATAGCTATGTCACATGGTGTGAAAGGCTCCTCAAACTGTTTGAATTTCAAAATTTTCTTAAATGTTCCCTCTCCTGTAGTTATCTGCAACCTATTATTATCATAATCTGCAGTGACAATGTCTCTGTTTTTGTTTATGGCCACACCATGGAGTCTATTGTAATGTCCCTCAGCACTTCCTTGACTGCCAATGGTCTTCACCAATCCTTTGATGACAGGTATGGTGACAGGACAGCCTGGTATTGGTTGATCTCCTATTGTCATGGTAACTTGATATTTTCCATCCAATTGTCCAGCCACTGTGACGCTGTGTGTACCATCTCTGTTATCAGCTACATTGATGTCTTCCCATGATGCATCAGGTTTTTTTACCTTGGCTTTCAATTGTTGTTTTGGGATGACTTGGTTTCCTGTGGAATCTCTGGTTATGATCAGTAGGTCTGCAGCGTCACCTTTCAGGAGTTGTTTTGGAATGTTTCCTACTGTACACTTTGAAATACACACGTCAGATTTCATTATTCCCAGAATTCCAAGCTCACAAAATTCATCATTTGGTGTGAATATGAAGTCCTTATGTTCAAACTTTGCAAAAGTTTTCATGGTAATCAGTTGTTTGATACGAGTGCCAACATCACTCTTTGTGGAGAGAAGTTGAACAGCATTCCCATGATGCATCAGAGTCTCTATGTAATTGCCTGCACTTTTAATGTTACCGTGTTTTAATTCCATCTCATCAATATCAGCAGCTGCTCTTTTAATTTTCATTTTGTAACTGTTTTTCAGTTCATCTATCAGTCTCTGCTCTTCTCTCTTTATTTTCTTGATGATTTCTTCTGCTTTCATTCTCACCTTCCTTTCTTCTCTGCTGCACTGCTCTGTGAGATCAGTGTGTATCTGCTTGGCCAGGGTTTTGTTCTTTTCAGCTTCCTGTTCTTTCACTTTCAGTTTGTCAACCATGGCTTTCAATTCTGTAAGATACTCATCTGCGCCATCTTTCAAGTCTCTGTGTACATGTTCTGGTATGGGGTGTTTGACTATGGTGCAGTTTGTACAGACAGGTACCTGACAGGTTTCACAGTAGAATTCAATTTTGTTCTCAGTATGAACACTGCAGTATTCCACTGCTTGAAGTGTCACAGGACTGGTCCAATTTGCTGGTTCATATTCTCCAATGGTCATCAGTCGATGTGTCTGTGTTAGTGGTAGGCTTCTATGTGTCTTAACACAGATGTTGCATAGATAATATCTGCACTCCACACACCTGTGAGTTGCCGTATTCTCCTGACAACCTGTACATTTGATCTCAGCTTCTTTCACAGACTCCAGTCGTTGCTTGAATATTTCAACCAGATTGCTCATAAAGAAGTTGCCTTTTATTGCTGGCACTCCTCGAACAGGAAGCTGATATTGTTGTCGACATTCTGGACATTTTAGAGATCCAGTCTTCTCAACCAGTGTGACTAAACACTTCTCGCAGAATGTATGCAGACACGGTAGAATTTTAGGAGACTTGAAGTGCTCCAGACAGATGGTACAGCACAGGAAATCTTCACCAATTTTTTGCAAAACCTTGTGATCAGATGCAGCAGCCATTATGCTTAGGTGTGACAGTAAACCAACCTGAGACAGGTACAGAGCTGGTAGCAGATAGTGCCACTTAGTATTGCAGATATACATTAGTTCGTGTTGTCATGTGATTAATACATGGCTGATGTTCTGACTTGTTGCAAATTAATGCACTTTACACTAACATAGGGAGTTTTTGACGATCTACTTCTTGATCCATTTCATTGAATGCATGCACTTAGTTTTGACAAAGGTTATCAGAGGTCAGAGGTTTTTTGTTTTTATATCTTTTTGTCAGTTTCAGTTCTGTGTTCTGGATGGCCCTGAATTTCCTCACTATTGCAATCTTAAATAATCTCTGAAATGCCAGTCTACTTCTACATTCACAATTTTTCATCCTGATTGAAATTTATTCATGTAAGGTAACGAATTATATTTTTATGAATTTTGCTTATGATATTGTTCATAAGAAGAGATAAGAAGCAACAGATAACTGAAAGATAACAATAAAGTGTCAATTTGTATAGCAGGGTTATCTTTAAGTTTTAGTTCAGGCGGTTGAAATGAAAAATATAAGACGGCGATGAGGTAGGTTTTGGAGGGGTACCCACCTCCCGACCGCTGTATATGTTTTGTTTGAGTACTTCTGATTATGATCATTTGGTGACACTTGAGGACCTTATTTTCCTTACAATTTGTGTACAGAGATGTTAAAAACTTTTATCAAAAGCGAGGTTTGTACCATATATTTTCAGTTCACCTTCATCAGTAATCACCATCACAAAAATCATCATCATCTGCATCTGAAAGATCATCACAATAATCTGCTAATTGCTTCGAAAGTTAATACTGGAAACAAAATATAATATTTGGGAATTGAAAAAAAAAACACTAGAAATTAAATAAAACATATTGACCTTAAAAAAGATCACATACCGGAAATGAAAGAAAATGTATTGAGAAAAAATAACATACCAAAAATGAGATGAACAAATATTAGACCAAATATTTTAAAGCTACACTTTGACCCTTTTTGAGTGCAGTAATTTCAAATTTTAGTAATTTTTGTGAATTTTTTTTGTCATTTTGTAAATACTTTTAGACCGAATGGACATCACTTTTCAGTGGCTACACCTTTTTAATCACATCTTTGGCTAAAAACAATAACTAGACTGTATTTTATAAAGGTGACAAAATATGACCGGCACCCAAAGGGTTAACACTAATCATCTCTTCTTCTACTTCCATGCATGGAGTTTTACTCTAAACATTTCTAATGTTAGGTCTTCTAAATTATAATTGCATGATGCTACTGTTTGCTATGTTTGTACAAAGAAAATGACACTAATTTTACTGATGATGAAGCAAATGGGTTAAAACAGAACGCCGAACACATAAGATTCAGAAAATTCGTTTTATGACGACGGCCTTAAATGACCCTTTGGGAGTAATAAGCTATACAGTAAACTTGGCCGATGGCCCGCCGGGACATGATGCGATGTTGATTGATTTCACGGTATGAAAACATTGCCATCTCTTCTGGTTATAGTTCAAAAATACGTCATTCACTTTAACGTTTACCTTTGTCTATTTTTTGTTAATTAGTAAAGTTGTGTTGAATATAGTCCGTGGGGTGGAGGGGCCAACTGTACACCCCGACATCCCTACTATATGGGTATTTTTTGTTCTTTAGAACCTGCTGAACTAGAAAAAAGATGTTAACATTGGATATTTTGGATGCACTACCACTCTGAGGTAGTTTTTGATTTGCATGTACTGCTCAAAATGGCGAAATATGTGTAGGGGTAGGGGGTACTACATCTTCTGCCATATTAATTAAACTTGCATGAAAATACATAAACCTTAGACACTGATCTTTATGGGAAGCACAAACTTTAGTGAAGTAAATTTGCGTATGTTGAATAAGACGATTTTAAAATAATTTTTTTTTGCAGTTTTTAATGTTTTTACCCAAAATACAATGTAACAATTACGATTTTCTTTTTCTAAAGCAAAATTTTGACAGCTTTATGGGTTAAGATTATTTATTTGTATACATTAACCCTTTCACCCCAGTTCCCTGTGTACAGGTCCAATTTCACCATAGAAAACAATGGATTTGGGAAAAACCATGGTGGTGAAAGGGTTAAACAAGAAAAAACTGTTAACATTTGATATTAAACAAATATGCTACTTCTTCAGAGTCCATTTTAAAGGTATACAGTCACCTGTAATTTAAATATGCCCATATATAGTCAAAGGGGCGTTCTTGGTATTCAAAATGTCCATGTGAGGGCGCTGTTTTTAAAAAGCGGCCACCCGCTTAAAATCTGTGATTGGTTAGATTTTCTCTTTCCATGGTAACTGTGGCGAAATTGGAACAGGTGACAGTATACCTTTAAGATATGTGTATTCTATAGGGCTACGCAGGGGTGAGGGGTACTATATTCTTTCCTGGAGAACGTAAAGTGGCATTAAATGCCATACATTTTACACTTTTAGAAAGCTGAGATGCTGGTCTTCAAAAATTATTATGTTTTAGTGAAACAAATATGAATATATGGAATTATATGACTTGAAATAATTTTTTCTGGTAATTTAGCATTTCTACCTGAAGAAAGTGTGATTATTATAGTTTCCTTCTAATGAAGCAAATCAAACACACTTATGGGTCTTATTAACTTATTACAATGTGCTGAAGAAGGAAAAAATAAAATTTAGAATTTCAGTATGTAGTATTATGTCTGGTTACTCAAGGCGTTTGGCCATGCTGGTATTGTGTGAATGAGAGGTTTTATCGGTTTTTATGGACGTAAAACCAGATGCATATCTTTAAAAAGTGCATTCACGTTCAAAGCAGGAATAACAAACAATGCATTGATAGTGATGTTAGATGTGTCACCATCACAATGAAGGCATAGGACAATTTCCAAATACATCTTATAAAAATGATTTTGTAAAACAGATATATACAATATATATTTTTGAAAAAGTCAACATTCTATATTACTTTTTCGAGAAAATTACACTCTGACCTTAGTCACAGTGTAATTTCCTATGCCTTGAGAATACACCTAGCACTACTATTAATGAATCGTTCTTCATGATTCATGTTTATGAAGTGTATGTTTTTCCCATAGTTATAGATACAACTTTCTTGGTAATTATTCAATTTGTTTCTTTTTTCATGTTCGGTTGCACGGGATGAATTCTCATTTGTACTATATCCTCACTTCATGTGTGTTTATCTTTCTGTGACTCTCCTAGCCTTACTTGAAGACAAATTGATGAGAAGGGTCTATCAACATTTTAGACTTTGTTAAATCTGTCTTTTCATTCTGTAATTGTTCACAATGAGAGAGAATTGTAAATTGTCTACAGTTATTAGGACAGCAAAACATTCCTAGAAAGCAAAGTTTGTTGATGTCTGGAAGAAAGCCATAGAAAGTAATGAGAAACTAAATATTTACTGTAAAATTAAAACTGTTTTCAAATATGAGAAGTATCTGTCTCTTGTTCAAAATCCTTTTAGTAGAATAGCATTAATAAAAACTAGAATTTCAAATCTTATTTTTCCAGTTGAAGTCTGTCGTTATTAGAATATCCTTAGACACCGTAGACTTTGTACTTTATACAAAAGTGATGTTGGAGATGAATTTCATTCTATTATGATTTGTCAAAGTGCACCTGCACAAGGTTTAAGAGATATTTACTGTACTTTTTGATATTCAGGCTCAGCTGAAACATTTTTGAGAAGATGTCCTTCTTCAAATACACAATGTCATGTTCCGATGATTCCTAAAGTACTGTGAGGCGAGCGTCACTGAATTGAGCGCGATGTGATGGCGCCCCCAACGATAGGATGAGGTCCATGCGATCAGCTTTGCCCATTCGCCATGGAGCTTGAAAGCTTGCACACTTTCACATACAGGATGCATATTTTCACTGCCTTTACCGTTAATGTTCAGCGAGATAGAACATTTTAGATCTTTGTGGCTATAACTTGAGCTGCAGATTTGTCAACAAAGCCGCTGAATCCCACTAGTTCTATTACACAGGCTCTCGTTCGCTGGGTAGTCTAGATCGATCGATTGTCTGCTCGATCTATTGATCCCGTAGTCGATATGCCCGCCACTGCACCAAAATACTCCTAAATACTCCAAACAAACATACAAATAAATAAATAAAAATTCAACAAACATACAAACAAGCATACAAATACGTAAATAAATAATTGAATAAATAAATAAACAACAAACGGACAAACCAAACAAATAGATAATAAACAAACAAACACACAATATCATAGAACGTTGAATAAATAAAACATACAAAGAAATAAACAAACAAATAAATATATACATACAAATGTATACACATGCACATATGTAATATATATATAATATATATATATATATATATATATATATATGTGTGTGTGTGTGTGTGTGTGTGTGTGTGTGTGTGTGTGTGTGTGTATGTATGTCTGAGTCTAAGAGACAACAGTATATCGAAAAATGATTGACTGAACAGTTCATGCAACATATTCAACATGCGACGGCAGTACCAATACTCACTATCCTTCCACGTCCATGCAATCAGCCTTGCCATTTCGCCATTCTCACACACTTCCGCACTTTCACTTACGGGATGCTCATTTTCACTGCCTGTAACGTCTTAAATATGAACTTCAGTGGTACTACTGAATAATTATGACGAATAAAGTATCACACAAGTTATTACAGTTAGTATGACTCTGTATTACGTTTTTGTTCCCTCCCCTTTATGTCCAATGGATGTGCTGAACTAATATCGTCCCATTTCCGATTTTAAAAAAAAAACACTTTCACAGCTATCACTTTTGTGGTCGATGTCGGGACAAATTTACCCATACTGCGCAATTCTCATCTTCGTAAAGAGGCTGTGTCTTCCTACTAGACAGAGGTAAGAGTAACACAGCCACCCTTTTCACGTATTATGTCGGAAAAAGTTAGCCTACATCGCTTCATTTTTAGCTGTGGTTGAAAGATGATATCTATTCGTAACTTTAACCAATCCAATCCTCCTATGTTGGATGTCGAAACATTACAACTTCATGGTTTCATGCTGTTTATACAGTTTGTACTTCACACATGTTGACGAATGCCTGTATGATGAATGCCTTGACTTTTGTTTCGTTGACCACTTTTCTACATGTAAAAGTAGAAAGTTTTCAGCTTCTGGCTTTAATACTTCATGTACCAGATCAGACGAGAGAAGAATACTTGCAAACGATTTATATTCGTTATGATGTTCAAACATTATTCTCAAAGCACGTTTCAGAACCTCCTGCCATACTATGCCATACCATAAATTATCGGTGGGAAAACAAATTGAAAAAACCTATTTGAGGATTTACTTTTTTGGTAACAAGTAAGTTTTTATACATCGATTATTTGGGGGCATATAACCGACAAGGTAGACTATAGGCAGGCCTTTCGTTTAGTTTCATTTCGTTCAGTTTGTTCTCTAAATATAACATTTCGTATTTCGTTTCGTTGAATAGAATAAGCCTGCTGTCCATGCAATTTTGTTGCTTTCAAATGAAGTTCACCATGATCTAAAATTCAGTTGTCAACAACAACATTGGATGTAACAGCTTGTATCACAGATACTCTGTATCAAGAAGCTCAATATTTATAGGCATTTCGGTACGATTTTCTACTAAGAACAAGAAGGGTTTTTTTTTGCAAACGGAACAAAAATAAATGAAATGAAAAAATAGTCGAAAAAAGACGGCTAATCGTCAGTTTCCACTCCATTTAACTGTTACCAGAGCGTATACTATGATGGTACGCGCTCGGGACTCATATTCAGACTCAACTTATTCCAATACTTCTCTGATCTACAACTTGTGGGGGTTCATTTTGAAGCTCCTGGGGCGAGGAAAATTTTCACCGGCTTAGTTTTTCGAAAATCGAACATTTCACTTTTCTTTAGAGAGTTAACATAGGGATGGCGCGGCCATTTTAAATTTCATTCATGTGTGGGGAAAGATGGGTAACCTGTTTCTCTAGTACCAAAAGTTGCACGGTGACTCCAGATTTTTATTTTTATTTGATAAGAGAATTACTGAATTTTCATTGAGGAAGGTTTGGGTAAAAAGTTCTTTAAGGCGCATACTACATCAAGGTGGTAAGAGCCACGAAATTTAAAACACTCAAAACTTTCCTGAAACTTTCCGTGAGAAAGCTCTAAACTATCCATTTCAACAACAAAGGATAAAATGAGGTATCACCATGTAAACTTTACTAGAGAAACAAATTACCCGATATTTCCCGACACTTGGGAATTCAAAACGGCCCCCGTCCCGGTATAACTCGATGGGGAAATTGAAATTTCGATTTCCACAAAAATAACCCGGTGAAAGCTTTGATTACGCTATGAACTTTAAAATGAGCCAAAAAGGTGTAGACTCAAAACGATTTGTTAAAGTTTGACAATCCAAATATATGTTTCCAAGGCACATTCAATTAAAATTTTAATATCTGACAGACCAAGTTTACCTTAGTGACGACAAATCTACAAACGTAATTTCTTGTACATAGCTGTTACTTTGACGTAATCCCATCTCTCTCTCTCTCTCTCTCTCTCTCTCTCTCTCTCTCTCTCTCTCTCTCTCTCTCTCTCTCTCTCATACAGTTTTTCGTTTTTCGCATCAACATAGTAGCCTTTGCCTTGTTAAGATCTTGTCAAGAATATTTCAATTAAAAGCCAAAATCATAGTAAAATGTGTTCAAATTATCGACACCGTAATTGTGTAGTGTCAAAAGGTTTTGTTGAATTCGAAAACAAAGGTTAAACCTTTCACCACGATGCTTTGGTCCCAACGAATTGTTATCAACGGTGGTTGTGAGTCTGTTTACGAGGAATTTGGGATGTATGGGTTAATCCGATCTGGAATTCCTTTGTCAAAAATAACATCACAAAAACTGGACACCGTGCGTCTTTTTGAATAATTCCTCATACCTTAGTTCAGATCACCGTCCCTCCACTCACCGGTCTGGAAACGCTTACACACCTTTAAGGTGTAAGAGATTCACGGATTTTTTGTAATTGATATGTTTACCCGTAACGCGCATCGGAACAAAGAAACAGGAGCTGTTTCCAGACAGGTGGGTGGAGGGACGGTGTTTAGATATAAAAAAGGCGATTTTTATTTTTCAAATGGATGTTGTACTCTAAATTTCCCATAGAAAACTACACATCGAACATATAGATAGACAAGGACTAAGCCAAAACGAAAATTGTACACTGGATTAGATAAAGAAAATTTTCGTTTTATTAAATAAAAATAAGAGTAGTATATTGAAAGTTACAAACGTTGCTCATTTTCGTTGATGTAAAAGCAAATCACATCAAAAATGATAGCAATTTTTGTCTTATCAAGAATTTCACAAAATTAATTATTCTCACTCTATGCTCGACAAGATAAATTTTCAAGGTGAGACACTTTCCAGCTTAGGTAAACATAAACAGCCTTTCATTTTCTTCAAGGAGTTCATCTCGGTTAATTTTTGAATAAATAATAAGAGGAATTTTTCATCCGCCGTTTACAGAACTGTCGTCTATAACTGTTTCTTTGCAAAGACTAAGTCCCTTCACATGAAGATGCACATGCGCGTGGAACAAACTGCCTGGTCACTAGAGGGCGGGCTTCGTCGGCTTCGATGTGCTCGACCTGAAACCATAGCCAGGACACCGCAAGTCTGAACTCAAAGAGGTCTATACATTCAATGGTTTCGAACGATGCAGATCATTGACAGAAATTTTAACATAAAGCGTAGGGAAATGTGGAAGTCATAATCTCTGTCTTTCCTTTCAACTTTTCATGGAAGCGACAGAGACTTTTGAAGTAATTTTGAAACATGCCTCTCTGGTACAGTTTAAATTGATTAAAAAAACCAGAAGAGACAAATTGTTATTGTATTGTCATTTTTTGTGGAATGCAATCGCAGAATTTTCAGATGCTGATATCTTTGACCACAGTCAAACACACCACAGCATTTACTCAGGTATATTTTTCCATCAGAAGGACTGGTCATCTGCAGAAACTCAATCGACGGTCGTTTGTTCTGACGCGTTCAAGAAATTAAGCTCACTTTCGGTGTTACCAAATTCAGTTTCCTTCATACTGTGGAAAATGATCGACACGTATCGAAATTAAATATAGATCGTTTACAAAGCGAGGCCTTAACTTATATCTATTGACTAAACATGATAATATAACCATCCACTGATGTGTGGATACTCAGATCAGTTGCTAAAACTGTTATGATGGACTCAACCATATTTTAAAGGGTAGTCAGGTTACACTGAATTGAGGGAATTGAGATCTCATTTGAGTTCTCGTGTCAGAGCGCAGACAATATTTATTACCTTGTCTTGGATGATTACGCTCGTTATTTACAAAGGTGCTTTTTATGTCGTAATCCCAGCCAAGCAGTAAACCCCTTCTTAAATGTATTGTTATGTAAATATCTGAAGAAATTAAGGCCCTCAAAGCTCCCATTCGAGAATGTAATTGACCCAAGTAGGCGAGTAAGGTTATAATATTATTCATGAATTATCCCGTGTTTGGGTAGGACGATTTTAGGTCAGGATTTAGGACTGTATCCCCGTGGACTGACTACTTTTCGGAGTTCTATAGCTCCACAAAGTCAACACGCTTAGGCATTCAAATTGCACGTACCACGTGGTTCGCTGGAGGGCCAGCGGATAGGGGCAGTGAGATATACGGGAGCGCGCCCAACACGCAAGCCGTACACTACAGTCTACACAGCGCTCTCCGCTGGAATTGGAAATTTCTCACTTTTCTGTCAAAATCGGGATTCCCCCTTCGACAGGACATCAGTGAAGTATCAATGATCGACGGCAGATCGAGTAATATATGCGGATAACTTTCGTGTTTTGCCGCGGATTTGGGTTGGGACCGATGTAAAAAAACGGATCGACCCGTTTACTCAGGTGGTCAATTGTACGTTATTCCAGACGTTCGCTAATCCAACACCGAGGCCAAGGTAAGTTGTATTTCCCTTTTAGACAATCCGTCAATTTTTATCCAAAACTGCTTCCCTAAGCCTGTCTATATCTGTTAGCCCGCTCCAGGGTTTTTTTTGGGTGGACTTACGAGGAGGGTGGAGACAGGGCGGGTTGAAATTTTCAGGACACCAGCTGTGGCAGTGGCCCGCGTTGCGGTTGCCGGGAAGCGTGAGCAATGACCGTGACTGTCGTTCAGTGAGTACGTACGACCTGGCTATCGGCACCTGGAGCGAAAAAACGGACGCAGTTTATCAAAAAATCAATAAACTGTTCGGTGACATCACCGTGCCACGGCGCACGGACCCTTAACCCATCGTTTTTCATGCCTGACACGTTTATTTATCTCTGATATGTGAATTTTTGAGTGCGGTACATGACCCGATGGTCGCCGCGCTTGTTGTGCTGACATTGTATATCTGCTACAGCGAAAGTGTCAAAACCCGGCGGACGGAAGTACAACAGCTCGCTGTTAATGTTCAATACAGACATCCTGGGTGTGGGAATATTTCTAATCTGAGCAATCCAGACCCCTTTGAAGCATTTTGCGACGTCAATTTTATCAGAATAGGCGGCGGATACCCGCTTTCGGTCAGAAATTCAGAGAACGAACGACAGTGCTGGTCTACGTCTGTCGTATGACCGATCAAAACAAAGTCATTTGAATTTTAATATCGTTTGTAATATTCAATTTTGGTCGCATTATTAATATTCAGTACATTGTATGACCTACACTGCTATCAGCATAATTTCAGTCACGAAATTTTATCTCACAACATGAGATATTAGCTGTTCAGCTATCGTTCGTCCACCCGAAAATAGTCTTTGATGTCCGACGACACTAGATTTCATAGAATACATTGATAACTGTAAATTATGAGATATGGTAATTTGCGGCAGACAGCAATGTTCTGTACATTTTTATGAAATTATGCAATATTACTGTGCCGTTTACTTTTTTAATAGTTTTATTGTTTGCTGAACAAACGACAAATTACAACAACAAACGTAAAATTCAACGAAGACAATTGTACACTATATAATCCGGATAGCCCACAATTGTTTTGAAATTTTTTAATTTGTGATTAATGTGTTTAATTTTAATTGGTAAATTTTCATTAATGAAAATGAACATAACATTATGTTTACACAATCAACAAGGTATGAACCGAACACGGGGTTAAATTTGCCAGGTATTCATGCATGACCTCAAGTGGGAATTTTGCATGTATGTGTGGACCGACCGACCGCGACCTCCGCACGCCACACCCAGCCTGGTTGAGTGTAAAGGTTAGACTGCAACCTGATAGTTTAGTTTTCATCGGCAGCCATTGCCTATCGACGCCAACCGCCAGTGTGTAGACCCTTGTCCTGTGTTGCCTGGCCCCAAGTGGCGAGCCAGCCGTTACATCACCGCAAAACCGACCACTGGGGTTTTTCAAAGGAAGTATTACTGTCTGTTTGCGGACATTAGGTAATCCGAAGTGTGTGAAAGAAAATGGCTGAACAAGAAGATTCGGAAGAGGTAATTAACCGCACTGAAAATTTCACTGATGCAATGTGTGAGGCAAAGCAATTTGCGTTGCGTCTGGTTTCCCCGTCTGCCATCCAAACCAATCTTTTGAAACGACAAAAATTACTGCTTGAGCCACGAGTTTTTCATCCCCAAAAAGCTAACATTTTAACTGGAAAGCTGTAAACTGTATGTTTGATTTCCTAGCTGGGTGACTTTGCCCAGAGAGCAAATTTACTTGGGTGAAACTTGAGTTGTCGCTTGTGCAGGTTGTGTTTGCTGTAGGGATTTCAAGAAGGCACATGTCAATCGTGGACCCTAGAATTATTTTTAACACTGCAGTGAGATGTAAACAAAACAGGCAGAGTAAAGATTGTAAACATTTCTTCTTAATCCCATGTCTTGACCTCGAATGAACCAAGAAAGGGGTGACCTCACCTCCTGTAAGACCTTCAAGAGGGGTTTAACTGAAGTTAAAACTGGGGACCATTGTCTGTGGTTAGGGTCGATTGTTTCCGCATACCTTCACCAAATGTCGAGCAAGTTTGGGCAAAAAAAAATCCCTAGTTGACTTATTACTTTGACATGATTCGTCAATGACAGAATGTACAGTTCATAGTTCAACAACTGGACTTTAAATTGATGGTCACTTGAAAACTTATTTTGTCCACCTGTAAAGACACTGGCCAAACACACTAGCAGCCACCTTGCGAGCCGTAAAGTTCCAATAATATTGCACATCCATGAATCTATACAATTTTCAAGATTATGAAACAAGAATGCTTTATATCTGATTATCCTGAAAACAGAATTAGTAATGCTGCTAGCTTTTCGATATGAGGTAGTTACATCAATACCAGGCAGTCGTTGATCTTAGTGGAGTGGATATTGTATAACAAGGCACGATAAGTATGATTTCTTAGTCATTTGCAATGCATCTGGTCTATGAATTTGACCCCTGGCCTCCGATGATAACATTAGTCATGACATGCATATGTGCTCACTCATTCTCTGATATTTTAAAGAAGGATGCAATTTTGACAAAATCTGTCTCTTATGAGAACAGCTTTCTTTGAAGACACAAGATATTAACTTTTTGTGGCACTGCAGATATATAGCCCTCCTAGAATACAGTGCAAAGATGTTAATTAAGTGGCTTTGGAATTAAGCAGAATGTGAAATATGTGGATGATCTATTGCCTCATGGCGGTGTGGTCACACTGACGACTTAGAAGTGGGTGGATGCCATCTGGTCGGGTATGCTGTATACCCGATGATGTGTATATTTTTTGTGTACATTTCTGCATTTCAACATAGTCTGTGGTGGTATATTTTAAGTGCTTTCGTATGTAATTTGAAATTATATAGAAAAAGGTAATTCTGTTTCACAACTAGATCAGTAGTGCAAAATGCTGTAGATGTCAAGGGCGTGTATTCATTTTACTCAGTTGAATTCCAAGAACATGCACCGAAGACATGAGAAAATTTCAAATATGTGCCCAACAATGGTTTTATGGTTGGCCATGTGCCTGACACAAAGAAAATAGATTTCCTTCTCATCAAATAGTTCAGAAAGTGGAAACTTGAATATTCAATCAATTTGTCATGTGATATTTCCTCTTTTAGAGTGATATGCTTGGTGACAAGTCATAAAAATGCCATAAACCAAGTAATTCTGGCCTGACAAAGCATCAAATCTCCTGATATAGTTTTATTCTGAAGACTTTATGACACACATACAACATGTACATATACATTTACAGGTTTACTACTGGTTAGATTTGAATGTCGTTGGATTGTGACCGCAAATCACAGAGTTTATTTCAAAAAGTCTGAATGATTTCTTGTAATTTCTGGCAAATTGCAAGAAGAAAATAATTCAAAATAATGGAATTCAGTCTAAAGAAGCAGTTTATATTGAATTTTCAGTTTTTATCCAATGTCAACAAAATTGACAGCCAACTCAGAAAATATCTCTTTGTTGACAGCTTGAATTTAAAGGCACAAAAATGAGCTCCTTGTAATGTTTTGATTCCCAGTAGTTTTGTTTTTGAAACCAAGTACATGTTTGTTGCCTTCTGCATAAAATATATGCTGACACAAAACCTTCGCCATGTGAAAACATTGCATTATGTCAATATTGAATGCTATTGATCATCCAAGACAACATAGGGCTGGTGGTGGCATTGCTGTTGTTTATCGAGAAGACCTGTTCAATGTTAGTAAGATTCATGCTGGGGAAGAATGTTCTTTTGAATTTGCCGAATGGAGTGTTACTGGCAAGAATGGAAAGATAAAGCTTGTAACAATATACAGGCCTCCATATTCAACTGTTCATCCAGTCTGCCCAAATGTCTTCTTACGTGAATTTGAAAATTACCTGGATAGTATCTTAACCTGCAATGAGCCAATCCTAATATGCGGCGACTTTAATATTCACGTCAACAAGGCTGAAGACCAATCAGCCCAGAAATTTAACAACATCTGCTTTGCAAGGGACCTCATTCAACATGTGTCTATTCCAACCCATGAATCCGGAAATACGCTTGACTTAATCATTACAAGAGATGACAATAGACTTGGTATCACTTCACCTGAGAGTAATCACTTTATTTCAGATCACTGTTTTGTTCACACTTACTTGAGTCGTGTTGACAGGAGTATCGATAACAAATATGTTACACTTCGTGCTTATAGAAAGATCAACCTCACAACATTCAGAAATGATATGCTATTGTCTGCTCTTTACGACCCAGTAATTTTGCAGAGTAGTGATCTTAATAAGTTGGTTTCCACATATAACACTGTATTAAGCAAACTCTTAGATACGCATGCTCCAAAAGTTTCGAAACGAGTAACAACTAAACAGAGTTTACCTTGGCTAAATGAGCACATTACACGTGTCAGAACACTGAGGAGACGTGCAGAAAGAAAGTGGAGGCTGCATCAAACAGTAATCAGCAGACAAACTTTTAAACAGTTTAGAAATCGCTTTTGCCGGGAGCTTGATTTTGCTGGCTCTGAATATTACAGAAACAAAGTCAATGACTGTCATGGTAATCATAAAAAGCTTTACGGTGTCATTAACTCATTGCTAAAACCACCTTGTATTACACCTTTACCAGATCACGCCACAAGTTTTGAGTTGGCTAATAGATTCAACAGTCATTTCCTAGAAAAAGTTGACAAAATCAGAGATGATCTTGATTGTCAAATGGGAAGATATGTACCGACAGTAAGGTGTACTTCTAGAGTAATTACTCAGAAATTTGAAGTTTTCAAACCAGTCACGACTGATGAAGTAAGGAAGTACATATTAAGATCACCATCAAATCATTGTAAGAGTGATCCTATTCCAACCTGGTTGCTCAAAGAGTGTGTTGAAGAATTACTTCCTATTATCACCTGTATGATAAATTGCTCTCTTCAAAATGGCATTTTTCCTGATAGCTGGAAAGAAGCTATTGTTACCATTGTTGAAAAGCCAGGTGCTGGTACAATTCTCTCCAATTACAGACCAGTCAGTAACTTAACCCTTTCACCCCCAGTTCCTGTGTATAGGTCCAACTTTACCATAGAAAACAATGGATTTGGGTGAAACTATGGTGGTGAAAGGGTTAAGCTTTGTTTCAAAGCTTGTTGAACGGGTCGTTGTTGACCAATTAACAGCTCACATGCAAGCAAATGCCCCATTACCTGTGTGTCAATCTGCATACAGGCAATATCATAGCACTGAGACTGTACTCAGCAGGGTAACTTCTGACATATTTCAGTGTATGGGGAAACAACAGGTGGCACTAATGGTGTTGCTGGATCTCAGCACTGCCTTTGACACAGTAGATCATCAAATCTTGCTCCACACTATGAAGGCTGAATTTGGATTAGATAACACAGTTTTGCATTGGCTTTCATCTTATCTAAGTGATAGAACACAAAGAGTACTGATATCCGACAGTTTGTCTGAAAAGTGTAGTATCAGATTTGGTGTTCCACAGGGATCTTGCCTTGGACCGGTTCTGTTTACAGCTTATTCAAGTACATTGTTCCACGTCATTAACAAACATTTATTATACAGTCATGGTTATGCAGACGATACACAGCTCCTGAAAGTGTTTGCACCGAGAGCTGATGATGAGACCACAGCACTTGAATGTGTACAAAACTGTGTTTGTGATATTCAAAATTGGATGTTGGAACATAGGTTGAAACTTAATGACAACAAAACAGAAGTTGTGATTTTTGGTACCAAACAACAGCTCTCCAAATTAACTTGTGACTATGTTCAAGTTGGTAATGACAGAATCAAAATTGTTAACAAGGTTCGTAATTTAGGAGGATATCTTGATTCGACCTTGTCGATGGAGCACCATGTCAACCAGATTTGTAAAAAAGCCAGTCACAGCTTATACAACCTCCGACGTATTCGTCATTATTTGAATCAAGACACTACTGAAATTCTTGTTCACGCTCTCATTAGCTCCCACCTCGACTACGCCAATTCAATCTTATATGGCATGCCAAATCAGCATTTTAATAAATTACAGCGTGTCCAAAATGATGCAGCAAGAGTGGTAATGCATCTGAGAAAGTATGATGGTGTGACTGACTCACTGATCCAACTACACTGGCTTCCAGTAAAGGCCAGGGTTAATTTCAAAATTATCTTGCAGGTCTTTAAGGCTCTAAATGGTATGGCACCACAGTATATTTGTGACTTGGTAGAAAAAGTCAGCGTTAATAGGTATAATCTGCGGATAAATTTCGGTATGAATCTCGTAGTACCAAGATCTTTCAACAAGTATAATGATCGTGCATTTGCAGTCTGTGGTCCAAGGTTATGGAACTCACTCCCACTTGAATTAAAGTGCATAACAGAAATTCAACCTTTTAAATCAAAGTTAAAAACTTTTCTTTTTAAACAATTTTATCAACTGCACTGATTAATTTTTAATATTATTGGACATTTTATGAGATTTTTGTTTAAATCTTGTTTTGTATTTTTATTGAATGCAGTACTTTTATTGTTTTACTTGATGTAAAGCGCTTTTGAATATTTTATTGTAGAAAAAGCGCTATAGAAATATATTAAACATTAAACATTAAACTATTATTGTCTACAAATGAATAGTCTTGGGTTGAGATGTCAACAATAACAACATCGCACACATAAACGCTGTCAAATGGAACGCCTCAGGAATTTTGTCATGATTTTTGGAGTCAAAACTGTTTATTGCAAATAACAAAATACATCATGATAACTATATAGATCTGTGATAGATGACTATTTTGATCTCAATGCATTTTCCATATCATATTCAACATTTTAGGTAAAATTTTCCAGTAAGAGTGATCAATAATGTTTTATTTTGAAAGGCGGACAATTCTCAAACAGTGCACATTAAAATCTTGTGTAAGCTTTCCAATTATCCATGGAGGAGATGATTGGGATGCCAACCAAGTGTACGTGAAACCAGGTACCAGTAGTGTACTGTGGATGTTTGGTAACTGATATTTGGCCGCTGTGTAATGCATGACCAAGGGTGAAATTTTCAAATTTAAGCAATTATAGCTGTGCTCAATACTTCTCAGCATGAAATTCATTATTTTGGATGTCAAAAAGTATAATCATGAAGAACTTAACATTATTACCCCAGCTGAGCTGATATACAAAAAGGAAAAATTAAGCATTAAGGGGTCTGTAGGTCACTTTTGTCTCTCTGATTGTGACAATTCTACCGGTATATCAACTTGTTTTGTTGACAGATCTGATTGGCAGTTGCCATGGCAGTTATGAAGCATTGTAATGTTTTTGATCAATGTTACAATGAAAGATGTCTAGGTGCTACAGTGTGGCAATAATGATTCTGTGGCAGTTCTTGTCCATTGTTATATTTTTATCAATGTTTTAATGAAAGTTATCTAGGTGTTACAATGTAGCAACAATGATTTCATGGCTGTTGCTACTGCTACACTGATCAGTGAATCTACTCTGAAAGTGTTGTCTACATGCTACAATGTAGCAATAAAGGTTCCCTTGTGTGTAGTAATATTTTGATCAGTGTTGCAAAGAAAGTGTTGTCTACATGATACAATGTAGCAGCAATGGTTACCTTGTTCTTGACCAGTATTACAGTATAACATTTGGATCAGCCTTGCAAGGAGAATGTTTCCTGCATGCCACAATGTAACCATAATGATTCCTGTGCAAGTTTTTCTAGTTTGTTGTCAGTGAAGATCTCTGACTTTGTGGTTGAATGGCTATGTAGGCTTTATGCATTCAAGGCTTTTCATGGCTTTAAGCTCATCATTGGATGGGCTTTCAGATAAACAAGCCAACCGTGTTTTGTTCACACCCATTTTGAATGATGGATCACTTGTGTACCCACAAAAAACAAAAAGCTGTGTACAAGGATTCCGTAGAGGAGAAATAAAAAAGAACTATGAGAGACAATAAATTGGACCAGATAAACCAGCTTTATTTGAAGTTGTCAGAGTAAAAACATCAAACCTAAATATTTAATTTGTAATGCAAATGCAGAAAATGTTATTTTTACATCAGGAGAAGAGATTACCCGTTTCTAGTCATGTGGAGAAAATGATGCAGGTCACAACACCATGTTTTATTAGTTTTTTTTTCCTGTCAGTCTATCTCCCTCCATATCAAAAAAGGCAGGCTCACTCTCACCCTTTCACACCTGGGTCTAAGTGAATAGATCAAGCTTCACCATGGCAAAGAATTGGGTTATACTAAAATGTTGTGCTGAAAGGTGTGACAGCTATGTTTGGCATGAGGATTTCGCCTTGAATATGTAATGACAATGGCTCTTATTCAACAGGTTGTCTTGGTGGCACAGGTTACTTGACCATCAACACATTTTCAAGGAACATTATACAGTGTTTTCACTATCGGTAAATGATTTGTGTACCCCTGTAACATTTATGCTGTCCTTGAATCTCAGTGCAGTGATATACAAAGTATTACCCAAGTAAAATGACTGGAGAACCCTACATGTGCCTGCTTACACTGTTATAGCACTGCTATGATGTCTGTTATGTACTCACTATCACTGATTGACCTGACCTAAAGTCAGTCATCAGTAGAGCAGTTCATAGTTTTGCAAATAAATTTGTTGAAAACTTTTGTAATGTCACTTCCATACAAGTAATTTGCTGACGAAAACAAAATTTTCAAAATAAAACCAGGAGTTGTATTTATAGTAAAGATTACTCTCTGCCTGCATATTCATTGAAAATAGATCTTTAAGTCCCATTGATGTACATGGGACAAACTTTATTTGAAGCTCTGTGCAGTCATTCAAAGGTTTTGTCACACCATTGTTGTTGAACCAACGTTCTGGAATCCAGTTGTTTTGAATTGCTTGTCAAGCAACCACTGGTGTCAGCAACCACTGGTGTCAGCTCGAATTTAAGTACTGTGACAATGCACAATAAAGAGTGTCTTTAAGAATGAATCACTGCTTGATTGCAACAATGCGTCATTGTCTCTGTTCTAAATCTTCTTTCTTCGAAGAGGTTCCACATCTTGACTGCCAGGTTGAGGTGAGCTAAAACGTGAACCCAAAACCTTGCAGTTCAAGCTACCTCAAGGTCAACCCGATTCATGATATGTCCAATTGCAATGCCCATATGTACCCTTAATATGCATGTTTATATTCCAAATATCAAAATACAGTTTTAAAATACAATTTATTTGGAATTTGCACAGGGGTACTGGTAGTGACACATGTGTCTTCAGCAGAAAAGAGGTGTCCAATAGATCATTTCGACTGAAAGTGGTGTAAATTACCTGACAAAGCAGTTTCAGTGAAATATAAATTGTTGTTCTGGCTTCCATGTTGTATTACAGCCGTGCAGAGTGGTAATGGTTATTGTCTGAAAAGATTTGATAATTTTATTATTTTCCAAGTAGTAGTACTGGGTTGTCGTTCGAATTGGGTGAAAGTTTAGCATAACAAGGTTACAGGTTTAATTGATCATGCAATGGCACTATCTGTTCAGCCATGTAATAACCAGTAATTACATCAATGTAAGAAAGTGTCTATTATTAAGTAAACCAGTAGCTACAAGGGATACAGGATCTTCCAAAAATATATGTGTGTTGGTATGTAATGTACATTAGCAACCATACCTATGTACCCAATAATATGTGGCTAGTAGAGCTTTGTGTGTATACACATGTTAGTAAGTATGTAGCTATTATGTACCTATTATGTAGCAAGAACCTATGACATGTAACTAGTAGTCAGAATGGTGTATCAAGTAGCTGTTACAATGTAACTAGCATTAACTGCAACAATGTAACTAATAACCAGCATTCAATGCAACAATGTAACTATATCCATATTTGAATACAGGTAGTAGCAATGATTGTGTAAGTAGTAGCTAGTATTATGCAACCAATAACTGGTAATTCTGCCAAAACTGTTCGCTACAAATATCACAAATTTATGTGGCAATGTTGAGACAATTGAATTCTCTTGTTTAGTATCTTACAGGAGAAAACATACCTGTAAAAATTGAAAACTTACACAAATTCAGATGGTTACACCCATAATCACCGTGTGCCACATAACAGGATGTGTGCAACAAATGTACCAGCTGTGAGTTTATTTGACATTAGAAAAAGGATGAATGCCTGTTATTGTTCAATTTTGGCGGAAGATAATGTCAATGTGTCCTTGAATATTGTAAGAGTTGTGAGACCAGAGATATTTTAAAATATTCCATATTTATACTTCAAGGGTAAAGATGTTTGGAGTAAATTGGAGAACAATTAGAGTGCTGTGAAACCTTGAATTTGAATGCAAATAAGTCATAAAAATAGTCACCGCACAGATGGCTTTAATTTCATGTGCACTGGGCTAAGCTACTGACTCCAGAATAATTCTTTTGATTAGAATTTGTTTATGATGGAAAAATTTTTTTAAATAATTTTAATTTTGCCATAGTAGTATGAAATATGATACTATCACAAAAAATATTTACCTGTCAGCATCGTATGTACAAGTCACTGTCTTTTGATTATCATCATTAAAATTTTATCAACCAATCTCAAAGTTATAAATCCAGAATGATAAATTTTCCATCGTAAGGAATTTTTGGTTGTATGTACAACAGACCTCATTAACCACCTGAGAATGTACTACTGGTTTGATTTAAACCTTTGTGTTATCAATGGCAGGCTGTGACCTTTACACTTTGAACTGTGAGGTCAAATGTTGAAACTCTAAGTAGGAATGATAGTATGGTGGGGGAAAAATTAGAAATTTAAGTTTTCTGACTTCATTTAAGTAATCAATACTCAACTTAAACTTGTCACTAACGCAGTCTGATTCACAATCGTGTTTTAATGAATATAGCCAACATCAATGCTAGGAATGTATGGAAATTGGTTTATGTATTGTAAAATTGCATGGTTCGACTTTTGCCAGGTACCAAGGCAATGTTGATGCTGACACCTTGTGATAGTGTAGAGTAACACGATTTCTCATAGAAAAAACAACATACATTTGAGCACAACTACAAACACTGACCATAAAAAACTTGAAGTTTAACCTGTCCGCCCCTGTCTCTGTATAAAGGTCCCATTTTGACTGTGCAAACAATAGAGTATGGTAGTACCAAGAAAAAAGTAGGAAATAAGTTCAATTTACACCACCTCCCCATTCTAAATCCATTATTCTGAGCGCTTTCACAAATTACAGATAAATGCAACATTTTTTCTTCAGTCAGTATACATTTCTGTGTGTTCGTTGGTATTGGTTCCATACATGAACAGCTCATTTACATAAACATCTAATTTGCATATATTTGCATACATTTAGAGGTAGTCTTTCGTATAGAATTTATTTAAATGATTTGAAGTGAGCACTGCATTGTGGAGAGTAACTTGATCATTGCTGATGGATAACGAATCCCTTTGGTTCTCTGGTTCAATAAGTACTTGAAGTAGCACTGGGAGGCACCAGCTAGACTCTATTTGATGATGGTGAGTTTGAGACATACGTAGATATGACTTGGTACCATACTCATGTATTTATGATGGTGAGTTAAACCTTTCACTGTCATGGTTCGCCCCAAACCCATTGTCATCCATGGTAACTTTGGACCTGTTTACAGGGAATAAGGGGTGAACAAGGTTATAGACCATGCAGTGCTGTATCTTGAACATTCACCAAGCATTGTACTTCTTATTGCTACTACCTAATTTTAGAAGAAATTGGTTTTCCATCCGATAATTTTGCTTCTACCTCTTTGAATGTCATTAGAGTTTTAATAAAAATGACCAGGCAACGTTACCCAGTGTGCTATCTGAGCCTCAATTACTTGCTGCTGACTCAAAAGAAACTTTTCTCTGTTTGTATAAAAGTTTTCTTAGCTACTGGTATGGAGCTACATCAAAAAAATTGTCAGAAGCTGCTGTTTGGCTGAAAGACTCCTGGATTTTGAAATGTTGTCAGTGAGAGATCTCTCTGGTGTAACCCCACATGCAGCAACACGCACAGGTCTCGGGTCAGCTGATTCTACTGTAGACCACACAGGGATATAGGCAGTACAATATCTGTACACTACTGTTCTTGGTTTCCAGGTATAGAGTCAGATTTACAAGGTTATCATGCACTTAGCAGTGTCGTGTTCAAGGCTTGTCTTACACGACACAAATAGCTGACAAGTATCAAACGAGTGGGTCTTTTTTTAACAGATCTGACAAACATCAATCGACAGAGAGCTGCCTAGAGTGTTTGCAGGGTTTTCAAAGGTGAAGGGTGTGTATTGACGAAATAACCTTTCACCACCATGGTTTGGCCCAGTCCTATTGTCTCTTTGGTGAATTTGGACCTTGCTACTGGCAAATGGGGATGAAAGGGTTGAAGGGTTATTGACAATGTCTTAGGTTTATCCTGCACCCTGCCAAGCTCATCTGTCACCATCAGGTCAAGTTGGTGAAAAACAACTTGAGGCACAACTTGTCCAATGTATTGCATTTTAACAAAAAGTAAAATTTGATGGCCCCTGAATACATGAATACTGTAAACATGATTTTTGCTGACTAAACCTGCCATAACATACCATGTCAAGTAGGTGAAAATCCATGTACGTGTAAATTTTGTTCAATACTGCTTGCTGACTCAGCAGATGGGGAACGTGATACTGTCTGGCAATACCGGAGTAAATTAAGGAGCAAAATCATGGTTAATAACCAAGGTTTTTTAATGATGCCAATTTGCTAAAGTTTTTTTCTTTCTGAAGCTTTTGTATATTGGAGAGCAAGACCCACATTGCGCTATACACATTGTGTGAATGCATAAGAATACAATAAATCCCGTAAAATTTTGCCAGTCTCAGTGATGCTAAATTCATTCACCTGCAGTGGTACCGATGCAGTGTGTCATTACTATACTGTGATAACATGGTGAACTGATATCAAACAACAAGCAGAGGAAAAAATACATTTCCCCATTGAGACAGAGGACCACAGTTATAGATTTTACAGTGTTTAATGTCATTAGACAAAATATCGTAACATTTCTAATTATAATACAGTAAGTTCAGTGAAAGGGAGGTGGGAGGTTGTCCCCTCTGTGCCTTTGCATATGGGACCCATACAAAGAATCTGTTGCCATGCACAACATATCATTTCATTTCATTTTATTGCAAATTAAAGAGTGTGTATGTCATGCATGTTGAGACAGTGAAAAGATAAAAATGGCAATAGGAGTCAATGTGGTTGTAAAATATAGGATATCATAAAAATCCCTTGTCAAGTGCATATCCCAAATTTTACAATGACGGATGTACCCAAACTGGTGTCCATAGCTGACGTTGTTTCATGTAAATGAAGGGACACAACCAATATTTATTTGGCAATGTCTTGCAGTGATTGGAAAACTACAAAACTGGTGAACTATGAACATGCATCAAGCTCTGAATTTGTTCACATTTGCACGACATTACCAATTACAGGGAAGAGGCATTTTTTTATCAACAAGAAAGTCTCGCAGCTGCAAACAAATGATTCCCTCCCTTTATTTTTGTTTCTTTTTTACATTCAGTTGGAAAAAAGTTGTGAGCAAAAGTATTTGCAGTACGTCTGGACAATACAGTGATTGCTTAAAATAATTGGTTTGACCCAGTTGTAAAGTGTAGTAAAGCCTGACCTCTGTACAGGAACCTTAGGGTGAAAGGTCAACGAGACCTGTTCAAACTGTCCAATCAGATTTCTGCATTTATTCAAGTGAACTATACGACCATTTAAATCAATTTACCCAAGGTTGGAGTAAACCCAGATTTACGTTTGATGTAGCTCAAGAGTCATATTTAACAACCTGGCCTATATCAGGAACTTTGTAAATTAGGCTGTTTTAAGGTATTCATACAGCAGGGAGTGGATATTCTGCTAAAGCTGCAATGGCTGAGCCTCAGTCATATTTCTTGTTAACCCTTTGATTTCTGTAATTTTTCCCACTAAAATTTTAGCGCTACATACCAATTTTTATGACTTTGTTTTTGTAATTTTTTGAGTGTTGTAATTTTTCCCACCAAAATTTTAGTTTAGATTTTACAAATTTTAATGAATTTTTCTGGTATCATTCCGTGAGAATTTTTGACCAAATGAACATATCTTTTCAAAGGCTACAATTTTGATAAAAAAATTTCGAAAAAATCTGAAAAAAATAGTGTTTGGACCTAAAAAAATTATCTTCAATACTTTATAAAGGCAACAAACACTGACTTTTGCACTCAATGGGTTCATTAGTACACTCTCACTTCAGGCATTTGATGTCAAAGTCTGCTTTCCCTCAGAAAATTTGCTCAATCAGTCATTTTGAGTAGGAGTAGTATGGGGAAACTTGAGATCACATAGAAATTATGTTTCTATTCATGATGTCGGTAGCTTTATTGAACACAGCTCCGATATTTCCTTTGGCTTTATAACTGAGCTGTGATTCTAACATAATTCTGATTGGAAAAAACACCTAATTTATAATGGAAAATTTAGCTCACATTTACCAGAGAGTGGGGATTTGGCCGAGCAGTTCTGTCTGTTGCCTATCCGCTATGCGACTGGATGCCGTATGTTGTGATTTTGAACCTGATGGAAAACTAGCCATATATTCTTTATGTAGTACTAGTAGTGTGAATATTTTCACTTTACAATCACCCTAGTGACTACACATCGTATTCACTGAGTAATATGGAGGTACATACATGTATTTTTACATTCGCTGTAGTGACTCTAACTGTGTGAGTGGAGTCTTTATGTAAAGAAATATTTATAAATATCATGACAACAGTATTGCCTAGCCCATTCAAACATCTGTAAACATGGTTGTCAACACAGTGTTGATATCACCCTTTGCTCTGATTTAACTCAGCTTATGGATCGCGAAATTATGGTATTCTTGCATTCAAGTAGTACACACCTAAGAAGTGCAACAGTTTTGCTCGAACTTTCCTACAAACGAAACTTTCAGCCATTAACAAAGCAAGAATAAAAATCATGGCTCAACGTGCAAATTTTGCTAAGTAGAGAAACAAATTCCCTAATATTCACGTTAAAATTCAAAATGGCCACCTTCCCTGTGTTATCCCATTTATGAGAAATTAAATTTTCTGTTTTCACAAAATATGAGGATGAAAACTTTACTCTCTCAAAAAAACTTCAAAATGAGCCCTCACAAGTGATACCTACCTGAAAAGAATTGTAAAAAATTGAGAGTCAAAAGGTCTGTCCCTGAGGTACAGTACAGCAGTCTACTGTTAATGAGACTACTGCAGTTATATCATTTCTTTGAGGGATCAGTCTGACCATAAGTCCAGAATCAGGAATGCATTACCATCAGCCATGACTGACAGTTTTCATACAAAAGTGTATTTTGATATTCTTGAAATATTTTACAGTCAATTACTGCATATTTTAGAGTTTATAAATCGAGTAATATGACCGAACAGTGTAATTGATATCACTGCTTTCTTCCTAGACTTCACTGTGTATTGTAATGATACTTTATATAATGATGCATTCATGTTAAACATCCCAAGATCATTCCTATGACATTGTAACCATGGCAGTGGTCACCATGACAATACTTGTCGGGATGACATCACCATGACAATGATACCATTATCGTCATGATTATGACATACTGTAACTATGGCAAAATGTACAATAGGCATACACTGGGATGTCAATATGCATGATAAACAGTAGTTATCAAACCAGCTGTTTCAGCTTCCACTACGTAAAAAGTGATCAAATCGTAATGAAATGGTTATCTGTATTTTTTAAGACTTGCTGCGGAGAAAATTACATTTCTGATAACAATTGACTTTTTAGATTTGAAATTTTCCTGATGGAGTGCCACTGTACTTTATAATTTTTGCACACTTCTAAATTACATCTGATATTCTACGTAGAAAGCGAGAAAATGAAATCTATTGTGATTTAAATTATGATAAAGTATACAAGATAAATAATTAATTAAACTGATTAAATTTTATTACAGCTATTTGACTATATGTACAGTATAAAGCATGACCATACAAAATGATGGTATAAGAACTCAAACCATCTTCTTAATGAAAACTCACAAGCATCAAATATATCATGTATGCAGTGTTGTCCTTAAATTTCAGAGTAGCCGGTAATTTATGAAAGTAGACGGGTGGACTGCGAGGGAGCGAAGCGACCGAGCTGCGATTGGCGTAGCGAACGAGGGGGGAGAGCGCGCGAGAGGGGGGATTGTCCCCCCTCTCGCAAGGCGAAAAATGAAATTTTGGAGTGGAAATGGTGTTCTCTGGTGGCATCTGAGGTAACATTAAGCTGAGACTGAAACAGTACTTTTGTTGTGTGTCTCAGACGTGGTTCACATACAACAAAACAAACAAACATGATTTTGTTTTGTTTGTATTATTTATGACACATTTATGGTTTTATTTGCAGTGAAGATGTAACATTTAATCTTAAGTCACCCACTGTCTGCTCATTTCATTGCTCATTTCCCATTCTTCATTACCACATAGTTGTTTCCCCAAAACCATGCATCAAACTCATTCTATTCTAATCAAAACACACTCGCTTTTGTTAAGAAAAACATCGGTAAGATAATTCACTGTAACAGTGTTCGCATTTACGAAAACAAATGCATATATAGAAAACTCATAACAATGAAAAAATGCGTAGAGAGTCGATCAAATGCATAATAATATTACGCATTGGATTGAGTCTCTACGCATTTTTTCATTGTTATGAGTTTCTATGAACGCAAACGATAATAGTAAAATGTTTGCGAAAGCACTCTCCGCGACTGAGCTTAGGCGACAACCAGACGAGATGAGTGCCCACTTGACATTAAATTTGTTGCCACATTTCTGTCAATCACTCATTTTGTGTGGAAAGTTTCGGATTCTCTGAGTGTAGTCTGAAAAATCGGCATCGTCGAGTCAGAGGCACGTTACCATGTCAGCTGTGCCTATGAACTTACTACGTAGCTAATTTTCAGGCGAGCGATAGTTTCTGAAACTTATGACACAAAGTGAGTGATTGACAGAAATGTTGCAACAAATTAAATGCAAACCGCGCACGATCATCGCTGTCCCCAAATTTGATCAAAGCAGATATGCAGCATGGCGTCGGAAGGAAACAACTCTATTTTCTTTCAAATTTGCTCCACGAGTCCGTGAAAAAAATTATCCAGAGGGTCCATCGAAATACACTATCGGGCAACCCAACATGGAGAGGCGCAGTGAAATTGAACCCATGCCGGAATCCACGACGTATTGTCCTGTTGTCTTAAGCAACAGGGGATCAGCGCCACGGTGAAGCCGTGAACCGTGACGATGATGCGCCGGTCGGCAACACAGATGCCTGTGACCGTGGATTCTAGTACGTAAAAATAATCAATGAAAAAAATACCCATTCAAATAAACAGTTGCTTCTAAAAAAATCAGTTCTAGCTCGTTTTTTTTTAAATCTAGAAAATGCGTCGGTATTGCTTTGAGAATAACTTGATTTGTTGAGAAGATCATACTCGTAGTGACCGTGACGTTGGCAGCCAGCGCGGCGGCGGAAAACAAGCTGCAGTCTCATGAACTTCGAATCGTCGATCAAAATCACATCTTTTCGGCGCTTTTTTCTCACAAATTCAGCGAAATTGAAGTTTTTCATACATAAACTAAATATATTTTTGGAATCAAGTATACCTTTCGAACGGGCTTTCTTCGGTAAAAAATATTCCATCGGCAAGGTGCCAGTGGCCGACGCCACATTTCTTTTTGACACCATCGTTAAAAATGACCTAAGATGACCTTCATACTAATCAAAACAATTACACTACTCGTAACAAAGATAACACCATAGGCGCGTCCATCAGCCAATCACACTATTTAACAAATAAACGATCGGGCTCAAAGAGCTAGCCACAAACGGGATTTAGAAACTGTTTTATGTTTGTGCAGTTCCATGCGGGGGAAAGGGGTCGCGAAACTGCTAATCGTACGTGTGCCGTCTAACAGCTGGCAGTGCAATCCCGAAATTACAGGTCTATAAAATAATCTAAAGACGTTAAAAGTAGCCGGGAAAAAATGCAAAACAGCCGGGTTATTTACCCGGCACCCGGCTTCTAAGGACAACACTGTGTATGCCTAAAATAATTCGCCTCTGACCAAAACTTTGAGATTTCCACCTGTCCAATTTTACAAGCCTGACCTCACAATTCAGAGGCCACATGCAGGCGAGCAAGCATCTTGATTTCCACATCTCAAAGACGTCAGCATGTATTCACACAGGGGCATTAACCTCTTTTCCCTATAGCAATGTCTCTGTCAGACAAATCATCAACGAGTCTGTACAGACTTCAGGCTATGTCTGTCAGCCTGTACAAAATTCAACTTTGTTAATTAGTATTACAGAGTAACACAGGACTGTATTGAAGCGTTTAAAACCCTCAACTGTCCAAAGTTCACTCATTATACTAACAGAGGCAGCAGCATACAATGACTTGCATTGTTCATCGCAGGCAACGCTTGTGTCATGCCATGTTGGATTAGGGACTGATAGGTTAATAACCGTGATAAAGAATATGAGGCATGCCAGTCAGTATAAATCAGTGCCCTACTGTGAGCTATTATCAATTTACTATAATATTATCTGAACTTATCTACCCAGCTTATCTTTCTGACTCCGTGGGATGCAACGAGCCATGATGCAAGCCATGATGCGTACCAGTATTTCTGATTTATGCGATCACATACCACCTGCGATGCAATGTGTACGCTTTGTGTTTCCTATCGCATTCCTCTACATCCATAGTGATTAAATATTCAGAACCAAACCTGTTCACTTCTACAGTCGGTTGAGCCCTGTTGTTATTGATGATGTGGTTGGATCCACACCTAAAGGGGGAGAGAGGGGGTGCAACATTGTGGCTGCCAGATTTTTCATTAAGTAAAGTTACTGTATATGGTCAAAAAAATTTGAGATGTTTCAGGTCATCATCCGCATCACTTAGTGATCTGCACACCATGTCTTTTAATCTCCTCTTTGTTATACTTGCCAAACTTTTTAGTGGAGTGTTCTATCCTAAAAAAATTACTGGAAAGATTAGACTATTTGTAGGTAATATTCTTTCCCTTGATATCCACAAAATGTCCACAAGGAAGATAAAATTATATGTCAGTGAGTAACAAAGTAATTGATGGTAATTTCGTACCAAAGTAATTAATATTAAAATCTTGGAAACAATTTTTTTGCCATCAGTGGTGGTTTCATACCCAAGAAGTCAGTAAAAAAGTTGAAAAAAATCAAATTGCATCACCACATATCATTTTACCAAATATCATAGATAATACATGTAATTTTGCAAATACCTGTTTTTGGCATGAAATAAATCCAGTACATGAAATGTTTGCAAGCTATTTGTGAGTCCCTCCCAATTGCCCATTTGCAACAACCCGACTGTTGTAACATTGGGTTTAGTTGATGGTGTATTGTACAGTAATAAATTTACTATTTAGGCACAAAAGTTTCATTTGCTACATGTATAATATTCATAGTTCCAATTATGAATATTCATAGTTCAATTTCCATATTCATGACCTGCTTGAACCAATTCAGGAAATTGAAATTGCTTGCTTAGAACACTGTCTTCATGATAGCCATTCTTTGCAAACCACAAATTTTCCAGTTGGTTGCTTTTGTGGGAAACTTTCCCATCTAGATACCATCTTGTGTGATTGCCAGTCTCCAGGGGGTCTGTTTTTTCTTTGTGTGAGCAGAACTTTATCTCTCCAGTGATGGTGTCAGATTATAAAGCTTTTTATGAAAGTTTTCGTTTCCAATTGTTTAACTTTTCCTTTCCATTTCCTGGCACAAAGCGTGAGGTCAAACCACTGATGACCCAGTTCCTGCTGGGGTCATCTGTTGTGTTCAGGACAAGTTGGTTGAAGCCAGTAAACTTTGAAGCACATGCAGTGTCCTCAATTCCCTGTAAACAGGTCCACACTTACCTCTGATAACAATGGTTTGGTCCAAACAATGAGTAAAATAATTTTTTGTGATGCAAGGTCAATAACATGATGATGATAGCCGGTTGCAATTTTGGTGTAGGAAATATTTTGAATTTTTTTCATCAATTAAAAGTCACTTTTCTGTGTTTTTCAGATGCCCTTTTTCCGTGGTGTTCGCACCTCCAAGTACAGGCACGTGTATGGCAACCCTGCTCGGAAAGAAAAATGCTACGAAAATGTCAAAATCACCCGGAACGCCCACGACAGCAACTTCTGTGCGGTCAACCCCAAGTTCATAGCAGTTGTCACGGAAACTGCAGGCGGAGGATCATTCTTGGTGTTGCCAATACAAAAGGTAGGTCGCCATGGATACCAAGCAATGGTGTCTGAGAAATTTAATTAACGAAGCATACCACTGCATAGACAATACCTTTTTGGTTCTGTGTATGTAGCAAATGGCCTCTTTTGTTGCAGAGGTTGAAAA
Organism: Ptychodera flava; assembly: GCF_041260155.1. Taxonomy (NCBI): domain Eukaryota; kingdom Metazoa; phylum Hemichordata; class Enteropneusta; family Ptychoderidae; genus Ptychodera; species Ptychodera flava. The sequence goes on along the minus strand of NW_027248277.1, from coordinate 17,333,441 downwards.
TAGATGACAGTTGCGTGACCCTTTGAGTGCTGTAATCGTAGTGCAACATTTTACCAATTTTTATAATTTTTTTCTCATTATTTTGATAATTTTTGACCAGAGGTACATAAATTTTCATTGGAAACATTTTTTTATCAAAATTTTTGGGAAAATCTGAAAAGAAATTGTTTAGATCGGAAAAAAATTTGCTTGTATATTATATTTTACAAAGGCGACAAAAATTTACTTTCACAATCAAAGGGTTAGCCCTTTCACCCCATTTCCTGTGCAAGTTTCTAACTGTGCCACAGGGAACAAAAGGATCTGGACGAACCATTATGGTGAAAGGGTGCATTGCAACTGCAATCATAAACAATTTCTTTCGTTCATTTGGCAGTATAGTAGATCAAATTTTCAGTGACATTTTCTTTGTAATTTTAAACAAACAGATATCAACTTGAGTAACCAAAAGAAAGAGTGGACAATATATACAGAACAAACGTAAATTTTTTATCAAGTGCCAAATATTCTTTTGTAAGGAGATCTTATCCTCAGAAATGTAGCAAATTGTGGCAGCTTTCTTGGCTGCAGGATTTATGCCATTTATAGTTCACAAGGTGTTGTCCATTGAACTCAATCTGCATACTTAATCCACAGAAAATATTGACACACCATCACTCTAGTTAGGCCAAATAAAAAAATATGTGCTGTTCCGATTACATGGTTTTCAAAAATAGGGTAGGTAGGTAGGGAATTTTTTTTTCAATTTTTTTTTTATTCCCCAATGTGCATTTTGTACGCGTTCAAACAAACTATCAGTAAATAATTTCCTCATGAAACACACTCAAATTGAATATCAAACTATTAAAATAAAATAAAATCGTGTGATTTCATGTGTTTCATGTTTTTTCATATAGTTATGCTTACTTCCTGGTTTATGAAGCTCAAAAAAGTCTAGGGTCGGAGGATAAAATTGGGGTAGGTCGGGTAATCGGAACAGCACATATTTTTTATTTTGGCCTTAGCGTTTAATGAGTATTTCTGCCCAGACTCAAAACAATGACACATAGGTTGAACTGTGGAACCATGTTAGATCGTAAGGTTTGACAAGAATATTCTTGAACCTCTTCACCCTCAATAACCTGTAAGCTAGTCTGCACTCACTACTGATAACAATAGGTTTGGGTCAAACCATCTTGATGAGTGGGTAAAACATATCAAATCTTCCAACTATCAGATATTCATCGGGAACTTCACCTTTGGGGATATCACTGGTGGTCTCAAACAGTTGGTCCCTGTAATAGAACACATATGATAGAAAATTTACACATTTCATGATATAAACAGTAAATGGGCATCTCAAAATTACAGTGGTCATGAAACAAGTTATTGACTCAGAGCTATTCCTGATATTCCTCTCTATAGATAGACAAAGAATAAGCATATAAATTGCAGAATTGTATTTTTGTAAACTGGTGATGTAAAAATACACACTAGTGTCTGTTTTATAGCTACAACATATATCATTTGTTAGCTGATTGTATTATATAATTAATTGATCGCAAATCGTATCCCCAGACAGGAATTTAATAACCATGATACGCAGTGTGTCTAGAATGTTGACTGATATCTTCAGTCCTAAATTATCTACATGTTGCCTCTAATTTTTCCCACCCTTGGGTATTTTACATATATTTTTAGCTGGTGGGTGGGGAATTTGACATGGCTTAGGAAAAAAATGTCAAATTCCCCTGTTAGGCCTGTGCTCTGGTTAACCCTTTTAGTGCTGTAATGTTTCCAAACCAAAATTTTAGTGCAACATTTTACCACTTTTTATGAATTTTTCTGTAATTTTTTTGATAATTTTGGATCAAACAGACATCACATTTCATTAGCTACAGTTTTTTAACAAAATTTTGGCAAAAATCTGAAAAAACCTGACTTTGGTATATTTTTTATAAAGGCAAGAAAAATTGACTTTGGCGCTCACAGGGTTAAAAACATGAGTAGGTGCATATAATAGCACGTCCAGATTTCGGCAGTTTTGCGCATGACTCGTCAGTGTTGTAAGAGTCATCATCTGTAACCGTTATCTATTGTCAATTCAGGTCTTCCTGTCAACATTGCAGATATTGTTGTCTTTGTGGCAAATTTTCAAAGTTAATAATGGTGTGTAGGTACATAAAGCAATGTAACGAAGTCCCATTTCAATGATAGAGTGTAGGTATGTACAACAATGTTATGACGTGACCCGACTGAACCGGATCTCAACCCCAGTGTTCGTACATTGTAAAGGACTACGTGCAGGGCAAAGTAATGTGGTCCCCACCCATGTCAGAGTGTACACACAACAAACATACCAGTACAGGACAGTTGTGAATACCTGACTGCAGGTTATATAAACATCCTTGTCACACTGATTGTGTAGCTGTCACCCCTTTCACTGTCAGCCTTTAGTCTTGCCCCATTGTTTTCAGTAGTGTTTTTGACCTGTGTACTTGCTAATAGGGGCGAAAGTATTTAATGGTGAAAAATGCAGAGTAAAAATGAAAATCTGTAGGATATTTTTCCTCAGATACATCTTGTAATCATTTTAATGGCGTACTTGGTATTCTTATTTCATGAGTTTTTGCAAAACATTAGAAATACTGGTTTCCTTGTGACTAATTCACATGCCTTGTTTCATTTTGGCTTTTATGAGATTTAAAGTCAATAGTTCTGATTTCAAGTGATGTCTCAGATCCGTTATTATTGATGAGCAAAATTAAAATATTCGTCCAGAATTGTAAAGACTAAGAAGTTACAGTTCTTGCACAGGATTTGGGAAATTGTTACTTTGTTGCCATCTGTGTTATGATTTAAACTACAAGCTGTAACCACAGGTGCAAACATATGAACTTTGTATGAATTTCTGTCTGCAGTGCCTAGTAAATGCTGGGTGCATACCGGTACATGATGTTTCATCCAGGATGGCATCAACAGGGGGGATTTTCCCCTTTACCAGAAAATTTAGGGAGGATTTCACCAGTTAATGTGTTCTACTTGTACATGTATCTCTAAGGTGTAACTGGCACCATTTCATCGGGCTGGTCCCCCTTGACAATTACTAAGGGGTGCCAACATGTCAACAGAGAGGGAATCCCCTCATCCCCCTGTCTAGATAAAATACTGCACAACCCAAAAAATTGTGATATAAGTGCTGTTCAAATAATCAGTGTATAGTATTCTCTTTATCAAAGATTAATAAGAACAGGTAGAGTTTTAAAAATTTATGCTCAGAATTGTTTCTTTTAACTTCATTAATTAAACTTTTCCTTTATGTTGTCAGCCATAAAGTGATCATGTTCTTGAACTTGTATCACACAAAGAACAAATTTTGTTAAAGAAAATCAATAAAGCACTATTTGTTTTGCTTCTATGGTACATAGTGTCCTTTGCAGTTGCTTGGCATTTGATGTTGTAAGATTTTTCTGGAAATTTTCTTGTTATGAAGAAAAGTTGATGAATTTCACTCACAGGCAATATTGAGTTGCCAAGTTATTTGTGATATCATATTTTTCTGTCTGGTCCATGTTGTAAATTTCAGCAGGCCGTAATTTCCTTAACCTTTGAGTGCTGTTAATATTCCCGCCAAAATTTTGATGCAAAATTTTAACAATTTTTATGAATTTTTTGTAATTATTTAACAATTTTCAACCAAATGGACATCACTTTTCATTTGCTACAGTTTAAGATAAAAAATTTGGAATAAAATCTGAAAAAATTGGTATATATATACTTTATAAACGTGGCAAAAATTGACTGTAGTGCTCAGTCAAAAGGTTAATGTTAATGGTTTCTGGCTACACAGACAAATTTATTAGTTTCTAATAAAAATGTTTAAAACACTTCTTGCACAGGAAGTGATATTCTATCAAACTATCAAAAGTATCAGCTTTTGGCATTTTCATCGTAAAATTCCAGGGCTAACGAAAGGTCAAAGGGGTATAATCCTAGTTTTGACATGTTCAACATGGGAAAGTTGTAAACACAACCTTTTATGAACCTTCAGTGTCAAAGGTCACATGGCTTAGCCAATGGTAAACAATCAAGCTATGTCTGGGATTTCTTAGCTGCTCCCAGGGTTGTCTGCCCATTTCACCTCCCCAGATCATGGGTTCACCTTTGAACTTTCACCTCCAAGATTGCAGACTATTGTTTCTGTCCATTGCCTCCATGCATGACTGGACCAATAGAAGGAAAAAATCAGAGATTCTGTTTAAATGAAAATTACATCGTCAAATATTATGATCCAAAATTACGAAGCAATCCCTTCATGTTTAATGTTGACAGTCTCTGCTTGGCAACACAAATATGGGATACAGTGAATTATTTTGTAAATGGCAAATGTTTTGAATGTTTTATTTAAAGTGTTCTGGTCATATACCCCAACAAATACCCTGCTAAATCCTGGACATGTACAAATTTGTACATCATGATTATGCCTAGGCTATTTTCTGTACTGCTAAAGTTAACTTTTTTGACCCTCGAAATCTCAACTGTTATATATGAACAGATATTCTTTTGTTTCTATGGAGGATAAAACATAAAACAAAGCTGTTTAACACTTCGAGTGCAGAAATTTTTCCCACCAAAGTTTCAGTGTAACATTTTACCAATCTTTACGAATATTTCTGTAATTTTTTGATAATTTTGGACCAAATGGACATAACATTTCAATGGCAGCAATTTTTGACCAAAATTTTGGGGAAACTCTGAAAAAACTTGTCTAGATCTGAAAAAAGTTACTGGCTACGACATATTTTATAAAGGCAACAAAAGTTGACTTTGGCACTCAAAGGGTTAAACTCAATTTGCTCAGCTGCACATGCAAATTAATGTGTAACATGATACCTTTCTCTGTGAAGACTTTACAGAATAGCAAAGGCCTCCATGTACACTGGCAACATTTTGTTGTGCATCATTGATGCATAACCAGGCAATCACCCTATGCAAACTTTTCCCTTGCTTGAGTCAGATTAGAATTTAGAATGGGAAATATGTGCACAGACATATCTTCTCTCCTTAACGTAAATCACGAAATGCATTTATAAGTTTTGGGGAAGAAGTCCGGTTTTATCAGCTTCATCTCTAAGCAAATTGACCTAACTGAACACAACTCTCAAAGTTTCAAAGAGGAATAAAAGAATTAAAATTCTACAAACAGGCAATGCTAACAAGTGCTAACACGATATTTAAATAATGATTTAAAATGTGTAAAGATTTATTCCAATATATAAAATTACACAATTGTCCTACATTGTTTTAACTCAGAGATGTTCAGTTGTTCTGTTTTAGCGTGCAGGCATGTAACAGTCTATTTTGACTGTTTTATAACTGGGTGAGAGTTCTATTTAATCGTTTTATTGTATTGTACCACCATTGAATCAAGGTCTTGCATGTTTAAAGCTCCGTAAACACACACAATGAAACGTGAAGAGCCATTAAATCCACACCTTAAGTTTCACCTGACATGTAGTGACCCACTGGATACAACCCTCCTATTGGTTGCAGTGATGTAGAAATGCTACAAATATGCAAAATATTTGAACTTTTGCTACAATAGAGCTCTTGTTTTGTCTTCAGAATCTATAGTGTGTCAATACCCGCATAGCTTGGAATTTTGCCATGCGTTAATAGCGAAAACAAATTGTGTGATGTCTTACAAGATTTCATGGATAAGTAAATGGCCAGTAACTCTAACTTTTGATGATTTTCTCATTGTTTCTATTTTTGATGTCAACCATAATTTCTTGTTCTACTCACCAACACATGCTGAGATACACAGTATTCAGCTGTTTGACTCAGCATGTACATATTGTGTAAACTGCATTGCTATTGTTGAAAGGTGAATTCTGGCAGAATTCAAGGTAGTGAAGATAGTAACAGTGCATTTTACACATGTAGAGGCTATGTTGTCAAGCTAAATGGAGGATGTTTCAACATACATTTGAACAAGAATTTAAAATGGTAAAGGTTCTCAATAGCTGATTGGATGTCAGATGTTTGTACAGTTAATCATAGCGGAGCAAATTGATCATAAATTTTCAATGTTCAATCCATTTTATGTCTGAACCAAACATTAATTATTGCTATTAAAGGCAGGGCATTTGAGGGTTCAGTGACCTCTGTGTTGTAATGGACAAACCTGTCATCTGTGAAAATAATAGTCAGACACTGATAGTACCATGTGATGCATCCAGGTACCTCTCCTTGTGTTCAAGCGCATGTATATATATATATATATATATATATATATATATATATATATATATATATATATATATATATATATATATATATATATATATATATATATATGTGTGTCTGTGTGTCTGTGTCTGTGTGTCTGTGTTTGTGTATGTGTGTGTTATTTTTCACAACCAGCATCGAATTGATGTCCACAAGCAATCAATATAGCATCTGCTTTGAAGTAAATCAGATATTAACAGAATTTCCGAATGAGCTGTAAATTTTGCTCCTGTCGTACCAACATTATACAAATTCTTCCATCACAGTACTGTTCATAGTCGCGCAAAATCATAAATATAATTTTTGTTTTCAAAAATGTCAAAACCATGTCTGCTCAAAAATGTTTAAATCTTTTGCTCAAAAATTGATGTACATATTGGTACATGTATGTAATACCGGTAGTGTAACTAACCAGAAGAGTGGTAAAACCTGCAGCGTAGGTATACTTCAGATTTGCCAAACAGACGTTATTGTCTAAATCCACTTTGCCACATCCTCACATCAGCAAGTCCAAGCGGCCGTAATTTCATACTGGAACAAAGCTATCAATGATGTGCCACTTCAGGAAACAACGATACTTTGATAAAATATTTTGAAATTTCATCTGCAACGTGCACATACGAGAATGGAATGTCTGATGTAGGTTTCGGAAAATTTTGACTCTTTAGTACAACCTGATGTAACTGAATTTTGATTGTTCTCCTCAAGTTCACTTTCCAAAATTACATGTACATGTTTAAAATTCTTTGATTTCAACCAGCTGCAACTCACATCAATCCCATCCTAAACTAGCTGTTCAAGATTTTAATTTTCTTAAGCCACCAATAATATACAAAAATTTTCATTCGTACTCAAATCATTACATGTATTAGTATAATCTTTCAGATTTTTTGTAAAATCATTATTTTTTTTAAGGCCCCATTAGCTATATATTTTTGCATTTTGCTTTATACCAAAAAAATACCATCCAATCTTCAGAGAGATGTTTTGATTCCAATCGGATTGTCCTTGAAAATGTCAGTGTTTCAGTCCTTAGCAATGGATCCGGTCGATTGTTCTCAGTGTTTGTGTACTCGCTCACAGCTGATACATATAGTATGACTTGCAACTTACAGCAAGTTGAAAATCTAAGTTGTGCGTTCATTGCCAATGTTCAAAAAACATTCTGTGGTCACACTCGGGTGAGCATTTTTACTTAGGATGCTTTTGATTACAAAACATCTTATTGAAAAAAAATGCGAAAAGATACAGCTATTGGGGCTTTATAGGAACTGCAGGATATCTTACATTAGTTTTAGAGAAATCGAAAGTTGCAGGTACATGACAGTGAGACCAAACACAATCCTGGTTCTGCACATTTGACTTCTAGGGTCAATATTCTACATGGATGGAAGTCTACATGTGATGGAAAGTTTGTTAATGAATCAATGCAGTGTGTTATCTCCACTTAGCATTCCTGTTACGTTTTCATCACCTTTCACCTATCATGCATACAGTGAAACGCAAACAGATTTGAATTATTGTTACCATCCATTGCATGGTACATGACATGCGTGTCAAAATTTCAGAATGAGTTGCTTTATTAAGGAAAGACAGAACAGGAGCACATATATATTAGTGTGAAAACAGTGTAGAACAGGGTGTTCAAAACATTTTTAAACAGGCGGCAAATAGTTATTTTCAGGTGCCCAGAGAAGTGGAAAATTTAAGAGATGTATCAACTTCATGGCTGAGAAAAATGAAAGATATGTAAATATAGCCATCAAAACTTGTGAATAGTTTGTAAATTTATCCAGTGTTGTGCTAAAAATGACATACTGAAGAAACTGTGATATGCATCCTTCTATCCCAAATGTTATTGTTCAGGTCTGTGCACTCCATGGCGATAACGATAAATATAGAGAGAGACCAAAGTATGATTGTGAAGGTTTAATTATTTATGGAATTGGTAATGATATACCAAGGGTGCATCGAACAGCTACTGGTTTGTAGATATTTCCATGTATCCTTGATATTCATAGCTAAAGTAGAGTCTTCAACTCTTAACCCTTTGAGCGCCAAAGTCTATTTCTGTCCCTTTATAAAATAACCCCAAGTTAATTTTTCTCAAATTTTGCCAAAATTTTGAGAAAAAACTGTAGCCAATGAAATGTGATGTCCACTTGGTCCAAAATTATCAAAAGATTACCGAAAAATTCATAAAAAATTGATAAAATGTTGCACTAAAATTTTGGCAGGAGAAAATTACAGTGCTCAAAGGGTTAATGGAATTTAGATGTATTCTAACAACAGACGAAAGAGGGAATTTCTGAAACAAATTTAGGCAAATTAAACATTTTCATATGTGTAACTGGTACCAATACCAAAAACTTTAAATGGCCTAGACATGCCTTACACATTGACTACGCTGCCTTCAGTAGACTGAAATTAGGAAATGACTTCCAGAATTAAATAAATAATTTAGCAAACCAAAATGGCTACTGATATAACAATATCATGGCTGTGTGTGTGCCTATGCAATTATTTTAGGCTGAGTAAATTTACATATTGTGAATCATTGCTAACAAGATTGAAAAGAAAAGGAATTATAATTTATAAGTTCTTTATCAGGTGACCTTATATATGTTGTCGTTTGTGCATTTGAAATGAAGAAACCTACACAAAATGGCAGATTTGAAGAGTAACATAAAATATTTATAGAACAGATGTATGCACTGTACGTAAAGCTGACCATTTCATTAATTCACACAGTATGCATGCTGTGCATGCTGTGTTTGTTCAAAAAGAGGCCATCCTGTCTCCATGGTGTTGAACAACTTTGTTTGTATTCCCGGGTTGAAAATGTACAAATTTCAATCCTGTGAAGTGATTGCTAATAGAGTCATAAAGAAATCATCAGTGCTGGCAGATATTCGTGAATCATTCAAAGCCAGACAGGATATTATAAGGTTGACAGTTCAAACTGTTGAGGGCCTGCTTTCGTAGTTAATGTATTCCTTTCGTATTAAAAATTTAAAGTGGCCGTTTTTTTAGATGTGAGTCATACTGATGAGTACTTGCCATTTATTGATGCAAACGACAGTAAAATATTACGACTCTACCCTTCCACTGTCAAATATTGGTGCAACTGTATTATTTTCCAGGGCAAAATTGGATCGATACACTGGGAAATTAGGGGTGAGAGGGTTACAATTCTCCAGATGATTGCAGATTATAAAATTAAATTTGCAAGGGGGAATATCACCTGTGTATGTCAGATTTTGCAACATGGACTATATTGTTACAACTTGTTGCATAATAAAACTAAGGTGTATCAAAAGCCATTGTTTGTAATGGATACTTTGTAACATGTACTGTTTAACAGAACTTGTCACATAAAAACACAATAGGATATCAAAAGGCTATTGTTTACAATGAATACTATGTAACATTATGTATACATGTAGTGTATTAAAATTGCTGATATTGACCCATCTGTAATTTGAATATTTTTAAGCGATGAATGAATGAATGAAAAGTGTAGTTATAAATCTAGATTGGTTCACATTGACATAGTAATATTAAAGCCCCAGTATTTGTAACTTTTAACAATTTTTTTCATACTTTTGATTAAAATGACATCCTCAGTATGCGAAAGTAGACCATAATTTATACTGAATCACATGGTTTGCATGCCCAGCCCGCCTCACGATTAACAGTAAAAGGAGTGAAAAATGACTTCTTGTCCGGACCAGAAGTCAGCTTTGTTGACACACGAAACGAAACGTAATCACACCACTGCGCATGCTCAACCACATCTACGCAAGTTTTACTGTGGCGTCCGTAGAAATTATACGCTCTTCGAAAAGGTCTGGTCCATCGAAACTGGAGACTCAGCTAAAAACGCGCGAAAGTTGGGTGAAATACCGGAAAGATATAAATATGTAAGTGTTCACAGATTGTTCTGACTATAGTGAGCCATGCCAACAACGTCTTGAACAGCTAAACTAACGACGGAGACTGTCGATTGTAAGCTTCATGCAAGGCATTGCACGTTGTGACCGACGGTACGGAGATCAAGTTTGCTGAATGAATTGAGAGAGAAAAACATATATGAATAAAAATTCAACACTTCACCATTGTAATCACTGAACTAGTCGTTTCTTCCATTATGGAGTATAATGAAAATTTCGTTGAAAATAAATGACGGGACTGATTCTGCTCCGTCTACTCAAACGAAGTTTTGTGTACGGCCAGGCTACGCTGCAGGCAACACAGCCTATTAACTTCGCATATCATTGCTGTACGGCGTAATTGAAAACGCTCAGAAAGGAAACATTATATCTTGAATGCAGTACAAAAGTCTTACTTATTAAATTTAAAAGTATTTCCAAATAATATCGAACGTAACGGGCATCTAATCCTCACAAGGACTACAGTGGTACAATTATCGGCTAGCTGTGATGCGATGGAGCTCCAGGCATGGTAGAAGTTCGAACACAAGAGAGATCCCGGCTTCACTGCAAAGTCGTCCCCGTGCACACCCGGACCAACAGCAAACTAACCTCTTGGTTTGATTCTGTTGTTTACATATTTTTGTTTAAAATTCATGATATATATACTGTATCTGACTTTCACAACTGTACAATTTGCTTAGGACTGTGATTGTGGCTGTAGTCTACAGACGATCGGAGGGAGCTATAAAGGCAGGCCCCAAATTTGCAGCTCGATGAGAAAGTCATTCACATAAACCTAAATGAAGTGATCAATACAAAACTTTTAAACATCACTGGTTCTGAAAATTTATGATCAATGGTTCTGACCTACGGATTTTACACTGCGGCGTTGTTTTTTGTGTTTGGCCGGCTACTAGTCCTGTAAGGCTGTACTACATGGAGGTAGTAGACTGTACAAGTGCAGCGGGGCCGGGCCGAGATTGGTGTGGGGCCTGCAGCAAGGTAAAGTTGACAGCGTCCATTGCAGAATGCCCGCGTGTTATCCTTTCACGTTTGGGAGGAAATTTACCGCTGTATTCAGAATGCCTTTTTACCAGTATAAAAGCTCAGAAACTGATGCATCAAGAGCCAAGAGTCTGTAAATTTCTTAGCAGTAGCTCCATTGTTTTTTTCTAACTATTCGCTGAGATACAGCCGTGCGTATACTGTTCCCGATCGTTCTGACTCAGGCGTTCACAGCTGTTTAGGGAGCCGTCATTATTTACAATCTGGGGGTCGGAGGAATTACATTAGAAACTCCGAAATTTTGAGTCACACCCCAGCCAACCATGATGACTTTGAGTAACCCCCTCTCTAACAGAAATTTTGGCTTACCTGAGCCCATGTAACAATATGTAGATATAAAAGCTCACCTAATAAGCAGTCTCCGACCATATAGTATTGTTAAATTTGGATGGGTAGCATGTCATTATGGTATGGTTAAATATCCAAATGGTTGTTGAACTCAAGTCAATTAAAATTTACATTTCTATGATAATATAAAGGATGAATTCACAACAGTTCAGTTTTGTCGACGTCCCAGATCCTGTGCACTTATAGTGATATCTGTCTAGAACATTTCCCCATGACCCAGCCTCTCCTTCCACCCCTGGTAACGACTGCAGAAAACTACTGTGTGACATCATCATCACCACTGTCGATCCTCATCTTTACTATTTTAAATACATGAACAACGATATCATTCTCATCGTCACTATCTTCTCTTTCATAATAAGTGTTGCTAGTAGTAGCAGCTACTTGTAGTTTTTAGTCCCCACGGACACCGTCCGGGGGGACTTATAGGTTTGGTCATGTCCGTGCGTGTGTGCGTGCGTGCGTGCGTGCGTCCGTCCGTCCGTCCGTCCGTTCACGCAGATATCTCAGAGATGCCTGGAGCGATTTCATTCAAACTTGGTACAAGGATTACTTCATATGTCATACAGATGCACATCAATTTGTTTTTTGATACGATCCAATATGGCTGCCAGGCGGCCATTTTATTATGATTTTTTCATGTACAGAGCCATAACTCAGACATGTTTCAACTGATTTTATTCAAAGCTGGTACAAGGACATTGACCAATGTCATAGATATGCACATCAATTTGTTTTGTGATACGATCCAATATGGCCGCCGGGCGGCCATTTTGTTACGATTTTTTCATGTACAGAGCCATAACTCAGGCATATCTCAACCTATTTTATTCAAACTTGGTACAAGGACATTGACCTATGTCATACATATTCACGTCGATTTATTTTGTGATACGATTCAATATGGCCGCCAGGCGGCCATTTTATTACGATTTTTTCATGTACAGAGCCATTACTCAGGCATGTTTTAACTGATTTTATTCAAAGTTGGTACAAGGACATTGACCAATGTCATATATATGCATGTCAATTTTTCATGTGATACGATCTAATATGGCCGCCATGCGGCCATTTTGTTACGATTTTTTTCATGTACAGAGCCATAACTCAGGCATATCTCAACCGATTTTATTCAAACTTAGTACAAGGACATTGACCAATGTCATACATATTCACGTCGATTTGTTTTGTGATACGATTCAATATGGCCGACATGTGGCCATTTTATTACGATTTTTTCATGTACAGAGCCATTACTCAGGCATGTTTCAACTGATTTTATTCAAAGTTGGTACAAGGACATTGACCAATGTCATACATATGCACGTCAATTTTTCATGTGATACGATCCAATATGGCTGCAATGCGGCCATTTTGTTACGATTTTTTCATGTACAGAGCCATAACTCAGGCATATCTCAACCGATTTTATTCAAACTTGGTACAAGGACATTGACCTATGTCATACATATGCACATCGATTTGTTTTGTGATTCGATCCAATATGGCCGACATGTGGCCATTTTATTACGATTTTTTCATGTCCTGAACTACAACTCAGACATGTATCAAGCAAATTTATTCAAAAGTATTTTTATCACAGACCTAAAGAAGAGGACTCTATCCTCTCTGAGGACATGTAATCAAAGTACCCATTAACAAGTGGGGACTGTGTCATCAACGATGACTTGTTTGCCTTGCTTCATCTATCGGTGCACTGCCGACTGCAGTTTGAATAGAATGAGCATATTTGGGTGAAATAATCACCTCGCTTCGCTCTGTGATTATTTCCCGCCAAATATGCTAATTTTCACCCCAGAGGTCTTATATCCGCAACCAAATACCCTCGCTTGCCGTTTATAACCTCTAAATACATGAGGGACACATGACACTGTTTTGTTCACATTTTGACACAAAAATTAAAACATTTGAAGCAACATTATTCCTAACATATACAAATTGTCAGCGTTTCCGTTACAATTTCAAAACTTGCGTACGATTTTACGCAACTGAGTTTTTATTTGCGTAAATGTATTCAAAATGCGTACGATAGGAATCAGTATCTGAAGTGAGCTGGGCAGTCTTTTCTGTAGAACTTGGGGGTTTCCTGTAATGCGCATGCTCTATTAACAAAAAGCAACAACCTGGGGGGCTTCAAGGTGTAGCTGAACGCGTAACGTTTGCCATGCCGTGAGCATGTCCCGGATATGATCGTTGAGCAGCCCAATGAGTTCATGTTCGAAGAAAATACCTCCTGACTACGACATTAGTGTTTTCAAAGGGCCAACAAAAAGCAGATACTGTTCAAAGTCCAGCGGGACCTCTCAAGAATGCAACCCGACAGAGTCTAAATGGTCACCCGTAAACACTTTCCAAATAACATGCGACGTAATGACCATTAACTGTATTGTGGAGGGACCGTGGTGTTACCAACAACGTAGACTCAATCGATTCTCGAATTTTTTGCATCTGTAGTGCCATTGTCTGTACAGAACTGATTGACATGACGTTTTGTGATGATGAAATACAATGTTGCATAAAGTGCTGCGGTCTGCTAAAGTCTAAAATGTTGCAATATCATGATAAATGTCACTTGCAAGCAGGTGCATATGTTCTATTTTTGTCCTGCATTGAACCACGTTCAGGCAATGTAGTGCGGGCCAAGTACGTCGTGTCATTGGGCGGCATTTCTCAATGCGTATTTGTTTACGCAGTCATGATTTTTTTTGCGTATTTCCGAACAATTTTGCGTAAAATACGCAGGATTTTGCGTTAACGGAAACACTGAATTGTCTTAAATGGGCATGTTCTTTGAGATGATAAATCTATCACTGACAGCTTGTACATATCTAGGCATCACTTTACAAGACTTGTGCTTGATTAAAATGTAATCCTAGCGTTATGGATTACAGATAGGTATGATTGCGATTATTTTTCTATCAAAACATTTTGCTTTTGGTTAGTGAAAAGGTATACTACTCATTATATTAAACAGAAAATAAATTCTTGCCATGAACTTAGAATTCAAAAACACTTGCAAAGTGTGAATAAATCAGTGTTTCATCCAGGATGGCATCAAAAGGGGGATTTTTCCCCCTTTACCAGAAAATTTAGGGGGGGATTTCACAAGTTAATGTGTTCTGCTAGTATCTCTAAAGGTGTGACTTGCACCATTTCATGGGGGCTGGTCCCCCTTGACAAATTACTAGGGGTACCAACATGTCAACAGAGGGAGAATCCCCCCACTCTCTCTCCGATGAAACACTGATATGTATATAACTGTCTGTAGATAGGTACGTACAATTACAACAATAGAGGTATAACATCAAGGACTATAGTTTAATTCAGCTGATCAGGAATGCTGTATTTCATCGACAATGTGTAAACATACTCCCGGACATGTCCTCAAAGTTAAACCTCATTGTTACCAAAATTAGCCAACAAACATCTCTCTAGTCCTTATTGTCCATTGTCCCTATGCAAATGAAGAGAATGCAATTAGCATATGAATACTGCTTAAGCAATTTGCATAACAATACATGTTCTACAGCTAGCATTTCTTGTTTATGGCTCAGAGTTTTGGTGTTACCTAACTGGTTAACCACACCTATGCTTTCTCCCAATCACAACAACAACAACACATAATATAAGTGATATATGGTCCACCTTTTTACAACAAGTGGCTCAATGTTAAATCAGAAGTTGATATAATAAGATTTCAGAAAGAGGGTTCCTACCTTGTAAACCTTCACTGATTATTGTTAGGTTTTGAACAATAAAAAGTTTCTGTGGATAGTATGCAGCATTAGCTTGACATGACCAATAGACAAACTTTCTTATTCCTCTTTCAAAGGTTTTGTCAAAAGAACCACGCTCCTTTCAACAAAAGGAATGTTCTTTGTCCTGTTATTGTTGTAGGTCTATGTAAATTCGAAGTTTGAAGGTCACGGAGATGTGTGAATTGACAGTTTCTCTGTTGTATTTTGAAGGAAAGAAATCTAAGTTTTATCGGGTCAGTGTTGGCATCTACCAGTATTAGTTAGTATAATTAAATTTGACGGTTTCAGAATTTTTGAATCTATTTAAGTTACTGGGAAGAAGAGTAGCCGTTTAAATACCTTCATTAAACAAACTGATTAAAAGGACATGACTATAACTTTCAAATGAGAGCAAAAGACTAACATCACATAAATAGTCAATGTTCTTTGAAAGTTTTTTGAGTCGGCCCAAGCTAAACAGAAAGCTCAGAGTCAATAGTGTGCTAAATTGGCTTGTAAAGGGATCACTGCGGTTAGTTTGCTCAATTGGCTTATAAAGGGATCACTGCAGTTAGTGTGCTCAAGCGGCTTATAAAGGGATTACTGCTGTTAATCTGTTCACCCCCAATTACACATGAACAGGTCCACAATCACAAGTGATAACAATGGGTTTGGGACAAACCATGGTGGTAAAAGGGTTACTATTAACCCTGGTTCTCCCTGTTTGTATGTGTGATGCTTTGAAACTTGCCAATGAAACATTATGTTCCTTTGCCAAAACAGTTGAAGATGACAATGAAAAATACCGTCATTGCAAACAAACACCATACACTCCAAAAAATATTTTTTAGAATACAATCAGAAATAAGTGACCTCCACAGACTGATGTGTTGTCACCGACCTAATAACCTCCCCTGGTCAAATTATATTGCTATTTTGTGTCAAAGGTCAAAAAATTGAATGATGTTCATCACCACTCAGGAAATCTTAGTTTTGTAAGGAAAGCATCATTTTCAATACACATCATGTATTGTTGATGTATGATTCAACTATACTGATGGTATGGTAATACCAAAGTCTGCACATAGGCTAGGATAGGGACAGGGATGTAGTAAATAGCAGAAAGCTGGCAAACACAACCAGCTGTCAGTTAAAATATGCCGGCTGTGAAAATATAGTTTTACAAATCAGGATATTTCGCACAAACTTAATGTGAACAGACACTACTTGTAACCGCCAGTATTTTCATTTTTGCCTTCTGTTACTAAAACTTTCTACATCCCTGCAGAGGATTTAGTTTTTAGCAGTTACACATCTGTGGATCACATATAGAAATGCCTATTACCATTTAAAGCAAAGAGTTTATAATATACGATAGAAAATTCATCATGTATTTGTGTGTGGTATTTGTCAGATACATGATATACAATATCACGTGGGATTTCATTCTAAAGCCAAGCAAATATGATAAATATAATCCCATCTCAATTAGCATTTAAAAAGGATTTAAAATTAATGCACTTTCTTTAGAATAATATGCCATAATATTTGCATACTTGATTCTCTAAGTTTTCAGTTGACCAGTTTGCGAATTCCTATCACAGGAAATGTGGGCATAAAATATTGATTGGGTTTCACTGAAAATGAATTGTTCGTTCTTGAGTATTTGAAAAAATAGAGTCACATATGTGAATAGGGTTTTTGTACAGTGGTGAGTCCGAATATCATGTGACCTTCAGTGTGTATTTATAGCATACTGTTGAAACAAGCAATTATAAATGAGACATTTGTAATGGATTGTCATTAACAAGTTGCTGATGAAATTCCAGCAGTATCGGTTCGGCGGACTTCCCCTTGGTTTCAAAAGACTTCCTGTGCACTAAGCATTCTTGTATCTAAGATTGCTGACAATGCACTGGTGTTTAGTTCACGTTATCAGTGTTGTTTGGTTTTAATTTACATCAACAATCATGACTGCATTCATTTCATTCCCAGCAACAAAGGTAACACTCTAATTATTTCATATTTATGATGTCATATCAACTCCAGTCACAAACAAGTCATTATTTTCCTGATTGCTCAAAGCACCAAGCTCATAGATCATGCAGATTGTTATCACAACAATTTTACTCATTAGTTCTCCTTTTTCGATAGAAATAATTGTCTTTTTGCTTTCGTATCCAAAATATTATGTCAACCATTTGATATCTGAGGAAGCTTGAGCCTGAAAAACATTTTTTTGGGAAAAAAGTCATACTCTATATCATTAAGGAATGTTGAAAAAAAGGTCGTGCAGGACTTGTGAAAAAAGTCTGCTTTGCAGTCATTCGGCCAAGGTCCTGAACTTTCCCAACGTCAAAAAGGTCAACCCTTCATGGAAAACTCGGATCTCACCAAATTTTAATATCTTTGAAAGAAAATCATGTGTGACAGTAGCATGAAAATTATTGAATGAGTGTACTTGAAGTAAGAGTTGATCAGTGAGTACACAGAAAGAAGGTACAAATCACATGTGAAGCGCCCTCATATGGTCCTGGTGATTGACCTTTCACCTTTCTTTTTGCTTGAAGACAGAGTTGGCATCAAATAGCTAAATTGTGAAAGCATTTATGGTAACTTTTTGAAAATTCACAATCTTTACATAAAATTCTTTGTTTGCCGTCCTCATGCTGGTAGGTTTTCAGAGAAAATTAAGAAAACAAACACAATGTTAACACTATTACAAATAAAAATATTATTTTTCAAAAGAAACCAAATAAAAATTGAGCTTGTAGTTTACTTATGTTTAACACTTATGTTTTTTGTCTGTGTTTGTTTTTCCCCTGGCTGGCTGGTAGGTTTTTCAAAAATCCAAGGATGGCAAACAAAGAATTAGCTTCAGATAGCCTTACAATGACTGTACCACTTTAAAATACCGGTAGGGAGAAGAAGTAGATGAGGAATGAATTCAAAAACTACCTGCACCATTGGTTCAGAATGTAATGGCTAAAGCTTGGAAACAATTTCTGTGTTTATGGTTTCTCTATACTTTGGTAGAACCCTGTCATTTTCTGTGATATGGTCAAGACCATTCTCAGGGAAAAGGGGTGAGAGGAGATAAAACTCAATAGCCATCCCACTCAATTAACCTGTACATCATAATTAGTTCATTGATAATTCCATATATGTACATGCAAGGGTAAAGGACATGTTTCTTTTATAAGCTGTCACAAATTATTTCAGCAGGTTTATCATAGGGATGGACTGGAATGAGGTGCAAATATAGATACCAGTATTAGAGGGGAGTGGACCCAGGGAGAGGAATGAGAGGGGTCAACTTTATGGTAAAGATGCAGTGTTTTCCACAAGGGGGTTTTTAGGGGTGGGCCACCCCTCTATTTGTGGAGCAAAATATTCATATCTTAATAACCATACAAAAGAATATATTTTCAAAAACAAAATGGTATGCAAATTATGCATTGTTATGTAAATTGACCACCCTTTTGTTTCACCAAGCTGTGGAGAACACTGAGACGCATCAACCTGATGCTAACCATATCTCTAATACTGATGCAATCCTGGGTTTTGTTCAAAATATAGACAGTGACTCATCCTGTTTGAATGATGTCTGGCCAGCCACTCCCAGATTAGCAAAAGTACCGTCACATTTTGTTGAACATGTCAGTCGCATGTTTAATAAGGCCTGTTAGGTATTCGTGATAAGGATTTCTATGCAAATAAAGAAAACCTGGTCATGTTTGGGTGAATGTCAAGGTTTGTAAAAAATACTGGTATCGTAACTTGAATTATTGGGGTTCTGTTGTCGTACCCTGGAAGGGATTATTTTTTTGCTGCATGTGTTAATATAGTGGTTCTACTCTGGAATGAAATTATCTGTTGGTTCAGCGGACCAATCACGCCCAAGAGATCATGTGATGACAGTATGAAAAAAAATCATTTGTACAAACACGTATGGAAAGCCTTGTATGCATGTTTGTGCACATGGTTTTGTTTGAACCAAAAAGTCCATGCAAATTCCCTGTTTTAAACCCAATTCTGTCATTAAAGAAAATCGAACCATGAAGAAATTTTAAAAGAATGAGAAGAATGATATTGAACTTGAATAGGGTTTCAATTCTTTAATCAAATTAAATAAAATATACATTAGAATTATGAATTATTTATAGTACAAACAATTTTCCTTCTTGACTATTCTGCAGCTTTTATTTAATTTCTGGCATGGTAAAATCAATGAATAAAACAACAGGATGAAATAAATTAAGAAAGCGCCGGTTGAAGTTACCAAACTGTCTGTGTCATGTTGCTGTCCTTACTGCCCTATGTTTCTGTAAATACATTTAGGTCCACTCAGCATGTAAGAAACTGTCAAGATGTACGAAAGCCTGGTGAAGAAAAGAGTCAATGAAGTAAATATTTATAACCTGCTCACCCCCATTCACAATGAAAAGGTCCATGCTCACCATTGATAACAATGGGTATGGGTCATACCATGGCGGTGAAGGGGTTAAAATACATAAATCCACTGCACAAATTTTTTTTCTGAGCAGCAGTGTCTGTGTATGGCTAGAATCAACAGGTGTTTTTTGTGTTGTCCTTCAGTAGAAAGTGATGACATCATCACTTTTTGCATGACAAAGACTGATGATGTAATTACTACAGTATCCTCCCAGGCAATTACGGTGTACATCTGTTGTTTGTTGTATTGTTGGAGGTGTGATTTCACCAGCTTTAGAAACAATGTTGAAGGACATAGTGTCAAAACGTTGATAGGTTTATTATTTTACAATTTTCACAGATGCTGATTAAATATGATGCAGACAATCTTTGAGATCATCATCTGATAGTGACCTTTGACCATCTTTTATTGCTCTGTACTGACGTAACACTTTGACCACTGCAATTTTTCCCACCAAAATTTTAATGCAATATTTTACCAATTTTTGTGAATTTTTCTGTAAGTTTTTTCACAATTTTGGACCAAATGGATATCACATTTCATCAGCTACAGTTTTTTATCAAAATTTTTGGCAAAAATCAGAAAAAATTGACTATGGTGACAAAAGTAGACTTTGGCGCTCAAAAGGTATTCTTGTCCCTTCCAGGGGCAGTAGTATGCTATTGTGAACATTGAAATAAGTACTGCAATTTTTTCTACCCCATTTTTGCACTTGGAAACCCAAGGCTGTTGTTGAATACAACAGGGCTATTCCAAAATTTGGTGTTGAAAGGGGGTGAAGGTTGAATGAAATACTGCAATTTTTTCCATCCCCATTTTAACACTTGGAAACCCAACACACTCTTGTAAAATACCAGTATTGTAGGATTGTTCCAAAATTGTTGTTGGAAGAGTTCAAGAATCTTGTATCAGATAGCAAGTACTAAAAGCCCAAGGTCCTTGTTCCAAAGATAGAGTAGTGTAGTGTAGTATATCCTTCTCAGTGCTGCACTATATGTATCAGTTATCAAATTGAGGAAATTTTCAAAGTTTATCATCCAAAATTCCTGTTTATCTATCAAAAATATTGTATTTCAGTGTAGTTTAGATATTGAACACTATGCATTTGGTAAAAATTTGGAGTAAAACGAGAAACTGCATTTTACCAACAGAACAAAACCACGTAAGATTTCTGAAAAAAGTTGTAGGCAATTGAACTTCAGAATTGAAGTGAGCAAGCATACACAGTGTGGCATCAGGGCCTTATACAAATAACCCCATATCGATTTATTCTCCATATTTGGCAGCCCTCCACTCTGGAAGGCTGATTTCAAAAAGGAGAGGTCACGACCTTTCAACTTGGATGACCCATTAATCACTCAGGTGACATATCAGATACCTGTGTTGTTCAGGTGTCTATGGTATGTGTTCATGGCCCTGTACACACCATTCATGCTGTGACAAGCTAAAACACAATTTTGTAAAGCTTATTATCCTTTACGTATAGTGCCCCAAGTGTGCAGAGATAATGCAGGTATTTTAATGAAATTCCAGGCTGATACGCTGGACTATTGGACTTATAAATCTTAAGTTCTTTATGATGTCAATGCCTGATCAATGAGAGCCTAAATAGCGTTTGACAGGAATCAACCTGCCACCCCCTGAATTTGGTACGACCCAGTGTTTGTCAATTGTAAAGTTCACCCAGTAGAAGGTTGAAGGGGTGAGTGGCTTGGTCCATTGTGCATGTGATAAAATTGTTGTTCTCATCTGTTTGAAATGTGTACAGCCCGGAGTTATACCAATCCTTGTACTTGAAGACTAGAATAGAATCCACGGCATACTAAAATTCATGCCGAAATGGGCTTTATGTACTGTACCACCTTAGATCTTAAAATTTGAGAAAAAATCTCACCATAGAAAATCAGGAATGGTTTACAACATAGTACAGCAACAAATGAATTTTACTACAAAGCTCACTTTGTTATTTTTTTCATTCAATGGCCCTTGAAGTATATTGTAAATAAATCCCAAAGTATTAAGTTTTAGAGTATTACAGAGTACATTATAAGCTTATAGTTATTAAAAAGATTTAGAGTTAAGGCCTATTTACGTGTTTGTTATAAATCACACACACATACACACTGTATTGACAAGCTAAATACTAGGTATTCTATCATATTTCAGAGTGTAGAGCATGAAATATGAAGTTGTTGCTCAGAAAAAAATGTGAAAATTAAATTACCAACCCCCATGACCAAAATTATTTTTGATTGCCACAAAAATGTAGCATTAATTTTCATGAGTGAATCTACTGCCTGGGTTTGTCATATCTATGCTGCACTAAAATATATAACATTTTAAATGCTGGGGGTCACTTCATGAGGCAAAACAGCTGATTTGAAAAGAGGCCAATTACTGATGTAAAATATTTGCATAATTTTATATTTACAAACCTTTATTTAAATGAATTATGCTCATTGGTGAAAGGTGTCTGGTATTTGTGAAAGGAAAATAAAATATCGTAAAACAACAAAATTAATAGAACAAATTCAATTCTAAGAAATATTATGTAAACGGCTGGTACAGGGTTTGTTTGAAGGTGTGATTTTCATGAACGGATTTGAATTTTATACAGTTACCTGTAATAAAAATGCTTATATAAATCCAGAAATCCAGAAATGATGGTTTGTCATACACTGGCATGTTGAAAAGACACGGATATATTTATTGACAGTTTACCAACAAAACACGCAATAATCAAATCTATGATAAAGAGATATTCAATGACTTCTTTGTTTAAAATATTTTGAACATGAAACTTCAACTTCCCATGTTGATATTAGCACTTTGAACATATTTGTTGTCATATTCTCTGTTATGCCTTGTATGTTCAGATGTTTGGAACTTCAAGGACCAGTAGCTGTAACTTTTGTTGATTTTTTCACTCTTTTGTTTTTTATGTGCATTGCATGTTCTTGTACTTCTTTGAAAGCATGTTGAAACACCAACTATTAGGTTGCCAACACAGTGGCTGTATTTGTAAATATGCACTGTTATTGTTCACATTTGAATGTAACAATAATCGGAATTACTGACCAGAATTCACTTGTCAACAATAACAATGCAGTCTACACATGTACAGACTGAGTTGACAAGCTGAATACAGTGATCTCCACATGCTTTGGGGAGTTGAACAAGAAACTGGAGTTGACAAAGTGAAAAAAAATCATCAAAAATTACAACCACTGGCCCCTATAATGATATGCCATACATCACCAGTCGTACCTTGAACAGATTAATCATCCAGAAAATGACAATTTAATTGTCATGTAAGCACTGTGCAAAGTTTATTAAATTTAATCTGAAATGATTGGTGATGCTTTCATCTTAATATCAGTCAGTTAGGGATCATCTCACAATAAGGGATCATGTTAAGTTAGGGATTGTGGCACTGTTAGAGGTCATCTCACAATTAGACGTTTTCCTACGGTGTTGGATAAAATGGACTTAACATGCACATATCGTACTGGGCATGCGAATAGGCAGTTTATCTCTGGTTATAGCATTTGTTAGTCCCCACGGACACCGTCCGGGGGACTTATAGGTTTGGTCATGTCCGTGCGTGTGTGCGTCCGTGCGTGCGTGTGTGCGTCCGTGCGTCCGTTCACGCAGATATCTCAGAGATGCAAGAAGCGATTTCATTCAAACTTGGTACAAGGATTACTTCATATGTCATACAGATGCACGTCGATTTGTTTTTGTGATACGATCCAATATGGCCGCCAGGCGGCCATTATATTACGATTTTTTCATGTACAGAGCAATAACTCAGACATGATTCAACCGATTTTATTCAAGTTGGTACAAGGACATTGACCAATGTCATAGATATGCACGTCATTTTGTTTTGTGATACGATCCAATATGGCCACCAGGCAGCCATTTTATTACGATTTTTTCATGTACAGAGCCATAACTCAGACATGTTTCAACCGATTTTATTCAAAGTTGGTACAAGGACATTGACCAATGTCATAGATATGCACGTCATTTTGTTTTATGATACGATCCAATATGGCCACCAGGCAGCCATTTTATTACGATTTTTTCATGTACAGAGCCATAACTCAGACATGTTTCAACCGATTTTATTCAAAGTTGGTACAAGGACATTGACCAATGTCATAGATATGCACATCAATTTGTTTTGTGATACGATCCAATATGGCCGCCAGGCGGCCATTTTATTACGAGTTTTTCATGTACAGAGCCAGATCTCAGACATGTTGCAACCGATTTTATTCAAAGTTGGTACAAGGACATTGACCAATGTCATAGATATGCACGTCATTTTGTTTTGTGATACGATCCAATATGGCCGCCAGGCGGTCATTTTATTACGATTTTTTCATGTACAGAGCCATAACTCAGACATGTTTCAACCAATTTTATTCAAAGTTGGTACAAGGACATTGACCAATGTCATAGATATGCACATCAATTTGTTTTGTGATACGATCCAATATGGCCGCCAGGCGGCCATTTTATTACAATATTTTCATATACAGTGCCATAACTCAGACATGTTTTAACCGATTTTATTCAAAGTTGGTACAAGGACATTGACCAATGTCATAGATATGCATGTCAATTTGTTTTGTGATACGATCCAATATGGCTGCTGTGTGGCCATTTTGTTACGATTTTTTCATATGCAGAGGCATAACTCAGGCATATCTCAACCGATTTTATTCAAAGTTGGTACAAGGACATTGACATTTATCAGTGTCATTTTAATTAATTTGTAATTGCATAAGTAATGAACTTTCCTAATTAGGGTGATATAGCCACAAATTAATACAACGTCAAATGTGATGAAACTTGATACAGATGTTGATCTCATAGTGTCGTAAATACTGCATCAAACTTTATGAAATATGGTACCAGTGATAATCTGTCAAGTGTTAGAATTGTATGCAAAAATGTTTTGCAACATCCTGTTGATTAATTCCTAGTTGACTCATTTTATGAACTTTAGGATGGTAGCCTACATTGGTTTTATGTTTTCATCACCATGGAACTCATTCTTGGCCACTGAGCGCCATCTGTATCAAAGTATTTTTATCACAGACCTAATTAATGAAGAGGACTCTATCCTCTTAGGACATGTAATCAAGTACCCATTAACAAGTGGGGACTGTGTCATCAACGATGACTTGTTTCCCATAATACAGTGTCATGTGAAAACGTTGATTTTTGACGTACAGCAGCATTATGATATAGCTTTGCCTATCTTTTGCACAATCATGAACCATGTAGATGATTCACCATGTTTCACATTAGGCACTTCCTGAAAACATTTGCAATGATACTCAATCTTTGTAAACTACAAACCACAAACGGAGATTTTTTCATGCTATATTGTTGACACAGAAATTGATCTGTTGGTAGTGTCGGTGGCGGTTGACTGCCACAAGCAGAAGCTCATAATAAATATTCTCTCAATAAACCATTGTTTTGGTGCTTCCATAGTTTATTTGCCAGAAGTGTTTGTATTTCTGATTTATCTTGATGATAAATATATCCGCATCATGGTATGATACTACTAGTAGTTGTCTAAACACGTCACTGCCATCACAGCTGCCGCTAAGTGATGGATATGTTTCAGTGTTGTGTGTTGCTGTGTACAAAGCTAAGCAGAAAAGATAAAAAATGACAGTTAATTGACATAGTACAATGTTGGTGCTGTCTATGCAGACATGAAAATACATAAAATATACATCATCAGGGCATGAAAACCTACTGGTAGTTATTTGGTGAAGTATTCTGACCATGCGGATTGATGATAACTGATAGTGCTAAGCTTGGTAATGTGAGGGGGGAGGGAGGGAGAGAGAGAGAGAGAGAGAGAGAGAGAGAGAGAGAGAGAGAGAGAAGGGGGGGAAGGTAGGGAGGGAGGAGAGAGATATGGAGAGACAGGCAGAGAAACAGAAACCAACTTAACAACAATTGATAGTTTAGTAGGCTATAAGAGGAGAGACAGGCAGACAGACAGACAGACAGACAGACTGCATTTCAATCTGTAAGGGGTAAGAGACTGCAGACTTCAACAAGTAGGCATACACAAGACATGCTAGCAGACAGGACTTTGAAAGAGTGATTAAGGCAAAAATCTGACATTGTGATGGAATTTGAAGGAAATTCAATTTGAAAACTTGTATCTGAGAATTTTAAATACATTAGAATGGTAATATGTACTGTCAGTATTAATAAACTAACTAATATTTAGATCTATAGACCTCATTGCCTTGCGAATTGTTTTCCTTCAGACATTCCTTGATAACCTGTCTTGTGAATTATTTAAGAGATCACTTTTTGGAGAGTGAAATATTCCAAAGTGGGTTTTAATAACAAAGCTTGACTGTAAATAAATTTCATGGACTCCAAAGCAGTGTTGACACTAGACTGTTTAATAAGTTGAAAACAATAAAAATAGCATACCAAAAGATGAGTACTGAATTCTAACAAATACAATTGCTACAGCAAAGATATCCACTTTTACACCGTGCATGATTTTAAGAATAATGTGGAGGCACAGTTAAGTGTGTTTTCCTTTTGTTTGCCATTATCAAATCTATATACAACAGAATAAAACTATGATAAATCACAGATTTTAATTGCAAAGTATGAAAACGCGTGAGATGCTCTGACTTCCAATTTGTGCATCATGAGCACATAGCCAAGAAGTCCGACTCTTTTTAAAGGCCAATTTACGGTAGTATGGCTTTGAAATCGAAAGACTTCCAACTTTTCATCAAGTTTAAAGAAGGGAACTTTAAACCATCCCTTTTCAAAATCAAGGATAAAAAATCAAAGGTCGCATTCCAAAATTTTGTAATAGAGAATTAAATTGCCCAAAATTTACTGACTCTGGAAATTCAAAATGGCCGCCTTCCCAGTGTGGTAACTTTGTTAAGAAAAATTAACTCTTTGGATTTTTAAAAAAAATGAGTCATATAAAACTTCAAAATTACCTCCCGCAAGTGGTAGACCAAAAAGGTATTGTAACAGTATGAGAGTCTGAATATCTGAGAAATATGCAAGGCGCATTCTACATTAACAACCATATTTCATTCCATAGTCTTCGTCTAAACTTTACCATCAAATGTTACATTGTTGAGAGTATTTATTAGTATTTGCACTCAAGTCTGATTGTGTTGCCGATCCAAAGATTAGAAACAGGAAGGGCACCGACAATACAGAAATGATATTCATGTGAGAAATTTTATCACAATGTGTAATTATTCATCAATATCATATCTGACCTAAAATATCTTCCTTACACTTCTCATTTTGAAACATTTTCCGTACATTCCTTTCAGAACATAAAAAAAGTTGAATATTGGAATCAAAATTGATTATACGGTACTGTCAGATTAAATTACGACAACTCAGTTCACATCAAAAGCAATCAATCTAATATGCAATTTCCTCAGTAATGATATTCGTTAATGCAAAGTGTATCAATTAGCATTATTTAAATATGCAAATTAACTTATAATGAGTCATTATCAGTGGAGAACATTCACTGATATAAAATCGTAAAAGCAATGCTTTAATTGATATTTCCTTTTTTCCTCCACCAGACTGGTCGTATAGAGGTCAATATGCCAAAGGTCACAGGTCACCGTGGCACTGTATTGGATATCAAGTGGGATCCGTTCGATGATAATGTTATTGCCTCATGCTCTGATGATGCAACGGTATGTAAATATGAATGCTGATCTCATCAAGGCCAATAAAAAATAAACTTTGGAAGAAAATAATCCACGATAACCGGACAACTGTTTTTGTTGAAATGAAATCCAACAAGTGGCCTGTATGAAGTTTGTATGGGGGCAGTATAACAATACATGATATGAACGAATACACGTAGTTAATATACAAATTTATGGCACAGCTTTAAAGTGAATTTCATTTGAACTAAAGTAAGAGGTCAAGTGAGATGATAAAAATATTTGCTGGGTATTTTCTGCATTTAGACTATGGTAGATAATTTGTGACATTATATATTACACAAATCTCAGGCCAACAACTATTAACATTTATTAAAATTCTTACTTGGTGTGACCACAGATTTTTCAAACATCAGCAAGGAAGGTACAATTTACAACTAAATAATTTGTTGACTTGTAAATCACAAATGACCGCAGCAAGTGAGTACACAAAAACTGAACAATCAACCGAATATGTCGCCAAAGATTGAAATGGTGATATTTTCAAAGACTGTCACTTTAATGGAATCAAGAACGTCTTTCTGAAGACTGAATGATATTTTTCGGGTGAGCAAAATGCAAAACGTTACAGCTTAAGGGGCTTAAGCCTCGGAAGTTTTCAGAGCAGAACATTTAAAATTAGGAGGCAATCCGTCCGACAGAGTACATTTCGAAGTTTTAACCCTTTGAGTGCTGTAAATTTTCCCGCCAAAATCTTTTGGTTCAAAATTTTCCAATTTTTTATGAATTTTTTTGTAATTATTTGACAATTTTGGACCAGATGGACATTACCTTTCATTTGCTACAGTTTTTGATCAAAATTTTAGAAAAAATCTGAAAAAAAATTGTCTGGGTCACATTTTATAGAGGTGACAAAAATTGACTTTGGCACTCAAAGGGTTAACTAACTCTTACATTTGATGATTTGTCTTCTCTTGTCTTTATTTCTACAGATCAAGCTATGGTATATTCCAGATGGCGGCTTGACAGAGAATATGAACCAGTATCTGGTTAACCTAAGAGGACATCAACGCAGAATTGGATTTATCGAATGGCATCCGACCGCTAGTAATATCCTAGCTAGTGCTGGTTATGATTACAAGGTATGGTTATGCTAGTTATGCTTGGTACTTTGTTGGTTATCTAGTGCTGGTTATGATTACAAGGTATGGTTATGCTAGTTATGCTTAGTACTTCTGTAGGTTATCTAGTGCTGGTTATGATTACAAGGTATGGTTATGCTAGTTATGCTTAGTACTTCTGTAGGTTATCTAGTGCTGGTTATGATTACCAGGTATGGTTCTGCTAGTTATGCTTAGTACTTCTGTAGGTTATCTAGTGCTGGTTATGATTACAAGGTATGGTTATGCTAGTTATGCTTGGTACTTTTTTGGTTATCTAGTGCTAGTTATGATTACAAGGTATATTTACTAGTTATGCTGGTACTTTTGTTGGCTATCTAGTGCTAGTTATGATTACAAGGTTTGTTTGTGGTTGATAAGGCTTGATACTTCCGCTGGTTATCAAGTGCTAGTTACTACAACAAGGTATGTTGATGCCAGTTATGCAATGTTGTATTGTTGGTTATCAGTGCTAGTTATGATAACAAGATACATGATTACTAGTTATACTTGGCATGTGTGTCGTGGTTATCTAGTGCTGGTTATGATTCCACTTAATGTCAACGCTTGTTATGCTTGGTACTTTTGTTGGTTATCTAGCACTTGTTATGATTACAAGGTCATAGCTTGTTTATAACCCCTTGACTGCCAAAGTCAATTTTTGTTGCCTGCATAAGATGTAACCCAGACAATCTTTCTGATCCAGATAATTTTTTTTTCAGATTTTCCCCAAAATTTTGATCAAAACCTGTAGCCAATGGAACGTTGTGTCCATTTGGTCCAACTTCATCGAAGAATAACAGAAAAATCAGTTAAATATTGCACTAAAATATTGGGCGGGAAAAATTACAGCACTGATTGCCAAATACACAAATACTATGTACTAAGTATGCATGGTACATTTGTTATAGTTATCAACTGCTGCCTGTCAATCATTTTGTGTTGGTTTATCTTGCAATTCTGAACGAGTGGTTGGAAACCAGTGACTGGACCCCCCCACCAATTCATCATTGTAATGTTAGAATCTTAAATATTCTCACACTTTTTGACCCACCCACCAACAATTTTTGTCACACAGAGAGATGCCTCCAATCTTTGCCTGTTCAACCATGCATGGTACAGGTTTTTGAAGGTATCATCTGTATCTATTTATGGCTGTTCAGGAACAGCAAGGTGATGACAAAAGCCACATGTGCCCTCTAGAGGGCGCACTATAGCCCGAAGGATTCTGTTTCAAACATTCTTTGGTCAACAGACAAGTTTGTTTGAAGCAATATTGCAGCTCTTGAAATATCTTCATTATTTTTACGAATTCAAGAAGAAATGTTTTTCCTATATAGGGAAAAGAAGTACATTGGATCATATAATGTGAAATTAATGACGGTTGTTGTCCTTTTTTTTCAGGCCATTGTTTGGAATGTTGAAAAGGGAGAGGCCATCACTTACATCACTTGTCATACGGATACCATTTACAGCTTGTCATTCAACGATGATGGCAGTCTCCTAGCAACCACGTGTAAAGACAAGAAAATCAGAGTTTTAGATCCAAGAACTGGAGAACTTGTCGAGGTCAGTGTTAATCGTTGATGTCAAACCTGCTTGATATCATAAACTAAGGATTTTGCTCCATTTTGTGGTTTTTATAATTGAATTTTTCCTAGGTATGCCGTTTACTGTATGATTTTGTTTTCCTGAAATGGAAAATTGATGTTTTGTGTTGTACTGTGAATTTAAAGAAGAACAGTGCATAAATGTTACTTTGATATTCCCAAATAATATTTCCCCTCCAAAGCTGAGATGTGGATTTTTCTGAAAGTGAACAAAAATCCAATCAACACGACGAATGCAGATAATCTTTAACATTTGCCATGACAGTACAAACCATACCTCCTTACTTCAACTTCACAGTACCTTACAGTATTTTAACAAAGTCTCGGATGAGAAAGAGAAATCAGCGTGATAGTGGTATATGTGCTACAGTGTCCTCTCCTTGCCAAATTGAGGCACCACTAAGTCAACAAAGTTCTCTTTGAAGCTAGAAAATTTTACATGCACTCAATTTTGAGAAATTCCTGACTTTTAGGGACAGCAGCTGTAATTTTGCAAGGTTTTTCACAATTTTTGTTTTTCATGTCAAGTGTTCTACTCCCCAAAGCATGTTGAAATACCAGCTATTTAGTATGTCAACACAGCATCTGTAGGTGTTAAAATACACTATTTTTTATGTTTGAATTCTAGTCAGAACCAGAATTCACGGATCAATAACATAACTATGCAGTTTATGATATACATATGCACAGATTGCCATGGGTTGACAAGCTCAACACTGTGTATCTCGTCTTGCTTCAGAGAGTGGAACAAGAAACTGTAATTGACAAAAGAACGAAAGTAATCAAAAAATTCATCAAATGTTACTGTTACTGGCCTTCTAACTTAACCTGTTCACCCCCAGTTCCCTGTAAACAGGTCCAACTTTACCATAGAAAACAATGGATTTGGGACAAACCATGGTGGTGAAAGGGTTAACCTATTCACCCCCAGTTCCCTGTAAACAGGTCCAAGATCACCATCGATAACAATGGGATTGGGTAAAACCATGGTGGTGAAAGGGTTAAAGAGTTTGATAAATGTTATCAGTTAGAGGACTATCAGTGCATAAAGTTGAAAATGGTTCTATATAACCCTTTAGGCACAGAAGTCAATTTTTATCCCCTTTATAAATATACCCAAGTCAGTTTTTTTTTCAGATTTTTGCCAAAATTTTGAGAAAAAACTGTAGTCAACGAAACGTGATGTCCATTTGGTCCAAAATTATCAAAAACTTACAGAGAAATTCATAAAAATTGATAAAATTTTGCAATAAAATTTTGGCGGAAAAAATTACAGTGCTCAAAGGGTTCAGCAATAAACTAAATTATATAAACGTATAAAACAGCATTGTTTATCATGGCTTTTTTTATTTCTGCAGCAAGCACCAGGACACCAGGGTAGCAAATCTTCAAAAGTTGTGTTCATAGGAAACATGAACAAGTTGGCAACTACTGGATTTTCAAGAATGTGTGAAAGGCAGTTTGCTGTATGGAATCTGGTGAGTTGGAAACATGCACTTCGTTTCAATTTCTTTTAGCATGAAAACTGATGAGGCAACAATTTTCTCAGAGAGTACATAATTTTGATCATTTAATTTCTATGGTAGATATGGAGATATGAAAACATCTGTTTATGGAGTGATGAGTGACAGTTTTCCTGGCTTTGACTCAAACAGTAATTTTGGCGGCCTCACCCGATTACATGGAATTTGTCACTTTCCCAGAGTATCCTAGCAGCTTTCGCTTACCATTCCGGACACCTGGTACCCACCACAAAGTGGTGGTTCCAGATGTCACTATTGTTATTATAACTTTCAGTTTATTCCTTGGACCTTGTGCATTATTTATATTATTGCACCAGTTTTGATGTTTTGTTGTACACACAGAAGAAGTCTGTTCAGTTATTTTAAATTCTTCAGCCCTGGTTTTGATGGCAATTAAATCTGTAAGACGCTGCCTTTGATACTTCATTCACTTAGGGTGCTATTCTGACCCAAGGATAGTCTCTATAGGGGGCGATGATCCCATTGCAACTTCACAGATTTTTTTCTTTGTAGCACTTCATTCCTTAGAGGTGCTAGTCTAGCCCAAGGCCGGGGGGCGGGTGGGGGTGGGGGGGTGGGGGTGGCACTGATCGTATTACAACTTCACAGATCGTTTCTATACGGAACTTCATTCCCCAGAGGGCGCTAGTCAGGTCTTGGGGCATTCCCTGTAGGAGGCACTGATCCCAGCTTTAGTTTACTGACCTTTTTCCTCTTCCAATCCTCAGAATGACATGTCCAAACCAGAGAGAATGGAGACAATAGATGCTGGCTCTGGTACTCTCCTACCATACTATGACCGGGACAACCGTATCATGTTCTTGGCAGGCAAGGTAATATATGTGATGAACTCTTTAATTGCAGTTTATCTTCTTTCTTTTGCCTGTGTTCTTTGCCTTTAACATTTAAAATGTTAGGAGACTGCTACACAGTGACCACTATAAAGAGGTGACCGCACTGTCAAGGCGACCACTAAGACAGCTTTGACTGTACTGTAAACAAATTAGTGTTATAAAATCATATGTAAGTAAACTGTTCCTGCTTGTATCTCATATCCATGTTTTTTTATTTTCTTTAACAAGGGTGATGGTAATATTCGTTACTATGAGATCGTCACTGACGGCACAGGCTTTCACTATCTGTCAGAATACCGCTCTTCATCACCCCAGAGAGGACTTGGCTCATTGCCAAAGCGAGGCCTCGATGTCACTCGCTGCGAAATCATGCGGTTTTATAAGTTGCATTCAGTTGCCGGGATGGTAGAACCGGTTGCCATGATTGTACCAAGGAAGGTAGGTTTCATTAAATTAATTCATTAAATAAAAATTAATTAAGGCAAAGAAAAATAAAAAGTTTGTTTCTCATCCTCACGCACGTCAATTCAGGCCCACCACCTCAACCTTTTTTTTTTCTGCTCATGAGGAAATAAAAAAAATAAATCAAAAAATGCGCGGTGATAGTGCATAACATAGTACTGTATAAGACAGAACTGTAAACAAAATAACTGAAACTAACATTCCATTCAGAACTGTACACCTATGTCACTGTTATATTACGCTGTAAAACTGTGCATTGATGCACTATAGTCAAACCGCAGAACTGTTGCCATACAAAAATACTAATGCAACACTGCTGTGCATTTGAAGAATAAGAAAAATTGACAGTAAAAAATCCCGCGTCACCGCATCATTCTTGAAATATGTCTAGGATAAGAAACAAACTTTTAATTTTTCTTGGCCTATTGTATTAATGAACAAACAAACCTAAGCATTTTTTGAAATTTTCATTTGTATGCTTTTCTTGTATGTGCCTGCTTTGTCCAAAACCATCTCCTTTCAAGTCTGTCTGTCTGTCTGTATGTATGTATATAAATGCCTTAGTCTTTCCGTCTCTCTCTCTCTCTCTCTCTGTTTGTCTGTGTCTCCATGTGTTGTAAATACACACCTGGTAATTCATTGTTTGGTTCGCATAGCTATATGATAAACAGCAATTTTCAAATCATAAACAATCATTCTATGTCAGACTTTTCCAGAAACAATGGCCAAAGAGAAATCTATAAAGCATATTAGATTCAGAAAATAAGAACTCTTATTACACATCTAACCTCGAGAACAATACTATCATGTGTGTGGAAATAAAGCCATATGCAATGCCCCTTCCGTAACAGTTTCAAGGTGTCCCCTGCCAGACCCCATATGCAGTGCATTCTGGGGTTGCGACTGCCGGTTCATTGCTGAACAGTTTCAAGGGACCCATTGGACAATTGCCAGAATATGTTTTGCTATCTGTATGTACATGTAGTTCACAGACTGGTGAAAAGGGCGTACAAGATAGCATTCCATACTGGCACTATAAAGCAGAAGAAAAGTTGTTCAACTTGCATAAAATGGTCAATGCCAAGCCCAATTTGATTCCCAAGTCAAAAATGTCACATATATAATAATAAGGTTATCAGGAAAATAGGTCAAGGATGTACGCGGACATTGGCACCATCCGTCGTCTGATGGGATACGCTGTACCAATGTCCCTGTGCATCCTTTGTGGTATTTTAATAATAATCTTATGTCATTGAATTGCTATCGTGTTCAGCAATGACAAGTGCAAGTATATGAAGCTTTCGTATCAAATATGAATCAAAGGGCAACATTTCTTGAGCTGTCTCCTGATGTTATTATACAATGTAATATGCAAGGTACATGGACATACCACATTAAAGTAATCATTAGCATAAAATTTGAATATAAAATCAATATTCGTGAATATTATTTGCATAAATGAATATTAATATTACCTCGCATTTTGTACTTACAGGATGTTGTTCAGTATGAGTGTTGTACATCTTTAGTGTCATCACTATCTTGCCATCTTTTTCACACTGCTCTAGCCTTTAAGATTGTAAATGTAGGTTAACATTTTGTCCCTTTTTTAAATCCTTGTGCAGTCTGACATGTTCCAAGATGACATATATCCAGACACTGTTGCACCGATACCGGCACTGACTGCCGATGAATGGATATCCGGAATCAACCGCGATCCAATCATGATGCCGATGAAAGAAGACCACGAGGTCTACACACCGCCCTCTGCAGCTGATTTCAGGCCAGGGTCCATGAAGAATGGGATCATTGAGAACACTGGCAATGAAAAGATGATGGAAAGTTTCCAGCCCACGGTAGATGCTGGATACTACAAACGTGCTGGATCCAAGGAAAAGAAGGAGGAGCATATTGTCAAATCTCCACCGCAGGAAACGATAGCCGATGCGGGATTCTTCCGCCGCACCAAATCTCCGGAAGAGCAAACTCAGAGGGCCGAATCAGATTTCCAACCAAAGCGACAAGAGCAACAACTAGATTTGAATTTTCAAGCGCAGGACAGGGCTGACCAAGGAACATTCTTTTCACCACGATCTGAGGGCACAAGCTCTGACACAAGCTCACCACCAGAGGGCAGGATGCGATTCAAGACGCGGCAGCGTCCACCTGAGGAGCAGCAGGAAGTGGTGAAAATGCCACCCGCTGAAGGAAAGGTATTCCGTGGCAATCGACGATTCCAGGACAGGTCTCCCGGACAGTTCGACAGAAGTCCTGAACTTGAAGTCAAAGAATTTTCTGAAGTGACAGAAATCGTCAAAACAGAACAAGTGCCACAGTATGTCGCACAAGAGGAATACGAAAGGCCTTCACCAGAAAGAGGTCGAAGAGGGCAATGGCGTCACACGCAACCTGTTACGATCAATGAACTTACTAATGTGGAAAACAGAACACAAAAACAACCATCACCCGAACGGTATCAACAGCGCCCTCAACGTGATTTCTCTCCAGACGAGTATACACAAAATGTATTTAATGCAAATGACGATCAGACAGATAAACTGAAAAGTGTGCATGAACGGCGTAGGTCTTTTGAGCCAGCAAAAACGCGAGAGTCGCGAACTCAAGATTTTAAGAGACGCACGCAGAGCGATGATTTGGAAACAAGAAATAGAAGTGAACAGCAACTTTCCAGTGAGGGGCGTAAGGTTCAGGTGTTTGAAGGTGCTACACGGCAGTTGGTGATCATCAGCCCAAGCGAATCAGTCCCAGAAGAGGTGGAGGCACCCTCACCTTCCTCCCCACCAGCCCTCAAATCAGAACCATCGCCATCGGAGGAGAATGAAACAGGATATGGTGGCCCAGGGTCGTACGTCTCACGCACTAGAACAACTCTCATCTCCAAGTTTGGCGGAACGGTCAGTCAGAACCAGCCTGCCGAGCATTCGTCCATCAGAAAGACTGAATCTGATTTGACAAATATTGATCAGGTGAGTCTTAGAAATACACATGGTGTGTTGTAATCTTCCCTCAAATATATATATATTTAAATCATGCAATAAACCACACCCAGCGACAGTATGCCACAAGATTGTGACCAGTTCACAACATATTTGCATGAGCAATAGTGAGTGCACATACAAAGTGAACTGGTCAAAATCAAGTGGTATACCTGTTGCTGAGGTGGTTTATTGCTAATTTATCATAATATTTAATTGAAATTTTGGTGTGAAATGTCACAAAGGGAATTTTTCTCTAGCTTAGAGCTCATGCCTGTTTTAATCTGTGCTATATAGTGATCAATCAGATAGCCACATTTGTGCCATCTGTATACTGATATGATGTAATATCAAATATCACGCCTTCGGATATCCAGTGTCGCTTGACGAAGAAAAAGTAATCAAATTGCTGTATCAAACGTACTGTGAACACATAGAATCTCAGTGGTTTTTTCCAGCACTCAAGGTATCATATTGATGTGGAAATTTCAAGCATTCAAGATAGTCAAGGGGTTACATTGAAATCACTAATCAAAATATCAATATCTGATCTTATATCGGAAACAATATTCAGTTTCACATAATCATATCCAATACAACATATTAAAATATCTTATATCACTTATCAAAATATCCAATATCACTTATCAAAATATCCAATATCACACATTGAAATATCCATATCACATATTGAAATATCTATTATATACCATATATTGATAGTGCAAATGCAGCGATCTGATTGGTCAAGACATGAAAAGAACCGTGGTATATTTGAGATTTAACATGGCTGGCACACTTGCGAGCTCTCAACTTTGTTAAAAAATTATTTTTTTGACGTTCCATGCCAGAATTTCAATATACTGTTATGATATGATTGCAATAAATCACACCCAGCGACGGTATACCACTAGGATTTTAAGTCCACTTCATTTACACTCGCTATCGCTCTTGCATGTATGTCATGAACTGGTCAAAATCTCGTGGTATACCATCGCTTGGTGTAATTTATTGCTTAACACCTTTCACCGCGGGAGGGCGCATTCTGCGCCAACGGCCAGACTGCGGGAGGCGCGTAAACGCGCCAAGAACGTACGCGTTTATTTGCGTTCGATATACGTTGGCTTTGTTTGATCTACATCATGTTTGTTGACTATTTCCTCAAGCCTAGCGTAGTATACGAGGTAGAGGTCAAACCTAGATGAGCATGCGCGCCAAATTTGTAAACAAATGCCGCCATATTCGGTCATTTCTCGGCTGTGATTTGTTGGGATCGTGTGATCGTTTGTTGTTTTTACTCTCAGAGGGTATTTAAAAATGGCGATGCGGGCACAGTTTAACACTGACAAAGCCCTTGAGCATGTTTTTCTATACACTAATAGTGGAATTGTCACTGATCTTGAAACTGAACTCGACTAGATGGCGGAAGTCAAATTTCAAATTACAACTTTAATACAGAACTTGAATATGTTACCAAACCAGTTGAGCAAACACAGAGATCGCAAGCAAGACACTGACAGGAAGGTAGGCAATCTGAGCATGCGACAAAGGACCGATGACTGACATCACAAACGTCGAAGGGGTATCCTGTGGATGTTGTACGACATCAGTCTATCAATGACAATTACACATCGGACTGGCTACCAGTATATAAGCTTAAATTGAACATAGCTCTCTTTTGAAGGTCAGATGATACCTGTTGTTCGAAGATAAACCTGTAATAATATGCATATTAATCTCATTTACGTGGAATATGTTTAAGCGTATGTGTTCCTCCTACTGAATTTGAGTTTATAAAACGTAAGTGGTAATTTTTTAAGTGTTACGCCAAGAAAAATACATTTATATATTGAAATAACAAAAAATTCAACATTTTTTGAATTTTTTTTTGTAAATCCAATATGGCCGCCATGATCACGTGATCTTCAAGGCGTGTCACATGACCTTTTGTGCATTTTTATGATGCTCTGTCATATTGCCATACTCACTGAAAAAATTGTCCTGAATACTCAAATAATTACAAAGATATAGCACATGCATGTAAATCAATATTTATAAGGCCATATACCCATAGAAAACTACGCACAGGAATGCACGTATAAAAATTAATTACGCAGTGTAATTGTTAAATATTACATCAAAATATCCAGTATCACATATCGAAATATCTAACATCAAAATATATCGAAATATCTAACATCATGAATGCATCTAAACATCAAAATCAAGTATTGGTAAAGCGTCTAATGTTACCCATAGAGTATAAAATGTGTCATATATAGCTGTAAAATTATTTGGTATCACCAATCAAAATATCAAAAATATCAGTTCCAATGCTTGAAGTATATTTTAAATTATCAAAAGCGATAAACCCAAGATGTTATAATAAGAAGTCTGCTGCTTTCTGTTTATACCTTTGACTGCTACATCATACTCATAGCATGTTATGTGGTGAGACTGGTGAATATTGGTCATCACCAATCCATATTACAATTCATCATTTTCCTAGGGGGTACATTTCTATTGATTTTAAGGCACCCCTAAGACGAGCACATTATTGTCATACAGAATATTGAACCCATTCTATTCAGGTTTGCATAATGCTTTCACACTCATATATATTACCATAAATTTCATCCACACTGGATCATGGATGTTAAACTTTCCTCTTTTCCTGTGCAAAATAATGTTTTTTTCATCTGTTCAAAATTTTTTTGGTGTGTGTTTCAGCTTCGCAAGGCCTATCTACGCCAACAAGATGAAATCCGTAGACTCAAAGCGGAGGTCGCAAGCCGTGACATGAGAATACGTAATTTGGAGAGAGAACTAGACGAGCTGAGACAATGAACTTTCCACCGCTGATGTACTCTGAAGATATGAAATTATGAACCAACAAGGACATTACGATAAATTTATCTTTTTTGTGTCTTATTTTGGCACTGACTAGTAATGTCATGTATCCATGTTACCTGGTGTCTCTCAATGTAAATTTATGGTATCCCTCCATGCATATATTAACACCCCTGTGATTAAATTGAGTGTCCCTATCTGCTGGTATTAATAGATATGTTAATTTATCTCATATAGTACCAGGATGTGTGACCTCAAAGGTCAGAAAGTACCAGGATGCATGACATAGGTCAGTGTGAAGAACTAAAATGAGGTAGCTGTTTAGCTGCCAGACAATTGATAGGTATTTGCAAATGAATTCAGAACTCCAAATATACTTTCTGATTGGCTGTTTCTCTTTTGAAAATGAGGTACAGAAACTTATCAGCCAATCAGCAGTGCTATTTGATTGTGATAGTCAGCTTTTGCCCGATAAACAGGACAAGTGATTGCAACATCAAAGTCACTGAGTTGTTTTTTCTAAGAATGGCTGACATTCAAAGCAAAACTGGATTACTCAACAGTTTTCCACTATTTGACAGCTCGATGTGACGAAAGTAAAGTTGTGTCTGGTATCGTTGGATCGTCATTTAGTCTTCAATTATTGTAAAAAATGTCAATATGCTGTAAAAAGAAAGTAGGACATCAGAGTTGTCGTAGAATTTACTGACTATCCCACCTGTATCTAGAACAAAAAATCGAATGTAAAGAAATCATCAATCGTTTCAACACAGAACAATTCAATTAAAACCCCTAGAATTAGACTCTCATGGAATAATCTTATTGTTCACAAGGCCAGGTAGAACAAACCACACTGAGATAAATAGGGGTAGACATGTAGTGCATAAATTTAGATCCAGCAACAAAAATTTTCAAGAAGGAAAACATGTTAGGATTTTAATAATCATCTCTGTTGGATATTAGCATGATGGATAGTTTTATTTTACATTTGATAATAATGTTCCCATATGGACCTCTGCCTTGTATTACTGTTCAAGTGCTAAAAAATTAAGAGAAGAATATGAACAAAGCGTATTTTTTTGTTCCAAAATCAGATAGAGACTTTCAGTTGTTTCAGGAGGATGAGTGTTTTGTAGTTTGTACTTGAAACTTCACCCTCCTTGCCACTCTGCACACCCCCATCTTTATGTTGGATGATCCTCTCGTCCGTTGTTCCCACAAGTCAATGCACTGCACTGTCAAGGTCAAAGTTCAGCCTTATTCATGCCCACAGGGGTCAGTTGGAAGGTTTTGTCAATATGGTGTCTGCTCCTCTGTCTCAAATTTGTCAGACGAGCAGGTGTATTTTTGTACTTATTTTCTGTTTTGTGTACTTGCCAGCATATTTTAGGAAAATATCGATCAACAAACTTATAAACATCTAACAAATTATTATAAATGCTGAAAACAAATCACAGTGCTTACAAGGTCCAGCTTATTGGCAATTACTGAACAATGAAATGTTTTTAATAATTTATTTGTTTTTATTGGTTTGCTTTGTAAATTTTGAAAATGATTCTTGACGTAGTACTCAAAGGATAAAGATTTCCTTTCTTGCATGTAATCCTTCACGAAGATCTGTCATCCAAAAAATCAGAAAAAAGATAATTAAATCATTATTTTAATCTGGATTTCTTATAAGTATTTAACGGAAGCGATGTTTTCATTTTTTATCAAAAGAAGGTTGTTTTCATTTAACAGACATGTAAACGTAGCAAAGTTTTAGTCAGTAAATTCATATTATGTTGTTGTAAACATATGATTAGTCAGTGCAAAAACAAAGCAAAAGTTTGTAAAAATTTATGAAATTTTTTTTGTTAGTCAAGAAATTTTTTATGCCATTATCTGACTACTGTGTGCTTTTCACTACAGAAGCTCTTGCTGGACTATGAACAAATCAATGCGTGCACTTTTCCCAGTATCAAAAGATTAAGTATATGTCTCTTCTACTGTACGAACATGAAAATATATGTATCATGAAGTTAATGTTTATTTTGTACCTGTTCAGGTAACTCTGAATAAAGTTGCCTACATCGTGTAGTTTTGATGCCGCAGACTGTGGTTCTTCTGTCGTAACCTGATAACAATGTAACACTTTGCGAATTAGAGTAGTTGTTCTGGCCGTAACCAGTTATGTCAGGTCTTTCATACTTTTGCAACCATATATGGACAGACTAATGAATATTCATAACACATTAAAATATGCAGAAAATCAATATGCAAATTAGCAGATTGTATTCATGTTCCAGGGCTAAACTAAATATACGTATAGCATACAGAAGAATTATTTGCATCAACAGTATGAAGACATCCTCTCATCACCAAAGATTAGTACAACTCTATTGGTAATGATGTTGGACCACTTTACTCTAAAAATGGGGATGATTAACATAAGAGCCATTAGAACTCCAAGAAAATTTGACCTGCATTTTGCAGATGGCTGATTGTCTTTGGTATGAGATGATGTGCTATTCTTGGACAATTTACAAAGATGTTTTTTATAAAAGTGTAGTTGATCAATTGATGGAAACACTTCAAAACTCAAAATTCTGACATGAAGAGTGGTGCTTTCTGGAACAGGGATGATCAAATTTTCAAACCAACTTGCATAGTTTACAATTTTCAACTTTTTTTTTTAATTTTCCAGGATTCTGTTGTAGAAGTTTTAAACAGTCCAGTGTAATTTTTATGTATAGTCTGAAATATAAACGTCTTTCTGTGAACAATAAATGACAATATCAAAAGTGAGCGAAATTGTAATTACGTAAGTATTCATAACACTGATCCAATAAAACATGTCCAAATCTAACACAATTAGAACCAGAACATTTGTTTTGAGAGAGTTCAGTTTATAGAGGAATATTCAACATTTTGTCTATTTTTATTTTGCATGAGACGGAGATATACTGTTCAGTATAGACAGAACAAGGTAGTGTAGACAGACTTCTGATTGCGAAGGTTTTACCATAGATCATTCCTTTCAGTTCGTTAAGCTAAACTATCAATTTCCTGAAACTTTAATTCACATCTGTCAAAATACATCGAGTTGATTTTAGTTTAACCCTTTCACCACCATGGTCTGGCCCAAACCCATTGTTATCAATGGTGAGAGTGGACCTGTTTACAGGGAACTGGGGGTGAACAGGTTAAGGTAGGTAGTGCCTCAAAAATGAAAGACTTGAACTTTCGCTCCCGAACTTTCAACCATTCTTTCCCCAAATCAGGCATAAAAATCAGGGGTCACCGCGCAAATTTTGGTACTAGAGAAAGAAATTACCTGACATTAGCGATATTTGAAATTCAAAATGGCTACCATCCCTGTGTTATCTCTATGGGAAAATAAAATTCCAGATTTTCAGAGAATGCAGCTAGTGAAAACTATACAAACTTCATGAGCTTCAAAATGAGCCCCCAACAAGTGGTAGACCAGAACAAAATGTCTGAATATCAATCCCCAAGGTGCATATAATACCTTACACCTGTAACAGATGATTTTTTGTGCAAATACTACCGTAGAATGACCCTTCTGTAGAGTAGGTGAAACCTTGATCATTTCAAAATGTAGTGATATTAGGGGTCACAGGGTCATGAAATGATGGGCATTCTGCAAAGTATGTAGAATGAATCTTATTGAGCCTGTCACCCCCTGTTGTTGCAATGGAATGCT
The DNA here is from genome assembly GCF_041260155.1 of Ptychodera flava. Classification (NCBI taxonomy): domain Eukaryota; kingdom Metazoa; phylum Hemichordata; class Enteropneusta; family Ptychoderidae; genus Ptychodera; species Ptychodera flava. The sequence goes on along the minus strand of NW_027248277.1, from coordinate 17,290,730 downwards.
CCAAGGATCGGGGATCACCTGTTCATTCTAAAATATTCAGATATTTAGGTAAGGCTATTAAAAACCACCGGTTAAAACTGACCCCTCACTTGATTTCTTGCAAATGGAATGACCTAGAGATTATACAGTGTTTTGGTTTTTCCAAAGTTTTGAACCATTACACTTGTCACAAATTAGGGAATAGTATATATACGGTGTTTCCACTTGTTTTCCCAGTAGAGTAGACATTATCTCGGCCTGTTCTATACCTTCAAGTACATTGTTTTGTATAAAATCAGAGCTCATCAGACATAATGACACATGGTGTTAATATGTTGTCATAGTGATGGCTGAGGTCAAAGGTTATCCCAGTCAATGTCCTCCTCTTCCACAATTCTGTTCACTCACTTATTGTTATCTCTGCTCATCGTGTTCTGAATTTAAGAAAAACACAAACATGAAGAAATTCAAATTGCTTTTCCCAGTCTTACAATTTTGAAGGCTGTGAGCACAGAGTGCCATCCTGTTATGAGAAAAACAAGGTTGAGGGGAGCTGTTTGGGGAGGGGGTGTCAAGGGTTGAGGGAAGAAATTTATAAGATATTTTCAAATCTCAAAAATATTCCTGATCATGCCTCGTTTGCCAACTTCAACAAAATTTAAAGTCAATGTAACAGATTCCTGCGTTCTCTTTTAGCTACCTTAAGTGTCTGCCATTGTGTAGTCTAGGACCTGTCCTTGGTGGCCCTATACACTGCGTTTCCATTACATGTAAAGCCTTTGGTGGAAACGTAACAGATGTGACAACCCAGGACAGGTCCTGGGCTAAGTCCTGCGTACAATTTAAACCAATCAATACGAAACTATAATTTTTTCTGAATGAAATTTTGCGTTCCCATACATTCATTATCCCCCTGAACTGCTTTGGTTAATGTAACCATCTTTTTCACAGTATCCCATTATGGCATGTCAACTCAATGCAGCTACACACTCTATACTATACTCCATGGATTGAATGAGGAAAAAAATCACCACACTGAGAGAGGTTATTGGCTCTTTAATCATCAGCATTATGATTGTTGAAATCGGACTACATTATTCACACTTTCTGAGACCAGTGCAGCAGGATTTTTTTCAGCTGAGTAAAGAACGTCTAAAGAAAACTCAAATATTAGGATTCAAAACGGGTAGAGAACCAATGGCATAATGATTTCAGTAAAGGATATGTCCGAAAACAAGAAGTTTTCAAATAATAGCCCGTATGTATTGACACAGCAAATGTACCACTCTTGCACATTCAGATACCATCTTTGGAACCTGTCACTAGAGGGCGCACTAACGCACTGCAGGCCATTCTGAAAGAAACTTGTGCAGTCACAACACCAGGTCACTACTAATAGTTGCTCAGTTTAATTTTTTTCAATAACACCTTGCAGTCCATTGAGATGTACATTTGTGTATGATGGGTCTTTGATATTGCCAAAAGCAATAAAACAATGCTTTTAAATTTTTTTTTTCTCTGATCACATTGGTATAACTCCGACTTCTTCAAGATTTATATTTTTTCCACTGGCTTCATAATAATTTTCGTTCCTCTATTCGCTTTCATTAGTATGAAGTAGACTTAGTTACAGTCTGTGAATAGAACCATTTTTAATGAAATGTAGTAGGGTTATTGGGATGTAGTGCAGTTACCCCTGAAACTCAGTGTCATGTCAATCCAAAACATGGGCAGATGCCACGAATTTGTACATTTCGGTGAAGACAGCAAATCATTGTATTGCAGTCATCAAGGTCAAAGCCTTTAAAGCGTGAAAAGTAACACGTATGTGGCATAATTTCCTGAAAATCACTTTATTTTACAAAATCACGGACTTGAACCAAGTCTAGGTACAGAAAGGCACCTCGCCCAGTCTAATGATTTCGCTTATAATGTTATTATTTCGATTATACTATGAATCACTTAGAATAAGGGTTGGCCATCTGTACAGGAAGACACCAATGAAGGCATGGATCAGAGGTCTTGAAGTCTGGCAACGACCAGAGCAAATCTTACCAAGGGTAGTCAAATGACTGAACACTATCACAAGTACAGCCACAAATTCATTGCATAGCTAGTCTCCTTGTACTAATAGTGTAAGAGCATACTCCCAGCCATTGTGGGGCTCTTCTGAAATATTACACCACTAGCATAGCAGACTGATCATGATAGACAATTTCTGCCTAACTTCAAAGTATGTTTAAAGGAACCCAAGGCTATGTCCACAATCTACAGCTCATTAAGAATTATTTCACCTCTCAATCTAAATTTTCTTGAGTCCAAATGGACCTTTTGTAGTAGTTTCAAGGACTTTGTAAGGTTCAAAAATACATCTTTCCCTAGGAATCAATTTCCAATAAATATCTTTTATATGCAAATTTACACACGATTTCTGTGAATCGTGTGAATCCTTTAGATTTTCTGCAACTCAATTTTACTTTTATGGGCTTTATAAGAGGCATGAAATTCAACATAGCCCATGCATTTTCAGTCACTTTATCCCTTTCACCACCATGGTTTGTCCCAAATCCATTGTTTTCTATGGTAAAGTTGGACCTGTACACAGGGAACTGGGGGTGAAAGGGTTAAATCCAAAGGACTTTCAAGGGCTTGTTCAGCAACTTTCAAGGAACACACTCATTCCTAGTCTTGGTGACCAAGAATCTCTGCTTGGGGCACTGACGCATCAGGTGGAAGTGACAGCGCCTAAAGCTGAAGCTGGATCACCGGGACTACCCTATTCCCCACAAACAGATGTATAATCATAACAAATGGGCTTTGTGCCCAACCACAGTGATGAATAGGCTTGTTTGCACATCGTTTCCTCCTGAGCAGAATATTGCACTGACAGCACAACACTGTTCCTTCAAAAATCTGAAGTTTCTTGTGCGCAGTGTCCACTTGACACTGGGCTCACAAACTGCTTTAATTGGCATTGGAGAGTCTACGAAATATCAAGAAATATTTTCTCACAGAGGGACAATATTGGCAACTTTTGATAATTAATACTTCTCTTTTAACCCAAGAGCACAAGTATTTGCATCGAAAACGGAAAATACTCTGTAGAATATTAATCATCAAGAAAAAAATTTTCTGAAAAGGCTGAAATTCAGTTTTCAAGGATGACACTTGACACATTACACACTGGTTTAACACACTAGGCACTTTGACATAGGTTCTTGAGTAGGCGAACTGCATTTTACAAGTAAATCCACTAAAAATTATATAACAAGTTGCTATATATGGAGTGTGTCAGCATACTGGTGCCAACTTCTGGGTTTGCACATTTTAACAACAAACAGCCTTGAAAACAACAGCCACGAAAACAAGAAAACAAGACCACCATTGTTTCTAGAAATGTGGTTTATTGTCGACTAAAGGGTGTCATTGAACTCTGAAACATCCAAAAATTTTGCTTGAAAATTGGACATAATTCTCTGGGTCCAACATGAACATACAATGCTCAGTATCTCAATAAAGAGCCTGATGAAATTACAAACATACAACGCTTGGTATATCTGCAAATTACAAATGCAGGTAGAGGATTAAAATGCCATATATAGGCATCAAAACACCATATTTGGCTGATGTTTGTGAAAAAACATTACCAGCTAAATATGGTCTTTGGATGTCCCTATATGGGATACTACAACTCCGCAAATTAGCATAATTTTGAAACATGTTGCAATATTTCATCCATACAAATTAACATATTCTATCCACAAACAATGTATGTATTATCAATATATGATTCACAGCAATTCATTTTCCTATTTTATTCAGATGTCAAAATTTGGGCTGCACAACATGGCTACTTTGCATAACTTTGAAACTTTTTATGGATTGCAATCATAAAATTAACATATCATTATATTATATTCTGCAAACATCACGTGCAGGCTTGTCAAGTACATCAAAACAAGCTAGATGAGCAATTCAAATTTTTGAAATATGTCACATTTTCATAAACTTTTGAAAAATTCAGAGCAATTTTACTGGCTGCACTCAAAAATACAGATATTCCCAGGAAAAAAGTGAGAAAAGAGACAATGCTTGAACAAACAGCTACCTTCATTTTTTTGTTTTCTTGAAAAAATTCAAGTCTCTTTTTATCACCTGTACATCAAAAAATTCACAGTTTTTTTAATTTTTCATCTTCTAAGTCCAACATATAAAAAAGTCTCTCCCATTTACATAGGTTTGCACCCATCTTCTGTAATATTTACTTGAAAAACAGTACAGGAACCTATCGCGTATCAACCCCGTCCCCTTCCCGTTGAAAATTGGATCTACGAAAATACGACGAGCACGATTTTTTTACATGATAGTCAACATGGGTCCCGAAAAACTAGCTAACTATGTATATTGGATAAAATTGTCCTCTATAGTACAAATAGGAATTTTTGTGACGTCTTCAAAACAAAAAACGAAAAACTCAAAATAACTAAATTGCTCTTTCTACAAATGCTCAATCGTCTTCTTCACTGCCCCCCTCGTCGTCTGGATCTCGTTTCCTCTTTTGGCCTCGTGTCGTTTCATCTTCTTCATCTTCTTCTTCTGCAAAAGATGACAAAATTAATATAAAGCATATTATTGCACATTTCCAAAGCACATCTTTGTCATTGCTAAGGTTCACACATCCAGCTTGCCACCCCTTTTCTCAACTACTTTTTGGGATTAATTACTTTTCAGTTTTAAAGGCAAGCAGGCCTACACCACAACTTGGAATAGGTGTGAACAGGTCGGTAGCCGCTATAACATTTCTGGCATTGTTTCATAAGATCCCCAGGGGTTTCCTCATTTATTACTTATTTCTGCTCCTTGTACCTCCCGTAACATCTTGTTTTGAGTTCCTTGGCCAATATTTACCTCATTGATGAAAAGTATTCCTACACCCAAATGTTTTCTATCGCACAAAGTTTAAATTCTCTTTATGGACAACCAAGGGCGCTGAGCAGCTAGCATTCTGCCCATGAAGAATGTACCTCAGAGACAAATATCCAGACACTGTTTTGCAAACTTCTTTCCTACTTATACCACTTGTGGGGCTCTTTATAAAGCTCTTTGAGCAAGAAACTTTTCAATCTTAGATTTTCGAAAATTAATAATTCTATTTTCCCCCCATAGACTTACAACAGGGATGGCTGCCATTGTGACTTTCAAATATCTGTCAATGTTGGGTAATTTGTTTCTCTAGTACCAAACTTTGCAAAGTGATCCCCAATTCTTATTTTTGATTTGGGACGAGAATCATCGAGTTTCATTGAGGAAAGTTTGAGCAAAAATTAAGTTTTCAACTTTCAAAGCGAGTGCATCAAAACAAATCTCAATCAATCCATGTATAATCTATTGTAAATTTAATTTTTTTTAACCTTTTCGTGTTATCTGTTGCAAGATAAGCTATGTACACTACTACATGGGTTACAATTACTGAACCACAGGGACTGAAATGTTCATCTACGGGTGATATTCTTGCATTCTACCAAAGACAACAAAACCAAAGCAGAGTTTGAAACAAGACAGACTGTGGAAGACACTGTTGGTCGATTTAGTGGATCACATGATCATGCAACAACCAATCACAACTGACCTGATTCCTCCTCTGCATCTCCAGACACCTCACCATCTGGATTAAAATCTTCCTCTTCCTCCTCCTCATCCTGGAAAAAGGGAAAACCGATTTTAAAATCATGACCCAACAAATCATGCACTTGTTGATGTGTCAATCAACACCACACAATATGTACACAGTTTAGTAAAAGTGGCCAAACACTTTTTAGGTTCCACTGTGTTCAAGCAAAGCAGCTTGGTGTGGTCCTTATACTGCATAAGTGAGTGTGAAGCTAATGTGCAGCATCTCGGAAGCTTCCAGCCAATTGGTTGTTGAATTATTTCAAATAGCCATATTTGCTATTCATTAGTCTATGAACCCTTCATTGCTGTATGCAATGACAATCTACCAATCACATAAAGGCTTCTGAATTTTGAAAGTCAATCAATCAGCCATAATCACTTCCTTTGAATCTACAAGCATAATAATTCCTGTGATTTTTTTCATCTATCGCCCTGTTTGCTATGAAATACCATTGGCAAGTCAGCGAATACTTCCGCATGTGGCACGCATGCCGCAAATCTTGGCAAGTATGAGTTTTAAAAAAATTTAAAGTGGAATTTTGGGAGTTCTTAGGTGTTCTACAGTGAGTTTGAATCTTGTGGGATTATTGTATTAAATGAAAACCCTGCGAGCTAGAACAAAGAAATTGAACAGTGTCGTCAAAGAGATGTAACTTCGTCAAAGAGAGGTAACTTCTTCATCTGTAGTTGTAGTAATTGACATAATTTGAAACAAATTGACTGCAAGGAATTTGTCTATATGCAGACTTTCACACATCTTGACTTCTGGTTTATTTTCTTTTTAAATGTAAATTGAAGTAGACACATTTCTCAGTCATTGACACATGTTTCAGACAGACTAGAAATGCAACCTATCACAGCTACGTACAAATATACTGGAGACAGAACGGTCCTTTTCATTCAGAACAAGTATATCAAATGATTCAGATATCCAAATATGGTGTTATATCACATGACTTAAGTGCATGCCCATATATGGAAGTAACTCTTAACCAGCCAATGGCGACCGTTGTTACACTCACTAACCGGAAGATCTTTTGTCAGGTACTCCAATCCTACCTCTGACCCACTCTCATCGCTGTCTTCCTCGTCATCTTCATCTTCATCATCGTCACTGTCCTCCTCCCCACCCACTTCATTCACGTCAACCTCTTCATCTTCCTCCTCGCCGAAGTCCTCTGAATCGTCGTCAGAATCGCCCTCGACGACCGCATCACTTTCACCTGCATCCTCCTCGTCTTCATCTTCGTTTCCTGAACCGCTTTCTTCACCTTGGTTGGGAAGAAACAAATTTGATTAAATCTTTGATAAAACATTGTATTTGCTACTTGCAAACATGATAACGTCAGTATACAGAAATTAAGTGAAACTTAAGGTAGAACGCACCTCGGGGACAGACATTCGGACTCTCAAACTTTTACAGTTCTCTTCTGATATACCACATGTGGGGGTTCATTTTAAAGCTCTTGGTGAAAGAAAACTTTTCACTGGCTTAGTTTTTTGAAATTCGAAATTTTTATTTTTCGCCATAGAGTTAACACAGGGATGGCGGCCATTTTGAATTTCTAATATCGGTAAATCTTGGGTTATTTGTTTCTCTAGTACCAAAATTTGCACGGTGACCCCCTATTTTTATTCTTGATTTTGAAAGAGAATGATTGAAAGATTCCTTGAGGAAAGTTAGAGCGAAAGTTTAAGTCTTTCACTTTCGAGGTGCATATTACCTTAAACGACCTGCTAGGTTAGAAGCAGTTTCATACAAGATCACTGTACAGGAGTGTTTGAATGTAGAAATCTTTTCCGTTGTTTTTTTATTAATTTTGTTTCAAGTTGTTGTTGTAATGCTAAAAGCACATTGAAACACCCACTATTTAGCTTGTCGACACAGTGTCTATAATGTGTAAAATGCACTGTTATTGTTCACATTTGAATTCTAGTCTGAACATGAATTCAATTGTCAACAATAACAATGCAGTCTACACATGTACAGGCGAGTTGACGGCTGACTCGCAGCAGCGTGTTTGCAAGGTTACATCTGATTGGTCGATTGTCACTATTCACAGCAACTTAGGGAGTTTATTTGTATTGTTTTAATTATATTGGTAAGATTCAGCCAACCAATAGGATAACAGCTTCGAAATCGCTGCAAGTCGCTCCCGAGTTGACAAGCTGAATACTGTGTATCTAAACATGCTATGGGGGTGGAACACAAAACTTCTTGACATACAAAGCAAAAATAGTGGAGAAATCATTGAAAGTTACAAGTACTGACCCTTTAAAAAGTTTCCCCAGGAGTGCTAGAACCATACTATGCCCGAGACCCTCAGCCAAACATTTAAAATCAGATGCATAACAATGAACAGACAGCCCTGAACACAAAAAAAGACTGCTAATGTAACAGTTCCTTGACCTAATCAAGACGAGGCAAAAGACGTCACTGACCTTCATCGTCCTCGTCATCATCGCCACTCGCATCTGAATCGTCAGCTTCTCTGTCGTTTCTGTCGTAGCCGTCCAAGTACTTCAAATTCGGAACCAGTGCAAAAACTTTTTCTCTGTATGTGTCGGCGTTGGTCACTTCACAATTAAATAAATCCAAACTCTTTAAATTTGAGAATTTTTGCTGCAAAAGAAATAAATTTGGATTTTCATTATGATGTTGTAATGCACGACTGGTACCCCAAATACTGAAAGTGACAGAAAATTAACTCTTAAGACGCCATTGACATTTCATGCCATACAACCTCACATACCAAGAACTTTTTGAACCAATAAACTTGACATGTTACACTTCTTTTAGACAGGTACAGTGTGTTTCCTATGATTGGAAGCCCTGCAGTACCACTTTTAATTTCAAGGATCATGAATGAAGAAGCTTTTAGTATTTTCATGGTTAATTTGGAAATCCTGGGTGAAAACATGGGCAAACAATGGACATTTTTGGGTACAAAGTACGATGATTAAGACACTAGAACTTTTGAAAGATAATTTAGGGGCAGGAAGAAATTTTCCAGGTGTCATGTGTTGGTTAAGAAAACTTGTCGGAATCTCTCTGCAATATCTACTGCATGTAACATCTTTTGTATGTAATGAAATTGATCTTCAAGTAGAAGTTTTCTACAATTTTTTCAGGTTTTACGGAAAAATGTTGAAAATTTGAGGACTTTTCAGTTCAAAAGGTACAAATCCAGCCATAAACTTGTTTGAAAGAACCAGCTCTGAACTTATTATTCAGATATTTCAGCATATAGTGCCATACACCTAAAACTGCTTTATAGTCATTCACTTTACAGCCAAATGTGAACACACTTTTGAACAGTTTTCATCAGCTCATGACAACTCTGATGCTCGAGCCTTGTTGGAAGAAAGAGGTCTAGTATAAAACGAACTCTAAATATGCCATTGTCCATATTCTTGAAAGCCTTATCTCTATTTAACCAGCACACAAGTCATTTTCTGTTCCGACAAATAACTGTCACTACTTACCAACGGTTCAAGCGTGTCCAGGTCTTTTATTTTGTTGCCGCTCAAATTTAGATGTGTTAGTTTAGGACTACCTAAAAGTGGATTCAAACCGGTTGAAATTCTGTTGTCACTAAGTTCAAGCTGCAAAAGAAAATAGAAAGAGACTGTATTTACCCTTATCCTGCCAAGTTCATGTGTCACCGTCGGGTCTAGTTGGTTAAAACCACTGAGGCATAACAGGCCACAGTGTTTCATCCAGGATGGTATCGACAGGGGATCCCCCATGCTACCAGAAAATTTAGGGGTGATTTCACCAGTATTCTACTTGTATCTCTAAGGGGTGAATGGCACCATTTCATGGGGAGATGGTCCCCCCCCCCCTGACAAATTACTAGGGGGTGCCAACATGTCAACAGTGGGGGAATACCTAATCCCCCTTGTCTAGATGAAACACTTTGCCCACATGTTGCATTTCAACAAGGACTTGAATATTTGAAGTCCAGATACTGTAAATTACATTTTAACTGACCAAATCAGCTATAGCAGACCAAGTCGTGTAGGTGAAAAAATCCAGGGATTTTGCTCCATGCTGCTTTGTGCTAAATTGGCAGATGGGGAAGTGCAAAAGTATAGGTAGAATATAAATTGCTATGCTCAAAATATCTCCAAAACAATATCATATTAACAGTGACGCTCAACATGATTTAATCCTCTTTCTACCAGGTGCCATAGACAAACCACAGAAATAAGTATGACTTGGGAGAAAGAGGATTAATTTAGAGTACAATGGTATCTCAAAAAGATTATTGAACATTTTACTCTAGCCAGGCCTTTTACCCTTTCATCACCATGGTTTGGTCCAATCCTACTGTTTTCAATCATAAAGTTGGGCCTTAACAAAGGGCAATAGGGGTGGGAAGGAAACAGGCCAGGAGATCATCAGGTATGCACTATGCTTTTGAAATATGACAACTTTTAAGTGCAACCTGAAAGGTACAAACTGTACCGCCCTCATGAGTATGAAGATTTATTACTTTGTTTACAACCAATTAGCTGTTAGTGGGGGATTTTGAGGGTGTTCAAACTTAGACAATGATTGTCAGTTTTTTTTATCCTCTATACAGGGTAATGTCAGAAGACAAGTGCTACTTAACATTTTGTTGCAAATGTGCTAATTCCAACTTAACCACTTGTTATTGCGGTCAGTCTGTTGACACAAACACACACACAAATAATTGACCTAAGTACTACTGTACCCTAAGCATGCTTTTCGATGCAGTAAATATCAGGTGAAGTGAGAGATCAGGGGTCAAAGGGGAAAGTTGAAAGGTCATAAAGTAGGAATTTTCCTAAGGCAATTAGTGGACCATATTGGCAAAACGTTTGATGATTTGACGTTTTCTTTCATTATTGACGCTTGTCATGTTTGTTATCACATCACTGAACTTAATTTTCCCAATTTGATATTAGAACACGATTTCTTTGATTCCCCAACTTTGAGATCTAGGTTTTGATGGAAACAAGTCTCGCCTGGATTGACAATTAGCAAAAAAATACCATAGGTCAAATTGTGCATCAAAGTGAAACCAATTATTTCTTATTTTAACATGTTGACTTTTGTTTTACGAGTCATTTGGGACAGAAAAATTTACATCTCTAAAGATATGACCCATTCAAGGTCAAAACAAGTTAGAACAGTACACGAGTAATTTCAGCATCTCAAAATTACAAATCTATGCTTGAAGCGCTGATAGACATCAAACAAAGGACAGAAGATGTTCACCCCTATCACCTACTGAACAGGTCCACACTCACCACTGATAAAGATGGGTTTGGGCCAAACCATGGTGGTGAAAAGGTTGAACTAAATGGACCTTGTGGACGAGAGTTTGCTCTACATGTTCATCAAAAATTGAGCAAATGTTTAATGAAAATCAATCAGTCTGGTAAATGGAAAGTTGCCTGAGAGGAAAGGGAACAGAGAACCATTGTAATGTGATTCAAAAAATACATCTATATATACCCTTCTGTGTTTCCTCTGGCTTCTGAAATTTTTTAGTAAATTTACGAATTGGGTATTGAAACTTTTCGTAAATTTTGAAATTCATAAGTAAACTTAACCGTTCCAATACGGAATATCATTCAATCAAATTCAAATAAGTACAACATGTGCTTAGACAGAACTATTTTGAGGTTTGGGGGCCTTGAGCTCTCAATCAACCAGCTGCTTCCTTGCATTTGTATATTTACGAATCAACAATGGAAAAAATTAGTAAATCATCTAAAAATTAGTAATTTTACGAATTTGAGAGTGGCAGAGGAAATACAGCCCTTTACTGACATGGTTTGGGCCAACCTATCGTTATCAATCAGGAAGGTGTGGACCTGTTTACAGGAGGAAGCTGGGGTGAACACCTTACATTTAATTTTACATTCATTGCAACAGTATTTCTAGTAACTTTCATACGAAAATGATGCCTGTCAATATAAACATTCCAAGAAACAGTTGCCAGTTTTTTCTTATTGGATTGCTTTTGTGTTGTGTTTGCGTTTCACAGTTGGAAGACATAAATTTCCTGTTTCAGTAGAAGTGCAAATGTAAACAATACTACACTGCATCAACTACCGTTGACCCTTATCCTACAAAGTCACATATGTCACCGTCAGGTCAAGTTGGTTCAAACCGAGAGAGGCATGTATCTTGTCCCTCATGTTGCATGTTCACAGACTTGAACATTTGAAAGCCCAGAAAACAAAAGATACTGTAAACCTCTCTCGGTTTTAACCAACTTGATCAAACTATGACATGAAGCAAGTGAAATTAAGTACAGCTTTTAGTTTGATACTATACTGGTACCACCACTAACTATCAGTGGTTCAGGATGGTCCAACTTAAATTTGTAAATCTCAAATGTCCCATGGACCTGGTAATGTATTACCTTGAATGGAAATGATTATTGGACCAGTTTAATGTCATATTTTTTCTAATTGGGCAGATGGCAACAGACAGACTTGGCAGGAATAGGGTAAATAGCGTTGCATTCCAGATAGTTATTAGCAAAGTGTTGGCTAAAAGTGACAAATCAGAATAGAGTAAGAATTACTTTATTATTGACTTTTTCATCATGGAAAATATCACTATTTTTGCCCAAGATAAGTTTACAAAGTTTAAAATCCTCTTTCTCCCAAGTGGTATTTATTTCTAGTTTGTCTACGGAGCTTGGTAGAAAGAGGATTAAACCCTGTAAATGCACAACTGGACATAAAATGAATTCTGGATATTGCATAATAACTTCCTTACCTTCCTAAGATTTGGTAATTTTGGAAACCCTCTTAAGCTTGTAAGGCCAACATTAATCATACTAAGCGTTTCTAGGTTAATGAAATCATCTGTAAGACCCTCGATAATCCCTGTACTCCGACAATTGTCCAGATTCAGATCACGTATCTGAAAATTCAAAAAAAGATGCAAAGATTTAGTGAAGAGGAATGTATTTTAACCAGCTTGCATATTTCACCATCAAGGGTTTGTGTGTTTGTTGTCACTGGAAATTGAACTTGTGGGCTTTCTTGTAGTTTCAACGAAAATTATTTTGTTGAAAAGGTCCACCTTGTGAAAATAAAATGGTGAGAGGGAAGTAGTATTATTTTAATCCATTCGCAGATTTCTCGAAGAAGAATTTGTACATTCAGGCTCATAGGAAATTCAAGGACTAAGACTGTTTCTTGTAGGGTTTGTGAAATATTTGTGGGTAAAAAAATTTGCAAGAGCAGCTGGTTTCTGTGTAAAATTTTTTACAAAACAACAAAACAAATACTTGCGATATACTACTGCAAAGCACAGGCAGGACATTTTACAACAAATATCAGAGCTGAACTGAACAAAAACAAGTTCAAACTTGGTTTAAAATGCCACAAATTGTCCACATAATCATCAGTTTATGGAAATACAAACTCAAGAGTCATATCACAAGCTGTTCTTGAGTCTTTGGCAGAAAATTGTTGAATAAAGGTTAAAAATGTTCACGAGGATTGATATCAATCAGAGTCTGAGTGACGCATTCTTTTTCAGGGAAATAAGAAATGTTACAGACCAAAATGTATTGAAGTTCATGTATCTGTAAGCCTTTTCATAACAGCAAGTAACCAAGTAAGTAATTCAAAATTGCATTTTTGTTTATTCAAAATGACAAACCAAACAAGACATTGCAATGAACCCACACGAGGGAAAAAAACATTTATCTGACGGGTCAATATTTATTCGGCTGTGTTCTTTCAGAAAATCACTAGCATGTCCCCAAACCTGATCTTTTAATCCAAAAAGAACAATCTGAGTTCACTTATAAGTCTAGTTTATTGCCCTTACTGAAGTATTCTAATCAAGTATTGATACAGCCAAATTGTACAGCTGATTAATTCATTGACTTTTTAAATTCTCTGACCACAACAACAGTTGACAAACGACACTGCAAATCAATGAATAATGAAGACAAGTATTTCACTCAATTGATAAAACAAGCACACTAAAATCTTGTGAGAAAAATGATGAAAAGTGATAAAGTTAGGCACTATTGCAATTCAACTGCATTCACAAAATGGAGCTGTGCTTTTAGACAAGCATACACGCAAGCTGCCTAACTCCTCATTATTATTCATGAGATGTTAATCGGTACTATCGAGTTGCCTAACTCTACTATAGAGTGGGTGACTGCATAGTGTTCTCTTCTGTAACTGACCGCATGCATAATTGAAAGACTGTCCTTAAGCCTATTATTTTCAATCAATGTTTGGCTTCTTTTTTCAAATGAAATACTTAGTGAATTTTTTTCATTGTTGTTTTTGAGCTTGAACATCAACGAACAAAACAGTATGTTCTGATATCTCACACAGCTACTCTGAAGTAGTCATTTTGAAATATCATACAGTAATAATAACTTTGCTCCACAAAATATAAACAAACAAATATTATGTAAGATAAACAGAGACTATAGTCCACAGGACTGTCAAGTATAATTCACAAAAGAAACATCGATTTCAAAACTAAACCTATCACAGCGAATGTAGTCATATCAATTTCTAACACCCAAAGTTATCCCAACACTTTTTTTTTAATCACCATGACAACTGCTGTACACATTATGCACATTTCTTGTGGGCAAAAATTTTGTCAACTGTTGCACAACAGAATTTATTTGTGTCTGACTATGAGTAAACATATTCTCATACGCTTATCATACTTCAACATGAATACAGTGAGGTGTATTTCTTCACCATTCACCAGGTCTTAAATTGCCACAGAAAACCATGGGATTTGGCATACCATGAGGTGGGAGGGGTTGCCACCCTTTCCCCCAAGACTTTACTTGCTTGACCTCAGCAAAAGAACTTTGAATGGCAAATTTCCAAAACATATTTCCCTGTGAAGAACTTTTCAACTTTTGTTGTCACGTGTTGCTATACATTACAATGCTGCAGGTTTTATATTTAAAATGTGTCAAATCAAAGCCTAGATATGATTCGCTAAAACTGCAGAAAACAACAGGGATCTGGGCTTTACTTGAAAAAGTTCATTACAATGATACAAAATTCTATTACAAGAGCTCAATCAGGCAAGGAAGCCATACAAAAATCTCCACATATTACAATTCAATCAGTGCTCAAAATACTTCACAACATTTGTAAATTATCGTTACTGTGATAACTTTCATTTCTTCCATTAGTCGAGAAAAATTTCAAGGCAAATCAAAGTCATATCTCTGCAACAGCACACTTTGCTACGACGCTGCTGAATTCACTTTGCACTTTTGAAATTAATTTGTAGTAACAGCAGAGGAGAAATGCTGAAATCTCAAAACTAGGATGATGCCAGAAAAAGTCAAACTACCAGGCAAACACTTTTTGAAATACATAGTTTGGAAAACGTACAGTAAGCAGTTCAGGACTTCCCCAACCCTATATTTTTTTCCTGGGAAATGTTTGTAACAAAAAGTGGATGTACAAAAAGTCATAAATTTATAGTTATTTGAGCAATAAATGCGCGCTAGTGTTCAACATGATACATAATTCCAAAGCAATTTGTCTGGTGACAGACTGTTTCCCAGAAAGTCAGTGTACTTCAGGTAGTTGACTGCTCTTGCCAAGCAAGATTATCACAAATTGTCATCAAGACAATTTCCTTACAACAGCACACCTGCTGAGAGGTTTAAAATTTCTACGTTCAAAGAAAAATTACCCCCTAACCAGAGTATGTGAACAATGGTACATGTTAAAAGATATGCACTTCAAAATGTACAATTTTTGCACAACTTAAACATACATCTTCAGACGTACTTCCCTCTATGATCACAAAAGCTTGGAATGCCCACAGCGCCCTCACACGCTGATAATTTGTAACATGTTATTTGAAAAACACAAGAAAATTCGATCTTTCCGCGATCTGTGACCACAACGACGATCTCCGAAACCGTTTAAAACACCTGCGATACCAACTGGCTACTTTAGACACATACAGGAGCCCTTGGACCGCTGCGACAACTCGATTTTGAGTCCCGATCTTGTCAACGTGGGGCCACATTATGGTCGCGAATCCATTGTATGATAAGCCAGAATACAAGATGGCGGAAACCGCTCGAAAACTACATACGTCAAAACTCAACGGCGCACGGCAGTTTCCACGGTGAACACAATTTTCATCATCACTGAAAGAATTTTTCTTGCACGAGAACGCTGAGGATAACACTGCGACGCTGGTCGCTTCATGCCATCATCCATGTTAACGACAAAAATTGTTTTGTCGACAATTACTCTATGAAATGTCTGGGTACCTTTCCGAGCTCTGTTTGCCAACAAGAACAGTTTCCAGAAATGTTTCGCAAGGAGCGATTTGATCCATAAAAATGCCGGAAAAACATATTCAACCACTGATACGACCAGATTCAAATATTTCTATATTCATACCAACTGTCCTGGACGTGAGAAATTGCATAATTAGACCGCAGAAATAGAGCGCGCATTACAGTTATACCGTGTGCACTTCCATATTTTGAACGCGAACATGTGATCTACCGTCGGTCGATTAAACAAATTTCAAAATTGCTAACAACAACCAGGCGAATGAAAACCCGACCCTACGCAGGATAGATCGGCTACAAAATAAATATCTAATAAAACACTGCGAAGAGGTAACGATATATCGGCGGGAGATGCAATATTCATATGCAGCGGTAGAACGGTTAGGTTCCCGGCCAAGTTGAAGCCCCTCGCCAGGGCAAACGCTTTGTGAGTATTACTGATATGGCTACCACTCAATGGAGCACATACGTATACAAAACAGCACCGCCGAGGCCCCACATGCACGATCAAGAACGTCAAACGGCAACAGAATTAATATTTCGACGGTACTGAAGGGTACAAACACAAAGAAAAATGTGAAACAAGCTTGTGGAAATTTTGACGGGTACTTGTAACGTCCAACCCCCACAGCCGAAGTAATATGTAAAGCACATGGGCTTTACTGTACTACCCCGTCCCCGTCTTAAAATACGACAAAATTGTGTACGAATGGAAAATAAATAAATCAACGGCCATAATGCCACGATACTGCACCTGGTTAGGCGCCCTGCCACGTTTCTCCAGCTCAATACGTTTGTCCATTGCCTCAAAATCGTCTTTCTGAGAGGGAATGCGTGATGAAGCTGTTCCTTGCGAAATTCCTGGCTGAACCACAGTCGAGGGGAAAATAATACAAAGTTGGGCTGTCGACGCGCCAAGGCATTAGCCACTAGAGGGGTGCTACAATTGACCAATTACACACACCCCTGGAACTGATGCTGACTGAAATCCGATGTACCACGTGACCGCATGTAACAAACAGGTCATTTACTATTCCGCCAATCGTACAATAAGTCTAAATATTGAACGTGTCAATATCCCATTTACCACTCTATAACATAAAGCTGTCGACTTCAGACGGTGAAATACTTTTTCACACCTTAGGTTTGCCTTGGACTACGAATTTCCCGCAGTTTAAACTCTATAGTTCAACCAATATTCCGATAGCGTTGCTGACAGTGCAATCATTACTTTTAATTCAGTGTTTCCTATGCTACAGATCGATATAATTTATCTGTTCGAGTTTTCAAGAACTGCAAAAAAATACAATGACAGCCTGCACAGAGCAAGATCCCGCAAATGTTGCAAAGTGAAAATGTTGGAGACGGTGCTGAGAATCAAACCAAACCCTCCAACATCCGGGTAGCTCGTCTTACTCAAACAAGGCGGTTTGAAAATAACAACAAATTTGCATTTAGGCCACAATGAGATAAATATCACGTGATTTCCCGCCATTTTGGACTGACGAAACGAAAATAAATTCAAAGATAGTCGCCATTTCCGCGTGGAAAAAAAATCTACAAATTGAGAATGAAAAGAAAATAATCAGGTTTACCTCATATTGTGTCTCTGTATTTCACACGGTTTTCGCTTCGACAGAAGCTTCCATCGGGTCGCCGCGTATTCGGTTGTTTTACTTCGCTCTCACGACACGGAATTTCCGACCGAAAAATTTTCCCGCGCGTTGATTTTATTTCTAAATTTCTCATTTTTGCCACCAAAATAGTCTCCTCCAGAGGGATAAAGTCCAGCTTCGGTGCGACCGGCAAAAATTTGTCCAAACACTGGGTGTGTCACAAGTCGTCGCCGGCACCCCAACAAAGAACAACATGGACGACGCGATTTTAACACACTACATTTCTGCTCGAGTACATGTGCTATGTTTTCAATTGCGTATACCCCCTCTAGCGAGAATTGAAGAGTTAGGAAAGTGTTAAGATTCATATGCAAAGTACCGTCAAAATGCTGCCTTGCAAAAAAAGACTCCTCAAAAAGTTCGCTTTGAAATAAAAGCGATTTAAAAGGCATCATAATTATTTTTCGACTGATCTTTAATAATTTTGACTTGCTTTATTTTTTATCGACAATTAATATTGTGATTTTGTGCGCTTGAATTTGCAGCAGTGTAATTTTTTTATCGACTGCACAGCAAAAAAATGCAAACTCTAGCAAGACCGTCGTACATTAATTATTTTGATAAGAGGAAATGGCCGCGCGGGGGCGCAACGTAAGAAGTGCAAGGCAACCAAGATGAATTCATTACCTTAATCTGACACTCACGCCAAGTAACAGAAAAACTGCTTTTCGTTAAATAAAACACCAAAAGTACATCAATAAAAAAACACCAAGTACATCAATAAAAAAACTCCAAAAGTACATCAATATAGGGCGATATCTTTCGTGAACTTTGCATATGACATCACTATCATGATAAATCGTTGTTGTACAAGAAAAATTGAGTGACTTTCCTTTGTTTTTGTTCTAGTTATGAGGCTAACTTAGCTCTTTGTTTACATAAACAAATAAATCTCTATACGCATTCTAGGAAATCACTCATGTATATATATCCTGTTCACCCCAATGCCCAATGAACAGATCCACAATCACGATTGATGTGTTTGAGGCAAAACCATGTTGTTCCAAGGGTTATGGGTGTACGCTTGCTTATTAGGACGACTGAGTCGGTGCCACCACCCCCCCCCCCCCCACGGGAGGGTGTACTCCAATAAAAAGGTGTACGGCTATGTGCCGCCAGAATGGGTCACTTTTTCACGAAACAATCCCTAAACATGGGTCGATTTTTCATCCAAAAAAAAACTAGATGGGTGTATAACAAAGCAAATCTCCCGTTGTTCAGGAAAACCTTCACATGCAACAAAATAAAGGTGAAATTCCCAGAATTTGTCAAGCACAATCTCTAACAATGGGTCACATTTTTGGAATATACATGGGTAGATTTTTTCAGCTTGGTCGACAGGGACCCATATGAAAATATCAAGAGTAACCCCTCCTCCCCCCGAGTCGTTGGTCCATTAACACAACTTCACCTATCCAAAATTAACAGAGTATTGTGACAATTTCGCCTTGTCGTCAGGTCAGAAACACGAACAAAACTCCAGAGGTAGGCCTGCAGACAGGCCTCAAAGGTGTAAAAAAATCTATGTTATTATGCATAGTAAATGAATAATGAAATGAGAGAATCTGAGTGAAAAAATGTTGACTCAGCAGTTTTTCTTCTTGCTTTTTTTGAGAAAATAAGCGTACATCTTCATTGTGAAGTCGGCAACACAACTTTCTTCATCCAATCTATAAGTTGTGATCAGTTAGAAAAGAATGGGGTTTTTTTAAGTACTAGTCTGCTCTGCAGAGAATAGCAATGAGTCCGTTATCATGACAATTTTTTTATATTAAAATATAGTCATAGCAAGAACGCGCCTTGAGGACAGATATCCAAACTCTCAAACTTTTACAATTCTTTTCTGATCTACCACTTGTGTGGATTCATTTTAAAGCTCTTAAGCAAGAAAACGTTTTTACAATCTCAGTTTTTCCAAAATCGAAAATTTTATTTTTCCCCATAGAGTTAACACAGGAAAGGCATCCATTTTGATTCGAATGTCGGTCAGGTAATTATTATAATTGTCCCTACTTCCAAACTTTGCAAGGTAAGAGAATGGTCGAAGGTTTCATTGAGGAAAACATTGAGCAAAAGTTCCAGTCTTTCACTTTTGAGGCACACACTATAAGTAACATGAAAGACTGTCACAAATCAAAGTGTAGCTATTTTCTGGGTATGTGACATGCAGCCGTGTCGATCTAAATAGATAATCACTGGAGTTAAGGTAGCAGGCTGAGATCAACTGTAGTTGAATTTCCATACAAATTCAACTACAGTTGATCTCAGCCTGCTACCTAAACTCCGGTAAATATTTTTCTTTAGGCCTAATATTTTTATTTTAGAAAACGACTTTTAAAATTGTCCGGTATTGTAACCTTAAGTTTCTTTATTGTTAAATAGTGTACAAGTTTCGGTCAGTGAATGGGAGACTGTACAATGGACCACACTAACTTTGAGAATCGATCGATACTCTAGCTTACAGGTTGAAGAAAGCAAATGTCTGTGTATGGAAAATGTTGTCGAATTCGAAGATGAACTTGACTTTGTCATTGATTGTAAATTATATTCAATTCAATTCAATTACTTTAATATCCACAATAAATGTAGAAATTTGCCTTCAGGCTCATCGTATACAAATTAAAATAGTACAACTGGCAAGAGCGTTCTGTTGAAGTTACTGGTGTGCAATCTAGTGAGAAACTTGAGAAATTTTTCCTGAGTAACCGCATACAAAAACATTTCCTGCGAGTATTTAAGAAATGTTTATGGGGACCAATGTAGCTTAATCCTTCTTAATACAAGGAAAGCGACGAACACGGGAAGTTTTGCATGTTTCCAGTACTAGTGACTCATGATCATAAGTCAATACTCGGGTTAATGAGTTTCACATAATGATAATTTCATTACTTTTAATTTGGTAATATATATATTTTAAAGAATGTAGCTTCATGTATATGTATTTAGGTGTGAAATTGTATCACCATAAATCAATAAAATACTAACTGTAATGATGGAGGCGAAAATTTTTCTATCATTGTTGGACGTTTTCAAAGGCAGCAGTTAAGTAAGTCGTCGTAACGCAAAATTGTGTATTTCCCAGTGCACGCGGTACTCTCGCTCCAGAGTCTGTGGTTTGTATTACTGTAATTGTGACTTCTTCAGCGTCCATCTTCATTTAACACTGCGGTAGACCATGGAGCTAGCTGCATGGGTAGACAAAATGAGACAATCTATTCCAATGTATTCTTTACCAAGCGGGCACGACAACAGATAACGCGGAAGAATGCGTCAAACGCAAAGCATACTGCTGGGTTCGGTGCATCCCCGTATCGAACTCTTGTTGCCGTTGGCAACGCGATAGTAACGCAACGACAGAAAGGCGTCAAATGTTTAGAAATTCTATTTCGAATGATGAGATTTCTCGAGCTAGTGTTTAAGAACTTTATTTTTGTCACCGATGTTTTTAGCGATTATTGAATGTCTTGAACATTCTCTTCATATCGGCGGCGGCAATTTTAGTTATACTTCGAAAATTTCAAGCTTTTGAAAAATGGCGGACCGAGTTGCCAAGCTAGCTGGTGAGTTTGGGGAACGCAGATCTAGCGTCTTTAGTTTGGCACATCGTCGACCGTCGGTTGATCCAGGGCACATCGATTCTATCGTGAAAATCGCTGCCTCCAAGGTGGGGAGCCAGTAAGTTGTCGATAATTTTATATTTTCATAAACTTTTTTAAGGAATGCGAAGATTTTTTAGAAATCAGACGAGGCCTTATTCAAATTGAAAATACTAACCAAAATGAACGAATCGTTCTGTCTCAGAATTACTGCTTTTGTCATTTTATCGATTTAATGACAAGATTAAAAAAGAAAAAAGGGAAAAGAATAGCTTGCAAAATACTTAGCAACCTATCTGTTTCGTTTCATTGCCGTGATAATTATATTTGTTTTGAACAACATTTCTTGTGCTTGTCGCTAATATAAGCTTAGGCCTACACCGTGACCTAGGCCTATAGCCTACTTGTTATTGCCACGTGCTGCTTCTCTTATCTTATCAACTGAAGACAATTATAAGGAAATATTTCTTCTTGTTAACGAAAGAGAACAATAATCTTAAACGGAATTTAATCCTTGGATGAAGATTGATCTTTCTTAACTTTCAGAGAGAGAGAGAGAGAGAGAGAGAGAGAGAGAGGGAACTATGAACATCTCAAGCTGTGTGATTTTATGTAATTTTTCATTTGTATCAAACTTATCTAGCTTACTGCACCATGAAGAATCGGGTCATGAGCACGATCTCGGAAGAGGGTCGTTCTTTAAACAAAAGCAGGTGTTTTATGAAAATACTTATAAAATGGGTCCGGACCGAAAATTTAACAGGTAGGTCCTACATGTATTGGTAACTCTTATGATATGGCGTGGTAATACATCCATGGTGTGGTTCGGCCTATGGATGTAAAGGAGACGCTCTTTACATCTATGTTCGGCTTTAATTAATATGACGTAAAGGCCAACTTCATGCAGATACAGTGCATTGTTGTTGTACGAGACTAGCAACATTTGCCAGTTTAATGACGTCATGATGACGACTCGATGACGAAGTATTTGATACAATGCTATAACCTCTTGTTGCCATGGGGATGTGGCGGGAGGGGAAAGTGACGTGAACAGTTAGAAATTTCAATGTGCGTATATTATGCAAGTCATAATGAAAGCGAGTTTCGTGCAACGCAATTAAGAGAAGTGTTGATTGGTCGAAAACTCTTTCATCCGCTTGCTGTGACCCAATCGGGAAACAATAAACACATTGACAATTTTAGACAATCGAGAAAAGAGCCCGGCTTTTCGCATCTGAAATAGTGAAGATGAGAATGCCGATACAAGCTGACATATTTTATAAATCCTTTATAAAGAAGTCGATCTGGTGAGAAGTATTTGTCCCACTTCCTATTTTTGTCTTTAATACTCACGTAATTTTTTCAGTTTTAGTTTTAGTTTTTGCACATTTATGGACATCACCACATCTTATAGAAGCAACTGATAATGTTCTAAATCTTTTTCGTCTTTTCATGTTGCCTAAACTTTTGCACGAAAATCGTATTCCAAAAGCTATGAATTGGATAGGTAGCGCCAGTAAAACCCGCCGTATATGCACACCAGACACATTAGCTGCGCGAAATTTCTGATTCCAGCCAAATTAGCTTATGAGTCACACTTTATAACATCTCAAGGCGACAGTTTGCACAGAGTGTGGATCGGATCAAAAACAAGCCGGTGACATCGCGATATCGGCGAGATTCGGCGGCTGTGTTCACGGTCCTAATGCTGGTACTCTGTCCACAGTCGTTTGGTGGGCTATTCAGCTTTGGGACTATTCGCCCCATAGACGAGTGTACAGAAGCGAGAAACAACCCTCGTCTATGGGTGGAATACAGTCCCAGAGCTGAATAGCCCACCAAACGACTGTGCTCTGGCGGGCATAATGGAGATTTTTTTAATGAAGACCCGTATGTACAGCAAATTGTGCTTTGAAATTCAAAGATACTTTGTAAAATTGGAAGTTTTTTCTTCTTGTTTGTCTGTAGAGACTGCCTACACGTTGTAAAGGTTTGGTATATAATTAATCAAAACATCAAAGCAACAAAACGTATATACTCTTACTCAGACCGACCTGAAAGCGATCGCAACAGTCCCTACAACCAAGCCCGTCAGTGGAGGGACTGCTAGTTAGCTGCGCGGCCGGCCTTGCCTATGAAATGACGCCACGTTCCTGGGATGCAAGGCTTAATATCGATTATGCATATTTAATTACATTAAGTCATACAGAGCAACCTGTTGAATATGAGCATAGTCACAAGAAGATCTGACTGGATGGCGAGCTCCAGCTCCATACAAGCACGGGACCACAGTCGCTCGAGAGCTATTCAGCGCAGGGACTATTCGCCCCATAGACGAGTATACAGGTTTCTCGCTTCTGTATACTCGTCTATGGGGCGAATAGTCCCAGCGCTGAATAGCTCTCCAAACGACTGTGAGGGACTAAGTTTTATGAGGTCAACATTTAGCTTGCATGATATTGATGCGAGCTAGTGAGAGGCGTCGAAGATATCGAAAAAAATGATTTCCGCGGAATTAAATGATATTAAAGAAAAAAGGAGTAAATGAAAAATATGTAAACAAAGCATGCAAACGGGACGTAACAACAAAAATAAACAAAAAAAAACCCAAATACAGCACGTCTGCTTCATGCAACAACGGCTACTACCTCCATGGGCCTTCCAACAAAACCTTGACGCAGTGCACTGTTACAGGTTTGTTACTAAATATAGCTGTACGCGCGCGACATCGGACTGCTGCTTGAAATGCGGACAAATATTGACTTTTGCATATTAATGAAGAACAATGACGTAAACTGTGAACAGCCCTATCACGTATTTTAAAACATTCATGTTCATCATTCATCCGAGCGCGTGGTGGCCAATTTGTTGACGATACGTGTGGTCACTGTCGCTTGTGCATATCTGTGGTCTGAAAATAAAGAGAATGGGGCATGGGTGAAAATTCAGTGACAGTTCAATTTTCTGTGACTGTAATATCACTGATAATACATAATCGGCGACACTGTTTTGTGTGCGATGACGTGAACGCCCAACATTCTCTAAGCTGTCAGAATTTTATGGAATGTCTCACAAGCTCTCGCAACATGTTTTGTTTTTTTTTCACTCGCTGCAAACTGCGGCATGGTGACACATTTTCTATCGTCCGATCGAATAAACTCTTGCTTTCGTGAAAATGCTGAGTGCATTTATATTTAACATTTCCAAGGACTTTCGTTTTGGCGCCAAGCGGCGTTTCTTTCCGGTTCGTCGCGCAGCAGGTATTCATTCCAGCTATGCGTCATTGTTGCAAATTAAGGATAGAGGTGAAAGGTCACGTATTGTTCAGCGGATTATCAATACTAATTTGCATACAAAAGATCTCCCAGGGACTTTACCCCACGTGGTACACGAAATTGGCGGGAAGCTCAAAAAAAGGAGGTATTAATTCGTGACTGTTTCTCTCTTCTATCGTAGCCCGGCTAGCTCAGTCGGTAGAGCATGAGACTCTTAATCTCAGGGTCGTGGGTTCGAGCCCCACGTTGGGCGCTTACAATTTTTTCATTTCTAAATAAAAAATTTACAAAAAACAGGGAAAAAAATGAAAAAAATTCTGAAACTGTTTCAGCAGTCTTCCGAGAGGAATACATTAAAAAACCCCACCACCACAGCAACATACATAGCTTTCAGATCACATCTCTTCGAAAAACAAAATATTACAATATTGGTATTTTGGGAAAAAATACTTTCATGTCTTTACTTTGCCCGTAACTAACATAGATGTTTAATATGTAGGTTAAAACATCCACAGCAGTAAAAATCCATGGAGCTACCAAATGATCCAAGAATGTTTTGCTCCATGATAAAGAAAGCTTTTTTTTAACCAAAGTTGTAAATGAAACCACAAATTGTTTTTTAGGGTTTCTGACCATCAAATACAATGCTCTGCTTGCCTTGAATTTGATATTTTGTCATTTTTTATAAATTATTGTTGGGGTATTATTTATCCTTCAGTATCTCCACCTTCACTTTTTCTCAGGAAAAAAGTCGAGACTGCGACAAATGAAGTGTTTGAAAGACATCACCTAGTGAAAGGCGATACACTGAATGCACCTTATGACCCTGAAACAGCAGGAAAGGCAAGTAACCCTTTCACCACAATGGTTTGGCCCAAACCTATTGTTATTGATGGTGATTCTGAACCTTTTCACAGATATATAGGGGTGATGTAAACAGGCTAAAAAGAGACATTTGAAATAGTAAGATTTTAAATGTTCAAAATTTCTTGCCTTTACATTGTCTGCTTGATATTTAGTCTATTTCATAAGGTCTGACACAAAAACTTTTTTTCTCGAATGAGTTGTTTTTTGTAGTCATCTCACCTTATACCTCAGAGGGATTATAACTGCAACTTTTGACAATATTTTCATTAAATTTTTGTCGTAGTAAGCTTGTACATTTTTGTCTTGTATGTTGAAATACCAAGTATTATTCTCACCATCACATTGCATTGTGTACAATATGCAGTGTTTTTGTTGACAAATTAATTCTGGTGAGAACTTAGATAATTCAATTTACAATAATAAATTACACATGTACACAGTGTATTGAGAAGTTGAACACTGCACTGAGCGTTCCAACATTATTACATGACTAGAACAGGATTGTTTTCCAAAGAAAACAAAAATGACAGAAAATACATAAAAATTACAGCTAATGGTGCCCTAACAAGCAAATGTAAAATAACTACAGCCCCTGACTTTTTTTTTATTCTAACATTTTCTCTAACAGCTTTGCATAACACTTAGTAACGAAATCAAGGCCAAGGTGAAGCAGCTGGGATTTGACAGGTAAGGGTCAAAGTTCATCATTGTTGAACGTTTGACCCCATGTCCCTGTATAAATGTCATGTCGTCCTCTTGCAGAACAATGTATATGTAACAAACTTGGTACAGAGGATAAAATATTGAATTGTACACGACATCTCAGTGGTTCAAGCCGGTGAATTTTAAAAATAAAATCAAGTCTATTCATGCCCAAGTATAAATGTCAAGTAGTGCCCTTGAAAAACAAATATGTAACAAAACATTGTACAGAGGATGAAATATGGAATTGTACAGCCTCTTACACCAATTTTGGTTGCATCAACACTACTGGATTGGAGGGCCAGTAGCTGTAACCGTCTGATTTCTTCACTATTTTTGTTTCTGTATGTCAATTACAACTTCTTGTTCTACTCCAAAAGCATGTTGACATACCAACTTTTACCACAGCATCTATGTGTAAAATGCACTGTTATTGTTTACATTTGAATTCTGGTCTAGACCAGAATTCATTTGTCAACAATAACAATGCAGTCTACACATGTACAGGCTGAGTTGACAAGCTGGATACTGTGTATCTCAACATGCTTTGGGGAGTAGAACAAGAAACTGTGGTTGACATTAAAAACAAAAATAGTGAAAAAATCATTACAGGTTACATCTACTAGCCCTTTACATGCTGTAAGTGTCCAGGCCAAATGCCTAGGTCAAGAGGTCAGAGTGAAAAGGTCAAGGGTCACCAGAGAGTGTATTCATAAAGATAGACAGATAATTACTGGTAGATTCTGATCATGATAATATGGATTAATCAAATCTAAAAATAGGCAGAATTCCTTCAAAATCTTCAGACGCACATCAAACCACACTTTGCGCACACAGTTTTTGACATTTCTGTCCCTCTTCCAGATACAAGATAGTTGTGGAGGTCACCTGTATACCATATCAAGACCAAGGTGTGAGAATGGCTAGTCGATGCCTCTGCGATGACAGAACTGATGATTTCATTTGCGTCAGATACGACTTGAACCACACTATGAAAGTTCTAGCCCTGATTTTTGGAATATATTACGAGTGATGTCATAATTTTTTCACATTTTGTTAAATAAAAGAATTTTATGAGTAAAAAGTGATGTAAGTGGCTTATCTGGTTCTCTGCTTCTGCACTGGTCCTCTTAACACTATGAGAATGTAAATTCACTTCCATGATTAAAGCACCACTGTAGGTGTACATTTAGTCTCAGACCCACTCAAAAACATTCTCTCTAATCACATTGTGTAACTGTGTGTCTTATTAATCAACAATGTGGAAAGTTCTCACATTCAATCTTCTATTGTGTGACTGCTTTGTGCGTATAACCATAGACCCTCGAGGGTCTATGGTATAACTCCGTTCAAAATTGTACATGTATAATATGTATGAAGTGTGGGTGTATGTATGTATGCATGCATATATGTATGTATACATGCATGCATGCATGTATGTATGTATGTATACTGTTAAACTATCGACAGTCGCTTGTGCCGCTGTGGTCTTTGCTATCAGTAAAGCTCAAAAATCCTGGGCACATATATACATAGTGTCTTCTACTGACTAGTCCTTGAGCCTCTAACTCTCAGTTGTCGGGAAAAGTATGTTCCAAAACACTTGCCAAAGTAGCTACATCAGTATATAGGCAAAGAAGGCATAAGGGAGCGTCAATAGTCATGTATGTATGTATGTATGTGTGTGTGTGTGTGTGTGTGTGTGTATGTATGTATGTATGTGTGTATGTATGTATGTGTGTATGTATGTATGTGTGTATGTGTGTATGTATGTATGTATGTATGTATGTATGTATGTATGTATGTATGTATGTATATATGTATATATGTATGTATGTATGTATGTATATATGTATGTATGTATATATGTATGTATGTATGTGTATGTGTGTGTGAGTGTCTGCAAATTATCAAAGCACTAACTACATTAGTTACACTGAAATTGATCTGGCCTTGTAAAACAGCAAGATAAATTGCAAATAATTTCTTTGTATTGAAAAAAAATTAGTCTTTTATTTCCTGTAAGAAACCCATACAAAACACTTTTCCAATGCTTTTCAATGGTTGCTAGTCTTGGTGGCAAGACTGAAGAACACTATGTCCACAGTGAAAAGTTTTGCAAATTAACATAATCCAAGGGGGTCCTTTACCCTTTGAGTGCTGTATTTTTTCCCACCAAAATTTTAGTGCAACATTTTACAATTTTTCTGAACTTTTCTGTAATTTTTTGATAATTTTGGACCAAATGAACACAATATTTCATCAGCCACAGTTTTTTATAACAATTTTGGCAAAAATCTGACAAAAATTGACTGATGTATATTTTATAAGGGCGACAAAAATTGACTTTGGCGCTTAAAGGGTTAAGAAAGCCACTCATTTTTGTGAAGATTTGATCCGGCAGTCTTCACCAGTGTATTCTCACAAAGAATATCATGCTGAAGTTGACTTTAAAGTGCACTTTTTCAACTACTTATATTGATTCTGACTACCACGCATAATTATCAAGTCACCTGTTTAATAATGCAAGTCATTAGCAGACAATGCGTGGTCTTACATGAGATGCAGTAATGGTATCTGCATGCATGAAAAGGTCCAGACAAACTTCCATGATATTCAGATGCCAGTCTGAGATCACCCTAATTGATGCTGTTGAGGTTTATATTCATTGGAAATGGGATTTTTTTGAAGTTACAACAGATTACTGTAGTGTCATACACCGAGAGATGCAGAGTTCAACATGCAAATATTAACCCATTGAGTGCTGTAATTTTTCCTGCCAAAATTTTAGTTCAAAATTTTAGTAATTTTTATGAACTTTTTGTAATTTCTTTGATAGTTTTGCTTTGAATGGATATCCCTTTTTATTGGCTACAGTTTTTGATCAAAACTCTGGAAAAAATCTGAAAAAAAATTGTCTTGGTTACAATGTGTGAATGTGACAAAAATTGAGTGTGGCGCTCTAAGGGTTAAACAATCATAGCTTTCAGTTTACATTTCTCCATTATAGTGATGGCAAAACAGAGATACCACTTGTCTATGGGACAGTATATGGACTGAGATTTCAGTTATTGACAGGACATGCAGCAACATTAAAAGCAAACGTACAAGTTTTCTTTATGAATGATATGTCTGCAAAAGGAGCTTGAATGTACAATTAAGCTTTGTAATGAAATTTTCACAACTATGAAAACTCTTTCTTGACTGCGTGGGCAGTTCTACAAAATTATAAATGACAGTGTTGAGGCTATTCTAGATATACAGGTACAAAAGTCAAACATTCGTGATTTGATGGCTTCACATCCTTGGGCACACTCAAACCACTGGTGGCGCTCTAACTACACATCACAAAGATGTGGAATTGTTGATGGTGAATTCATCACAGAAGGGTCATAACCAATTCAATCCAAAACAGGTCCAAACCATGGTGGTGACGAGGTTAAACTATGCCCTTTATGGCCTCAGGAATGAAAGGAAATAAGAATTTTCCTACCCTTCTTCCGTTTACCTTGTTTAAGGTAGAACGCACCTCGGGGAACAGAAATTCAGGCCTTCAAATTTTATCAATTTTCTTCTGACCTACCACTTGTGGGGGCTCGTTTTGAAGCTTTCGGCGAAAGAAAAGTTTTCATAGTCTTAGTTTTTTGAAAATCAAAAAGTTCATTTTTTATCATAGAGTTAACACAGGGATGGCGGCCATTTTGGATTTCAAATATCGAGAAATCGCAAGTTATTTGTCTCTCTAGTACCAAAGTTTGCACGGTGACCCCTGATTTTTATTCTTGCTTTGGTAAGAGAATGGTTGAAAGTTTCACTGAGGAAAGTTTGAGCAAAAGTTTAAGTCTTTCACTTTCGAGGTGCATATTACCTTAACCAAGTAAATATCGAGGATTATATTACATCGAGCTTTGTCAATACCAGTGAAATTTGTGACATCAGATTATTACTGATCATGTATCCTATTATCCAGTATTGTGGCCCCAGATATTTTCTACATCTAAAAATTCACTGCCATTGCCAAAACTATGAAATAACGGCAATAATGCACCCCTCTCTGCCAACAATGGACTCAATCGAACTTTGTATACTGTGAAGCAGAGTTACATATGTTGTGCAAAAGTTGCTTTCGTCTATTATGGGCCAGAAAAGGGTACTTAATGCAAAGTAGTAAACTATAAAAAACTTGGGTAGGCCAAAATATGATATAATTCAGGCTGCACTGAAAATACTGATTTCTGCTTTATTTCATTTTATTTTAGAAGAGTATAGGGTTGATCGTTATAAATCACCAAACTAAATAGCCTTCATTTTCAATGTGTGGCAAATCACCACGTGTGGCAAGTTGTGGGTTTCTGGGGTCTACTGATGGGAACTCTGTCAGAATGCCGCCACTGTTTGGAGAGCAGTCCTCTGGATGTTCTATTTTTGACATGCCATGCTTACAAAACAGAGTGGGGGTGCCTCTTATCCATCCACCCCTACAGTGCAGTGTTCTCTACTGCTTGCACTGGGGCCAATGGGAAACAAATTTACATAACAATATTCGATATGTATATTCTTGAGTTATGCAAATGACTTTGAGTAATTAACATATGAATAGATTTGTCAAAAAAAAGGGGGGATGTCTGCTGCTCAAAATACCCCTGGTGAAGAACCCTGCTATGTATGAAGGTATGTTAGCATGATGAAATCAATGCCACTGGCACACAAAGCCTGTATGCTGCTGTAACTAAAACACATTTCTTTGCGTAAAAAAATTATACACCCTTTTTGTGAGAGAATTACAATATTATCCATTTGCAAAACATAGGTTTAACCCTGACATTGAAAGTTACAAAGTAAAGTGACTAGCACACTCATTTTTTCTGTCTACCAGTCTGGCCTGACCACTGAAATCAGAGAGACTAAAACGTAAGTGTAGCTATGAATACCCAGTGTTTCAGAAGCATTTTTGGACAATAAGTATATTTTCAGAGTTGAACTACAGGATAATTAACTTAGAATACACCTCAAGGCCTGACATTTGGACTCAAATTCTTACAGTAGTTTTCTGGTCTACCCTATGCATGGGCTCATTTTGAATCTCATGGAGTCCTACAGTCAAAACTTTTATTTTTCACAATTGAGTTAACACAGGAATGGCAGCCATTTTGAATTTCAAACAGTAAATCTTGGGTAATTTGTATTTCTGGTACCAAAATGTGCAAAGTGACCTTCGATTTTTACGCTTGATTTTGAAAGAGAATGGGTGAAATCTTCCTTGAGGAAAATTTGTGCAAAAGTCTGTCTTTCGCTGTTGAGGCACATACTTCCTTAAAATGCCAAAAGTTATGTAACAAAAAGTCTGGGTCCCAGAGTGCATTTACCAGTTAACGTTTCATGTCACCATTTTATGGGGACATTCCCATTTCAACTGTGCTCTTACGGAATCTCTTTACAGGTGTTTAAGTAGACTATTATAGACTGGTGAAAGACTAACTCTGAGGAAATACATGTCAACATATTGTACTGCCTTTGTGCAAACTAGAAATCAAATACAAAATTTGCCACACAACGAAAAGCCACCAGGTGGATTGAAAAACAGAAGCTTAAACAACACAGGGATTACCGTCAGCATTGACGAAATATGTAACTCTTGAATAATAAGTCATGATAAGTCAAAATTCACCATTTCTCTACAAGAAATTATCAACAGCGATAGAAGAAATGCAGGTACATTCAAAGCAAATGATTAGGGCAGTGATTAAGTAATAAATGTTTTCAGTAAAATTTTGGTTCAAACTTGTATGATTGGATGATTTTCTGTAGCTGTTGTATTGGGAAACAGAACATGAGGACTATAGGAATGACTTCAGTGTCTATCCCTATGTTGGTCACTTGAGGAGTTGCAACTGGTAATTTGGTTCAACTCATATGATTGGACGTTTCATTCATCTTCTGTAGCTGCGGTACGGGGAACGGGACCGCGAACGACTATAGGAACGACTGCGGCGCCGGTCACGATATCGGTCACGCCTGTAGTCGTAGCGGTCATCATTGCGACTGCTGCTGCTCCCGTAACGGCTGCGATAACTGCTTCCGCTGGATCGGTATCTAGATCGGTCAGGACTGCGTCTGCCGAAGGCCCGGCCATCCCTGAAAAGTGACAGACACAACAATTCATGATAAACCTTTTCACTTTTGAATATCACTTGTAGAAATCTATAAAAACTGACAACAGAAACGTCTCCTTAAACTTCAAAGATAAATTGACGACTGATAAAGTTTTTCTTACGATAAGGAAGATGGCACTCTCTTAATGACACAAAGTTTCTAACAATCTATAAAATTCAATTATTGAGAGTTGAGTCTCTATGTGCGTATAGGATTTTGCTGATCCTGCAATAGGACAAACCATTTCTTCCCCATGAAAAAAGAATGCATAAGTTACTTTAAGATGAGGGGATTACGGGTTCTAACACTGCTGTACGGAGGAAATAACAGATTTGGGCACTGGTGAATACTATCTAACCTCTGCATGCAGAATAGAGTGAAGAGATATTTCAAAGAAAAAGAAATGTGTGCACATATGAAGGCATTGTGATAATCACTGACCCATGACAGTATTTTCTACAGATGTCACTTTTTTAATTTCAGTTTTGTTGTTTATTTTGACTGGCAAATATGTTTGCATGGCATTGCCGTCTTACTGGGTAATGCACATTGAAATTTGTTGTTGAATACAGGCAACGGCTAAGAGGCTTTGGAATATAAATTTTCTGGTAAATTCAAAGGTAGAAAACAACACTGGAAAACAGCAAAAGCACTCACAAAAGACCTGGGGAGGTTAACGTTTTCGCAACAAAATTAGACAATTGTCTGGGCAAAGTAAATTTAATTGCATGAGTATTATATCATGATGCTCGTAAAAACATATCAGCTGCCGCAAATATTTTCAGTTTCAGTTTTTGCATGAAGCAAAAGCATAATCAATAAAAAAAGTTGACTCACTATTCTCCACGCACAGACAATGAACAGTTCTATCACCTGTATTTTGAAAGAGTTATGACTGAAAAACAAAAAATTTCTTTCTGGGCTGGTGGTCTCTGAAGAATTTGATAGAGCCTCTCTGGATTGTTCAAATCACTGCCAAGATATTTAAATTCAGAAGATCTGACATGAAGGATTGATATTGAGGGTTTTTGATGGTATGATTGCCAATATTTTTTTTTCCATTTTGAAAACAATTGAAATGGTTGGTAACAAAATCTGAAGTCGTAAAATTCAAACTGAATATAACATTACTGAGTGTATGCAAACTTAAGGCCCCAATAGCTGCAAATGTGTAACAAACCTATCTTAAAAT
Source organism: Ptychodera flava (assembly GCF_041260155.1). NCBI lineage: Eukaryota > Metazoa > Hemichordata > Enteropneusta > Ptychoderidae > Ptychodera > Ptychodera flava. The sequence continues at coordinate 17,257,301 of NW_027248277.1, read as the reverse complement.
ATCCTGTTTTTTAAGAATTTTTTTTTTGAATAAGACCAATTAAGGACTTAAAGTGTATAACACTGTCATAAGTGTAAAAATTGACATGTAAATTCAAATGTTTAAGATCCTTTTAGATTTCCCGCCATTTTCAAAAACTAATCATGTGACAGAGAAAATAAACATTTAAACAATAAAATGTTGGCCATTGTGTGTTGCACATTCAAGTAAATGGCATCATGCTTGCTTTTTATCCATGTCTATTTGCAGGAAATACTGCATTTTTTGTACTTTTCTGCGGGGGCACCATTTGATGAGTATGGCACCTGTTTGTTATTTAACCTGTTAAAATGCATAGGCATGGTCCAAATCAGTGAACAGTGATACTTCTATACATGTCCTGCAGTTAGCACATTTACATGAACCAACTTTGGTTTGAAAATAAAATCATGAAAATAATGCATAAATTCACAGCTATTGGGGCTTTAACAGGGATTCATCTCTGAAATATTGACACAGGCACACAGAAACAAAGATTATAACAAAAATTACATCAAATAAAAATTAAAGTATTGGCTATGACTATGAAATTTGGAAATGGATACAGTGACTATCACAATGCATTGGAAAAGAAAGGGGTGGGGGAGGGGGCTGTCTGTTGTTGCAAAAATTGACATACCATAGTATCAATACTTACTGTATTGTCTTGAACTCAAGATATTGATGTCACACAATAATGATATATACCTATGATATGGCTCACACTTCACAGTATGGCATGAATTTTTAATAGCAAACCCATGTACCACGGGGATTTGTATGCTTGACAAACTCAAGCTGTGTCACTGGGCTGGTGGTATAGATATGCTTCACGATGAGATAGATATAATGGATTCGTAATATTTCTAAATAACGTCCTGGTAAGTCCATGCTTGTTTGATAAACTTGATCGGGGACAGCAAGATATACATGATAAGATAACTACAAATAGACCTATTTTCGGCCGCCAATTCTCGATAATATCACTGGGGGAAAGACTGAACAAACAAACAAACATTTACAATGTAGCCGTTCAATCAGAAACAGCAGTCTCAAAACAAGACTGTGAAAAAAAAAAGAATGCAACAAGAAAAATCAACAGAGCATGAAAGTTTAAATATATAACATGTGAAAAGGAAGTTGTATTCAGTGAAAGTCACATGTGTTGTGAATATGGTTCAAAAACACCATACCGGTACTTTCGCAAAAATACACATCAACGTGCACTCAAAGATGGTGTAGCACTCGTAGTGCCCTGACTGTACAATGTGTGCACTTGAATACGTGCTTATAAATGGAAATCATTTGTCACAGATGCGACAGAAATAACGTCTTTTCTCTTCAGTAAATGCCTTCTCGGTTTCATTACCATTCAAACGGGTACTTTTCAAATGTTTTATACGGTATGCACCATCCTTATGAATATTCATGATACAATAGCTAAAAAGCTGCTTACGATCCGTTCAAATTCCTGCTCAACTTTTTTTGCCCGTAGATGAATTCCCAAAACTTTACCAAAATACTGCATGCTTCCATTTCAACATCCTCAAATCAGAGTTAAGATGTCCCATGATCCCTTGCTGTGCCACAACAAATGTATATCTTTGACTATCTTCATCTGTTTTATATTCATGCATGCTAACCATACCTCAGCATGGAGTGTTGTTCAGAGTCCTTGCTTTTATTCTTTTTAGCAGATAGTGTGATAGTGTAAACGTATTTTGCGTATCATACCAATTAATTTGGAAGTTTGCCTTCAGATGTGACTCAGCAGATAGAGCGGTATACTTCTACAAACTTGATCGCATTTCTCTGTGTTTCACAATTTACTCTGTGTATTCTGTATTTTCAACACAGTTATAATTTAAATTGTTCATTATTAAATTTTTGGCACAATTTTTCAAAATGCTGCTGGAGTTTTGACGTCAAGTGAACACAGCAAAGCACCACGGAATTAATTTACAAATATTTCCACTGTCTTGTCTTGTACCGAACTTGAGGTTCACATACTTCAAATGACAAACTTGTATATTTTTCTGACTCACCTGAAAGGTGCCCTGTTAAACGGAGTATAAAACAAACGTCGTGGTTTTTCATAGTTGGCACTCAGAGGCGGCGGTTCTTTATCACGCTTTACATATTCTTGAAACCCCACGTCGTCTTCAGTGAATCTGTTGGCGAACAGCTCTTCCAGACCCTTTATGATTTTCTCTCGCTCTGCTTTCTTAGCCCTGGTGAACTCTTCGTCTGATCCAGAACTGCTGCTGCTGCTGCTGCTCGAGCGGCGATGGCTATCGCGGCGCTTGTCTGGAGTCCGGCTGCGACTTTTGCTCCGGCCTCGCCGTTTTTCTGGAGATCGGCTTCGGCTGTGACTTCGTGCCCGGCGTTTCTCCGGAGATCGGCTGCGGCTTTTACTTCTTGTCCGGTATTTGGCGGGTGATGGGCTGCGACTTTTGCTCCGAACTTGCCGTTTTTCCGGAGACGGGCTTCGACTGGGACTTCGCGCTCGGCGTTTCTCCGGAGATCGGCTGCGGCTCTTACTTCTTGTCCGGTACTTGGCGGGGGGAGATCGGCTGCGGCTTTTGCTCCGCGCACGGCGTTTCTCCGGAGATCGGCTGCGGCTTTTACTTCTTGTCCGGTACTGGGCGGGGGGAGATCGGCTGCGACTTTTGCTCCGCGCACGGCGTTTCTCCGGAGATTTGCTACGACTTTTGCTCCGATCTCTCCGCTTTACAGGAGTTCGGCTACGACTTTTTGCACGGCGTTTGTCCGGAGATTTGGAATGGCTTTCGCTTCTTGTACGGCGTTTATACGGAGATCGGCTGCGGCTTTTGCTGCGACCTCGCCGTTTTTCTGGAGTTCGGCTTCGACTTCTTGCGCGGCGTTTGTCAGGAGATCGGCTTCGACTTCTTGCGCGGCGTTTGTCAGGAGATCGGCTACGACTTTTGCTCCGAGCTCGTCTGTTTACAGCGGGGGATCGGCTACGACTTTTGCTCCGAGCACTACTGCGCCTCCTTTTGGGCGTTCGGCTCCTACTACGGCTCCGGCCTCGCCGTTTTTCGGGAGTCCTGCTGCGACTCCTACTACGAGCACTTACGCGTCGTTTTCTCGGTGATCGGCTACGGCTTCTCGTTCGCTTCTTGTCCGGGGTTCTGCTTCGGGATCTGCTGCGGATACTTGCACGTCGTTTTCCGGGACTTCTGCTACGAGCACGCCTCCTGTCGGGACTTCTGCTTCGACTGCGAATACGCTTTTTCACCGGAGTTGTGCTTCTACCCCTGCTCCGAGACCGTCGTTTTTCCAGTGATCGGCTACGGCTCCTACTTCTGGCGTAACGCTTCACAGGAGACAGGCTCCTACTTCTGGCCCGTCGCTTTTCGGGACTCACGGGCATGTTGCTGTCGCGATGAAATCGGCTGCACAAGCTCACCGCACTGAAACCTGCAAAATATCTGGTAAACCGAGACGTGAACGAAGCGCAAAGGCACTTATTCTGCACTAATGTCAGTCAAAGTAAATATCAAGACCGACTAAGCGGCTCGCAGTGTTTGTTTTGCTGCAAATTTTGCTATTTTTGCGCACTCAAGAATTCTGGTACATGTATATCAAACTACAAGCGACCATGTTGAATATTACCCATAAGTCTTCACTCTGTGGAGTTGAAGAGCGCGTGCGCAATAATACTGAGGTCCAGTCTGCGGCCTTCGCCGGTAAGTATATACGCTCTGTCTGAGAACGTATTCATTCATTTTGGAAATCAATCAACTACGGTTGTTCCTTTTCGACAAATCGAAGAAACTTTGGATTTATTTTAGTGCAGACGTTTCACAGAACATCTCAGAACGGTGTAATCTAAAAACTTGTAGGCAAGTTGTCACTTTCATTTACACAGAAGTTCTTCCACTGTATGAATATGTACAGTACACACGGTTACAATTACATTCAGTATACGTGTATCATAATGTATATCACAATCATAGCCCAGCTGTCTTATACCATATGGTAATTTTATGTTAATTATAACACAATATAGATCAAATTATTAACTTTTCAAACGACGAGAAATGAAAAATGTCCTCCCATTGTTAGGTTGGTTTGGTATAGTGGCTATTTTTGCTCAGAAGTTCGTTTCCCAACAACCCTCCCCCCCCCCCCATGCCCACAGCTGGTTGGTTGGAGAGGTCATTGTACAGTAACTAAAACAAGGCATTATTCCTGCATGCACCATATTTGCAGCTCCAAGCGCCTGTGGGATACCCGTCTCATTCTATTCATTATCATGTTCATGAAACTAAAATAGACAAACAGTCACCACCAAAACCAAAATATCAACGTGACTTTATCAACCATCAAGTAGCTTGTTGAATTTTGTTGTTTTTGAAAATACAACCTGACCTGTTCATGTCAGAGTAAATGTTTTATACTTTTTAAAATGTCATTTACAAAGTGTACATATTACTTAAAGTACAAAGCAATGTAGCATAAAATTATAGTAATATGCATTCATTGCCAAGTAGAAATTATTGGATAATTAATTCACTGGTACCCGCAAAATTTTTTCTCTGAAAGAGCACTCATTATTACTATGTCTATGATGATTAGATGGCTACTGTGTGGTTATCTAGGACCCTATAACCCCATTTTTCTGTACACATGTCCAACTACACCATTGAAAACTGTGGATTTGGGATAAACTATTCTGAAAGAAAGGTAAAGCCCAGGCATCTGCATCCAAGTCTGTGTATAGATTCTCAGTGCAAGGTGGCACCTGGTGTAAACAAGCAAGTATAAACTGCATACAGACCTAATAAGCGTTATTTGAGTACTGTCAGATTTCCCCAATAAGCTGAAGTGAAAGATAATTATCACATGTGTGAAGCAAAATGGCAGAAAATCAGAAAATTGTTTCCTATTTAATCAAATCAGACAAGAAATACGTTCACCTCATAGGGTTTGATCATTGTCCACAGTGAATAATGAATTTAAAAAAAATTGTAGTCTGGACCAGAATTCACTTGTCAACAATAACATTGCAGTCTATACATGTACAAGCTCAGTTAACAAGCTGAATATTGTATATTTCAACATCTTTAAGGGAGTTGAACAAGAAACCGTAGTTGACGTACAACACAAAAATAGTAAATTGTCAATGATTCTATTACAGTGGCCAAATATGCAGACTCTTACATTGAGTATGGTGCAGTATTGCTGGATTCTTAGGAAGCTAATAGCTAGGTTAGCCATATGAAGCTTACTTTTAGCTTTTCCTTGCTATTCAAGCTATTCTAAATTTCCACAGGACACAGCCTTTCTTAGGGAGCTGGGTAGCTTGCTACCAGTCAAACAATGGAGACTTTAGCTGCTGTACAGTAGCTCTAGGTTTTAACCTAGGTATTTCAGTCTGACGCCAACCAACCCAAATACCCAGGCAAAACCTAGAGCTACAGTACTGCAGCTATGGTGACTTCTGAGAAGGGCTTGCTATTCAGCTATTCAAGCTATTAACCATTTTTGGTCACTATTAGCCACCAATAGCAAGCTATAAGCCTGACAACTACTTAAAAAGAAAGTTACTAGGGTGACCTTCTATTAGGAATTGTTTTCATTCATGCAAGTGGTTTAAGTTTCTACTAACCATGGCACAAGGCATTCCTTCTGCATTGAGAGCTAAAGAAATCAAAATGTGTGCATAGTGAGAATTTTTGTTCACTGGCATGAAAAAAGGAAAACAAAATGATCAGGATAACTTTGTTATTGATAGAACCAAGAAAATAATATAAAGTCACACGGCTGATTGAATGGTACAGTTGTTACTGTCAATGATTTTCTGTTTGTAAAGAATTCATGTGATTGCATGTCAGGACATTTATATAAAGATCTGATTAAGTAACAGTGACAGGTTTTTCATTTATCTTTTGTTCAGAGCCATAAATATGCATATGTGTTGACGCTGAAAAAAAAACTATATGTAGAAGACAAGTACTTACACAGGAAGTTACAAAAGTATTTGGACGATAATAATCATCCTAGAGCTACGCAGGTCACATTAGGTGTTGTTAAAGGTTGAGTTCTGTATTAAATAAATGGTTAACGAGAATATGGATAGAACCAGAGATCCTCCATACAGGTGTGTTAGAGAGGACTGTGGTAGAAGTGAGAAAGTAATATCAAATGTCAGGTTGCTTTTATACCTAATTGCATTGTGCATTACTCTGTACATGTCTGGCTTCAACAGCTGAATGGCCAGTAATTTTGGTATCAAGCAGAATAGCTGAATAGCTGCACAACATCCTTGAAGCAGCTATTATTGTCTCCAACATGTCCCAAACATAATAGCTGAATAGCTGCTAATTATTGTTGCACATCTTCGTAGCTGACTAGCTGCTAAATATGTCAAAGTTGGCTATTTGGTAATCCACTAATAGCTGACTAGCTGCTAAATATGTCAAAGTTGGCTATTTGGTAATCCACTAATAGCTGACTAGCTGCTAAATATGTCAAAGTTTGCTATTTGGTAATCCAATTATAGCTGACTAGCTGCTAAATATGTCAAAGTTTGCTATTTGGTAATCCAATTATAGCTGACTAGCTGCTAAATATGTCAAAGTTGGCTATTTGGTACTCCACTAATAGCTGACTAGCTGCTAAATATATCAAAGTTGGCTATTTGGTAATCCACTAATAGCTGACTAGCTGCTAAATATGTCAAAGTTGGCTATTTGGTAATCCACTAATAGCTGACTAGCTGCTAAATATATCAAAGTTGCTATTTGGTAATCCACTAATAGCTGACTAGCTGCTAAATATGTCAAAGTTTGCTATTTGGTAATCCAATTATAGCTGACTAGCTGCTAAATATGTCAAAGTTGGCTATTTGGTACTCCACTAATAGCTGACTAGCTGCTAAATATATCAAAGTTGGCTATTTGGTAATCCACTAATAGCTGACTAGCTGCTAAATATGTCAAAGTTGGCTATTTGGTAATCCACTAATAGCTGACTAGCTGCTAAATATGTCATAGTTGGCTATTTGGTAATCCAATTATAGCTGAATAACTGCTATATCCTGAGTCACAGTGTCGAGGCTGTAAATCCTTGTGGCTAAATAGCTGCTAAATATCCCAAAGCTGGCTATTTTGGCAATCCAGCAATCCTGCACCTCCATGACATCAAAAAGACCATGCATTTAACAGCGTGGTTTAATTCTATCTCTTTTATTCCCTAGGTGTAAATTTCTGTCATTTCAAACTTGAAAGAAAGATGTTTCACAGTAGTACACAAAAAAAGTCCTGGACGTTCCACAATGAAGCCGAGGTCAATAAACTGAGGCAAGAAAATATACAGACGTTTGTCGAAAAACACAGAGGGGACTTACAGGTTAGTATTCCCGCCTAAAACTGCATATTGACCTTGTTCTTTGTCAATGATTTATTTGTGTGTATATCTATTGATATTGACCTTTGATAACTTCCTTTATAATTTGATTTGCATATTTAAATGATGACCACCAGGAAGTGCATACAAGTACTGTTCTGTTGCACTTTAAACATTGGTATTTTCGCTCTATCCTGCATTCATTTGTGATATTGACCTGTGAAATATTACCAGCTAGAGAAAAATTCAATTTTTGACTTTTCAAGTTCAATATACAGTTATGATGTAGAGGCAATAAGGTATACCACTCGATTTTGACCACTTCAACTCCATATATGAACTTGCTATCAATTGTGCATATATGTCATAAACTGGTCAAAATCTCGTGGTATACCTTTGCAAGGTGTAGTTTATTGCACATTATATCGTACCAGTATATTGATGTAGCAAATACAGCGATGTAATTGGTCAAGACGCGAAAAGAACCCTGGTTTTGCAATATAGCATGGTTGGTACATGCTTGAGCTCTCAGCAAGAGCAAAAATCCTTTTTGACGTTCCATGCCAGAATTTCAATACACAGTTATAATATGATCATAACAGACAACCTCAGCTATGGGTACACCATTGGATTTTGACCAGTTCAACTCTATTACACACATTTGCTATTGCTCACACATATGTCATGAAGTGGCCGAAATCTTGTGGTGTACAGTTGCTGGGTGCAGTTTATTGCTAATTTACCTTCCTTTCACCAACACAGGATGAAAATATCAGAGATCATTTCTTAACATTCCAAGAGGAGAGACTTCTATGCAGGCATTATGAACATTTATTGCGTGACTTCTGTAGGAAATTTGAGCCACCCATGCCACCAACAGTCATGGTAAGCTATATTACCCTTTCACCACCATGGTCTGGCCCAAACCCATTGTTATGAATGGTGATTTTGGACCTGTTTACTGGCAATTGGGGATGAACAGGTTAAACATTATATAATATGATTTTTTTCCGACTATTTTTGTTTATAATGTCTACTACAGATAATGTCTACTATAGTTTCTTGTTCTACTTCAAAACTATATTGTGATACAGGGTATTTAGTTTGTCAACTCATTCTGTACATGTGTAGACTGCATTGTTATTGTTGACAAGTGAATTCTGGTCCGGACTAGAATTCAAATGTAAACAACCACAGTGCATTTTACATGTGTAGACGCTGTGTTGATAAGCTGAAAGGCTGGTGTTTCAACATGTTTTGAGGAGTAGAACAAGAACTTGCAATCCAAATAAAAAAAAAAGATAGTAAGGAAAATCGTCAAAAGTTATAGCTACTGGCCATTTAAGTTAGTTACAGTTTCACCGATGCTGACCCCTTTCACCACCATGGTTTAGTCTGAATCCATTGTTATCAATGGTCATCATGGACCTGTTCACAGAGGATTAGGGGTGTACAGGTTAAATAACTATTTTTGAAAAGCCGACACATTGACATATACCGGTACTATTAAATCCAATTACAACAAGAAACCATATTTTTCATTTTAGAAAAAAAGTAACTGGAAACCATTGATCTTTCACTTGACTGTGGTATGAATTACTTTCATGCACTCCATTATCTTTGAGAAGCAAACCAAAAACAGAATTGATCACTTTTTACTGGAGAAGAAAATTTTCAAAAAAGTGTACTCTGCAGAAACCAATGAATATAACTTTTTACTCATCTCAAGTTGTGACCTCAATGGTGTTCAGATTTGACAAGATATTGAATTTATCCATAGTCGGAAAACAACCTTCAGAAATATATTTCACATCGTGTAATTTGGCCAAAGCAAATTTGGATCTGTTTCATTTGATTTCAACACTTCACCATTTGTCCTGTGCAAGATGACCATTTGTCTGAATTACTGTTCCTGTATTTTGTCTTACTTTGTATTTCTCTGTGTCATGGTTGTATATTTCATATCTGTTTCATTGTTGTATATTTCGTATCTCTGTTTCATTGTTGTATATTTCAAACCTCTGTCTCATGGTTGTATATTTCAAATCTCTGTCTCATTGTTGTATATTTCAAATCTCTGTCTCATGGTTGTATATCTCAAATCTCTGTCTCATTGTTGTATATTTCAAATCTCTGTTTCATTGTTGTATATTTCAAATCTCTGTTTCATTGTTGTATATTTCAAATCTCTGTCTCATGGTTGTATATTTCAAACCTCTGTTTCATTGTTGTATATTTCAAATCTCTGTTTCATTGTTGTATATTTCAAATCTCTGTTTCATTGTTGTATATTTCAAATCTCTGTTTCATTGTTGTATATTTCAAACCTCTGTCTCATGGTTGTATATTTCAAACCTCTGTCTAATGGTTGTATATTTCAAATCTCTGTCTCATTGTTGTATATCTCAAATCTCTGTTTCATTGTTGTATATTTCAAATCTCTGTTTCATTGTTGTATATTTCAAACCTCTGTCTCATGGTTGTATATTTCAAACCTCTGTCTCATGGTTGTATATTTCAAATCTCTGTCTCATTGTTGTATACTTCACATCTGAGTCTCATTGTTGTATATTTCATATCTCTGTCTGATGGTTGTATATCTCATTATCTCTGCAGGCAACTGCTTGTACCTACTTGAAGAGGTTTTACATCCATAACACTGTCATGAACTACCATCCTAAGTGGATCATGTAAGTAATTGTTGTTTCCAGTTGAAGTTGTCTTGGTACAAATCTATTGTGTTCTATGGAAAAGTTGGACATCCAAGAAAAGAAATTGAAGAGCTGAAGGTAGTATGCACCTCGGGGACAGATATTTAGGCTGGCAAACCTGTACAGTCCTTTTTTGCCTACCACTTTTGGGGGTTCATTTTAAAGCTCATTGGACAAAAATTAGATTTTACGGTCTGCTTTTTATGAAAACCAAAAATGTATTTGTTTCCCATAAGGTTAACACAGGGATGGAAGCCATTTTGAATTTCAAAAAAAGGTAAATTTAAGGTAATTTGTGTCCATAGTACCAAAATTTGCTCAGTAACCCCTGAGTTTCATTCTTGAGGTTGAAAGAAAATGGTTTAAAGTTTCCCATTGGTTGGTTTTAGCAAATATTTACGACTTTCAATTTCAAGGTTCATGCTACATGTTCCTTATATGTAGCATAGTTGAATGTTGTCTGTTTTGTAAATTTATTTCTGCACTTGGTTTTGTGGTTTTTCAATGCCACAGGAAGTTTGGCTAAATGAGTCCCATCACCATGGCCATCACCTTGGTATATTCACTGTGGAAAAGCTCCCTCTTGTGGTTGGTTAATTCAAAGTTAACTCTGGCAAGAGTTGGTGGCTTTCAGCTGAAAGTGGTGATATTGGCAACATCTCTGATTTTAAATTGAAGGTTAAACTTGCAGGTTTTTGCCAATATGAAGTTAGCAGAAATCCTGTATATCATAAAACGTAATTGATAATGATCCATGATATCTTTGGAGGGGTGTCAGGATGCTGATGTGCAAAAAAAGTTTTTACATTTAATATTGAACATGCTTTTTGGAGTAGCTCAAGAAACTAGTTGACATGAAAAACACAACTTGTGAAAACAGGTCATTATCAATGACATGGAAATGAACTGAGAAACCATTGATGGAAATGATGGTCATATTGGATTGTATCACAAAACAAATCAACGTGCATATGTATGACATAAGGAGTAATCCTGGTACCAAGTTTGAATGAAATCGCTCCAGGCATCTCAGATATCTGCGTGAATGGACAGATGGACAGTTATCAAACACAGGAAACTAAATGGCCACCAAGTGGCCATACATATTACAAAACAAACAAACTGCATATGTATGACATAGGGAGTAATCTTGCATCCCTGAGAAGTTGGTGCAATCAGATGCATGGACAAAGGCATGGATGCACATACTGACACACAGATATGACCAAATCAATCAGTCTTCCCGAACTTTGTCCGAGAGACTATTAAAAATGAGCTATTAGGCTCTTTAATTACCTACGGACAATAATGTCTGTCATTTTATTTCAGGATGACATGTGTGTACCTAGCCTGCAAAGTTGAAGAGTTCAACGTATCCATCATGCAATTTGTCGCAAATTTACAGGAAAACCGAGAGAAAGGAACAGAGCTGATCCTGAACCATGAACTACTCTTGATGCAACATTTGAACTTTCACCTCATTGTGCATAACCCATTCCGGCCACTAGAGGGCTTCCTAATAGATATCAAGGTACAATATGATTCACATGTAATTTGAATAACATTGATACATTGTTTGTATTTTTAGCATCAACAAGGCCTCACTGATGGTGTATATGGTGGTTTCAATCAGGTTTGAACTCACAACGTACGGTACCCAGTCACCCAGCAGAGAAGCCACCGACATAACTGCTCTGCCAAAATCTCCAATCTCAAAAAGATTGGTTCAATAACTGAGCTAAGTTGTTACAATTTTTCTGACTGCAACCCCTCCACACGCTGCAGTGTTATTACTGTTTTGATAACAATCAAAATCAAAATTACTGGCCTTGAACATGTTTCTGAGCGTTTTGGTTATTTTGCAAAATGGACAACATTTAAGTGTCAAATTACTTCATCTCCTGGTTTAGTTTTAACTTTTTGAATTGTCACAAGTCACATAATCTTCTGTTTATAAGGTTGAATTGTTTTCATCCCATGGTATCACTTAGAAGTGTAACAAATTAAAGTCAAAATACTGAAAAGTAGCAAGTATAATTTTGATGTTTAAGAACAAACATCAATATTCAGACTGTTGATAGGCATTGAATAGATCACTTTTCACATCAAATGGAACTTGTGAAAGATTGTTTGGTCCTCAACGTCATAATGACAGTATATAGGACATAGGTAGACTAAATTCAGGGTTATAAATTGTGAAGTGCGAGGGTCAGTCCCACCATAGTGTTCACCTCCTTCCCTGTGAACAGGTCCGCAATCAGCATTGATGACAATCGGTTTGGCCCAAACCATATTGTTGCATACTGGTGAAAGGGTTAAAGTCACATGAACTGCAAATGCTCCTATTCAGAGATGTTTACTCAAGTATAATTATCCACTGAGTGGGACTGCATAGGGAGGTTTCAGTAAGACAAATAATAAACGGGTGCCGCACCCAAATATGGCCGCCTCCATACAACTACATGATAAACAGCATAAATGGTGCATGTACACATTTGAATCTTTACAAATACAACATGGTGCAACCCACTGAAAGGACGGGAAAGGGATTCACTCCACTTTGACAAAAAATTCTCTGTTTTTCACATAATATGGCAAGATTTTGAAAATGGAGGGAAATTTAAAATGAACGAAAATCTGTTCAATTTCCTGCCTATTCTGCCACAGCGAACGTTATTGAGGCATTAATGACTACCGTTATATCGTTCAATTTGCAGATTGCAATGAATATCAAAGAAATTGGAGGTACCTGAGGTTAGACAGAGTTGCAGCTCATGGGCCTTTAACAGGACTGGGAAAGAAACTTTGTCAGGACTTCTTTACTAATTTTAAAACAGCTTTCCAAGTCTAAATACCAGTAAATTTCTTTAAAACTTACAAATCTTGAAAGGTCAAAGGTCAGGGTTTATTGACAAAATATGCTAATGAAACAACCTGTCCTTTTATAACAGACGCGAGTACCGGCCATCAGTGATGCTGAAGCGCTCAGGAAATCAGCTGAGGAGTTTCTTCTGAGGTCCTTGGCGACAGACATTTGTCTTTTATTTACACCATCACAGGTAAAGTTTTCTACAGGAGTTGTTGAGCTATATATGTAGACACTTTATCATGAAATTTAGATTTCTACAGAAATATTGTTCACAAAATTATAAAAAGACTTGTCTCTTTCTCTCTGTAATTTTATCCTACCGGTACACTGCTTGCAAAACAGAGATTCAGGATTTGTGCAATAACTGATCTAACAGTAATTGATGTAACAAATTGCATTGGTTATGGTTCTCAAACCTTCCAAGGATGTTTGCTGTTTTTGAACAACATTGGCCATAGGCTGTTTTTGTGACCCCAACATGACCCTATACTTTGGTAGTTTTTGGGAGCACTGCATGCAAATTTCATCATTTTGCAGAGACAAAAACTATAGATTTTTGACCAAAAATAAGTGGAATGTCAATCAGTACGAAGTCTAGGGCATTGGTTGACTTTATAGAATGGTACATCAAACTGGTTGACGGATCTCAATGAAAATACAAGTTCACTTTTCCAAGAGTGACCACTGCCACAGGTTTAACTGTATCTGAACATGCACAACAAAAACATACACAGCATTCATCCATGTTCTTTCCCATGTATCATGAAACTTTTACATATCACGGTTAGCTTAACAATCCATACATGTTGAAACAAAGTTACAAACTGTTTACTGTGTTTTTGTTCTACAGATAGCATTAGCTGCCATACTTCACAGTGCATCAAAACAAGGGGCAAATTTAGACAGGTCAGTCCAAATATTGACACTTATCTGAACCCTAACCCTGGCCAAGGTATGTCTGGTGATAAGTGTCCAGAGGGTGACCTTCCTCATACCATACAGGAGGATTTTATATAACTAATCTTATTCTAGGACAGTTACCCCCTGGATATGTACTCCCATATGTCATTTAATCCTCTTCTCCCAAGTGGTATGTACATTGTATTTCTATGGTTTGCTGGTGGCGCCCGGTAGAAAGAGGATTACATATCTAGGTGGTGATCATCTTTATACTGTGCTAGGAGATTTTGTATAACTTACGTCATTTGTGGACAGTAACCCCCTGGATATTTACACTGTGTATCACTTAAATGTCCAGGGGGTGACCTTCCTCATACTGTACAGGGGATTTTGTATAGCTCATTCTAGAAACAGACACCCCCCCCACCCCCGCCCTGACATTTATCCCACATTAAACTAACCTTACCCTTACCCCAACTAGGTGAGGGTGTTACAATATCCAGGGGGTGAGCTTCTGTATACTATTAAGGGGACAAGGGAATGAATGATATGCCTATATACCGATACATGATATAGCTAACATTCTTCTTGGATGCCCAAAAGCAGTCCCTGGAGGGTAACGTGAACCATGAAATTTAAAACAAATCAAAGGATTAAAACATTTTAACATTTTTTAAATCAAAATACATTATCATCATTTTAAGGTTAGTCATTTTTATTTGCACCTTATATATATATATATATATATATATATATATATATATATATATATATATATATATATATATATATATATATGAATTGGCAAAATCTCTAACAGATTTATCGTTTTCAATTTGCATGTCTTGTCAGGTTTGCAGGGCTCGACATAAGCGCTAGCCCGAGGCTGGTAAATTTCAAGAGGACTAGTAAAAATGTCTTCGGAGGTAGTCCTGCGGACTAGTGCAATTTTTCCATAGTTGTCCAGGAAAGTTTATCGATCCAAAACTAATGGGATGCCAGGCCACTCATTCGATGAGAATGAACCAAGCCTCAATCATTTTAAAAATAAACTAACTTTTACTCAAACAAATTGGACCATGAAACAGTAAAGCAAACTTTATTGATCACCAACTTAAAATGAAACAGTTTACCTGCTACGGAGAATCAAATTGTACTGTACATGCCAGTAACATGGCCCCGGGAAACATGGCTCAACGCTGAGCATCAAACGGAATTGTCTGCACGTTGTGTATTTTGGTTTGCTTGAAGCTCATCACTTCGCCTAAAAACATGAGCAACCCCACAATTTCGTTCAAACACTGTGTCCTTGCCTTTCAAAGAAGATTTATCTCAAGATTTCTTCAGGGGCATTCCCAAACAACACCTCCGATCGTTCGCAGCCAGCGTGACCCTGCTTTAGAATGCCTCCACATGCTGACCACCATATATAGTCAAGACCCCCTAGCTTGATTGAAACTGATCTTAAAAAGAGCCATCCAGCTTGCCAAAACAGTGCTATGGCAAATGCTACTGCTTGTACAGGTGAGGGAATTCCTCACAGATAATAACTTGGTGCTAGCAACGTATTGTTTTGACATTTTAGCGGAAAAGTGTAAATTATTGGGGCAATAATAGTGAAGTGAACCTTATAACAGTAGTGAAAAAACGACGTATGAAATTGGTGTATCAGACTGTTGTATCCAATCACTTCTGGGAGTCATTGGTTATTTTTGTGCTAATCACATTTTGTTACCAGTAACTGGCAAAAACTCATAAAAGACACCAGCACATGAAATGGTAAAATGCAACATTTTTACTATTGAAAACTAAATTTTTCACAAACCATTATTACAAATGAGAGGTCCTCCCCACAAGCTGGTCAATTTTAAAATGTGATATATGTCAAAAATATGAAGGCACTCCACAGGAACATTTGTGAATGGCTGTATGAATTTCAGTTCTGGAGAAACAAATCTGTCCTCACCATGAACAAACATGTTCTTTACAAATTAGTGGTGCACTACCTGAGCTATGAAGAATTTTCCAACAAATTCATCCCTACGTCTGATTTTATTCTTGATGGCAATAGGCTATTTTCATGACCTCTCCTCCTACACATGACATTTCATTCAGGTTATTTTAGTGGTTTATATATGATTCAAAGTTAAACATTTTGCAGTAAGCAAATGTGCTAGTCTTGCATGAAAGTTAGTTATTGGGTTTAAAAACCTTTGCGACAAAAAATATGAGAATGGTCATATACACCTCTTTACAACATGAGAGCAACATTTGGCTTTGCTTGAGCAGGACTAGTAGATTTCATTTAGGACTACTAAAAATGAACTGCTACTAGTCCTTCGGGCTAGTGGATGATTTGACCTTGCGTCGAGCCCTGGTTTGCATATGGAACATATGGCATCGTAGAAAAAACAGCAACACTGTCAACGTCTTTCGTATCATTCACCCATAGCAAAGACCTTCATTTATAACCCTAACATGAGGTACCAATGAAATTTTTCTTGCCAACCATGTATACTTGGTGGCCAAAAGGCAGTCCTACCTGGCACAGTAAACCACGTAATTTAACAGATATAAAAATACAATTATTTTGAACAATTCATTTTAAATGTCATTTATTGATGATGTTGATCATATTATTGTGCAGCTTTCCACAAAATTTCATAAAAATTCATCAAATTCTCTAACAGTTACATTGTTTTTTCATTTTCCATGTTTTATCAGTTTCAAATATGGCACTGTTTACATGTGACATAACAGAAAAAAACTGCACTGCTTTGAACTTCTATATGCGCCTCAGCAAAATCCCATATATGTGTAAAATTTTCTGGCCAACCAATTATGCCTGGACACTATTTACAGCCTGTTTTGAGTCCGGCGGGAAAACTAATAGACTAACCTGGCATTGTCAGAGAAACCAAATTGTCAACTGACAGACAACTGTGCACAGATTTATACTGAAACACAGAAATATGCAATTCACAACAGGTTATATCTCTTGAATGCAGTAATTGACACAAAAATCGCTGATTTCTTTCAAAATTCTAAAAGTAAACAAAGAAAGCATTCTACAGACCATGATCACAACTCTTTACGATTTTATGCTTGTACAAACAAGTGAATAAAAAACAAACAAAATAATTTTTGTCAAACAATTGAAAACTTCAAGTCATTGGAGTAAATGCAAAGATGTATGTCAGAGTTGTTCATCGATTTACCAATGATGCAATGGTAAACTCAATTTAGGACTTGTATAGAAGTTTAATTTAAATATGAAAAAACCAAGTTTTATTATTATTTTTGACATTTTCTGAAATTTAAACCTGAGAATCCAATACTGATGTAAGGAAGTAAATTTTCTTCAACTTGTTGCAGTATCTTGTGTATTTTTATATTATTATCAAATTGTGATGAAATATTGAAATAACTCATCCATTTATCACCTTCATTCACCTGATTTACAATTCCAGTCTTACCCATCTCTACTGTGACCGATATCAATCAACAAAACAGTCTGGTAAAATTTATTGTGATGTTATCACTGTACAAACACTTTGATGCAGTGATTGTCCCTGTCAGCTACAACCACCCTGCAAGATACATCATCTGTCAGTGCTATACCAGAGGGGCAGTTCAGCCCATCCCTATCACTATCAATACGACAAACAAACTTACCACTACTCTCAAACTTCAGTACACTACTAGGGATCACAGTAGTAACATAGACATATTTATCATTTTCAATTGCTATTCCCTTGGGATATCTCATCTGACCATCCCCACTCTGACAATCAAAGGAATACAAATACTGGTCATGTGCATTGAATACCTGGATACGCTTGTTAATGCAATCTGCTACAAATACCATTCCAGTAGTTGCTACGACTACACCCCAGGGACAATTAAATTGCCCTTGACCTTTACCTTTTGAACCGAATGACCTAAGGTATTTGCCATGTTGTGTATAAACCCTGACACAATGCCCATCCCTGTCTGTAACATAGACATTGCCATCTACAGGACTAATCCCAATACCATGTGGATCTTTCAACTCATTTTGTCCAAAGTATCTGATGACATGTCCATTCTCATCACTGACAACTACTTGCTTATTGTTGTAATCTAAACTATGGTATGCATTGTCACTTGATATAGCTATATCACGTGCTGTGAAAGAATGTTTGAATTTCAAACTTTTCTTAAACTTTCCCTCTCTGGTGGTTATCTGCAACCTATTATTTCCTGTATCTGCAGTGACAATGTCTCTGTCTTTGTTTATGGCCACACTCCAGGGTTCATTGTACTGTTCCTCAGCACTTCCTTCACTGCCAATGGTCTTCACCAATCCTTTGATGACAGGTATGATGACAGGACAGCCTGGTATTGGTTGATCTCCTATTGTCATGGTAACTTGATATTTTCCATCCAATTGTCCAGCCACTGTAACTCTGTGTGTACCATCTCTGTTATCAACAACATTGATGTCTTCCCATGATGCATCAGGTTTTCTTACCTTGGCTTTCACTTGTTGTTTTGGGATGACTTGTTTTCCTGTGGAATCTCTGGTTGTGATCAGTAGATCTGCAGAGTCACCTTTCAGGAGTTGTTTCGGAATGTTTTCAACTGTACACTTGGAGATTTCAATTTTCAACAACTCAAGAATTCCCAGAGATCCATGCTCACAGAACTTATATGGTGTGAATATGAGGTCCTGCTGTTCAGGTTTTGCTGTAGTTTCCATGGTAATGAGTTGCTTGATGCGAGAGCCAATATCACCCTTTGTTGAGAGAAGTTGAGCAGCATTCCCATGATGCATCAGTGTCTCTATGTAATTGCCTGCACTCTTAATGTTACCATGTTTTAATTCCATTTCATCAATATCAGCAGCTGCATTTTTAATTTTCATTTTGTAATTGTTTTTCAGTTCATCTATCAGTCTCTGCTCTTCTCTCTTTATTTTCTTGATGATTTCTTCTGCTTTCATTCTCACCTTCCTTTCTTCTCTGCTGCAATGCTCTGTAAGATCAGTGTGTATCTGCTTGGCCAGGGTTTTGTTCTTTTCAGCTTCCTGTTCTTTCACTTTCAGTTTGTCCACCATGGCTTTCAATTCTGTAAGATACTCATCTGCTGCATCTTTCAAATCTCTGTGTACATGTTCTGGTATGCGGTGTTTGACTATGGTGCAGTCTGTACAGACAGGTACCTGACAGGTTTCACAGTAAAATTTGACCTCATTCTTTGTGTGAACACTGCAATATTCCACTGCTTGAATTGTAACAGGACTGGTTGTCATTGCTATTTCATATTCTCCAATGGTCATGAGTTGATGTGTCTGTGTGACTGGTAGTTTTCTATGCGCCCTAACACAGTTGTTGCAAAGGTAATGTCTGCACTCCACACACCTGTGAGATGCTGTATTTTCTTGACAAGCTTCACATTTGGTCTCCGTTCCTCGCAGAGAGTCCAGTTGTTGCTTGAATATTTCAATCAGATTGCTCATAAAGAAGTTGCCTTTTATCGCTGGCACTCCTCCAACAGGAAGCTGATATTGCTGTCGACATTCTGGACAGTTGAGAGATCCAGTCTTCTCAACCAGTGTGACTAAACACTGCTCACAGAATGTATGCAGACATGGTAGAATTTTAGGAGACTTGAACTGCTCCAGACAGATGGTACAACACAGGAAATCTTCACCGATTTCTTCCAAAACTTTGCGTTCAGTAGCAGCAGCCATTGTGTATAGGTGTGTCTGAGTAAACCAGCTGTAGACAGGTACAGAGCTGATAGCTGTTGGTAAATAGGGCCCCTTAGCATTGCAGATATAGATATTTGTGTCATGTGACCTATAAGTTATTCATGTTATGAACTGGTGTAAATTACAGCACTTTACACTAACATAAGGTGTTTTTGATGACCTACTTCTTGATCACGCGATCAATTCTATTGAATACATGTACATACATGTGGCTAAGGTCAGAGGTCATTTCTCCAACAATACCATTGAAGATATCATATATGTTGCCTAGGGCTTTTGAGGACTGGTGAGTTTCTTCAACAAGGATAGGGGTGTAAGATGGATTTGTTTTGGTGTCAAGAGTATTAAAGCTACGTGCCCATAATTAATTGAATGAAATGCATGGTACCAGCCAGGAATTGTGTCATTCAGTTGGTTATTTTTGCGAGGTCTTTTGTCATCAGAGTTATATATCAGAGATATGGGTATGTTTGCAAATTGAAAGTCTGGTTGGCAAATCATTCGTTGTGAAATTCCAAGTATACACAATGACAAAAACATGATGCTTTGGCCGGATATATATAACTTTAATATATCAGAGATATCTAGATGTTTTCAAATTGTAATTCTGGTTGGCAAGTTGTATTCATTATTATGAAATTCCTAAATTATACACAAATTATGACAAAAATGTGATCCTTTTCTTGTTTCTTTAGAGAATTCTGGATGAGAAAACAACATGAACTGATATTTCATATACATTGATACAGGCACATAAGGGAAAAGTGACAGGGTATTTTGTCATTCTTAATTGATGAATCTGAAAGGTAAACCATTTCTCTCTGTGTCAGGTTTTAAAGGAAAAACTGTAATTTTAATGAGTTAAAGTATCTGTAACTTGTAACTTATAACGAAAAGAGTGGTAATTAAGTTTTGCTAGTTAGTGAGCTTGGATTATAAACAAATGCACAGTTTTTAGCCATGAAAGAAAAATTGTTGAAATAGAAAAACAAGAGGAAGTTTATTAAATTTAAAATTACATTTGAGCACAAAGTGCAAAAGATTTACAAACAAGTTCTTTTCAGTTGAAGACTTGTGTAAACTTTTTATGTATATTGAATAATTTGTTCGAAGTGGGTTGCATAATTCTTCTATGAATTGACATGGCTGACTTTCTTCTGGGATGTTGTGGTGTGGTGGCTGGGCAAATTGAAGGGAGCCCTCAAGCAGTAGACTTGCATGTTCAATGATACAGTGTATACTGTGATATGAATTATAAATGTACTGACATTTTTCAAGAATACTGACATTTTTCAAGAAGACTTTTGACGTGTTTTCAGCAGAAAACTGATCGTGAAAGCAATTGTTTGTAGCAAATTTTGACCATTATACCTTTCCTAAATCATGATCACAAGTTAAGAGAAATTCTGTTTTGTTGTCTGCTTCTGTTTACAGTGATGTACCTTTAACAACCATCAATAAATATCTCCCTACTATCTCAATACATCCATGCCCATGGTGAAAATTCATGTTTACTGGTAAAGGAGATATTCATGGTGTATTTTGTCAAAACATTTAGGAGAACACTCTGAAAAGATGGGGGGGGGGGGGAATACATGTATAAGATGTACAAAGTCGTTGTACCCATTTGTTAGTGTATACATGTTTCAGAATAAATTTACCAAGAAATGTACATGGCAATTAGTGAAAGTAAAGATGCTAATGTTGGTGTCTGAGGGAATGACAATTTTGAGAACAGATCTACAAAATTTAACGTTCATAAAAATTCCATCTGTAAAGGCTTTACTGGAATGAACAATTTTCAGTTGTAAAAGCTTGGCACATCAGTTGAAACTTTTCAGTTATGTAATCTGTAACTACTGGAACATGCAAAGCAAGTGGCAAGACATTAAATTCCCTAGTAATGGTGACATTGTTTCGTAAAAGGTTTACGAAAAGTTAAAAAAAAGGCTGAAGCAATATACTTCAGCTGTATTCAAGCTGAGTGGCATTAATACATGTTGAGCAGAGAGAAATGACACTTCTCTGGCATATACATACTCACCTGTTAGAACTATACGTTTGGCTATGTTCTCTAATACAAGCCGTTTTACCCGTCGATAAAAATAAACTCACCCACCCTACATCTCCACACAGTTTATGTTCGAGACGCCCATCGCCTCAAAATCATACACCAGGTTATGAGTAGTGAGGGAGGTGGGTGGGAGCCTAACAGGTGAGTATGAAGCTAGGAGAAAACCTTTTCACTTGAGAAAAGTGTATTCTCCAGCGCATTCATACTCACCTGTTAGAACTATACATTAGGCTAACAGAATACAAAGATACTTGGAGGTGCGGGGTTCATAATCTGAGAGAAAACAAAATTGCCCCACACTCACCAGCCTTATCGTCTTTCATTGGAAGACCAGCTCTACCTAACGAGTTCCTGTCTTTACAAAAATTAGTTTTTTGTCTGTGATGCTGTTGCAGTGTGCAAAGAAAGCCATTGATCATTAAAGCTAGTGGTATAGTAACTCCCATTGTCACTGTTGGTAATGTATGTCATGTGTTGATTTCAGTTATGTCACCGAGGCATTGGTTGGCAAGGGCAACAGAGATCTTCTGAAGCAGACGGTGGAACAGATCAAAAGTATGTCTCAGATTTTATGACATTTTTATACTTCAACAGTGTGTGTTTTACTTCTGATATGAGTCTTCAAGAGGTGTATCCTTAGATCTTTGAAAAAGGTTGGTCCAAAATGGAATGAAAATAAGGGGTTGGTGAGCTTATCAGAATAAAATTGCTAATAATAATTTTGCAGCCATAAAGCTTTTCACAAAAAATGTTGACACGAAGGTTTGTGATGAAAGGTGCGGAAATTTAGAGGTAAAATTATATGCATGCCATGAAAAATCTGAGAAAATGAATTTGCCAATTTTCAGAACATAGAAAAAAATTGTCTGTTTCATTCCTGCCACTGGCGTGCACCCGCTGCCCCTCTGTTTTCAGATCTAATGAGAATCATAGGTCAACACTCCACTGGTAGAAAGTTTATCATAAAAAGTGATAGACATCATTGCCTGTAAAATACAACATACAGTTGTAGAAAGTTGTTTGGTTTATACAGGGAGTGTATCATGTACATGTACTTCTGAATTTCTCACAGTTTTTCTTTTGTTCTGGGCCAAAGATAGCATTGGTATATTTACAGAACGTTTATGAAACTTTTTAACCCGCATTCCCAGTGTAAAAAGCTCCACATTGACCCTTGAAAACAGTGGGGTTTTGGGCTAAACCATGATGGTGAAAGGGTAAAAAAACTTTCAGACTTCTTCTCATTCCAATGCTGGTAACGATGTTCTTGTAGGGTACCTCTTTACTATACATGTACCATCAGTAATGAAGGAGCTTGGCAGTGAACAATAGAATCAAATATTTTGTGCAATCTTTGTGAAAGATACTGAGTTCGTAGGTCACCTTTTCATATTCTTGGTGATTCAGTTTTAGTGTATCATTGGATCATAGAATTGGCGAGCTGCTTTTTCCGTTACATATGTGTAAATTGATGAATGCAGGAGATCCAAGAGATATAAACAGGATAAAGACAAGTTCTCAAAGTGTACATTTAATGTCAATAGTTCAAAGGTCACAGTTGCAGTGTGTTCATCAGGGCAGATTTTAGTCAAGGGTCAGTATTTCATAGGACCAAGTTCAAGGCTACCATCCTGTAAGAACTGAATCATGTATTTTTGTTGCCATGTTTTATCACCATAGGAATACGATACATGGTGAAACACATTGACCCATTGGATGCTGGGAAAATACAGTATCTTGAAGAGAAACTTGAGAGATGTAGAAACCAAGAACTCAACCCAGAGAGTGAAATGTGAGTATATACATCAGCATCTTAAAGGTATACAGTCACCTGTAATTTAAATATGCCATATATGGTCAAAGGGGTGTTCCTTGGTATTCACACTACCAATGTGAGGGCGCTGTTTTTAAAAAGCGGTCACCCTCTTAAAATCTGTGATTGGTTAGATTCTCTCTTTCCACGGTAACTGTGGCAAAATTGGAACAGGTGACAGTATACCTTTAACTCCATCATGTGTGAAAGATGTTACAGAACAGCTGCTGTGATTGGACAAATGATTGGCAAAGAATGAATTTGATTGGCTTCTCTTTTGAATACGGTAGATTTGATTTGGTGATTCAAATTCCAGTGACTGCAGGTTTTGAATTCCATTGAATATTGAGTGACTGTTTGTCATTGAAAGTAGAAATGGAGAACCAGACCAAAAAGTTGAAAGTGGACAAATTTAAAATAAAGAAATTTTAATTTTACAATTTGTAAAAAAAAAATGCAACCACATGTAGATAGCGTAAATGCAATTAGTGTTGAAATGTTGTCAGTTCAATCATATTAAAGTAATCACATTTTCTTAGTTTTTTTTCTACCGCTCATTATGCAGATCAAAATATACAAGGGTATGAACAAAACTGATAATGTGGATTTTTACAACTCTGTATACGTGCATATCATCCATCAGAAGTGGCAACTTGTTAAAACTAGCATAATTACTACCGGTATATATGGATTGTAACCATGGCAAATGTATTGAACACTCAAGTACAACTTTTTTATAGTGCTCCATCATGCCAGCATCCATCATCAGTTGGATCTGAAAGAGATTCCTATCAGACTAGGGGCTGTCAATAATAAAAGCTTACTCATTAGAAACATAATTCCTTAGTTATTTTGTGATGGGGCATTGAAGGGTTAGGACCCCAATTTATTTTGCGTGCTTCAGAATTACAGCAAGGAATCTACATTAACTCAACTAAATGTGACTATACAACTCAAATTCTGTACTGAATCCTCATTCATTCATGTCTTTTAATGAAAAATTTGCAGATTATATTTTTACTTTATATAAACAAAGAAATACCTAGTTATATTTATTGTCAGCTATTATACTGTATTACTTTATCTTTAAAGTTTTAACTTATTTTATAATACACTTTTATGGTCATAAATGTGATGTAAATCCTATATTTACAACCAAGCAATAAAATATTATTATTATATTGAGAAAAAAGGGATACAGGTTACGACAACACAATAAAGGAAAACATCATTTGAACTCTGGTAGAAGAGGTAGACTATGTAAAGTTCGTTGTCGGCATATGTTATTATTCTCTCAAACTTCTGAAAATGTTGAACCTATTCACAAAGAAATATCTCATTTCAGAGTCAGATTTTAAGCTGTTCTCCCAAATTTCTTGTAAACAGTTCCAAAGTCAGATAACAATTTATTTGGGCCAAACCATAGTGTTCAAAATGGTCAATTTTCTTTTTTACCCACAGATACAGACGAAAATTGGAAGAGAAGCTACAAGCTGAGGAAGATGAGACGTTTATCAAAAGACAAAGAATTTCTGAGGTAACAATGCTGCTCACCCCTACATTGATGCAATATTGGAATAGTCCTCATTGTGTTCCCTGATTAATTGGGTCTGTTCATTGAAGAAAGGGGTTGTTGGAAATTGGTTCACCGTGTGAATGGGTGAATGGAGAACAGGACAGACAGACAAATAGAAAGCAACACAGACTTACTATTTCCTTTTGTCATCCTGCCAGAGAGAATCACTTCCCCATCTGCCAAGTCAGTAAAACTTGGTACTGAGCCAAATCTGTACGTATCAACTACTCGGCTTTACAGCAGGTTAATACTCTGTAAAATCTAATGGTCAATTTTACCAGGATGTTCCACACATGTTAGCTGGGTTTGTGTTTTGGATGACAGAAATGGTAAAAACGGTTCAAAAATTACTTACCTACCTTCCTGTATATCAGCAACACCACTCATCATCCTTATTTTTTTTCAGCAATCGAGGGCAGCTGACGAACAGTTCCTGATGAGTGTCTAGATTCTGTTCCTGTCGCAGCTATCGTGTATATCGCCACCAAGTGGCCAAAGAGAGAGAGAGAGAGGTATCTATTTTACCCAGAGACTGATAACCATACTGCCACCATTGAAAAATGAAGACATTATACTTTCTGACTGCAATGGACTATTGTATTTAAATATATGAGGGTGTTTGTCCCTTTCAAGCTTGACTTCATTGCTACGATGCAACTATTTTGGTCTTCCAAAATATAAATAGGAAAACTGTGAACTGCATTTCTAATGTTTCAAAATGGGAAACCTCTCTAACTGCAGCCGTGCCCCCTAAATGAAACACTTTTTAAACTTTTGAGTTAATTTGTGATTTTCCTGGAATTTCTTTTTTTGACACCATACAACTATATGTGTTATGTGAAAATTTTCCCAGTGTAGACAATATTCATAGTAGTCAAGGTGTTTGGGATAGCTCAACCTGTTCATCCCCATTTCCCAGTAAACAGGTCGATAATTACCATTAATAACACTGGGTTTGGACCAAACCATGGTGTTTAAAGGGTTGAGGGGTAAACTTGTTTAAATTTAAAGTTTTGACAGCAGGCTTCAGCATGCCAAACATTATTGCTGACAATTCAGATAAATGGATATTGTAACTGATATTTTAGTCTCCAATGTTCCATAAAAGACTTAACCCTTTGAGCACCAACATCAATTTTTCTCACCTTTATAAAATATACCACAGTCAATTTTTCTCAGATTTCTGCCAAATTTTGATAAAAAACTGTAGCCATTAAAATATGATGTCCATTTGGTCTAAAATTATCAAAGAATTTCAGAAAAATTCATAAAAGATTTGTAAAATGTGGCAGTGAAATCTTGGTGGGAAAAATTACAGCACTTAAAGGGTTAAAAATCAAAATAAATCTGACTTTCGTGTGGATACTTTATGTTCTGATTATTGTTCACCTTTCTCTACAATCACGGAGCAATAATTATGCAAAACAAATGTTACATAAATTACTATGCAGGTTACAGGTGTCAATAAATATGCAGCATTTTGTCTGTCAATGAAAACAAGGCATTACTTTGAATGAGAAATTGTCAGGTAAGCAATTAGTGTATACCAGTAGTGTATCAGTGATGGAATATTTTATTGTATCAGATTTTATAGGGAGATTTCAAGTGTTCTGGCAAGATGAAAGAATGCTTGGGCCAGGGTTATAAGTAGAGTTCTATTCAATATAATCTTAGGGGGTATGTTTTGTCTAATTCATCAACAAGACCCCCCAAGGCAAGTGTTAATTTCCACTGTTTTTTATGTGTGCGTGTCCAAATGTTTGCTACAAATTTTTTTGAGGTAAAGGGAATTTCAGCTAGAAGTGTTCGTATTTAAAAATTTATTTTTCAGTAAATTGAAATTTGGAGGAATTTTGCCCCAATCACTATGAGAGACAAAGTTTTCCAAAGAGCTATAGAGTTTAGGTCATTATTTTTTCTGTTACCTTGAACTTTCGATGCTATCTCTTGCCAGTCACCTGATAAAATTTGTACTGGTGTTAAGCTTGGCTAGGAACAGGAAATGGTTGTACATATCTTATTATTACTACAACATCACTTTTCACCGTCCTAGGAATCATAAATGTTCTAAATCTAGCAAGACTGCACTACACTTGGCCTATACAGAACAACTTTACAAGGCAAGGTAATTCTAGGGGGTTCTATTTTATGAAAACAATGGAAAGACCCCCTAAGAAAGTTGCATTTATTTCAAAATGGAGACTGGTCCTTATGTTCTTCAGGCATTCTCAAAATCTTTCCAAACAGGAGAGATACATAATCCTTCCCTCAAATGCTGTGAAGATGTTATTTTTGGTTTCAACTTCATCAGGGTGCTGTGGTATTGGCTTTTATTGTTTGACCACCAAGTTCAGAAGAGATTGTGGCCGTCAGACAAAATAATACAATAAATGAGCTACACTGTATGTATATCATGGAAATAAAGTTATATTTATTTCAAAGATGCATCTTAATCTCTGCATTTTTTAAGTTTTTTTTTTTTGTAAGAGGGTAAATGCTGATATGAGAGATGCTTGTCCAGCTTGCTTTATAAATGCATGTATATGAATCACCAGTAAAAATCTACAAAAACAATTTCTACAATAATGATGCTGTATTTTTGCTAAATACTGACTGAACCTTTCAGTACTACACATAAAAACTGTGCAAAGAATTTTACAAATCATTTCAAGTGTGTAAATTTGTATTTATATTTCTGGTCATAAAAAAGTCCAACATGATTGGTTTATGCAGTACTTCAAACAAAAGGATGGCTTTACTCTTGACCAATCAGAAGCAGCCTTGTTTTACTGCTAACACAATTGGTGAAACATTTCATATGTCTTTTCATCAAAGTATGGAAATTAACTATTCCCTGTGAGTTGGTGTCTTTCCTAAAACAAACAATGTAGAATTACATCATTACAGACAGAATGTCAAAATAACTTTTTATCATTCCTATTTTTAGGATCTGGACAACAGCCCCTGGACATTACTGCCCATATATTTCAAACTTACATGTTTGGTCTGGGGTAAGTGTAATTGTCCAGGGGTATCTGTCCTAGAATTCCTTCAGCTTGTCTGGTCTTCTGCATGGTATGAGGACAGTCACCCCCTGGAGATTTATTCCATGCCAGTTGAGAATAGGGTTTTGGGCAAGTGTCCAGGGGTAACTGCCCTAGAATTGCATTGTATTTTTCAAATCTCTGACATGGTATGAGGACAGTCACCCCCTGGAGATTTATTCCATGCCAGTTAATCTAGTTTGGATGTGTGTGCAGGGGGTAATTGTCCAAGAACTTTGCCAGCTAATCTTTCACACACTCCCATTGTTTAACAGGAAAACAATAACAGAATTCATCACTTTTTGCTGGAGAAATGAATTTTCCAATTGTGCACTGTTTAACCCAATGAATGTAACTTTTACTTGTGATCTCAATGCTGTTCTGATTTGGTTGGTAAGTTTTTTTAAAATTATGCACCATCCAAAGACATTATAAGCTTGGAGAAATATATTTTACATCGTGTAATTATGCCAAAACATATTGGGATCTGTTTTGTTTGATTCCAACACCTGTCTTTGAATTTTAATGGTGCAAGATGACAATTTGTTTCCATAATTGTATCTGTATTTGTCTGAATGTCATATTAGCTCTGTCTCGTTGTATATTTCATATCTGTGTCTTATTTGTGTATATTTCATTATCTCTGCAGGCAACTGCTTGTACCTACTTGAAGAGGTTTTACATCCATAACACTGTCATGAACTACCATCCTAAGTGGATCATGTAAGTAACTCTTGTTTTCAGTTAGTGAGTGGACATAATATATTGTTTTCTGTGGAAAACTTTGACCTCCTTAAAAAAAATTGAAGGGCGTAAAGTGGAGTGCACCTTGAGGACAGATATTCAGACTCTCAAGCCTTTACTGTAACAATTATTGTCTTCTGATCTACCCATGAATGGTTGAAGTTCTCCAGGGGACAAGTTTTAGCAAAAGTTTAAGACTTTAAATTTCAAGGCATGTACTACCTTACATATGGATTCCTTGTTCCCAAACAGTTGAATGTTTTCCATTTTCAGAATTGTTTGTGTGGTTGGTTTTGTGTTTTGTCAACGTCATAGGAAATCAGTGACTGAATGAGGCATCATGCTTTAAGGATGTTTGCTGTCACCTAAAGTTCTTCTTGGAAAGGAAAGTGAATTTATTCACAAATAATCTCTTTGATAGTTTGTATGTCTATCATCAACATGAAACATTATGTATATCTGTAGATAAGTAAAGCTAACAAAAATGTACTAAGAATGTTTTGAACAACAAAGTGACAAACCACAGTGTCAATACGGCAGTTTAACAATCAAAATGAGTTCACAAGGTGCAACCTTGACTAACAAGTCTCACCAGACTCGAATGTTACCTGAAAATATTCACTTTAAAAAAGCTTTCTCTATAGACTTGTGGTTTCTTAATTAAAATGTAACTCTGGCAAGAGTTGTAGGTTTTCACCTGAAACTGAAGATTTTGGCAACATCTGTGATTTAAAAAATGAGTTTTGCCTATTTTGTTAGCAGAAATGCTGTATGACATAAAAACAAACGTGATACTCAGGATTATAAGAATGAAGCATTAGATGTTTGGGGGATGTCAGGATGCTGACATGCAAAAAAGGTTTTCACTTTCATATATATTTAACATGATTTGGTAGTACCACAAGAAACCTGCTGATGTGTAGCATTGAATTATAAGCTCTACCTCTGATTGGTCCATTGTCAGTATTCACAGCGACTTAGGGAGTCTATTGTATTGAACTTTAGATGCTATCTCTTGCCAGCCACTAGATAGTTTTGTGTCAGGGTTGAGATTGGCTGGGAACAGGAAATGGTTGTACATATCTTATTATTACTACAATATCACTTTTCATCATCTTATGAGTCAAATATGTTCTAAATCAAGCAAGACTGCAGTTCACTTGGCCCATACCAAACAACTTTACAAGGCAAGGTAATCCTAGGGGGTTCTATTTTATGAAAACAATGGAAAGGCCCCCTAAGAAAGTTGCATTTATTTCAAAATGGAGACTGGTCCTTATGTTCTTCAGGCATACTCAAAATCTTTCCAAACAGGAGAGATACATAATGCTTCCTTCAAATGCTATGAAGATGTTATTTTGGTTTCAACTTCATCAGGGTGCTGTGGTATTGGCTTTTATTGTTTGACCACCAAGTTCAGAAGAGATTGTGGTCGCCTGACAAAAATAATAAAATAAATGAGCTACACTGTATGTATATCACGGAAATAAAGTTATATTTATTTCAAAGATGCATCTTAATCTCTGTATTTTGTTTTTCCGTTAGAGGGTAAATGCTGATATGAGAGATGCTTGTCCAGCTTGCTTTATATATGCATGTATGGGAATCACCAATAAAAATCAACAAAAACAATTTCTATAATAATATGATGCTGTGTTTTTGCTAAATACTGACTGAACATTTCAGTACTACATAAAAAACTGTGAAAAGTAGTTTACAAATCATTTCAAGTGTGTAAATTTGTATTTATATTTCTGATATTAAAAAAAGTCCAACATGATTGGTTTATGCAGTACTTCAAACAAAAGGATGGCTTAACTCTAGACCAATCAGAAGCAGCCTTGTTTTACTGCCAACACAATTGGTGAAACATTTCATATAAGTCTTCTTGTCATCAAAGTATGGAAATTAACTATTCCCTGTGAGTTGGTGTCTTTCCTAGAACAAACAAGGTAGAATTATATCATTACAGACAGAATGTCAAAATAACTTTTATCATTCCTATTGTTAGTATCTGGACAACAGCCCCTTGGATATTACTGCCCATATATTTCAGACTTACATGTTTTGTCTGATGTTATTGAGAGGGTAAGTGTAATTGTCCAGGGGTATCTGTCCTAGAATTCCATCAGCTTGTCTGGTCTTCTGCATGGTATGAGGACAGTCACTCTCTGGAGATTTATTCCCTACTAGTTCAAGTTGAGGATAGTGCTTTGAGCAAGTGTCCATTGGGTAACTGCCCTAGAATTGCATTGTTTTTCCAAATCTCTGACATGGTATGAGGATGGTCACCCCTGGAGATTTACTCTTCTCCAGTTAATTCGGTTTGGGTAAGTGTGCAGGGGGTAATTGTCCAAGAACTTTACCAGCTAATCTTTCACACATTCTCATTGTTTAACAGGAAAACAATAACAGAATCATCACCTTTTGCTGGAGAAATAAATTTTCCACAAGTGTGCACTGCTTAAACCAATGAATGTAACTTTTACTTGTGAACTTAGTGCTGTTCAGATTTGGTAGGCAAGTATTTTTTAAAATTATGCACTATCCAAAGATATAATAAGCTTGGAGAAATATATTTTACATCATGTAACTTTGCCAAAACATATTGGGATCTGTTTTGTTTGATTCGTTCACCTCCCTTTGAAAATTAATTGTGCAAGATGACAATTTGTTTTCATAATTGTATCTATATTTGTCTGACTGTCATATCTCTTTCTCATTGTTATATCTTTGTCTTATGTATATTTCATTATCTCTGCAGGCAACTGCTTGTACCTACTTGAAGAGGTTTTACATCCATAACACTGTCATGAACTACCATCCTAAGTGGATCATGTAAGTAACTGTTGTTTTCAGTTAGTGATTGGACATAATATATTGTTTTCTGTGGAAAACTTTGACCAACATAAAAAGAAATTGAAGAGCATAAAGTGGAGTGCACCTCGAGGACAGATATTCAGACTCTCAGGCCTTTACTGTAACAATACTCTTTTGATCTACCACTTCATGGTTGAAAGTTCTCCAGGGAACATGTTTGAGCAAAAGTTTAAAACTTTGAATTTCAAGGCATGTACTACCTTTAAATGTTGATTCCTTGTTCCCCAGCATAGTTTAATGTTTTCCATTTTCAGAATGCTTTCTGTGGTTTTTTTTGCGTTTTGTCAACGTAATAGGAAGTCTGACTGAATTTGGCATTACCATAAGGATGTTTGCTGTCACCTAAAGTTCTTCTTTGAAAGGAAACTGAATTCACAAATAATCACTTTGATAGTTTTTTTGTCCACCATCACCATGAAGCATTATGTCTATCTGTAAATAAGTAAAGCAAATAAAAAATGTACAAAGAATGTTTTGAATAACAAAGTGACAAACCATAGTGTCAATAGTGCAGTTTAACAGTCAAAATGAGTTCAAGGTGCATCCTTGACCAACAAGTCTCATCAGACCCAAATGTTTACCTGAAAATATTCACTGTAAAAAGCTCTCTATAGACTAGTGGTTTCTTAATTAAAATGTAACTCTGGCAAGAGTTGTAGGTTTTCAGCTGAAACTGATGATTTTTGGCAACATGTGATTTAAAAAAGATATTTGCTTATTTCTTAGCAGAAATGCTGTATATGACATAAAAACATAACTTGTGATATTTAGGATTATAAGAATGAAGCATTAGATGTTTGGGGGTGTCAGGATGCTGACATGCAAAAATGTTTTCACTTCTCATATATTTAACATGCTTTGGTAGTACCACAAGAAACAAGTTGACATGAAAACAACAAAATTAGTGTAAAAATGAAAAATAGCAGCTACTGGTTTTTAAGGACCCACGGACAATACCGTTTTTCACTTTATTTCAGGATGACGTGTGTGTACCTAGCCTGCAAAGTTGAAGAGTTCAACGTATCCATCATGCAATTTGTGGCAAATTTACAGGAAAATCGAGAGAAAGGAACAGAGCTGCTCTTGATGCAACATTTGAACTTTCACCTCATTGTGCATAACCCATTCCGGCCACTAGAGGGCTTCCTAATAGATACCAAGGTATAATATGATTTACATCTAATTTGAATAACATTGATACATTTTTTGTAATTTTAACGTCTACAAGGTATCATTGTTGCTTTTGTGCATTATTGTTTATAATCAAAATCAAAATTACAGGCCCTGAACATGTTTCTGTGCATTTTGGTTAGTTTGCAAAATGGACAATCCTTGAATGTCAAATTACTTCATGTCATAGTTTCAACTTTCGGAATCATCACAATCTTCTGCTTGATCAGATTGAACTTTGTAGGACATCTGTTTTCATCTCATGACATTGCCTAGAAGTATAACAAATTAAAGTCAAAATACTGAAAAGTGACAAGTGTGATTGATGGGCATCGAAAAGATTGCTTATCATTTCAAATGACATTTGTAAAAGATTGTTTGATCCTTGACATCATCAATAGTGAAGTGCAAAGGTCATCCCGATCACAATGTATTTATTATGTACTCAATGGAAGTTCCATTGATGCATGTACGTGTATTCAGTTTTACAGTGTAATTATGTTACATAGTGACTGGTTATTGAAGATAGCTTGAACTACTGTAGCAGGATTTTTGACTGATAAAAAAGTCAACCTTACCTCTTCATGAACAGAAAAACTTGTAAGATATAAGAAGTAGGAAGCTAAGTTAATTTTGCAATGTTTCTTTTTCCATTTAAAAACTTGCAATTTTCCCTAAGTCATTAATTTAACCTGTACAACCCCAGTTCCCTGTGAACAGGTCTCCAATCACCATTGATGGCAATGGGTTTGGGCCAAACCATGGTGGTGAAAGGGTAAACAGGACTGGGAAAGAAACTTTGTCAGGATTTCTTTTCTTACTTTGAAACAGAGCATGCAAAGTCCACAAAAAATTCTAAAAAACATTACACATCTTGAAAGGTCAAAGGTCAGGATTCATTGACAAAATATGCTAATGAGACAACGTGTCTTTTATATCAGATGCGAGTACTGACCAAGCACTCAGGAAATCAGCTCATACCATACATGGGGATTTTGTATCACCTATGGTATTCCAGGACAGTTCCACTGGACATTTACCCAACATTTACTAACCCCTTCGCCCAACAATGTCAGGGTGTTAAATATCCAGGGGGTGACCTTCCTCATACTTTGGATTAGGGAATGAATGATATGCCCATATACATGATATAGATACCTAATTTTCTTGGATGCCGAATAGCAGTCCCTGCAGAGTAAAGTGAACCATGAAATTTTAAACAAAAATTGGAATTAAAATTTGTAAAATTATTATTAATCATGCATTCTCAACATCATTTAGGTCGGTCAGATTGATTTGTACTTCCAACCAATTTTCAAAAGATTAAGCCAAATCTGTATTAAACAGTCATATAATTGTTTTCAATTTCGACTTCTTGACAGGTTTACATATAACATTGTTTATATATGACATCATAGAAAAATAAAACCAGCAAAGCTTAATTCAACTTCTACAGTCACCCTATCAAAGACCTCCATTTATGACCCTAACATGAGGTGCTAATGAAAATTTTCAAGCCAATCATCCATACCTTGGTGGCCAAAAGGCAGTCCTACCTGTTACTGTGAACCAGGTAATTTAATAGAGATATAAACATAAAATTATTTTGAATTATTTATTTTCAATATCATTTATTGATAATGTCAGTCATATTATTTTACAGCGTTCCACAAAATTCCATAAAGTTGATCTAAATCTCTAGCAGTTACCGGTATATCATTTTCTTCAGTTTTCATGTTTTATCAGTATCAAATATGGCACTGATTACATGTGACATCTTAGACAAAAATTACACCACTATCAACTTCTACATGCCGCACCCTAAGCAAAGATCAATATAGGACCCTAACATGTGTAAAATTTTCTAGTATACTCGGACACTATGTACAACCTTTTGTGAGTGTGATGGGAAAACTAATAGACATGCCAGCATTGTCAGAGAAAACAAGTTTTAACTAACAAACAACTGAGTACACTAAAAAATAGAGGCATTGAAACACAGCAAAATTTTCAATTAACATTTGCTTTTATGTCTTTAATACAGCAAGTGACACAAAAAATTCTTTCAATATTCTCAACGTTAACAAATGATATTACTGAAATTTCTTGACAAAACTGTAAATGTCTCAACAACTGAATAAAGTACTGAAAGGAAAGTGAATTTCTAAAAAAAATACCGCAATTATACGGTGTCGCTCAAATTTGATCAGAATTGGTACATACCAGTATGGGTACCAAAGATCAACAATAAATGTTGTTTCTATCTGTTCAGTGCAGGAAAATTCTACTTTGATGTTATGACAATGATTTCTGCACAGTACAACCAGAAAAACAACAAGAAATATTTAAACCAGAAAAACAAGAATGACAAAAGTAATTAAGGTCTGAAACTTTAGGTACTGGAGGTCAACTTTAGCAACATGCATAGCAGAAAGGCAGCTAGCCCCCTTACTGCCTTAGTTTGACCATAGACGGTCTTTCTCCCCTCTACTGTCTATGGTTTGAGCAGGTCTGTTAATATGTAACAGTTCAATGACAATGACAGGAAATGACTCAAGTCAGTGGAGTAAGCCTGTTTCAAGCCTGTTTCAGAATTTCGCTTTTTCTTACCTCATTTGCACTTTTGACACTGATGTGTTCATTAAACAAATTCACATCTCAACCCCTACATCTACCTGTTCACCAAATACTGAGACTTTAGCTTTGGCGGTATGGGAGCCTTTGTGTGTGACGGACATACATCTGCACATACCCACAAATATACAGACATTTAGACTCATCATATAAGCTCTTTTTGGTATTTATATGTAAAACCAAATATGACCTAACAATAGAAAATATGAAGTTACTTTGTTTAATGGAAATGGAATAAATGCAAAGATGTGTATCAGGGTTGATTATGATATTACCTATGATGTAATGGTCAACTAAATTTTTGACAAACTTAAACTAATTATCAGAATCTTTTAAAAAGGAGTTTCATTGAAGAATGGATAAAAAACTTGTTATTTTATTATTGTTTACATGTTCAATAATTGTCTAAAGCACAAAACCTCAATGCAATTCTGATGTAAGGAAGCACAATATTTTAATTGTGCTTCAATTTTTGACAGCATATTTGATTGTGTCGTTATGAAATCATGCACTGCTTAAACCAATGAATGTAACTTTTTACTCGTGAACTTACCGGTAGTGCTGTTTGGATTTGGTAGGTAAGTTTTTTTTAAAATATGCACTGTCCAAAGACATAATAAGCTTGCAGATATATATCGTACATCATGTAATATTTCCAAAACAAATTGAGATCTGTTCTATTTAATTCCAACACCTCCCTTTGAATCTTAATTGTGCAAGATGACAATTTGTATTCATAAGTGTATCTGTTTTTGTCTGACTGTCATATCTCTATCTTTTTGTACATTTCATTATCTCTGCAGGCAACTGCTTTTACCTACTTGAAGAGGTTTTACATCCATAACACTGTCATG
Source organism: Ptychodera flava (assembly GCF_041260155.1). Lineage (NCBI taxonomy): Eukaryota > Metazoa > Hemichordata > Enteropneusta > Ptychoderidae > Ptychodera > Ptychodera flava. The sequence goes on along the minus strand of NW_027248277.1, from coordinate 17,220,885 downwards.
AACTACCATCCTAAGTGGATCATGTAGGTAATTTTTTGTTTACAGACAACTGCACACAATACAAATACCAGCACTAAAAATACAGAAACATTTTCAATTCACATCTGGTTATTTCTTGAAAACTGCCAGAAATTGGTATACTAAGAAATTTTCAAAATGACCAAAGAAAGCATTCTACAGACTATGATCATGTCTCTTGACTTGTATCAACAACAGAATAATGTACAAAAATAAAAGTACTTTTGTCAAACATTCGAAAACATGGAAGTCATTGCACTTTTACAAATGGAATAACGGAATAAATGCAAGAGACGTCTGTCAAGTTGATCATTATTTTACGCATGATGCCATGGTAAACTAAACTGAGAACAAATTAAAACTAATTTTTAAAATCTTTTGTAAAGGAGTTCATGGAATATGGGAAAAACCTAGTGTAATTATCATTTTTTTCATGTTCTTTCTGTCTAAGGCAAAACCCAATCCTATAATGATTATGATATAAGGAAGTGCAATATTTTGACAACTTGCTGAAATTAATTTCTAGTGTATTTTTATGGTGTTATCGGCAATTTATCTCGGGATGATATATTGAACTAAGTAATCCATTTATCGCCTTCATTCACCTGATTTAATATTCCAGTTATCAATCTTTGCTGTAACTGATATCAATCAAAAAACAGTCTGGTACAATTTATTGTGATGTTATCACTGTACAAACACTTTGATGCAATGGTTGTCTGTATCAGCTACAACCACCCTGCAAGGTACATCATCTGTCAGTGCTATACCAGTGGGCCAGGTCAGCCCATCACTATCACTATCAATACGACAAACAAACTTACCACTACTCTCAAACTTCAGTAGACTACTGGAGACCTCAGTAGTAACATAGACATATTTATCATTTTCAATTGCTATTCCCCTTGGGTATCTCATCTTACCATCCCCACTCTGACAATCAAAGGAATACAAATACTGGTCATCTGCATTGAATACCTGGATACGCTGGTTATTGTAGTCTGCTACAAATACCATTCCAGTAGTTGCTATGACTACACCCCAGGGACATTGAATTGCCCTTGACCTTTACCTTCTGACCCAAATGACCTAAGGTATTTGCCATGTTGTGTATAAACCCTGACACAATGCCCACCATTATCTGTCACATAGACATTGCCATCTACAGGACTAATCCCAATACCCCTTGGATCTTTCAACTCATTTTGTCCAAAGCATCTGATGACATGTCCATTCTCATCACTGACAACTACTTGCTTATTGTTGTCATCTAAACTATAGTATGTATTATCACTTGACATAACTATATCAATTGGTTTGAAAAGCTTCTTAAACTGTTTGAATTCCAAATTTTTCTTCAATGTTCCCTCCCTGGTGGTTATCTGCAACCTATCATTGGCATAATCAGCTGTGACAACGTCTCTGTCTTTGTTTATGGCCACACCATTGGGAGACCTGTACTGTCCCTCGGCACTTCCTTTTCTGCCAATGGTCTTCACCAATCCTTTGGTGACAGGTATGATGACAGGACAGCCTGGTATTGGTTGATTTCTATTGTCATGGTAACTTGATATTTTCCATCCAATTGTCCAGTCACTGTAACTCTGTGTGTACCATCTCTGTTATCTGCTACATTGATGTCTTCCCATGATGCATCAGGTTTTCTTACCTTGGCTTTAACTTGTTGTTTTGGGATGACTTGTTTTACTGTGGAATCTCTGGTTGTGATCAGTAGGTCTGCAGAGTCACCTTTCAGGAGTTGTTTTGGAATGTTTTCAACTGTACACTTTGACATACACACATCAGATTTCAGTATTCCCAGAATTCCATGTTCAGAGAATTCGTCATGTGGAGTGAATACGAAGTCCTCATGTTCAACCTTTGCTATAATTTCCATGGTAATCAGTTGTCTGATGCGAGAGCCAACATCACCCCTTGTTGAGAGAAGTTGAGCAGCATTCCCATGATGCATTAGTGTCTCTATGTAATTTCCTGCATTCTTAATGTTACCATGTTTTAATTCCATCTCATCAATATCAACAGCTGCTCTTTTAATTTTCATTTTGTAATTGTTTTTCAGTTCATCTATCAGTCTCTGCTCTTCTCTCTTTATTTTCTTGATGATTTCTTCTGCTTTCATTCTCACCTTCCTTTCTTCTCTGCTGCACTGCTCTGTAAGATCAGTGTGTATCTGCTTGGCCAGGGTTTTGTTCTTTTCAGCTTCCTGTTCTTTCACTTTCAGTTTGTCAACCATGGCTTTCAATTCTGTAAGATACTCATCTGCTGCATCTTTCAAGTCTCTGTGTACATGTTCTGGTATGCGATGTTTGACTATGGTGCAGTCTGTACAGACAGGTACCTGACAGGTTTCACAGTAGAATTTGACCTCATTCTTGGTGTGGACATTGCAATATTCCACTGCTTGTAGCGTAACCAGTGGACTGGTTGTCATAGCTGTTTCATATTCTCCAATGGTTATCAGTTGATGTGTCCTTGTGAGTGGTAGTTTTCCATGCGCCTTAAGACATATGTTACAAAGATAATATTTGCACTCCACACACCTGTGAGTTGCTGTATTTTCTTGACAAGCTTCACATTTGATCTCAGTTCCCTGCATAGACTCCAGTCGTTGCTTGAATATCTCAATCAGATTGCTCATAAAGAAGTTGCCTTTTATCGCTGGCACTCCTCCAACAGGAAGCTGATATTGCTGTCGACATTCTGGACAGTTTAGAGATCCAGTCTTCTCAACCAGTGTGACTAAACACTGCTCACAGAATGTATGCAGACATGGTAGAATTTTAGGAGACTTGAACTGCTCCAGACAGATGGTACAACACAGGAAATCTTCACCGATTTCTTCCAAAACTTTGCGATCAGATGCAGCAGCCATTGTGCATAGGTGTGTCTGAGTAAACCATCTGTAGACAGGTACTGAGCTGATAGCTGTTGGCAAATAAGGCCCCTTAGCATTGCAGATATAGATCGTGGTGTCATGTGACCAATAAGTTATTAACATTCTGAACTAGTGCAAATTACAGCACTTTACACTAACATTAGGTGTTCTTGATGACCTACTTCTTGATCACGCGATCAATTCTTAGACTATTGAATACATGTACATACTTGTCTAGGGTCAGAGGTCATTTCTTCAACAATAGCATATCACATATGTTGCCTAGGGCTTTTGAGGACAGGTGAGTTTCTTCAGCGAGGGATGGGGATGTAAGATGGATTTGTTTTGGTGTCACAAGTATTAAGCTATGTGCCCATAGTTGAATGAAATGCATGGTACCAGCCAGGAATTGTCTCATTCAGTTTTATTTTGGCGTGGTCTTTTGGTATGTAACTTTAATGTCATCAGAGTTATATATCAGAGATATGGGTATGTTTGCAAATTGAAAGTCTAGTTGGCAAATCATTCATTGTGACATTCCAAGTATACACAATGACAAAAACATGATGCTTTGGCCAGATATATATAACTTTAATATATCAGAGATATCTAGATGTTTTCAAATTGTAATTCTTGTTGGCAAGTTGTATTCATTATTATGAAATTCCTAAATTATACACAAATTATGACAAAAATGTGATCCTTTTCTTGTTTCTTTAGAGAATTCTGGATGAGAAAACAACATGAACTGATATTTCATGTACATTGATACAGTCATATATACTTTTTAAGGGAAAAGTGACAAGGTATTTTGTCATTCTTAAGGTAAACCATCTGTGTCAGGTTTTAAAGGAAAAACTGTAATTTTAATGAGTTAAAGTATCTGTAACTTATCACGAAAAGAGTGGTAATTAAGTTTTGCTAGTTAGTGAGCTTGGATTATAAACAAATGCACAGTTTTTAGCCATGAAAGAAAAATTGTTGAAATAGAAAAACAACAGGAAATTTATTAAATTTAAAATTACATTTGAGCACAAAGTGCAAAAGATTTACAAGCAAGTTCTTTTCAGTTGAAGACTTGTGTAAACTTTTTATGTATATTGAATAATTTGTTCAAAGTGGATTGCATAATTCTTCTATGAATTGGTATGGCAGACTTTCTTCAGGGATGTTGTGGTGTGGTGGCTGGCTGAATTGAAGGGAGCCCTCAAGCAGTAGATTTGTATTTAATAGGCATGTTCAATGATACAGTGTATACTGTGATATGAATCATAAATGTACTGACATTTTTCAAGATTAGCTTGGACCGTCTGACATTCTGCAAGAAGATTTTTGACTTTTTCCGAGCAGAAAACTGGTCGTGAAAGCAATTGTTTGTAGCAAATTTTGACCATTATACCTTTCCTAAATCATGATCACAAGTTAAGAGAAATTCTGTTTTGTTGTCTGCTTCTGTTTACAGTGATGTACCATAAATAACCCTCAATAATATCTCAATATTATCTCCCTACTATCTCAATTCATGTATAAACTTGTTTACAATTCATGTTTACTGGCAAAGGAGACATTCATGGTGTAATTTGTCAAAACATTTGGAAAACCCCTGAAAAGATAGGGGAGGGGGAGAATACATGTATAAGAATTACTTAAAGTTGTTGTACCCGTTTGGTAGTGTATAATATGTTAGAATAAATTTAACAAGAAATGTAAGTGACATTATAGTGAAAGTACAGATGCTAATGTTGGTGTTTGAGGGAATGACAGTTTTGAGAACAGATCTTCCAAATTTAATGTTCATAAAAATTCCATCTGTGAGGGCTTTACTGGAATGAACAATTTTTAGTTGTAAAAGTTTGGCACAGCAGTTTAAACTTTTCAGTAACTTAATCTGTAACTACTGGAACATGCAAAGCAAGTGGCAAGACATTAAATTCTCTAGTAATGGTGACATTGTTTTGTGAAAGGTTCACAAAAAGTTAAAAAAAGGCTGAAGTAATATAATTCAGCTGTATTCAAGCTGAGGGGCATTGATATCAGTGAAGTTACACTCAGAGCAGAAAGAAATGACATTTCTCCGGCGCATTCACCTGTTAGCACTAGTAGGCTATATGTTCTCTTACAAGCTGTTTTACCTGTCGATAAAAATAAACTCACCCACCCTGTGTCACTGACATCACCACTCAGTGAGGACTCAGTTTATGTTCGAGACACCCATCACCTCAATATACACCAGGTTATGAGTAGTAAGGGAGGTGGGAGGGAGCCTAACAGGTGAGTATGAAGCTAGGAGAAAACCTTTTCACTGAGAAAAGGAGTATTCTCCAGCGGATTCATACTCATCTGTTAGAACTCTACATTAGGCTAACAGAATACAAAGATACTTGGAGGGCCAGGGTCATAATCTGAGAGAAAACAAAATAGCCCCCTCACCAGCCTTATCGTCTTTCGTTGGAAGACCATCTCTACCTAACGAGTTCCTGTCTTTATAAAAATTATTTTTTTGTCTTGATGGTGTTGCACTGTGCAAAGAAAGCCATTGATCATAAAAGCTAGTAGTATAGTAACTCCCATTGTCACAGTTGGTAATATGTCATGTGTTGATTTCAGTTATGTCACCGAGGCATTGGTTGGCAAGAGCAACAGAGATCTTCTGAAGCAGACGGTGGAACAGATCAAAAGTATGTCTCAGATTTTATGACATTTTTATACTTTAACAGTGTGTGTTTTACTTCTTATATGAGTCTTTAACCCTTTTCCTGCCAGACAGTATCACTTCCCCATCAGCCAAGTCAGTAAAAAGCGGTATTGAGCCAAAACATGACGTATTTTCACCCACTTGGCTTGGTCTGTTATAGCATTTTTAGTCCATAAAAATCAATTTTACAGTATTTATGCTTTCAACAGCCTTCAAATGTTCAATATTATGTTAAAATACACCATATGGAATATGTTGTGTTTCATTAATTTTAACCATCTTGACCTGATAGTGAAATATGGACTTGGCAGGAAAAGGGTTAAACGGTCTGTCCTCAGATCTTTGAAAGAGGTTGTACCAAAATGGAATGGAAATAAGGGGTTGGGGAGCCTATCAGAATAAAATTACTAATATAAATTTTGCAGCCATAATGCTTTTCACAAAAAATGTTGGCATGAAGGTTTTTGATGAAAGGTGTGGAAATTTAGAGGAAAAAAATATGCATGCCATGAAAAATCTGAGAAAATGAATTTGCCAAATTTCAAAAAATTCCTGCCACCAGCGTGCAACCGGCCCTCTGTTTTCAGATCTAATGAGAATCATAGGTCAACACTCCACTGGTAGAAAGTTTTTCACAGAAAGTGATAGACTCATTGCCTGTAAAATACACATACAGTTGTAGAAATGTTTTTGGTTTACAGAGAGTTTTATGTACATGTACTTCTGAATTTCTCACTTTTTTTGACGTACTTTCTATAATTTTCATTTGTTCTGGGCCAAAGATGGCATTGGTATATTTACAGAACGTTTATGAAACTTTTTCACCCGCATTCCCAGTGTAAACAGGTCCACATTGACCCTTGAAAACAGTGGGGTTTTGGGCTAAACCATGATGGTGAAAGGGTAAAAAAACTTTCAGACTTCTTCTCATTCCAATGCTGGTAACAATGTTCTTGTACATACCTCTTGACTATACACGTACACAGTAATGAAGGAGCTTGGCAGTGAAGAAAAGAATCAAATATTTTGTGCAATCTTTGTAAAATATACTGAGTTCATAGGTCACCTTTCATATTCTTGGTGATTCAGTTTTAGTGTATCATTGGATCATAGAATTGGTGAGCTGCTTATTCCGTTACATATGTGTAAATTGATGAATGCAGGAGATCCAAGAGATATAAACAGGATAAAGACAAGTTCTCATAATGTACGTTTAATGTCAATAGTTCAAGGTCACAGTTGCAGTGTGTTCATCAGGGCAGATTTAGGTCAGAGGTCAGTATTTCATAGGACCAAGTTCAATTCTACCCATCCTGTAAGAACTGAATCATGTATTTTTGTTGCAATATTTTATCACCATAGGAATACGATACATGGTGAAACATATTGACCCATTGGATGCTGGGAAAATACAGTATCTGGAAGAGAAACTTGAGAGATGTAGAAACCAAGAACTCAACCCAGAGAGTGAAATGTGAGTATCATGTGTGAAAGATGTTACAGAACAGCAGCTGTGATTGGACAAATGATTGGCAAACAATGAATTTGATTGGCTTCTCTTTTGAACGCGATAGATCTGATTGGGTGATTCAAATTTCAGTGACTGCAGGTTTTGAGTTCCATTGAGTTCAACTGGGTATGGCTGTTAGTCATGGAAAGTAGAAATGGAGAACCAGACCAAAAAGTTGAAAGTGGACAAATTTAAAATAAAGAAATTTTAATTTTACAATTTGTAAAAAAAAAATGCAACCACATGTAGATAGCGTAAATGCCAATAGTGTTGAAATGTTGTCAGTTCAATCATATTAAAGTAATCACATTTTCTTAGTTTTATTTTTGCCGCCCATCGTGCAGATCAAAATATACAAGGGTATGAACCAAATTGACAATGTGGATTTTTACAACTCTGTGTACGTACATATCATCCATCAGAAGTGGCAACTTTGTTAAAACTAGCATAATTACTGTATATGGATCTGTAACCATGGCAAATGTATTGAACACTCAAGTACAACTTTTTTATAGTGTTTGCTCCATCATGCCAGCATCCATCATCAGTTGGATCTGAGAGAGATTCCTATCAGACTGAGGTGCTGTCAATAATAAAAACTTACACACTAGAAACATAATTCCTCAGTTATTTTTGCGATGGGGCATGGAAGGTTTAAGACCCCAATTTATTTTGCGTGCTTCAGAATTACAGCAAGGAATGTACTGTAACTCAACTAAATGCGACTATGCAACTCAAATTCCGTACTGAATCCTCATTCATTCATGTCTTTTAATGAACGATTTGCAGGTTATAATTTTACTTTATATAAACAAAGAAATGCCTAGTTAGATTTATTATTAGCTATTTTACTGTATTACTTTATCTTTAAAGTTTGAACCTATTTTATAATACACTTTTATTGCCATAAATGTGATGTAAATCCTACATTTACAAGCAAGCAATAAAACATTATGATTATATTGAGAAGAAAGGGATACAGATTATGACAACACAATAAAGAAAAACATCATTTGAACTCAGGTAGAAGAGTAGACTGTGTAAAGTTCATTGTCAACATATGTTATTATTCTCGCAAACTTTTGAAAATGTCGAACCTGTTCACAAAGAAATATCTCATTTCACAGTCAGATTTTAAAGGTCTGGTGAAATGCCCATGTTGCAAACTCACAGAAATACAGTTGATGGTCTATAAAACAGTTACATTCATTTCTTTTTTCGTTTAGTGCGCGTGATTATGAATATGGCAAAAGAAAAATGCAATGTGGGCGTGTCCCCCGAGCCTCTCCAGTCGACTTTTTTCGGCTTTCCGAAGTTTGCCCGACGCCGTATCTCATAACGGGAACTAAAAGTATTTCACACCTCCGTAAGCTCCCTACGGGGGGTAACTTCTAGGGTTTCCGCTTACATGATCAGGATAGTGTCCTCATTCACTATGGGAGAACGTTGTTCTTTTGGTGGCTGTGACAGCGGCAAAAACATGAACGGCTCAACTGTAAATTATTTTAGTTCCCGTCAAGTGTTGAGTGTTTGAACCATAGGATGTGCTTGTCTCTGCTGGTTCGTACGATCGGCCACGGTCCCTCGGCTGAGCCTGCCTCGCTACTCGCTACACAGAAGGTTGGGACCGCAATGCAAATCAACAGCATGAACACCAACACTGAACGTTGTGACTGCCATTAAAATGCACTTGTCTACAACACGGAACGTCGAGACCGCAATGCAAATCGACAGTAACTTAGAACGTAAATGGGACCGTGATTAAAATGCACTACAAGTACAACCACAACACGGAAGGTTGAGACCACGATGCAAATTAGCTGCATGAACAGCAACACTGAATGTTGAGACTACCATTAAAACGAACAACAACACGGAACGTAGAGATCGCGATACCAATCATGGAGGTGGAGTCCTCCTTGATACAAATCGACAGCAACATGGAACGCGTCGTTGGGACGGCAATTAAATTGAAGAACAACGGGGAATACCGGACCACGAGGACCGCGATGCAAATCGACCGCAACATGGAATGTTGAAGACCGTGATGAAAATCCACAACACAGAACATCTAGACCGCAATGTAAACCAACTGCAACACCGAACCTTGTTGCCTCGATTAAAATGCGTATGTCTGCTATGTATAGCAAAAGTTTCAATTCTCGCGAGCGAGCGTTCCTATGCCCGCTGTACACTAGACAAAATGACGTCAAATTTGTCGAGGGCTCGATTGCGTGTGTCTTAGTTTCAATTCTCGCGAGAGCCATTTATGCATGCTGTACACTAGACTAAATGACGTCAAATCTCTCGCGAGACTTGGCACGATTGCAAATACGTACGACGGAAAGAACGCAATAATACGGAAGTAGACACAGTTTTGCGAATCGCCGAGAGAGAAGCGCAGATTAACAAAAGACTAAAAAACCCACGTTTTTTCTTTATTTTACCATATTTTTTAAACAAAATTCAGTTTCGCCGCTGTGGTGAATTAGGATCGATTTTTTTGGGCCACTTCGGATTTCGATTCGCAATGGCGAACGTGGCAAATGGGCAGCGCGAACAGTTTTTGTTAGCGGATACAGGGCAGAGATAAGGCGGCGTTGGACCGCTATTCGATGTAAATGAACACACCAGTGACGTCACAGACGGCCAACCATTATCCCCGCTATGGGGCGTGACCTGAGTGTCGCAAAATGACCCCATGAAAGCCGCGCATAGAAATATAAAAAAATTAACACTTGCGCGTACTTTTAGGTTGCAATTCTGTTGCGAGTGTAATAGTATTGACCCCCTGGAAGATATTCAGTCACACGAACGGGACCATTTCACCAGACCTTTAAGCTGTTCACCCCAATACCCAGTAAACAGGTCCAAAATTACATTGATAACAATTGATTTGGGCCAAACCATAGTGTTAAAGTGGTTAATTTTTTGCTCACGTGTTGACACACGTGAGCATATGTCGCAGCGATGTCTGTCTGTGTGTCTGTCTGTCTGTCTGTCTGTCTGTCTGTCTGTCTGTGTGCTCAATATCTCAAAACCGGCTCATCAGATCAGAATCAAATCTGGTACATAAATTCAGTTTGCAAATGGCAAGAACTGATTAGTTTTTGGTGGGTGTGGCTTGCTTACTTTTTGCTCATTTGCATAATTAATGATTTTAGAAAAAAACGGCTATACATTGAGAACGACTGCACACAATTTGATGAGATTTGCTACAAATGTTGATCACATCAAGATATATCAGCTGTGCAAGTTATTAAGGGGTGACGTGAAAGATAATTACTAATTTGCATATTTAATGAAATCTACTAATTAGGCATATATATCTGAATTTACTCGATCAAAATTGACGAAACTTGGTATGCATATTGAGGATACTATGATTTAACATTACTGAAAGTCAATAAGCATTTTTACTTCATCCAAATCCTAATTTGCATATTTAATAACCTTTTGAAATTAAGGATATATATTTGAATTTACATGACCAAAATTGATGAAACTTGCTCTGTACATTAAAGATACTATGATAGAACATTATTAAATGTCATTAAGCATTTTTACTTCAGCCAATTCCTAATTTGCATATTTTATGAACTTTCCTAATTAGGGGTATTTATCTGAATTGACGAGACCACAGTCGACGAAACTGGCTATGTACATTAAAGATATTATGATAGAACATTATTGAAAGTCATTAAGCATTTGAACATTAGCCAATTCCTTATTTGCATATTTAATGAAATTTCATAATCAGGGATATTTATCTGTATTGACTAGACCGAAATTGACGAAACTTGCTATGTACATAAAGATACTATGATACGACGTTACTGAAAGTCATTGAGCATTTTTACTTCATCCAGCTCCTAATTTGCATATTTAATGAATTTTTGAAATTAGGGATATATATTTGAATTTACATGACCAAAATTGATGAAACTTGCTATGTACATTAAAGATACTATTATGTAGGCTAACATTATTGAAAGGCATTAAGCATTTTTGCTTCAGCCAATTCTTAATTTGTGTATTTAATGAACTTTCCTAATTAGGGATATATACTTGGATTTATTTGATCAAAGTTGGCATAACATGCTATGTACATTGATGATTATCCCTGGTTATACCAATATTGATAGTCATTTGGCACTTAAGTTTTCATGTCAGCTAATTTATAGTTTGCATATCTAATGAGCTTTCAAAGTTTGGAATATATAGTTTGAAGGACTTGACCAAAGGCAATTACACTTGCTTGATATAAAGTGGTGATACAATGATAGCAGTCAAAGAAATTAATTATTTCTATTTCAGCTAATTACATATTTGAATACTTAATGACCTTTAGAGTTAATCTGTGGTGAATATTGTTCATTATGTTGATCATAATACTTTCAATGAAGTTGCAAACATGTGGCAAAGGTTCAAATTTAGACATAACTTCAATATATAATTAAACACGTGAGCATTTACAGTTCATATCTGGTCTTTTTACCCACAGATACAGACGGAAATTGGAAGAGAAGCTACAAGCTGAGGAAGATGAGACATTTATCAAAGACAAAGAATTTCTGAGGTAACAATGCCACTCACCCCTGCATTAACCCTTTGAGCGCATAATTTTTGTTGCCTTTATAAAATATACTCCTGTAAATTTTTGTCAGAGTTTTGCCAAAAGTTTGGTGAAAAACTGTAGCCAATGAAATGGATGGCAAATCTTTATGTGTGAATGAGGGAGAGATTTCTGAAAAGTTGAATAGCTGACAACAGAATGCTATGAACATTGACTCAATGCCATCAACAGACAGTGATAAGTAAAACTATTACAAATTCCTTCAAAGGAACACTGTCACCTGTATTTCACTGGGAAGCCACAAAAAATGTGCACTGCTAAATTTTAATTGCCACAGATGTTTGATACAGAGTCAACATTGCTTTCTTCCAAGATCTGAAATGTTTGACAGTATGTTGATTTGGATACCCCAAAGTATATTGTTGAAAGGGTTGTACAGGTAGTGTTTGAATTACCCGTAGAATCACAGATATTTTGTAACAACTGCTTAGCTGTCTCAGTAGGCAGAAAGAAAAATCTGGTTTTTTTTATTCAATTGCTCCTCATCTATTTAAAGACATAGCTGTACATCATGTGTAACCTGTAACTGCAACTTTCCTGTAAACTGGCCAAAAATCACTATCAATAACAAAAGGTTCAGACCAAACCTGATGATGGCGAAAGGGTAAAATTACTTACTTCATTCCTAAAACATCAGCAAAATCACTGATCAGCTTTCACTGTATTCAAACTTTTCATAGAATTTTGCATTGCAAATTTCCTCTCATATTTCTTTCAATCATGAGGGCAGCTGACGAACAGTTCCTGATGAGTGTCTAGATTCTGCTCTGTCGCAGCTATCGTGTATATCTCCACCAAGTGGCCAAAGGGAGAGAGGTATCTGTTTTACCAAGAGACAATCCATACTGCCACCAATGCCACCATTGAAAAATAAAGACACACTTTCTGACTACAATGGACTATTACAAGTCAATCAGACTATTTAAATCAATTAGAGTGTATATCGCAGTTTGAAGCTTGACTTCATCATTATAATGTAGCTATTTTAGTCTTCCAATTTGCTCAGTACATGTAAACAGAAAAACTGTGAACAGCATTTCTTATTGTTTTGAAAAGCAAGATGTTTAAACCTCTCAATCTGCAGCAGTGTGCCCTAAATCTTCCATTTTAAAAACTTTGACACAATTTACAATTTGCCAAGAATTTCTTTTAGTCAACCCCATATGGCTACTTGTTATGTAAATATTTTGTTCAGGAGGGCAACATTCATAGTAGTTAAGGTCTTTGGGATAGCTCAATATTTTCATCCCTAGCTGTTACCCTGTAAACAGGTCTACAATGGCTTTCGGCCAAACCATGTGCGTGAAAGGGTTGAGGGATAAACTTGTTTGAATTGTTGTTTGCTTTTGAGACTCTACAATCATGGAGCAATAATTATGCAAAACAAATGTTACATAAATTACTATGCAGGTTACAGGTGTCAATAAATATGCAGCATTTTGTCTGTCAATGAAAACAAAGCATTACTTTGAATGAGAAATTGTCAGGTAAGCAATTAGTGTGTACCAGTAGTGTATCAGTGATGGAATATTTTATTGTATCAGATTTTATCGGGAGATTTCAAGTGTTTTGGCAAGATGGAAGAATGCTTGGGCCAGGGTAATAAGTATAGTTCTATTCAATATTATCTTAGAGGGTATGTTTTGTCTTTATTCATCAACAAGACTCCCAAGGCAAGTGCTAATTTCCACAGTTTTTTATGTGTGCGTGTCCAAATGTTCGCTACAAATGTTTTTGAGGTAAAGGGAATTTCAGCTTGAAGGGTTCCTATTTAAAAATTTATTTTTCAGTAAATTTAAATTTGGAGGAATTTTGCCCCGATCACTATGAGAGACAAAGTTTTCCAAAGAACTGTAGAGTTTAGGTCATTATTTTTTCTGTTACCTTACATTGAACTTTTAATGCTATCTCTTGCCAGTCACCTGATAAAATTTGTACCGGTGTTGAGCTTGGCTGGCTACAGGAAATGGTTGTACATATCTCATTATTACTACAGCATCACTTTTCACCATCCTCGGAATCATATATGTTCTAAATCAAGCAAGACTGCAGTACACTTGGCCCATACAGAACAACTTTACAAGGCAAGGTAATCCTAGAGGGTTCTATTTATGAAAACAATGGAAAGGCCCCCTAGGAAAGTTGCATTTATTTTAAAATGGAGACTGGTCCGTATGTTCTTCAGGCATTCTCAAAATCTTTCCAAACAGCAGAGATACATAATCCTTCCCTCAAATGCTGTGAAGATGTTAATTTTGGTTTCAACTTCATCAGGGTGCTGTGGTATTGGCTTTTTTGTTTGACCACCAAGTTCAGAAGAGATTGTGGCCGTCAGACAAAATAATACAATAAATGAGCTACACTGTATGTATATTATGGAAATAAAGTTATATTTATTTCAAAGATGCATCTTAATCTCTGCATTTTTTGAGTTCTTTTTCTGTAAGAGGGTAAATGCTGATATGAGAGATGCTTGTCCAGCTTGTTTTATATATGCATGTATGTGAATCACCAATAAAAATCTACAAAAACAATTTCTACAATAATATGATGCTGTATTTTTGCTAAATACTGACTGAACATTTCAGTACTACATAAAAAACTGTGCAAAGTAGTTTACAAATCATTTCAAGTGTGTAAATTTGTATTTATATTTCTGATCATAAAAAAAGTCCAACATGATTGGTTTATGCAGTACTTCAAACAAAAGGATGGCTCAGCTCTAGACCAATCAGAAGCAGCCTTGTTTTACTGCCAACACAATTGGTGAAACATTTCATATAAGTCTTCTTTTCATCAAAGTATGGAAATTAACTATTCCCTGTGAGTTGGTGTCTTTCCTAGAACAAACAATGTAGAATTATATCATTACAGACAGAATGTCAAAATAACTTTTTATCATTCATATTTTTAGTATCAGGACAACAGCCCCCAGGACATTACTGCCCAGATATTTCAAACTTACATGTTTGGTCTGGGGTAAGTGTAATTGTCCAGGGGTATCTGTCCTAGAATTCCATCAGCTTGTCTGGTCTTCTGCATGGTATGAGGACAGTCACCCCCTGGAGATTTATTCCATGCCAGTTGAGAATAGAGTTTTGGGCAAGTGTCCAGGGGGTAAATGCCCTAGAATTGCATTGTATTTTTCAAATCTCTGACATGGTATGAGGATGGTCACCCCTGGAGTTTTACTCCCCACCAGTTAATTCGGTTTGGGTATGTGTGCAGGGGGTAATTGTCCAAGAGTTTTACCAGCTTATCTTTCAGACGCCCAATTGTTTAACAGGAAAAACAATAACAGAATTCATCACCTTTTGCAGGAGAAATAAATTTTCCACCAAGTGTGCACTGCTTAAACCAATGAATGTAACTTTTTACTTGTGATTTCAATGCTGTTCGGATTTGATAGGTATGTATTTTTTAAAATTATGCACTATCCAAAGACATTATAAGCTTGCAGAAATATATTTTACATTTAGAAATTATGCCAAAACATATTGGGATCTGTTTTGTTTGATTCCAACACCTCCCTTTGAATCTTTATTGTGTAAGATGACAATTTGTTTTCATAATTGTATCTGTCTGACCGCCATATCTCTGTCTCATTGTATATTTCATCATCTCTGCAGGCAACTGCTTGTACCTACTTGAAGAGGTTTTACATCCATAACACTGTCATGAACTACCATCCTAAGTGGATCATGTAAGTAATTGTTGTTTTCAGTCAGTGACTGGACATAATATATTGTTTTCTGTGGAAAACTTTGACCTACATAAAAAGAAATTGAACGGGGTAAAGCGGAGTGCACCTTGAGGACAGATATTCAGACTCTCAAGCCTTTACTGTAACAATACTCTTTTGATCTACCACTTCATGATTTAAAGTTCCCAGGGGACATGTTTGAGCAAAAGTTTAAAACTTTGAATTTCAAGGCATGTACTGCCTTTAAATGTTGATTCCTTGTTCCCAGCATTGTTGAATGTTTTCATTTTCATAATTATTTCAGTGGTTGGTTTGTGTTTTGTCAACATCATTGGAATTCTGACTGAATTTAAGGCATCACCATAAGGATGTTTGCTGTCACCTAAAGTTCTTCTTCGAAAGGAAACTGAATTCACAAATTAATCACTTTATAGTTTGTATGTCCACCATCAATATGAAGCATTATGTCTATCTGTAAATAAGTAAAGCAAACAAAAAATGTACAAAGAATGTTTTGAATAACAAAGTGACAAAACATAGTGTCAATAGTGCAGTTTAACAGTCAAAATGAGTTCAAGGTGCATCCTTGACTAACAAGTCTCACCAGACTCGAATGTTTACCTGAAAATATTCATTTTAAAAAAGCTCTCTATAGACAAATGGTTTCTTAATTAAAATGTAACTCTGGTAAGAGTTTTAGGTTTTCAGCTGAAACTGATGATTTTTGGCAACATCTGTGATTTAAAAAAAAAAGATTTTTGCCTATAAAAAATAACTTGTGATATTTAGGACTATAAGAATGAAGCATTAGAGTCGGGGGGGGGGGGGGGGGGGGGGGGGGGGGAGGGTGTGTCAGGATGCTGACATGCAGAAAAGTTTTCACTTTTCATTATTTAACATGCTTTGAGGAGTAGCACAAGAAACTAGTTGACAAGAAAACAACAAAACTAGTGAAAATAATCATGAAATATAACAGTTACTGGCTCTTTAAAAACCAATGGACAATAACGTATTGCACTTTATTTCAGGATGACGTGTGTGTACCTAGCCTGCAAAGTTGAAGAGTTCAACGTATCCATCATGCAATTTGTGGCAAATTTACAGGAAAACCGAGAGAAAGGAACAGAGCTGATCCTAAACCACGAACTGCTTTTAATGCAACATTTGAACTTTCACCTCATTGTGCATAACCCATTCCGGCCACTAGAGGGCTTCCTAATAGATATCAAGGTATAGTATGATTTACATGTAATTTGAATAACATTGATACTTACCTTGGTTTTTAATATCACGTCATTGATGGTGTATTTATGCATTATTATTGTTTAATAATAATAATATCATCACAGTAAGTTACAGGCCTTGAACATGTTTTCTGTGAGTTTTGGTTATCTTACAAAATCGAAAATGTTTGTGTGTGTTAAAACATTGAGTTTACATCAAGTCTCTGAATCCTCTGTTTTTTCGAGTCGAACTTTGTAGGACATTTGTTTTCATCTAGTGACATTGCTGAGAAGCATAACATATTAAAGTCAAAATGCTGAAAAGTTGCAAGTATAATATTGATATTTAAGAACAAGCATCAATATTCTGCCTGTTGATGGGCATTGAATAGATCACTTTTCACATCAATTAGAACTTGTGATAGATTGTTTGATCCTCAACGTCATCATACATCCAACAAAATCCAGGATCATAACTGGTGAAGTGCATGGGGTCTATCAGATCACAGTGTTCACCCCAAAGTCCCTATGAACTGGTCCACAATCACCATTGATAACAATGGGTTTGGGCCAAACCATGGTGGTGAAAGGGTACACGTAAACTTGACTGGAAAAGAAACTTTGTCAGGATTATTTTCCTAACTTTGAAACAGAGTATGTGAAGTCTGCATAAATTTCTAATTAATTACAAATCTTGTAGGTCAACAGTCGGTGTAAATTAACAAAATATGCTAATGAGATAACCTGATTTTTTATAACAGACACGAGTACCGACCATCAGTGATGCTGAAGCACTCAGGAAATCTGCTGAGGAGTTTCTTCTGAGGTCCTTGGCGACGGATATTTGTCTTTTATTTACACCGTCACAGGTAAAGTTTACTACAGCTGTTGAGCTATATTTAGACAACTTTATCCTCAAATTAGATTTTCTACAGGAATATCGTTCACAAAATTACAACAAGACTTGTCTTTCTCTCTCTGTAATTTTATCCTGCAATGCTTGCAAAACACAGAGGTTCAGGATTTGTGCAATAACTGATCTAACAGTAATTGATGTGACAAAAACGCACAGACTTATGGTTCTCAAACCTTCTAAAGATATATGCTGTTTTTAAACAACATAGGCCATAGGCTGTTTTTGTGACCCCAACATGACCTTAGGTAGGAAGGTTTTTGGAATGCAGCATGCAAAATTCATCATTTTGCAGAGACAAAAACTAAAGATTTTTTGACCAAAAATAAGTTTGAATGACAATTCAGTACGAAGTCTAGGGCATATTTTGACATGTATAGAATGGTACATCAAACTGGTCGACAGATCTCATGAAAATAAAAAAATACAATGTCACTTTTTCTTGGTCCCTAGAGTGACCACTGCCACAGGTTTAACTGTATCTGGACATGCACAACAAAATCCTTGTATTCATCCATGTTCTGTTCCCATGTAACATGAAACTTTTACATATCATGGTTAGCTTAACATCCCATACATGTTGAAACAAACTGTTTGCTGTGTTTTTGTTCTACAGATAGCATTAGCTGCCATACTTCACAGTGCATCAAAACAAGGGGCAAATTTAGACAGGTCAGTCCAAATATTAACACTTATCTATACCCTAACCCCGGCCCAGGTATGTCTGAGTGGAAAGTGTCCAGGTGGTGACCGGGTTGAAGTTCCTCATACCATACAGGAGAATTTTGTATAAGTAATCTTATTCTGGGACAGTCACCCCCAAAGCATTTAACCCATATGTTACTAATATAATGTCCATGGCATTACCTTTCTCATACCATACATGGTATTTTTTTATTAGTTATTTAATGGTATCTAGGACAGTTACCCCCTGGACAAGTAGTCTCATGTGTCATGTAAATATCTAGGGGGTGATCATCCTTATACTGTACGGTGGGATTTTGTTATAACTAATGTCATTTGTGGACTGGTTAGCCCCTTGATATTTACAACATGTATCACTTAGATGTCCAGGGGGTGACCTTCCTCATACTCTACAGGGGATGAAGTAATAAACGATATGTCCATGTACATGATATAGCTACCTATCTTCTTGGATGCCCAAAAGCAGTCCCTGGAGGGTAACGTGAACCATGAAATTTAAAACAAAGTAAGAATTAAAACATTTTAACATGATTTTTAATCACAATGCATTCTCAACATTTCGGGTTGGCATTTTATTTGCACTTTCCACCAATTTTCGTAAGAATTGACCAAAATCTGTAGCAGTTATATCACTTTCAATTTGCATGTCTTGTCAGGTTTTCAAAATATGTAAAAAAAAATAGACCAGATATGAACTGAAAATGCTCACGTGTTTCATTATATATTGCAGTTATGTGTAAATTTTAACCTTTGCCACATGTTTGCAACTTCATTGAAAGTATTATGATCAACATAATGAACAATAATCACCGCCCATTAGGTCATGAAGTATACAAATATGTAATTAGCTGAAATAAAAATATTAAAGTTCTTTGACTGCTGTCATTGTATCACCATTTTATATAGCAAGTGTAATTACCGTTGGCCAAGTCCTTCAAGCCATATATGCCGAGCTGTGAAAGCTCATTAGATATGCAAATTATAAATTAGCTGACATGAAAATGTGAAATGACTTTCAATATTGTTTTAACCAGGTATAATCATCAATGTACATAGCATGTTTTGCCAACTTTGATCAAGTAAATCCCAGTATATATCCCTAATAAGCAAAGTTCATTAAATATGTAAATTAGGAATTGACTTAAGTAAAAATGCTTAATGATTGTCAATAATGTTGTATCATGGTATCTGCAATATATGTAGCAAGTTTTGTCAACTTTGGTCAAGTCAATTAAGATATATATCTCTAATTAGGAAAGTTCATTAAATATGCAAATTAGGAATTGGCTGAAGAGAAAATGCTTAATGACTTTCAATAATATTGTATTATAGTGTCTTTAATGTACATAGCAAGTTTCATCAATTTTGATCAAGTCAATTCAGATAAATATCCCTAATTATGAAAATTCATTTAATATGCAAATTAGGAATTGGCTGAAGTAAAAATGTCTTTTGACTTTCAATAATGTTATATCACAGTATATTTGATGTATATAGCAAGTTTCAACAACTACAATCAAGTCAATTCAGATATATATCCCTAATTAGCAAAGTTCATTAAATGTGCAAATTAGGAATTTGCTAAAATTAAAACGCTTAATGGCTTTCATAATGTTAAATAATAGTATCTTTAATCTACATACCAAGTTTGGTCAATTTGATCGAGTCAATCAGACATATATCCCTAATTAGGAAAGTTCATTATATATGCAAATTAGCAACTATCTTTCATGTAACCCTTAATGGTTCCCACTGCTGATATATCTTGGTGTGATCAACATTTGTAGCAAATCTCATCAAATTGTGTGTAGTCGTTTTTAATGTATATCCGTTTTTTCTAAAATCATTAATTATGCAAATGAGTAAAAAGTATGCAAGCCATACCCACCAAAAACTAATCAGTTCTTGCCTTTTGCTAACTGAATATACCGGTATGTACCAGATTTGATTCTGATCTGATCAGCCGTTTTTGAGATATCGGACCAACAGACAGACAGACAGACAGACAGACAGACAGACAGACATCGCTGCGACATATGCTCACGTGTGTAAAAACGTGAGCCAAACTCGCAAAGCTTTCAACATATAGTATCGTTCAAACAAGCAAAGACCTTCATATATGACACTACATGAGGTACCAATCAACTTTTCCTAGCCAACCATGTATACTTGTAGCCAAAAGGCAGGTTGTACCTGGTATAGTAAACCATGTAATTTATTATTATTATTATTATTATTATTTAATTCTTAACAAACGCACTACACATACGTCTCAGTGCATTGTACATACCATAAAGGACAAAAAAAAATAGACAAAGTTATCAAATAGTAAAACAACTCGGAATTGACTTAAAAATTGAAATGATGAATTAAAAATTAAAAAATGAGATAAAATATAGTGTCCAGTTAAAACCGATTCCAATAGAATAAAATATAGAATTGAGTAGTCCCTGTAAAAACATAAATGGACCTATGAATAGTACTTAGTAAAAAGATGTGTCTTTAAACCACGTTTAAAACAGTCAATAGTTTGAGCAGTACGAATTTCAAGCGGCAAAGAATTCCATAAATCAGGTGCACACACAGAAAGGCTCTTTGACCGTACGCTTTATTAAACTTCCCTCGTGTGGCACTAACCGTACGGAGTTCGTGATCGCAGGTCTCTGGATGGGACATACATTTCGGTCAGTTCTTTCAAGTAAAGTGGTGCGATTCCATGAACAACTTTAAAGGTAAGTAGCAAAACTTTAAATATAATGCGAGCCTCTATTGGAAGCCAATGCAGATCAGTTAAAACTGGAGTGATGTGACAAAATCTACGTGTACGGCTAACGAGGCGAGCTGCAGCGTTTTGGACTGATTGAAGACGTGCAAGTTGATCTTTGTGGACACCATAGAGGAGACTATTACAATAGTCCAATCGGGAAGTGACAAACGCGTGGATTAATTTCTCTGTGGTTGCTTTATCCAGTAGATTACGTATCTTGCTAATCCTGGATAATGAAAATAACCATTCCTGCAGATCTGACTTATATGATTTGACATGGAGCCATCACTGCTGAGAGAAACACCTAAATTTCGAACGGAGAGAGAAGGAATGATGTTGATTTCACCTACTCTCAGGCTGGTCAGTGGTACAGTATCTGATTTAAGGCGCGATGAGAAGTGGACGACCTCTGTCTTATTATCGTTGAGAACTAGCAAGTTACATTTCATCCATCCGCGAATTTCGTCGACACATGTCTCAGCATTGACTTTCACGTCATTTGGATTGTTACAGACAACATAGATTTGCGTATCATCCGCATACATCATATAATCAAGATCGTGAGCAATAATTACATCTTCTAGTGGAGCCGTGTACAAGGTAAAGAGGATTGGTCCTAACACTGAACCTTGTGGGACACCAAACTTCATGAATGAATTCGACGATGTTGAAGAGCCCACCTTGACGTGTTGATTACGATTTAACAAATACGACCGGAACCAAGACAAAGCTGTGCCAGTAATGCCAAAACGAAATTCAAGTCTATGTAGAAGCACCTCGTGATCGATGGTGTCAAATGCGGCAGATAGATCTAGCATGATGAGCAGAACATCCTTTTTCTCATTCAGGGCCAGCATGATGTCATTGTGGACACGCACAAGAGCAGTCTCAGTACTGTGGTTAGCACGATATGCGCTTTGACATTTGGTAAACAAATTAAATTTGCTTAGATGAATGTTTAATTGCGAAGCTACAATCCGCTCAAGGATTTTCGATAAAAATGACAAATTTGATACGGGTCTGTAATTTTAAGGATGTTCTTGTCCAGATCAGGTTTCTTAAGCAGCGGTCTGATGATGGCCGATTTGAAATGACTGGGAACTATGCCGGTAGAAAGTGACGCATTAAACAAAATGGCCAAGAAAGGTGCGAAAGCATTGATATGATCTTTGATACAGCTTGCCGGCAGTGGGTCAAGGTCGCATGTTTTTGAAGACGCTTGCTTAACCAACGATGTTACTTCATCTGTTGTAACAGAATTAAAGTTAGTAAATGTGTGGATTGGTAGGATGTCATCACGATCAATGCAAGGAGTTTGAGTGCCAAGGCCCTCACGAAGTTTCAACACCTTACTATCAAAGAAGTCGATGAATTTTGTAGGAATTTCTGTCACGGGAATGTTACTTGGAAGGACGTTAGAATTGGTTGTTCTAGTGTCAGACAACTCAGCAATGATCTTATACAATCTCTTGGTGTCAGCTCTTGTATTCGATTCCGATGATAGCTCGCTTTAATCTCATCACAACGACGGAAGTATTCATATCGCTTTGCAGTGAATATTTGAGAATCGATTTCGAGTTTTGTGCGGCGCCATTTTCTCTCTAACTGTCGCAGCTGTTTTCTTAATGGCAAAAGATCTTCAGAAAACCATGGGACGCATCTCTTCTCAATCATGACTTTTTCAGAGACTGGAGCAACACTATCCAAAACATCTGTGACACCATCATGGAAAAATTCAGAGAGGCTTTCAACACCGACATTTCGTGGGTAGTTTGCAAGTTTTGTCACAACCTTGTCTTGGAAATCTTCGCCATTGATGGACCGAAAGTTCCGTCGCGTGATTGTGGTCTTTTGGTTTGGTGGTCGCTGTACATTTAAATCAAATTGCACGATGCCATGATCGGAGTTCATGAAGTGTTCAACAGTAACTGAATGTAAAAACTGGTCTGTTGTACGTGTTATGAGTAGATCCAGGGTGTGGCCCATGGCATGAGTAGAGTGTTGAACGTGTTGTTGTAATCCATCGACTGTAACAGGTTTGATAACTTTACTGTATCAGGTGAGGTCGCATCTTCGAAGTGAATATTAAAGTCCCCTGCTATTATGAGATGACCAGGCGAAGGTATGGCAGTTTCAAGTAAAGTGGAGAACTCCGTGATGGAATCATTTATAGTTGCCTCGTTTTTCGACGATTTAGGAGGTCGGTAGATGGCGATAATATGTAATGACTGACTGGCAGATTTAGAGTGATGTCCAATGATTCGAAAGAATTAAAGGAACCAGATCTCTTCTCAACAACTTTTAAGTTTGAACGTGCGATCACAGCTACGCCGCCGCCTCTCCGTGCAGACCGAGACCTCTGGTGTATTGTATAGCCATGAATTGATGAGTTAAATTCCGCCATGGTGGGATCAGTTTGGCCTTTCAACCATGTCTCAGTGATGACTAAAATATCCAGTTTCTCTTCAACAAAAGTTGTTGCGATGGCGCCTATTTTACCCGTTATTGAGCGAGCATTCCAAAGAGCAGATTTCATTTGTAGCTTTTGTAAACACCTGGATATCATTGGAATTTTCACAAAGACTGATTCTCGTTTGGCATCAGCTGGCTGAAAAGTGCGGTGACTAACAAAAGTTTGAATGGTCTTTGGTTCATCTTTGACAGTGCTTTGATCGCCTAACTGCCGTAGCACACTTGTTCGAAAACATTCCCTTGACAACTGTCTGGCCCGATGGTAGGTAACAACTGTTTGAATACGATACCTGGGCTTTGGGTGTTTCAGTCCTGCCTTGCGTCCTCGCGGTCTGAACAGTGAATTGACAGGATTCCACCTTGAACAAAGAGTCTTACGTAATAAGGACGGTCGGGTAGCCATTTTCCAAAATCACCAACGTTGCGCACACACAAGTAGAAAACTCAGTGAAGTTTGCTCCCTCCAGGAATGATAAAAAGTAGGGCTAAAAGTCCAGAAGGGTCCTCAAATATTTAATACAAATATGAACATAAAATTATTTTGAATGATTCATATATGTTGGTCATACTATTTTGCAGCGTTCGACAAAAATACATACAAACTGATCTGAATCTCTTGCAGTTAGGTCATTTCCTTCACTTTTTCTATTGTTTGCTCACGTGTTCACACACGTGAGCATATGTCGCAGCGATGTCCGTGTGTCTGTCTGTCTGTATGTCTGTCTGTATGTCTGTCTGTTGGTCCGATATCTCAAAAATGGCTGATCGGATCAGAATCAAACCTGGTACATAGATTCAGTTAGCAAAAGGCAAGAACAGCTAAGTTTTTGGTGAGTGTTGCTTGCATACTTTTTGTTCATTTACATAATCAATGATTTTAGAAAAAAAGGATATACATTGAGAACGACTGCACACAATTTGATGAGATTTGCTACAAATGCTGATCACACAAAGATATATCAGCTGTGAAAGGTATCAAGGGATGACATTAAATATAATTCCCAATTTGCATATTTAATGAACTTTCCTAATTAGGGATATTTATCTTAATTGACTTGATCAAAGTTGACGAAACTTGCTATGTACATTGAAGATACTATGATATAACATTATTGGAAGTTATTAAGCATTTTTACTTCAGGCAATTCCAAATTTGCATATTTAATGAACTTTTCTAATTAGGTATATATATCTCGATTGACTCAATGAAAGTTGACTAAAATTGCTACATACATTGAAGATACTATGATACAACAATATTCAAAGACATTAAGTATTTTTACTTTGGCCAATTCCAAATTTGCATATTAAATGAATTTCTCTAATTAGCAATATTTATCTGAATTTACTAGAACAAAGTTGATGAAACTTGCTATGTACATTGATGATAATATGACATAACATTATTAAAAGTCATTAAACATTTTTACGTCAGCAAATTCCTAATTTGCATACCGGTATGTAATGAAATTACCTAATTAAGGATATATATCTTGATTGATCGACCAAAGTTGACGAAACTTGCTATGTACATTAAAGACACTATGATTTCATTATTCAAAGTCATTTAGCATTTTTTCAGCCAATTCCTAATTTGCATATTTAACTTTGCTAATTAGGGATTTATACCTGGATTTACTTGATCAAAGTTGATGAAACATGCTATGTACATTGGTTATACCTGCAGGTAAAACAATATTGAAAGTCATTTCGCATTTCCGTGTCAGGTAATCAATAAATTTGCATATCTGATGATGTTGCAGTGAACATTGTTCATGATGTTGATCATGAACATTTTCAATGAAGTTGCAAGCATGTGGCAAAAATCTAAATGTACACAAAACTGCAATATATAATAAAACACGTGAGCATTTTCAGTTCATATCCGGTTTTTAATAGTTACAAATATGGCACTGTTTACATTTGACATCAAAGGAAAAAGGAACTGTGACAATTTCAGTTTCAACACGCACCCTAGTGAGACCTCATATATGACCCTATTAACATGCGTAAAATATTCTAGCTGACCACTTATATGTGGACACTAGGTACAGCCCTTTGTAAGTCTTGCAGGAAAACTAATACAACTACTGGCATTATCAGGGAAATCAAAGTGTCAATTCACAGGCAACTGTTATAACTACAAATATCGGTATTGAACACAGGAGCATTTTAAATTCACATCCAGTTTTATGTCTAAACACTGTCATTGACATAAAATATCATCAGTACATAGAAAATTTCAAAATGAACAATGAAGTATTCTACAGACTATGGTCATGTATCTTGAGAATGCTATACTTGTCCCAACAACTGAATTAAGTACGAAGAGAAAAGTGTTTTTGTCAAACAATTGAAAATATGAAGTTATTGTGTTTTTATAAATGGAATTAAAGCAAAGATGTCTGTCAAGGTTGATCATGGTTTTACCCATGATGCAATGGAAGACAAAACTTAGAACAAATTAAAACTAATTCTCAAAATCCTTTGTGAAGGAGTTTCAATGAAATATGAAAAAACCCTAGTTTTATTATTTTTACATATTCTGAAAACGTCTATTGAAAAAACTTAAATGCTAACTTTAAGTGAGGAAGTGGAATTTTTTTCAACTTGCATGTCTACAGTGTATTTAGTCCCACAGACATAGTCCGGGGGGACTTATAGGTTTGGTCATGTCCGTGCATGCGTCCGTCCGTCCGTCTGTCCATCTGTGCGTCCATCCGTTCACGCAGATATCTCAGAGACGCTGGAGCGATTTCGTTCAAACTTGGTACAAGGATAGTACCCTACCTCATACAGATGTACGTCAATTTGTTTCACAATGCGATCAAATTTGGCCGTGTTAGAGGACTTTTTAGTTTTCACCTCCATAGACTCCCATGTATAAGGCAGTCCATAGACTCCCATGTATAAGGCAGTCCATAGACTCCCATGTATAAGGCAGTCCATAGACTCCCATGTATAAGGCAATCCATAGACTCCCATCTATAAGGCCAAGAAAAATAAAAATTTAGTTTCTCATTGTATTCATATTGCAAAAAGGATGCAGTGACACAGTTTTTAGTCCCCACAGATAAAGTCCAGGGGGCTTATAGATTGGGTCATGTCCGTCCGTGAGTCCATCCATGAGTCCATCCTTTCACGCAGATATCTCAGACACTTTGACAAATTGTCACGTGACATTTGACCTCGAATATATATATTTGTCCATAACTCAGTAACCACAAGTCCTAAACCTTTCATATATGGTATGATGGGACACCCTATGACACCACATATTGTACCTCATTAATTATGCACATATCTAATTTTGAGCGAGCCAATAGAGCAAGGTCTGATTTTGGTATATATGGATAACTTAGCAATGCAATTTTTTTGACAAACGTCACGTGACGTCGATGACCTTTGACCTCAAATATACATATTTGTCCATAACTCAGTAACCACAAGTGCTACAAGCCTTCATATTTCGTATGATGGGACATTTATGACGCGACATATTGTACCTCATTAATTATGCACATATCTAATTTTGAGTGAGCAAATAGAGCTAGAGGTCTGATTTTTGGTATACAGGGATAACTTAGCAATACATTTTTTTTTGACAAAATGTCATCTGACCTCAATGACCTTTGACCTCAAATATACAATATTTGCATAACTCAGTAACCACAAGTGCTACACCCTTCATATTTGGTATGATGGGACACCTTGTGACGCGACATATTGTACCTCATTAATTATGTGCATATCTAATTTTGAGTGAGCAAATAGAGCTAGAGGTCTGATTTTTGGTATATAAGGATAACATTGCAATACACTTTTTTTGACAAAATGCCACATGACCTCAATGACCGTTGACCTCAAATATACATATTTGTCCATAACTCAGTAACCACAAGTGCTACACCCTTCATATTTGGTATGATGGGACACCTTATGACCCACATATTGTACCTCATTAATTATGTGCATATCTAATTTTGAGTGAGCAAATAGAGCTAGAGGTCTGATTTTTGGTATATTGGGATAACTTAGCAATACATTTTTTTGGACAAAATGTCACGTGACCTCAATGACCTTTGACCTCAAATATACATATTTGTCCAAAACTCAGTAATCACAAGTACCACACCCTTCATATTTGGTATGATGGGACACCTTATGACGCAACATATTGAATCTCATTAATTATGCACATATATATTTTTGAGCGAGCCAATAGAGCTAGAGGTCTGATTTTTGGTATACAGGGATAACTTAGCAATACAAAATTTTTTGACAAAATGTCATGTGACCTCGGTGACCTTAATGACCTCAAATATACATATTTGTGCATAACTCAGTAACCACAAGTGCTACACCCTTCATATTTGGTATGATTGAACACCTTATCACGCCACATATTGTACCTCATTAATTATGTGCATATCTAATTTTGAGCGAGCCAATAGAGCTAGATGTATGATTGGTATATAGGGATAGACAATAAGATAGAAATTTTTAGACAAAATGTCATGTGACCTTGATAACCTTTTACCTTAAATACACGATAATGTCAATAAATAAGTAACCACAAGTGCTATGTCCTTTATATTTAGTAGGATGGGAGACCTTATGACAACACATGCTTTACCTCGTTAATTATGCCCATATATAATTGTGGGCAAGCCGATAGAGCTAGAGGTCTGAATTTTGGCATATATGAATTAATAGCATTACAATTTTTTTTTCAAAATGTCACGTGACCTTGATGACCTTTGACCTTGATTAAGCGTATATATGCATAACTCAGTAACCACAAGTTCTATACGCTTTAATTTTGATAGAATAATAGACCTTAAGATGTCCATCTTGTACCTCATTTATTATGCCCATATGTTTTTCTTGGCTGGCCAATACAGCTAGAGGTCTGATCTTTTTTCCCGATTTAGAACCATAACTTAGACATGCCTCTTGTTTCAAATTAGGAACAATGACATAGACCTATGTGTCCATAGATCTGAACATATACACTCCAGTGATACTTCTTAATGACCACATTCCCTGCCCATCAAGACTAATACTCCTATTACAAGTGGGACTATGTCATTGTCAATGACTTGTTTGATTGTGTTATCGGCTAATGATGATGATATATTGAAATAACTCATCCATTTATCACCTTCATTCAACTAATTCAATATCCACTTATCAATCTCTGCTGTAACTGATATCAATCAACAAAACAGTCTGGTACAATTTATTGTGATGTTATCACTGTACAAACACTTTGATGCAGTGGTTGCTACTATCTGCTACAACCACCCTGCAAGGTACATCATCTGTCAGTGCTATACCAGTGGGGCAGTTCAGCCCATCACTATCACTATCAATACGACAAACAAACTTACCACTACTCTCAAACTTTAGTATACTGTTCTGAGCAGTAACATAGACATATTTATCATTTTCAATTGCTATTCCCCTTGGGTATCTCATCTCACCATCCCCACTCTGACAATCAAAGGAATACAAATACTGGTCATGTGCATTGAATACCTGGATACGCTTGTTATGGCAGTCTGCTAGAAATACCAGTCTGGTACTTGAAATGACTACATCCCATACTCTGTTGAATTGCCCTTGACCTTTACCTTCTGACCCAAATGACCTAAGGTATTTGCCGTGTTGTGTATAAACCCTGACACAATCCCCATCCCCATCTGTCACATAGACATTGCCATCTACGGGACTAATCCCAATACCATATGGATCTTTCAACTCATTTTGTCCAAAGTATCTGATGACATGTCCATTCTCATCACTGACAACTACTTGCTTATTGTTGTCATCTAAACTATAGTATGTATTATCACTTGATATAGCTATATCACATGGTGTGAAAGGCTTCTTAAACTGTTTGAATTCCAAAATTTTCTTAAATGTTCCCTCTCTAGTGGTTATCTGCAACCTATTATTGTCTCTGTCAGCAGTGACAATGTCTCTGTCTTTGTTTATGGCCACACCATAGGGATTGTTGTACTGTCCCTCAGCACTTCCTTGACTGCCAATGGTCTTCACCAATCCTTTGATGACAGGTATGATGACAGGACAGCCTGGTATTGGTTGATCTCCTATTGTCATGGTAACTTGATATTTTCCATCCAATTGTCCAGCCACTGTAACCCTGTGTGTACCATCTCTGTTATCAACTACATTGATGTCTTCCCATGATGCATCAGGTTTTCTTACCTTGGCTTTCACTTGTTGTTTTGGGATGACTTGTTTTCCTGTGGAATCTCTGGTTGTGATCAGTAGGTCTGCAGAGTCACCTTTCCAGAGTTGTTTTGGAATGTTTTCAACTGTACACTTTGACATGCACACATCAGATTTCAGTACTCCCAGAATTCCATGCTCACAGAATTTGTCATGTGGTGTGAATATTAGGCTGTCCTGTTCAGCTTTTGCTTTAGCTTCCATGGTAATCAATTGCTTTATACGAGTACCAACATCACCCTTTGTGGAGAGAAGTTGAGCAGCATTCCCATGATGCATCAGTGTCTCTATGTAATTGCCTGCACTCTTAATGTTACCATGTTTTAATTCCATCTCATCGATATCAGCAGCTGCTCTTTTAATTTTCATTTTGTAATTGTTTTTCAGTTCATCTATCAGTCTCTGCTCTTCTCTCTTTATTTTCTTGATGATTTCTTCTGCTTTCATTCTCACCTTCCTTTCTTCTCTGCTGCACTGCTCTGTAAGATCACTGTGTATCTGCTTGGCCAGGGTTTTGTTCTTTTCAGCTTCCTGTTCTTTCACTTTCAGTTTGTCCACCATGGCTTTCAATTCTGTAAGATACTCATCTGCTGCATCTTTCAAATCTCTGTGTACATGTTCTGGTATGCGGTGTTTGACTATGGTGCAGTCTGTACAGACAGGTACCTGACAGGTTTCACAGTAAATTTGACCTCATTCTTTGTGTGAACACTGCAATATTCCACTGCTTGAATTGTAACAGGACTGGTTGTCATTGCTATTTCATATTCTCCAATGGTCATGAGTTGATGTGTCTGTGTGACTGGTAGTTTTCTATGCGCCCTAACACAGTTGTTGCAAAGGTAATGTCTGCACTCCACACACCTGTGAGATGCTGTATTTTCTTGACAAGCTTCACATTTGGTCTCCGTTCCTCGCAGAGAGTCCAGTTGTTGCTTGAATATCTCAATCAGATTGCTCATAAAGAAGTTGCCTTTTATCGCTGGCACTCCTCCAACAGGAAGCTGATATTGCTGTCGACATTCTGGACAGTTTAGAGATCCAGTCTTCTCAACCAGTGTGACTAAACACTGCTCACAGAATGTATGCAGACATGGTAGAATTTTAGGAGACTTGAACTGCTCCAGACAGATGGTACAACACAGGAAATCTTCACCGATTTCTTCCAAAACTTTGCGTTCAGATGCAGCAGCCATTGTGCATAGGTGTGTCTGAGTAAACCAGCTGTAGACAGGTACAGAGCTGATAGCTGTTGGCAAATAGGGCCCCTTAGCATTGCAGATATAGATATTGGTGTCATGTGACCTATAAGTTATTCATGTTGTGAACTGGTGTAAATTACAGCACTTTACACTGACATAAGGTGTTCTTGATGACCTACTTTTTGATCACGCGATCAATTCTCTTGAATACATGTACATATATGTGGCTAGGGTCAGAGGTCATTTCTCCAACAATAGCATTGAAGATATCATATATGTTGCCTAGGGCTTTTGAGGACAGATGAGTTTCTTCAACGAGGGATGGGGTGTAAGATGGATTTGTTTAGATGTCACTAGTATTAAGCTATGTGCCCATAATTGAATGAAATGCGTGGTACCAGCCAGGAATTGTGTCATTCAGTTGGTTATTTTGGCGAGGTCTTTTGTCATCAGAGTTATATATCAGAGATATGGGTATGTTTGCAAATTGAAAGTCTGGTTGGCAAATCATTCGTTGTGAAATTCCAAGTATACACAATGACAAAAACATGATGCTTTGGCCGGATATATATAACTTTAATATATCAGAGATATCTAGATGTTTTCAAATTGTAATTCTGGTTGGCAAGTTGTATTCATTATTATGAAATTCCTAAATTATACACAAATTATGACAAAAATGTGATCCTTTTCTTGTTTCTTTAGAGAATTCTGGATGAGAAAACAACATGAACTGATATTTCATATACATTGATACAGGCACATAAGGGAAAAGTGACAGGGTATTTTGTCATTCTTAATTGATGAATCTGAAAGGTAAACCATTTCTCTCTGTGTCAGGTTTTAAAGGAAAAACTGTAATTTTAATGAGTTAAAGTATCTGTAACTTGTAACTTATAACGAAAAGAGGGTAATTAAGTTTTGCAGTTAGTGAGCTTGGATTATAAACAAATGCAGTTTTTAGCCATGAAAGAAAAATTGTTGAAATAGAAAAACAAGAGGAAGTTTATTAAATTTAAAATTACATTTGAGCACAAAGTGCAAAAGATTTACAAGCAAGTTCTTAACAGTTGAAGACTTGTGTAAACTTTTTATGTATATTGAATAATTTGTTCAAAGTGGGTTGCATAATTCTTCTATGAATTGGTATGGCTGACTTTCTTCAGGGATGTTGTGGTGTGGTGGCTGGCCGAATTGAAGGGAGCCCTCAAGCAGTAGACTTGTATTTAATAGGCATGTACAATGATACAGTGTATACTGTGATATGAATTATAAATGTACTGACATTTTTCAAGAATAGCTTCCCCCTGACATTTTTCAAGAAGACTTTTGACTTTTTCCAAGCAGAAAACTGATCGTGAAAGCAATTGTTTGTAGCAAATTTTGACTCCTTTCTTAAATCTCATTTAAAAGTTCAGAGAAATCCTGTTTTGTTGTCTGCTTCTGTTCACAGTGATGTACCTTCAACAACCATCAATAAATATCTTCCTACGATCTCAATACATCCATGCCCTTACTTAAAATTCATGTTTACTGGCAAAGGAGACATTCATGGTGTATTTTTTCGAAACATATTTTGGAGAACACTCTGAAAAGATGGGGTGGGGGAGAATACAAGTATAAGAATTACTAAGGCTATTGTACCCATTTGTTAGTGTATACATGTTTCAGAATAAATTTAACAAGAAATGTAAGTGACATTATAGTGAAAGTAAAGATGCTAATGTTGGTGTTTGAGGGAATGACAATTTTGAGAACAGATCTGCAAAATTTAATGTTCATAAAAATTCCATCTGTGAAGGCTTTACTGGAATGAACAATTTTTAGTTGTAAAAGTTTGGCACACCAGTTGAAACTTTTCAGTTATATAATCTGTAACTACTGGAACATGCAAAGCAAGTGGCAAGACATTAAATTCCCTAGTAATGGTGATAAAAGTTTGAAAAGGCGTGAAGCAATATAATTCAGCTGTATTCAAGCTGAGGGGCATTGATATCAGTGAAGTTACACTCAGAGCAGAAAGAAATGACATTTCTCCGGCGCATTCACCTGTTAGCACTAATAGGCTATATGTTCTCTTACAAGCTGTTTTACCTGTCGATAAAAATAAACTCACCCACCCTGTGTCACTGACATCACCACTCAGTTTATGTTCTGAGCGCCCATCACCTCAAATTCATACACCAGGTTATGAGTAGTGAGGGAGGTGGGTGGGAGCCTAACAGGTGAGTATGAAGCTAGGAGAAAACCTTTTCACTTGAGAAAAGAGTATTCTCCAGCGCATTCATACTCACCTGTTAGAACTATACATTAGGCTAACAGAATACAAAGATACTTGGAGGTGGGTTCATAATCTGAGAGAAAACAAAATTGCCCCACACTGATCACCAGCCTTATCGTCTTTCGTTGGAAAACCAGCTCTACCTAACGAGTTCCTGTCTTTACAAAAATTAGTTTTTTGTCTTTGATGCTGTTGCACTGTGCAAAGTGATCATTAACCCTTTGAGCGCCAAAGTCAATTTTTGTGCCCTTATAAAATTACCTCAGTCAACTTTGTCAGATTTTTGCCAAAATATTGATAAAAAACTGGTACAAATGAAATGTTGGGATCATTTGGTCCAAATTATTAAAAAAAAATACAGAAAAGTTCATAAAAATTGTAAAATGTTGCACTAAAATTTTGGTGGGAAAAAATTCAGCACTCAAAGGGTTTAAGCTAGTGGGATAGTAACTCCCATTGTCACATGTGTTGATTTCAGTTATGTCACCGAGGCATTGGTTGGCAAGGGCAACAGTGAGATCTTCTGAAGCAGACGGTGGAACAGATCAAAAGTATGTCTCAGATTTTATGACATTCTTATACTTCAACAGTGTGTGTTTTACTTCTTATATGAGTCAT
Source organism: Ptychodera flava (assembly GCF_041260155.1). Classification (NCBI taxonomy): domain Eukaryota; kingdom Metazoa; phylum Hemichordata; class Enteropneusta; family Ptychoderidae; genus Ptychodera; species Ptychodera flava. The sequence goes on along the minus strand of NW_027248277.1, from coordinate 17,186,988 downwards.
CAAAGAGGTATCCTTAGATCTTTGAAAAAGGTTGGTCCAAAATGGAATGGAAATAAGGAGTTTGGGAGCTTATCAGAATAAAAGTATTGATATAAATTTTGCAGCCAGAATGCTATTCACAAAAACTGTTGACATAAAAGTTTGTGATGAAAGGTGCGGAAATTTAGAGATAAAAATATGCATGCCATGAAAAATCTGAGAAAATGAATTTGCCAAATTTCAGAACAGAGAAAAAATTTGTCTGTTTCATTCCTGCCACCAGCGTGCACCCGGCCCCTCTGTTTTCAGATCTAATGAGAATCATAGGTCAACACTCCACTGGTAGAAAGTTTATCATAAAAAGTGATAGACATCATTGCCTGTAAAATACAACATACAGTTGTAGAAAGTTGTTTGGTTTATACAGAGAGTGTATCATGTACATGTACTTCTGAATTTCTCACTGTTTTTGACGTACTTTCTATAATTTTCATTTGTTCTGGGCCAAAGATGGAGTTGGTATATTTGTAGAACATTTATTAAACTTTTTCACCCGTATTCCCAGTGTAAACAGGTCCACATTGACCCTTGAAAACAGTGGGGTTTTGGGCTAAACCATGATGGTGAAAGGGTAAAAAAAATGTTTATACATTCCCATGTTGGTAACAATGTTCTTGTACCTCTTGACTATATATGTACCCTCAGAGTAATGAAGGAGCTTGGCAGTGAAGAAAAGAATCAAATATTTTGTGCAATCTTTGTTTAAAATATACTGAGTTCATAGGTCAAAGTGTACATTTAACCCCTTGACTACCAAGGCCAATTTATTCCTATATACCAGGCCTCTTATGTAAATATTGATAAAATCTGCGGTGTGTTCATTGCATCAACACTACTTAGTGTAAAATTTCGTAAGTACCAATAAACCATATATTTTCTGAATCAGCATGAAATTTCCCACTTTCTCATACATAAGTTTTGTATTTCCAGGTCACGTGACTGGTCACATGACTCATCATGTGACCAGAGTTGGCAAAGAATATGCTGGGAAAGAATATTTGAAGCATCAGGATGTGTTTTGAATCCATAAAATGACTCAAATTTGAATACAGTTGCAATTTTCATGGCATTGTCTTTACATATATGTAATAATAACTACCCTTTACTTTATTTATAGGTGTACCTGTTTAAGACTTTTCTCACATAAGGCAGAGTAAATGAACCACAAACATCAGCATCTGACATAATTCTGTATTTGAAAATCAACACATTTTATTTGTAAATACCTGCTTTATGTCTTCCTTGCAGAAACATGCATCTAAAATGGTTATAATTTATCAAAAAATAATTCACAATATTTAAGGGAACAACATATCACGTGGCCATTCACATGACCAGTCATGTGGCCAGTTATATTGACAATATGGCTGCTATAAAATTTCACTGGGTTATAGTAAAAAAATTATATTTCCTCCAGTTTCATTCACAGAATATTGCTGTTAATAGAACATATTTACATATGAATCATTTGTTTTCAATAAATGATATTTCATTTTATTAAAAAAAAACAAACCATAAAAATCTTGCAAGTAAATGACATCAACCAGCTTCTGAAAACTGTAAACAATCAGCGTGACGCTTCTGTGATCAGCTTGACCTTTTAGGGTCGAGGTCATGGGTCACGACATTTGCTTCCGGATTTTGGCCGTACTCGGACGTGCGGAGGGCAATCACATTCAGCGCGCAATCACATTCAGGCCAGGTCGGAATACATCTATCTTAGTCGCGCTGCGTGCCGATGCCGAAATTACGGGATTTTTAGGGACAAAAACGAAGCAAATACGCCTATTTAACTGTGCCGGATATTTCCGGCACTTAAGGTATATGGTTTATTCAAAATGGCGCCGGATATATCCGGCGTACAAGGTAGTCAAGGGGTTAATATCAAAGTTCAAAGGTCACAGTTGCAGTGTGTTCATCAGGGCAGATTAGGTCAGAGGTCAGTATTTCATAGGACCCTAGTTCAATGGCAATCCAACCTGTAAGAACTGAATCATGTATTTTGGTTGCAATTATTTATCACCATAGAATACGATACATGGTGAAACATATTGACCCATTGGATGCTGGGAAAATACAGTATCTGGAAGAGAAACTTGAGAGATGTAGAAACCAAGAACTCAACCCAGAGAGTGAAATGTGAGTATCACGTGTGAAAGATGTTACAGAACAGCAGCTGTGATTGGACAAATGATTGGCAAACAATGAATTTGATTGGCTTCTCTTTTGAATAGATCTGATACGATGATTCAAATTTCAGTGACTGCAGGTTTTGAATTCCGTTGGATATTGAGTGACTGTTTGTCATTGAAAGTAGAAATGGATAACCAGACCAAAAAGTTGAAAGTGGACAAATTTAAAGTAAATAAATTTTAATATTATAATTTGTGGAAAATTAAAAAAAATGCAACCACATGTAGATAGCATAATGTTGAAATGTTGTCTGTTCAATCATATTAAAGCAATCACCTTTTCCTAGTTTTATTGCTGCCACTGATCCACCAGATCAAAATATACAAGGGTTATAATGAACCAAATTGACAATGCCGACTTTTACAACTTTGTATATGTACATATCTATCAGAAGTGGCAACTTGTTAAAACTACCATAATTACTACCGGTATATATGGATTGTAACCATGGCAAATGTATTGAACACTCAAGTACAACTTTTTTATTGTATGTGCTTCAGCATGCCAGCATCTGTCATTAGTTGAATCTGAGAGAGATTTCAATCAGATTTTGGGCCATCAATAATAAAAGCCTACGCACTAGAAACATAGTTCTTTAGTTATTTTTGCGATGGGGCAGGGAAGGGGTAGAGACCCCAATTTATTTTTCATGCTTCAGAATTACAGCAAGGAATCTACTGTGACTCCACTAAATGCGACTATACAACTCAAATGCAGTACCTACTCCACGTTCATTGAGAAAAAAGGGATACAGATTACGACAACGCAAAAGGAAAAAACATAATTTAAACTCTAAGAGAAGAATAGAAAGTAAACTAAAAAATAATAATAAATAATAATAAATAGAGAATAGACTGTAAAGTTCATAGTCTGCAAATGTTATTATTCTCTCAAACTTTTGAAAATGTTGAACCTGTTCACAAAGAAATATCTCATTTCACAGTCAGATTTTAAGCTGTTCTCCACATTTCCAGTAAACAGGTCCACAATCACCATTGATAACAATTTATTTTGGCCAAACCATAGTGTTCAAAGGGTTAATTTTCTTTTTTACCCACAGATACAGACGGAAATTGGAAGAGAAGCTACAAGCTGAGGAAGATGAGACGTTTATCAAAAGACAAAGAATTTCTGAGGTAACAATGCTGCTCACCCCTACATTGATGCAATATTGGAATAGTCCTCATTGTGTTCCCTGATTATTTGGGTCTGTTCATTGAAGAAAGGGGTTGCTAGAAATTGGTTCAACATGTGAATGGGTGAATCGAGAGCAGGACAGACAGACAGACAGAGAGAAAGCAACACTAACTTACTGTTTCCTTTTGTCATCCTGCAAGAGAGAATCACTTCCCCATCTGCCAAGTCAGTAAAACTTGGTTCTGAGCCAAATCTGTACATATATATTCTCAACTGCTCGGCTTTACATCATGATGTTAATATTCGCAAAATCTGATGGTCAGTTTTATTAGGATGCCCCAGACATATTAGCTGGGTTCGTGTTTTGGATGACAGAAATGGTAAAACAGTTCAAAAATTACTTACCTACATTCCTGTATATCAGCAACACCATTCATCATCCTTTATTTTTTTCAGCAATCGAGGGCAGCTGACGAACAGTTCCTGATGTGTGTCTAGAATCTACTCCAGTCCCAACTTTAGTGTATATCGCCACCAAGTGGCCAAAGAGAGAGAGAGAGGTATCTGTTTTACCCAGAGACTGATAACCATACTGCTACCATTGAAAAATGAAGACATTATACTTTCTGACTACAATGAACTATTATATTTAAATCTATGGGGTGTTTTGTCCCTTAATTCAAACTTGTCTTCATTGCTACGATGCAACTATTTTGGTCTTCCAAATGTGCTCAGTAAATATAAATAGAAAAACTGTGAACAGCATTTCTAATGTTTCAAAATGCGAAACCTCTCTATCTGCAGCAGTGCGCCCTAAATGAAACGCTTTTTAGACTTTTGAGTCAATTTACAATTTTCCTGGAATTTCTTTGGTTGACACCATACAACTATGTGTTATGTGAAAATTTTCCCAGTGTAGACAACATTCATAGTAGTCAAGGTGTTTGGGATAGCTCAACCTGTTCATCCCCATTTCCCAGTAAACAGGTCCATAATTACCATTAATAACACTGGGTTTGGACCAAACCATGGTGTTTAAAGGGTTGAGGGGTAACCTTGTTTAAATTTAAAGTTTTGAGAGCAGGCTTCACCATGCCAAACATATTGCTGACAATTCAGATAAATGGATATTGTAACTGATATTTTAGTCTCTCATGATCCATAAAAGACTTAAAAATCAAAATAAATCTTACCTTTGGTGTGGATATTTTATGCCCTGATTGTTGTTTGCCTTTCTCTACAATCATGGAGCAATAATTATGCAAAACAAATGTTACATAAATTACTATGCAGGTTACAGGTGTCAATAAATATGCAGCATTTTGTCTGTCAATGAAAACAAGGCATTACTTTGAACGAGAAATTGTCAGGTAAGCAATTAGTGTATACCAGTAGTGTATCAGTGATGGAATATTTTATTATATCAGATTTTATTGGGAGAGATTTCAAGTGTTTTGGCAAGATGGAAGAATGCTTGGGCCAGGGTGCTAAGTATAGTTCTATTCAATATAATCTTGGGGGGTATGTTTTGTCTTTAATCATCAACAAGACCCCCCAAGGCAAGTGCTAATTTCCACTGTTTTTTATGTGTTCGTGTCCAAATGTTCGCTACAAATTTTTTTGAGGTAAAGGGAATTTCAGCTAGAAGTGTTCCTATTTAAAAATCTACTTTTCAGTAAATTTCAATTCAGAGGAATTTTGCCCCAATCACTATGAGAGACAAAGTTTTCCAAGGAGCTGTAGAGTTAAGGTCATTATTTTTTCCGTTACCTTACATTGAACTTTTGATGCTATCTCTTGCCAGACACTTGATAAATTTTGTACCGGTGTGGAGCTTGGCTAGGAACAGGAAAGGGCTGTACATATCTTATTATTACTACAGCAACACTTTTTCACCATCGTAGGAATCATATATCATCTAAATCAAGCACGACTGCAGTATGCTTGGCCGATACAGAACAACTATACAAGGCAAGGTAGTCCTAGGGGTTCTATTTTATGAAAACAATGGAAAGGCCCCCTAAGACAGTTGCATTTATTTCAAAATGGAGATTGGTCCTCATGTTCTTCAGGAACACTCAAAATCTTTCCAAACAGGAGAGATACATAATGCTTCCCTCAAATGCTGTGAAGTTGTTATTTCTGATTTCATTAGGGTGCTGTGATATTGGCTTTTTTATTTTGACCACCAAATTCAGATGAGATTATGGAAGCCTGACAAAAATTATAAAATAAATGAACAACACTGTATGTATATCATGGAAATAAAGTTATATTTATTTCAAAGATGCATCTTAATCTCTGCATTTTCTTTTTTTTCACAAGAAGGTAAATGATGATATGAGAGATGCTAGTCCAGCCTGTTAAAACATACAATATACATGTACATGAACCATTACTAAATATCTACAAACACTATTTCTACAATAATGTGATGCTGTATTTTTGCCAAATACTAACTGGATCTTTCAATACTTCATAAAAATCACATAAGGTGTCTTGAAAATCATTTCGCTTGTTTGACAATGTATAAATTTGTATTTAATTTTCTCATCATAAAAAGTCCAACATGATTGGTTTATGCAGTACTTCAAACAAAAGCAAGGCTTAGCTCTGGACCAATCAGAACCAGCCTTATGTTACTGCAAACACAATTGTAAGTAGGTTCCTACAAAACAAAAATAATTTGGCAGTTAACAAATATAATCAAAATTCTTGCGGTCACAAATATCTGCAGAAAAAGGATATAAGATATTTGATTTTTACATATTATTTGGGTTTTTTCATGTATTAGGGCGGGACATTTTCATGCATTTTCACATTTTCTCCCTGACCATTCTTTGGAATCTTCAAAAATAACATACATGTATTTCTTTGTGATGTATACTCATGCAGGTCTCCTCTTCATCAGAGTATGGACAACTATTCCCAGTGAGGAATCTTTCCTGGAATAAAAATGTAGGATCATATCATTATGGATAGGATATCCCAATAGCATTTTATTATTCCTGTTTCTGGTATCAGGACAATTACCCTTACACATTACTGCCCAGATAATTCACACGTAAGAGAGTAATTTTCCAGGGGTGTCTGTCCTAGAACTCAATCAGCTTGACCGGTCTTCTGCATGGTATGAGGACAGTCACCCCCTGGAAAATTATCCCTTACTAATTGAGGATAGGGTTTGGTTAAGTGTCCATGGGTAACTATCCTAGAACTTTATTAGCTTACCTTTCAGACGTCCAATTGTTTAACAGGAAAACAATAACAGAATTCATCACCTTTTGCTGGAGAAATGAATTTTTCAGAAGTGTGCACTGCTTAACCCAATGAATGTAACTTTTACTTGTGATCTCAATGCTGTTCTGATTTGGTTGGTAAGTTTTTTTAAAATTATGCACCATCCAAAGACATTATAAGCTTGCAGAAATATATTTTACATTGTGTAATTATGCCAAAACATATTTGGATCTGTTTTGTTTGATTCCAACACCTCCCTTTAAATTTGATTAACAATTCCTATTTATAAATGTATCTGTATTTGTCTGACTGTTATATCTCTGTCTCGTTGTATATTTCATATCTCTGTCTCGTTGTATATTTCATATTTGTGTCTTATTGTTGTATATTTCATTATCTCTGCAGGCAACTGCTTGTACCTACTTGAAGAGGTTTTACATCCATAATACTGTCATGAACTACCATCCTAAGTGGATCATGTAAGTAATGTTTTTCTCCTGCAGTTGGTGATTGGACATATATTGTGAAAATTTTGACCTCCATAAAAAGAAATTGACAAACTTTGTTCTTGGATGCCCGAAAGCAATCCCTAGAGGGTAGAATGAACCATGAAATTTAAAACAAAAATTAGAGTTAAAAATATTAAAATTATTTTCCATCATAATATATTCTCAACATTTAGGTCAGTCATTAGACTGGCCCCAGTCGCCTGGCTTTTCTCAGTAGCTGAGTTACTAGCTGGCCAAGGCGTTCACACCCACGATCAGCGCAACAGCCTACCATTAGCGTGTTGAGCAAGTCTAGTTGGTCATATTAATTTGCACTTTCCACCAATTTCATAAGAATTGACCCAAATCTTTAGCAGTTATATTGCTTTCAATTTGCATATCTTGTCAGGTTTGCATATGGAAACATATGACATCATAAAAAACATGGCATCGCTTTCAACATATCATTCACCCAAGCAAAGACCTTCATATATAACCCTAACATGAGGTACCAATGAAATTTTCTTGCCAACCATGTATACTTGGTGGCCAAAAGGCAGTCCTACCTGTTATAATCACTTAAACCACTTGATTGCATAACAACACACTTCGGAAAGTGCAGTATAGCAAGAACAAAACTAAACATTGCATAAAACATTGTTGTCTATGTCTTTACCCGCATTGTAATTTAATACAATATGAAGAACACAATTGGAACTTATTTGAGATAATTGGATGATGAAGTAATGTCAATTTAATCTAAAAATGTAATCTCATCTGCTTTTCTTTTTACATTACACACTTGTTTTTATGAGTAATTTGCAATATTACAACATTTAGCTACACGGCACCTAACACTTTTGAGAAATTTGAAAAATATAAAAATCCAATAATCCCAAAATAGTTCAAATCATGTTGAAGATAAAATTATTTTGAACAATCCACTTTCAATGTCATTTTATATTGATAATTTTTTTGCACATTATTTTGCAGCTTTGCACAAAATTTCATAAAAATTCAACAAATTCTCAGTTAGATTGTTTTCTTCAGTTTTCATGTTTTTATCACTTTCAAATATGGGACTGCTTACATTTGATTTAGCAGAAAAAGACTGCAGTACTTTGTACTTCTACATGTGCCTTAGCAAAGTACATGTGCCTTAGCAAAGTACATGTGCCTTAGCAAAGACCCATATGACTGTAAAATGTATACGGTAAAATTTTGTAGCCAACCACTTATGCCTGAACTCTATGTACAGCCCTTTTGAGTCTGGCAGTAAAACTAGTAGATGTGCTGGCATTGTCAGAGAAACCAAAGTGTCAATTAATACAAAACTGCACACACTACAAATACTGGCAATGAAATACAGGAATATTTTCAATTCACATCATGAAACAGTCATTGACTTAAAAAAATAATTGGTGCATGGAAATTTTCAAAGTGAACAAGAAAGCATACTTCAACAGACTATAATCACATTTCTTGACAATGTTGTACTTGTATCAACAACCAATTAAAGTACCAGTACAAAGAGAAAAGTGTTTTTGTCAAACAATCGGAAACTTAAAACTAATTCTCACAATCTTTAAGGAACTTCTATTAAAATATGGAAAAAAGGCTAGTTCTTTTGGTATTTTTACATGTTCTGAAATTGTTTACAGCAAAAAACCCCAATACTGTTGAAAGTGCAATTTTTTTCAAAATGCTGCAAAACTAACAGTGTATTTTGATTGTGTTGTTTGCAAATGATGATAAAATATTTAAATAACTCATCCATTTATGATCTTTAATCACCTCATTTAATATTCCACTTTTCCATCTCTGCTGTAACCAATGTCAATCAACAAAACACAATCTGGTACAATTTATTGTGATGTTATCACTGTACAAACACTTTGATGCAGTGGTTGTTGTTATCAGCTACAACAACCCTGCAAGGTACATCATCTGTCAGTGCTATACCAATGGGGTAGTTCAGCCCATCCCTATCACTATCAATACGACAAACAAACTTACCACTACTCTCAAACTTCAGTATACTACTAGGGGTATCAGTAGTAACATAGACATATTTATCATTTTCAATTGCTACTCCCTGGGCGTATCTCATCTTACCATCCCCACTCTGACAATCAAAGGAATACAAATACTGGTCATGTGCGTTGAATACCTGGATACGATTGTTAATGCAGTCTGCTACAAATACCATTCCACTACTTGAAATGACTACACCCCAGGGACAATTGAATTGCCCTTGACCTTTACCTTCTGACCCAAATGACTTTATGTATTTACCAAGTTGTGTATAAACCCTGACACAATGCCCACCAAAGTCTGTCACATAGACATTGCCATCTACAGGACTAATCCCAATGCCACGTGGATCTTTCAACTCATTTTGTCCAAAGCATCTGATGACATGTTCATTCTCGTTACTGACAACTACTTGCTTATTGCTGTCATCTAAACTATAGTATGTATTATCAGATGATACAGCTATATCACATGGTTTGAAAAACTTTTCAAACTGATTGAATTCCAATATTTTCTTAAATCTTCCTTCTCTGGTGGTTATCTGCAACCTATTATTGTGTGTGTCAGCAGTGACAGTGTCTCTGTGTTTGTTTATGGCCACACCATAGGGATAGCTGTACTGTCCCTCAGCACTTCCTTCACTGCCAATGGTCTTCACCAATCCTTTGATGACAGGTATGATGACAGGACAGCCTGGTATTGGTTGATCTCCTATTGTCATGGTAACTTGATATTTTCCATCCAATTGTCCAGCCACTGTAACACTGTGTGTACCATCTCTGTTATTAACTACGTTGAGGTCTTCCCATGATGCATCAGGTTTTCTTACCTTGGCTTTCACTTGTTGTTTTGGGATGACTTGGTTTCCTGTGGAATCTCTGGTTGTGATCAGTAGGTCTGCAGAGTCACCTTTCAGGAGTTGTTTTGGAATGTTTTCAACTGTACACTTTGACATACACACATCAGATTTCAGTATTCCTAGAAATCCATGCTCAGAGATTTCATCATTTGTTGTGAATACGAAGTCCTCATGTTCAACCTTTGCTATTGTTTCCATGGTAATCAGTTGTTTAATACGAGTACCAACATCACCCTTTGTTGAGAGAAGTTGAGCAGCATTCCCATGATGCATCAGTGTCTCTATGTAATTGGCGGCGCTCTTAATGTTACCATGTTTTAATTCCATCTCATCAATATCAACAGCTGCTCTCTTGATTTTCATTTTGTAATTGTTTTTCAATTCATCTATCAGTCTCTGCGCTTCTCTCTTTATTTTCTTGATGATTTCTTCTGCTTTCATTCTCACCTTCCTTTCTTCTCTGCTGCACTGCTCTGTAAGATCAGTGTGTATCTGCTTGGCCAGGGTTTTGTTCTTTTCAGCTTCCTGTTCTTTCACTTTCAGTTTGTCAACCATGGCTTTCAATTCTGTAAGATACTCATCTGCTGCATCTTTCAAGTCTCTGTGTACATGTTCTGGTATGCGGTGTTTGACTATGGTGCAGTCTGTACAGACAGGTACCTGACAGGTTTCACAGTAGAATTTGACCTCATTCTTTATGTGAAAATTACAATATCCACTGCTTGAAGTGTAACAGGACTGGTTGTCATTGCTGTTTCATATTCTTCAATGGTCATTAGTTGATGTGTCTGTGTAATTGGCAGTTTTCTATGCACTTTAACACAGTTCTTACAGAGATAATGTCTGCACTCCACACACCTGTGAGTTGCCATATTCTCTTGGCAAGCTTCACATTTGGTCTCTGTTCCTTGCATAGAGTCCAGTCGTTGCTTGAATATCTCAATCAGATTGCTCATAAAGAAGTTGCCCTTTATCGCTGGCACTCCTCCAACAGGAAGCTGATATTTCTGTCGACAGTCTGGACAGTTTAGAGATCCAGTCTTCTCAACCAGTGTGACTAAACACTGCTCACAGAATGTATGCAGACATGGTAGAATTTTAGGAGACTTGAACTGCTCCAGACAGATGGTACAACACAGGAAATCTTCACCGATTTCTTCCAAAACTTTGCATTCAGAAGCAGCAGCCATTGTGCATAGGTGTGTCAGTAACAGTGGCAGCCATAGACGGGTACAGAGCTGATAGCAGATAGGGACCCTTAGCATTGCAGATATAGTTCATGGTGTCATGTGACCAATGAGTTGTTAATGTTCTGAACTAGTGCATTTACAGCACTTTACACTAACATAAGGTGTTCTTGATAACCTACTTCTTGATCAAGCGATCAACTCTATTGAATACATGTACATATATGTGGCTAGGGTCAGAGGTCATTTCTCAAACAATAGCATTGAAGATATCAATGTTGCCTAGAGCTTTTGAGGACAGGTGAGTTTCTTCAGGGAGGGAATGGGGGATGTAAGATGGATTTGTTTTGGTGTCAAGAGTATTAAGCTTCGCGCCCATAATTGAATGAAATGCATGGTACCAGCCAGGAATTGTGTCATTCAGTTGGTTATTTTGGCACGGTCTCTGGGTATGTAACTTTAATATTATCAGAGATATATCGGCGATATAATCAATCAATCAGTCTTTATTATACTCAACTCACACTAGCAGAGAGTGTGGTATGATACATTCCAAAATTGGACAAAGTACAAAACTGAACACTTACAAGAGGACAACAAAGTATCCAAGTTGTACAATAAGCAAACTGTTTAACAGTGGGAAGGCTACTGGAGGGTCAGCACAAATCAGTGTTCTTCAAGAATATAGCAAGATCTAGAAAATTATACTCCATAACCCTTTTAAGGGCCGTTTCTTTTTGTGTGACACCGGAAAAAGTGGAGCAATCTATTCCACTTTCCTGTAACAATAAAACTCGTTCAGTGATAAACTTTTTACATGAGAATAATAAATGAAACTCATCATCTATTTCGTTGCTATCACATCTGAGACAAAGTCTATCTTTCAAAGGCAATTTTGGCTTACTTTTCCTACCCAATTCAATATTTAAACTATGATCACTCAATCTTAATTTCAATAAAGCTCTGCGAAGAGTAAAATTTGACAAATTATTTAAGTATTTTTCAAAAATAAAATCCGGTCTTGAAAGTTCTATATGTACGCAATTTATTACCACCACCGTTTTTTTCTTGTATCGTTTGACATATTCTCTCTCCAAGAATTCAAATACTCGCTTGATATCTTCCTTTTTAATTTCTTGTTTAACTGGGCATATGATGTCACTCTTAAGGAGTTGAAGACATTCATATGATTGTAACTTCCCAAATTACAAAGAATAAAATTTGCCCAAGGAGAATTTATATCTATGTTTTCTTGAAGTGCCTGTTTCAGAATATGATTTCCTGGTAAACTATTTAACCTACACCAATATTTAATGACAGACATATAAAGATTGATCTTTAATGGAAATCTGCCCAATTCTGCTCTTATCCCTTCAAGTGGAGTACGTTTACTCACTCCCAAGATAAATCTGTAATAAGACATACACAGACCTTCAAGACAATTATCAGTACTTGTAATTTCTGTTGCCCAGATTTCTGAAGCATAAGATAGAATTGGGACAATTAACGTATCAAAGACTTTCAAACAAAGCTTTGGACTCAACATCTTTTCACTTAAAATTGAGTTTTTGATCCTGAATAAAGCTTTCATTGCTTTATTTTTAAGAGTAAACTGATTCTGCTTGAATTTTCCATTTGGTGTAAAAACTATACCTACATATGTATACTGATTTACTGATTTATATAGGTATGTTTGCAATATTGAAAGTCTGGTTGGCAAATCATTCGTTGTGAAATTCCAAGTACTGTATACACAATGACAAAAATCTGATCCTTAATTGTTTTCTTTAGAGAAGTCTGTATGAGAAAACAACATGAACTGATATTTCATGTACATTGATGACAAGACATTTTTCATTCTTAATTGATGCATCTGAAAGGTAAACCATTTCTCTCTGTGTCAGGTTTGAAAGGAAAAATTGTAATTTTAATGAGTTTAAGTATCTGTAACTTATCACGAAAAGAGTGGTAATTAAGTTTTGCAAGTTAGTGAGCTTGGATTATAAACAAATGCACAGTTTTTAGCCATGAAAGAAAAATTGTTGAAATAGAAAAACAAGAGGAAGTTCATTAAATTTAAAATTACATTTGAGCACAAAGTGCAAAAGATTTACGAACAAGTTCTTTACAGTTTAAGACTTGTGTAAACTTTTTTTTTTTAAATGATTTGTTCAAAGTGGGTTGCATAATTCTTCTATGAATTGGTATTGCTGACTTCCTTCAGGGATGTTGTGGTGTGGTGGCTGGCCAAATTGAAGGGAGCCCTCAAGTGGTAGACTTGTGTACAATATGCTTGTTGACTGACACAGTGTGTATTGTGATATGAATTATAAATGTACTGACATTTTTCAAGAATAGTTACCCTCTGACATTTGTCAAGAAGACTTTTGACTTTTTCAAAGCAGAAAACTGGTCGTGAAAGCAATTGTTCATAGCAAAGTTTGACCATTATACCTTTCCTAAAATCATGATTACAAGTTAAAGGCAGGGGGAGCCTATAAATACCCCCTATCTCCCTGGGCATTCATAATCCAATATGAGTGGCGTATGGTAACAGCGTCAACGAATGCTCCCGAAAATCTGGAGCTTTCAACAACCATGGTGTAAATTAAAGCACTGTTCCAACATATTACGTTTTGTGAATACTTGTTGCATCACCTTATTGGTGAAATTCTCTCATTTTTTTCAATTTTAAGTTGATTTTTGATGCCAAAACTGCTTCGATGTTGTGTTCAAAGCGTCCACAGAACAATAGATGAAAGCATTCAAACAGCTGCCAATCACGAGGGGACGCGAAAAGGTGCAAACGATCAAACATTTGATGTGTACATCGGATCGATTACGATGTCAACAATGAATAAACGATTCTTACCACTGAGCAAAATACTTGACCAACGGTTACTGAACACGAGTCTCAGATGAGTTCAGACACAAACGGACTGCTTCATGGTTTCAAGCAGATTGCCTCTCCCTGTTTGTTTGTTGATCTGTGTACAATGGGTGATGTGTATGTTGACCTGCAGTACGATATTTTATGATAGATCTCTTTTGGAAGTATATAGTGGCCTAGCCCTGCGTACGATGCCGTGTGTTCCCGGCGTTATACGGCCTCCCACCACGGCTCTGCTGATTGCCATGGACAAAACCGGCAACATGCGGATCCAATTTGGACGGAGCACGAACAAGTACTTTTCTGACTGTTTTCGGCCGAAATCAACTCGAGTCCGATCCAAATCCAATTGCCTACCCAAATTACTCAACCGCTCACAGAGTGCGAAAAGAATGCTCTCGTGACGTCTAAAACCGTTGTTTGCTGGCGATGCATGGTCAATGGCCGAGGCAGTGGACGCCCATTGGATACGTTCATGCCACGATTATGCAGGTGCCCATGAGCTGCATTATTTCCTGTCGGGTCGGGGCGATGAAACTTAATCGCGATTGACTCATCTCTGTCGGATTTGACCAAAAGAGACACTTGAAATAGATTATATATATAACATCAAATGTTGACATTCAGACTGAAACATGATGAAAGGTCTAAAGATCGCCGTGATGTCGTTCTTCTCTACACGTTTTTCTGAGCTTGTTTTTTACTAAATTGCTCTAATATTATCTGACGTTTTTTTGATCAATTTTTCTTTCCCAACCAGGGCACAAAATTACCTTTTTTACTTTCATAGTAACCTAGGATTCATTTAATTCGCAGATTACATGTAATAGACTCTTATGTTCTTCCTCGATTGTCTAGATTTTGCTTTCCCGATATCGATATTGCGTTCGCACTCACATGTCTTGAACCTTACGTCATTCACTGAAATAGTTTTCGGACAAACTCAAGAAATTTGACAACTACTAACGAATAGTCGGCAAAATTTACAGAGACTAGCAATAATAATTATGGTCATTTTACCATCTTTAGCTAAGCGGATTCGCTTGGCGGAAGCAGTATATAACGATCTGAGTTCCCAGTTTTACCCTACCGTGTGAGTGTAGTATTCGAACGAGTGAGATCATAATCTTACGATGTTCCGAGTGGCCTGGAGATTTTTTATAATATACAATAAATTGACCCTATCAAAATTACTCTGTTTTACATTGCTTGGATATTGATATTTTTTTCTATACTTTTTTGCTCACGTGTTTACACACGTGGGCATATGTCGCAGCGATGTCTGTCTGTCTGTCTGTCTGTCTGTCCGTCTGTGTGTGTGTCTGTCTGTCTGTCTGTTGGTCCATTATCTCAAAAACGGCTTATCAGATCAGAATCAAATCTGGTACATATATTCAGTTAGCAAATGGCAAGAACTGATTAGTTTTTGGTGGGTCTGGCTTGCATGCTTTTTGCTCATTTGCATAATTAATGATTTTAGAAAAAATGGATATATATTAAAAACGACTGCACAAAATTTGATGAGATTTGCTACAAATGTTGATCACACCAAGATATATCAGCAGTGGGAACCATTAAGGGTGACATGAAAGATAAATGCTAATTTGCATATTTAATGAACTTTCCTAACTAGGAATATATGTCTGATTTGACTTGATCAAAATTAACCAAACTTGGCATGTATATTAAAGATACTATGATTTAACATTATTGAAAGTCATTAAGCGTTTAATTTCAGCCAATTCCTAATTTGCATATTTCATGAACTTTGTTAATTAGGAATATATATTGAAATGACTGGACCAAAGTTGATGAAACTTGCTACATGTATTGAAGCCACTATGATACAACATTTTTGAAAGTCATTAAACATTTTTACTTCAGCCAATTCCGAATTTGCATATTTAATGAACTTTCCCAATTAGGGATATATATCTGAATTAACTTGATTGTAGTTGTTGAAACTTACTATATACATCAAAGATACTGTGATATAACATTATTGAAAGTCAAAAGACATTTTTACTTCAGCCAAAACCTAATTTTAATATTAAATGAATTTTCATAATTAGGTATATTTAGCTACTATAGACTATAGTCTATAGAAGCTATTGGGATGGGTATCCGTCCGGCGTCCGTCGTCAGTCTGTATGTATGTATGTATGTATGTATGTATGTATGTATGTATGTATGTATGTCCGTTTGTGAGGCGTCTGTCCACTCAAATATCTTGAGAACCGCAGTACTTACTGATTTGATATTTGTTGTGTAGATGAAAAATATGATTTTGAGAAACTGTTTTCTTAATTTTTTGATATTGTTGAAAATAGGCAAATTAATGCCAAAAAAGGTGTTTTGGTTAAAATATTCTTCTTCATAACCGCTGGTCAGACAGCTTTGTTATTTGGTATACAGGTCCCTAGGATAACCCAACTTAGATTGTTAAAATTGTGATGAAATATGCAAATGTGTATTTTTAAGGAATTTTTTTGTCATTGTTGGTCAAAGTTTGACTTACATTGTATTTAATTCTTGTACTGTATAAACCCTATCAATTCACCCAGAAAAATAATTAATATGATTTTAAATAATTGAATTAATTAGGAAATCATCAAAGCCAAATAATTTTGGTGTGGAATTATCAGAAAGTTCAACTTTTTTGACAGTTCATAGTGAATTGAGGATTAAAACATGTAAAGGCAACTTTCCTGAATCCCAACTTTGATACATTCTGAACCACCATTTATTTTATCTAAAAGAAATTGCTCATAATAGTTTGTCATGATAGGGTGGTCAAATAAATAGAGATAGAGAAAGTTCTAATTTCCATTTATGGTTGACTTGGAAAGGATAAAATAAGATTACTTTTTGAGGAAAAAAAAGAGTGGTCAATTAAAAGAGTGGTCAAAGTGATAGGGTTTTATGGTAAAGCGGGGCTGTAAGATTCCTCATGTGCTATTTATAGCAATTATGCAATCTGTGTAAACAGTGCAATGAAGGTGTAACATGATCCATTATAATGCTTTTGATGACCTTGAACTTCTTAAGTTTCAAACATTTGTCTCTTCTTTGTGCTTTCTCTGATTACCTACAGGCTCAACTTATTCAACAGAACTTACGATGTTAATTTGAAAGTTAAAATGTGCTTGGTTAATAGGATGAAAATACTGATAAAGGTAACCAGCTCAAGATTCTTTATAACCTGACAGATATGCTGTTTTTTATGACGTAAATCTTGATTTAAACAAGTCTTGTTACTCTAATTAGAATGCAATTAACTCTCGTTTATTTGCTATTATAGACTAATATAGTCTGATGAAATATGCAAATCTGTATTATTACGGAATTTTTTTCCATTTTTGGTCAGGCCATCCAGAAATGAGCTATCAAAGATATCCACCTTCTTCATCAATACATGTGTCACAAAAGGTTATTCTCTACATAACACAGCAGAGCTCTGTCAACTGTTGAGTCGCTTGTTTTTTTAAAACCGCTGGTCAGACAGCTTATATTTGGTTTACATGTCCCTAGGATGACCTTAGTGAGATAATTTCATACAGTCAGGAAATACTTAATTTTGTATCCATGTCTATAGTAGCTTCAGGGACTTATTTGGCCCTATGTTTATCTTAATGGACTTGATCAAAATTGATGAAACTTACTATGTATATTAAAGACTCTATAATTCATATTATTGAAAGTCATCAAGCACTTTCTCTTCAGCCAATTCCTAATTTTCATATTTAATGAACTTTCCTAATTAGAGATATATGTCTGAATTGACTTGACCAAAGTTGACAAAAGTTGCTACACATATTGCAGATTCCATGATACAATATTACTGACAATCACTAAGCATTTTTACTAAAGCCACTTCCTAATTTACATATTTAATTAACTTTGCTTATTAGGATATATACCGGCATTTACTTGATCAAAGTTGGCAAAACATGCTATGTACATTGATGATTATACCAGGTACTAGATCAAAACAATATCGAAAGTCATTTCACATTTTCATGTCAGCTTATTTATTTGCATATCTAATGAGCTTTCACAGCTCGGCATATGTGGCTTGAAGGACTTGGCCAACGGTAATTACACTTGCTAGATAAAGTGGTGATACAATAAGAGCAGTAAAATTACTTTAATATTTTTATTTCAGCTAATTACATATTTGTATACTTCATGGCCTTTTAGAATTAATCGGCGGTGATTATTGTTCATTATGTTGATCATAATAATTTCAATGAAGTTGCAAACATGTGGCAAAGGTTCAAATTTACACATAACTTCAATATATAATGAAACACGTGAGCATTTACAGTTCATATCTGGTTGACTTTTGATTTTTTGATTCTCCATTGGCGGCAGCACATGTACGGTTACAACAGTCATGTGATGACCGGAGTGCGATTGTAAAGTTGTCGGGAACAGTTGTTGTTCAGAAGAAAAATCATTTTGTATTTAGAGGCTGCAGTTCGGGATTGTTCATGATAAACAACCAATTATACATTTCCTACATCTTTGGAACGGGGATTACGGTAATCTTTCATGTGATGAAAATTTTTTGAACGTGTTTGCAATGTGTTCCCACGATAAGTGTGAACTGATTCTTTGTCAGTAAAAATCGTCAGAAATGGTCCAGTAACCATGGTAAAATAGACACAGATGCAAAACCATTGCGAGGAAGATAGTAAGAAATTCACATTGCAATATTTGCTGTCGTATTTCTCAGCAGGAATAACCCATTTTTTACACGTTGTGTATAAGAAGAGCAAGCAGGTGTTCGGCGGCTATCATAATAATCTTGATCGCAGCTATTTGGCGAGAAGACAGCGGGTACTTATAATCTCGCAAAATTATTGACATCATGTCTTTGTATTGACAATTTTCAATCGGAGGCAGTTCAAATCAACAGCCGTGGTATATTAGGAATCGTGTTTATCACTGGACACCGAACTACCTGCTATCAACAGTACGTTATGTACCATCGGCGGTAACACATTGGTCGTAATCTTGTCTAATTCTGCCCCGCCTTTTGCACCGTCCTGAACAAGCTAGAATTTTTTTACCCTGACATATAATACAGCGACCTTGCACACTAATGATCATTCCAATGTTTCTGTTGGGGTTTGTTGGCTTTTTAATTTGCTCCGTGGCCCCGGTAAGTTTTTTTAATACGATACACAGTTTGAATTTTTTTCAACGTAAATTTAGTATATTACCAGTTTGTTGGGTAAAGTTGTCTGGAATGAAAGTTTGAGTTGACGCTGACAGAGTAGACGTCGAGCCCGGTACAGTTGAAAACCATGTCCTGTGACGGTGTCAGAGACGATTTCTCCACACTTGGTATGAAACCGAGGCGGAGAAGAGTGTTCCAGGTTAACAAGAGATGCTCCAAGAGAATTTCCTTGGCCTTGTTGTTCAGAGATCCGATCGGTTTGGGGTCGCTTAGTCCGAAACCTCCAGAGTTCTGTATGATCATCGTTCAGAATTTAGGTGAATATTTTGGTCAAAGTAATTCAGTATAGTAACAATGTATGCCAGATTCCTTGTGTTCTTTTTGTCACCGTCATACGTGTATACGGACGGTTTTCGATTAAAAACGGTAAAAATATACAGTGCTCGTAAATGCGTGCACAGTTTATTCAGTGACTGTTTACGCAACAGTCGTTGATTCGACTAGGATTTGCCACCACGTAACAACTGTAAACACCGCGTCAACAGTCAATACGAAAATTTTGTGCTGAATCGAGTAAGATAATAAGTGGCTTGCAGTGGGAAAGGTCAGTCCATCATCCGTCAAAGTTGTTGAGCCAAAAAATCTCCACTGTGCACCAACTACATGAGTGGCTGTTATAGTTGTACACGTAGTTCCATGGGCTTTCCTCTGTCCCTTGTTACGAGCTATGTTCAAAGTGCGTCAAGCTACGAATATCGGTGAAGTACCGGGTACATTGATTTTGTTCAAAGCCACTGCCTGTTTGTTCCCCGTAATGTTTTTTGTGTCCCTAACGTTGGCTGGCTCTATATGCGTACAAACATAGCAGTCGGGATTAAGATTTCCTGGATAAATAGATACCACATAGTATATTCCGCCTCTGACGCAAAGATACACACTGTTTTACATGTGCCACTCCTAGGCCCTGGGATCGATTTCCATACCTTTAAGAGAAATTCTGTTTTGTTGTCTGATTCTGTTTCACTATTAGTGCAAGATGCAAGGTATAATGATATTCAAATATGCAGATTACATTAATTAGCATTGTTTCGGTATTAAAATTCTATGCTAATGACCCTTAACCCTTTAAAACCAGCTTGGACAGAAATGTCCGATGACGTCATAGAGTACCAGGGGGTCAGGGTGCAAAGGGTTAATCAATGTGGAATATTCATGTACCTCGGATCTTGCATTGTATATGTTTACAGTGATGTACCTTTAACAACCTTCACTAAATATCTCCATACTATCTCAATACATCCATGCCCTAGCTTACTTAAAATTCATGTTTACTGGCAAACAAGACATTCATGGTGTATTTTGTCTAAACATTTAGGAGAACACTCTGAAAAGATGGGGGAGAATACATGTATAAGATGTACTAAGGCATTGTATCACTTGTTAGTGTAAACAGGTTTCAGAATAAATTTAACAAGAAATGTAAGTGACATTATAGTGAAAGTACAGATGCTAATGTTGGTGTTTGAGGGAATGACAGTTTTGAGAACAGATCTTCCAAATTTTATGTTCATGAAAATTCCACCTGTGAGGCATTTACTGGAATGAACAATTTCTAGTTGTAAAAGGTTTGCACACCAGTTGAAATTTTTCAGTTATACGGTATAATCTGTAACTACTGGAACATGCAAAGCGTTAAATTCCCTAGTAATGGGTTACATTGTTTTGTAAAGGTTCACGAAAAGTTAAAAAAGGCTGAAGTAATATATACTTCAGCTTTATTCAAGCAGAGGGGCATTGATATTAGTAAAGTTACACTTTTAGCAGAGAGAATGACACTTTCCTGGCGCTCATAATCACCTGTTAGAACTATACATACGGCTATGTTCTCTTACAAGCTGTTTTACCCGTCGATAAAAATAAACTCACCCACCCTACGTCACTCAGTTTATCACCACTCAGTTTATGTTCTGAGGGCCCATCACCTCAAATTTATACACCAGGTTATCAGTATAGTGAGGGAGGTGGGTGGGAGCCTAATAGGTGAGTATGAAGCTTGGAGAAAACCTTTTCACTTGAGAAAAGTGTATTCTCCGGCGCATTCATACTCACCTGTTTGAACTATACATTAGGCTAACAGAATACAAAGATACTAGTACTTGGAGGTGCAGGGTTCATAATCTGAGAGAAAACACAATTGCCGCACACTCACCAGCTTTATTGTCTTTCGTTGGAAGACCACAGGACAGCTCTAGCAAATGAGTTCCTGTCTCTAGAATTTTACAAAATTTAGTTTTTTGCCTGTGATGCTGTTGCACTGTGTAAAGAAAGCCATTGATCAATAAAGATGGTGGTATAGTAACTCCCATTGTCACAGTTGGTAATGTACCGTATGTCATGTGTTGATTTCAGTTATGTCACCGAGGCATTGGTTGGCAAGGGCAACAGAGATCTTCTGAAGCAGACGGTGGAACAGATCAAACGTATGTCTCAGATTTTATGACATTTTTATACTTCAACAGTGTGTGTTTTACTTCTGATATGAGTCTTCAAGAGGTCTGTCCTTAGATCTTTGAAAGAGGTTGGTCCAAAATGGAATGGAAATAAGGGGTTGGGGAGCTTATCAGAATAAAATTACTAATAAAATTTTGCAGCCATAATGCTTTTCACAAAAAATGTTGGCATGAAGGTTTGTGATGAAAGGTGCGGAAATTTAGAGATAAAAATATGCATGCCATGAAAAATCTGAGAAAATGAATTTGCCAATTTTCAGAACATAGAAAAAATTTGTCTGTTTCATTCCTGCCACCGGCGTGCACCCAGCCCCTCTGTTTTCAGATCTAATGAGAATCATAGGTCAGAACTCCACTGGTAGAAAGTTTATCATGAAAAGTGATAGACATCATTGCCTGTAAAATACAACATACAGTTGTAGCAAGTTGTTTGGTTTTACAGAGTGTATCATGTACATGTACTTCTGAATTTCTCACAGTTTTTGACATACTTTATAATTTTCATTTGTTCTGGGCCAAAGATGGAGTTTGTATATTTGTAGAACCTTCAGTAAACTTTTTAACCCGCAGTCCCAGTGTAAACAGCTCCACATTGACCCTTGAAAACAGTGGGGTTTTGGGCTAAACCATTGTGGTGAAAGCTGCTTTTTCCGTTACATATGTGTAAATTGATGAATGCTGGAGATCCAAGAGATGTAAACAGGATAAAGACAAGTTCTCAAAGTGTACATTTAATGTCAATAGTTCAAAGGTCACAGTTGCAGTGTGTTCATCAGGGCAGATTTAGGTCAAAGGTCAGTATTTCATAGGACCAAGTTCAATGCTACCCATCCTGTAAGAACTGAATCATGTATTTTTGTTGCAATTATTTATCACCATAGGAATACGATACATGGTGAAACACATTGACCCATTGGATGCTGGGAAAATACAGTATCTTGAAGAGAAACTTGAGAGATGTAGAAACCAAGAACTCAACCCAGAGAGTGAAATGTGAGTATCATGTGTGAAAGATGTTACAGAACAGCAGCTGTGAGTGGACAATTTGATTGCAAAGAATACATTTGATTGGCTTCTCTTTTGAATACGGTAGATCTGATTCGGTGATTCAAATTTCAGTGACTGCAGGTTTTGAAATCCATTGGATATTGAGTGACTGTTTGTCATTGAAAGTAGAAATGGATAGCCAGACCAAAAAGTTGAAAGTGGACAAATTTAAAATAAAGAAAATTAATTTTACAATTCGTGGAAAATAACAAATAAAATGCAACCACATGTAGATCATTCATTGCCAATAGTGTTGAAATGTTGTCAGTTTTAATCATTTCTACCGCCCATCATGCAGATCAAATTATACAAGGGTGAACCTAATTGACAATGTGGATTTTTAGAACTCTGTATACGTACATATCTATCAGAAGTGGCAGCTTGTTAAAACTAGCATAATTACTGTATATGGATCTGTAACCATGGCAAATGTATTGAACACTCAAGTACAACTTTTTTATAGTGCTCCATCATGCCAGCATCCATCATCAGTTGGATCTGAGAGAGATTCCTATCAGACTAGGGGCTGTCAATAATAAAAGCTTACACATTAGAAACATAATTCCTTAGTTATTTTGGTGATGGGGGCAGGGAAGGGTTAAGACCCCTATTTATTTTACGTGCTTCAGAATTACAGCAAGGAATCTACTGTAACTCAACTAAATGCGACTATACAACTCAAATTCCGTACTGAATCCTCATTCATTCATGTCTTTTAATGAACAATTTGCAGATTACATTTTTACTTTATGTAAACAAAGAAATGCCTAGTTATATTTATTATTAGCTATCATACTGTATACTTTATCTTTAAAGTTTGAACTTATTTTATAATACACTGTTATTGCCATAAATAATGATGTAAATCCTATATTTACAAGCAAGTAATAAATTATTATTATTATATTAAGAAAAAAGGGATACAGATTACGACAACACAATAAAGAAAAACATCATTTGAACTCTGGTAGACGAGTAGACTGTGTAATGTTCATTGTCGGCATATGTTATTATTCTCTCAAACTTTTGAAAATGTTGAACCTGTTCATAAAGAAATATCTCATTTCACAGTCAGATTTTAAGCTGTTCTCCCACATTCTGGTAAACAGGTCCACAATCACCATTGATAACAATTGATTTGGGCCAAACCATAGTGTTCAAAGGGTTAAGTTTCTTTTTATCCCACAGATACAGACGGAAATTGGAAGAGAAGCTACAAGCTGAGGAAGATGAAACATTTATCAAGAGACAAAGAATTTCTGAGGTAACAATGCTGCTCAACCCTGCATTAACCCTTTGAGCGCCACAGTCAATTTTTGTTGCCTTTATAAAATATAGCCTTGTCAATTTTTGTCAGAGTTTTGCCAAATGTTTGGTGAAAAACAGTACCCAATGAAATGTGATGTCCCTTTGATCCAAAATTATCAAAAATATTACAGATAAATTCATAAAATTTGGTAAAATGTTGCACTAAAATTTTGGTGGGAAAAATTACAGCACTGAGGGTGAATGCACTATTGGAATAGTAAATTGTGTTCCCTGACCAATTGGATGTCCATGGAAAGAAGGGGATGTTGGGAATAGGTTCACTTTGTGAATGGGTGGATAGAGAACAGGACAGACAGACAGAATGTGAGAAAGACATGCACATTGCTAGGAAGATGAGATACCCAGAAAGATGAACATTTGCCCAAAGGGAAGAGCTCAGACTTCAAGAGACACAAACACGGATGGCAAATCTTTTTGTGTGAATAAGGGAGAGATTTCTGAAAAGTTGAATAGCTGACAGCAGAATGCTATGAACATGGATCCACTCAATGCCGTCAACAGATTGTGATAAGTAAAACTATTACAAGTTCCTTCAAAGGAACAATGTCACCTGTATTTTCACTTGGAAGCCACACAAAAATATGCACTTCTAAATTTTAAATTGCAACTCATGTTTGATACTGGGTCAACATTGCTGACTCGGACTCGCCTGATCTGAAATCTTTGACAGTATATGTAGATTTGGATACCCCATAATTGTTGGAAGGGTTGACCTAGCTGTTCACCCCCATTTCTGTGTGAACAGGTCCACATTCATCATTGATAATACTGGGTTTGGGCCCAACCATAGCGGTTAAAAGGTGAAGCTGTAATGTTTTCGTCATCGCTGTTACATATCTGCTTTGCAGTCTAAGATCATATACAAAAGGTGAATTTCAAATACTGTGATACTGTTGTACAGGTAGTGTTTGAATTACCCGTAGAATCACAGATATTTTGTAACAACTGCTTAGCTGTCTCAGTAGGCAGAAAGAAAAATCTGGTTTTTTTTATTCAATTGCTCCTCATCTATTTAAAGACATAGCTGTACATCATGTGTAACCTGTAACTGCAACTTTCCTGTAAACTGGCCAAAAATCACTATCAATAACAAAAGGTTCAGACCAAACCTGATGATGGCGAAATGGTAAAATTACTTACTTCATTCCTAAAACATCAGCAAAATCACTGATCAGCTTTTACTGTATTCAAACTTTTCATAGAATTTTGCATTGCAAATTTCCTCTCATATTTCTTTCAGCAATCGAGGGCAGCTGACGAACAGTTCCTGATGAGCGTCTAGATTCTGTTCCTGTCGCAGCTATCGTGTATATCGCCACCAAGTGACCTAAGGGAGAGAGGTATCTGTTTTACCAAGAGACAACCCATACTGCCACCATTGAAAAATAAAGACCCACTTTCTGACTACAATAGACTATTTCAAGTCAATTAGACTATTTAAATCAATTAGAGTGTATATCGCAGTTTGAAGCTTGACTTCATCATTATAATGTAGCTATTTTAGTCTTCCAATTTGCTCAGTACATGTAAACAGAAAAACTGTGAACAGCATTTCTTATTGTTTTGAAAAGCAAGATGTTTAAACCTCTCAATCTGCAGCAGTGTGCCCTAAATCTTCCATTTTAAAAACTTTGACACAATTTACAATTGCCAAGAATTTCTTTTAGTCAACCCCATACGGCTACTTGTTATGTAAACATTTTGTTCAGTGTAGGCAATATTCATAGCAGTCAAGGTTTATGGGATCAATATTTTCATCCCTGTTACCCTGTAAACAGGTCTACAATTATTACAATGGCTTTTGGCCAAACCATGTACATGAAAGGGTTGAGGGGTAAACTTGTTTAAATTTAAAGTTTCGAGAGCAGGCTTCACCATGCCAAACATATTGCTGACAATTCAGATAAATGGATATTGTAACTGATATTTTAGTCTCCCATGATCCATGAAAGACTTAAAAATCAAAATAAATCTTACCTTTGGTGTGGATATTTTATGCCCTGATTGTTGTTTGCCTTTCTCTACAATCATGGAGCAATAATTATGCAAAACAAATGTTACATAAATTACTATGCAGGTTACAGGTGTCAATAAATATGCAGCATTTTGTCTGTCAATGAAAACAAGGCATTACTTTGAACAAGAAATTGTCAGGTAAGCAATTAGTGTATACCAGTAGTGTATCAGTGATGGAATATTTTATTATATCTGATTTTATGGGAGATTTCAAGTATTTTGCAAGATGAAATGCGTTGGCCATGGTAATAAGTATAGTCCTATTCAACATGGTCTTAGGAGGTATGTTTTGTCTTTATTCATCAACAAGACTCCCAAGGCAAGTGCTAATTTCCACTGTGTTTTTTATGTGTGCGTGTCCAAATGTTCTCTACAAATTTGTTTTTGAGGTAAAGGGAATTTCAGCTAGAAGTGTTCCTATTTAAAAATTTATTTTTCAGTAAATTTAAATTTGGAGGAATTCTGCCCCGATCACTATGAGAGACAATGTTTTCCAAAGAACTCTGTAGAGTTTAGGTCATTATTTTTTCCGTTACCTTACATCGAACTTTGGATGCGAGCCACCTGACAAATTTGTACTGGTGTTGAGATTGGCTGGGAACAGGAAAGGGCTGTACATATCTTATTATTACTACAACATCACTTTTCACCATCCTAGGAATCATAAATGTTCTAAATCTAGCAAGACTGCAGTACACTTGGCCCATACAGAACAACTTTACAAGGCAAGGTAATCCTAGGGGGTTCTATTTTATGAAAACAATGGAAAGGCCCCCTAAGAAAGTTGCATTTATTTCAAAATGGAGACTGGTCCTTATGTTCTTCAGGCATTCTCAAAATCTTTCCAAACAGCAGAGATACATAATGCTTCCCTCAAATGCTGTGAAGATGTTATTTTTGGTTTCAATTTCATCAGGGTGCTCTGGTATTGGCTTTTTTGTTTGATCACCAAGTTCAGAAGAGATTGTGGTCGCCTGACAAAAAATAATAAAATAAATGAGCTACACTGTATGTATATCCACAGGGGATTCAATCTCCGATGATGACGATGATGATGATTAAATATTTAAAAATGAAGATAAATAAACATATATTTGGACTCAGTAAATTTGTTGTTATTGTTGTTGTTATTGTTGTTGTCGTTGTTGATACTATTTGCAGAAAAGAACAAAGTATGCGCTGCAAATTTCAACACAGCCTAACTATAGGCCTACATGTGCGTCGCAAATTCAACACAGCCTAACTATACACAGATACATGTGCGTTGCAAATTCAATACAGCCTAACTATACATGTGCATTGCTGCCTAACTATACATGTGCGTTGCAAATTCAATACAGCCTAACATTACCCAAGGGGTGTCACTTCATTGCCACACACTTTTTTTCGATCGCCAAAAATGCACCTAGCATGCATCGAAATCGGTAAAATTCGACGTAGGGTCAAAGCACATTAGTCTTTCTCAATAATACTCCAACATTTTTACCTCTTACCGATGAAAAGTCGAGAAATCAGCAAGTTTTTCAGCGTATCTGGACGTCTCTTACATTTCAGATTTAAAAGGCACGGCGGGGTATTGAGTCACGTGGGCGCTTTTCAAATCGAACCAATAGCAGAGCTCGCCAAAATGCACCCAGCAAGCATCGAGAGCGGTAAAATTCGACGTAGGGTCAAAGCACATTAGTCCTTCTCAATCATATACTCAAACATTTTTACCTCTTACCGATAAAAAGTCGAGAAATCAGCATGTTTTTTAGCGCATCTGCATGGTTGTCTCTTACATTCCAGATTTAAAAGACCGCGCGTTACATTAAGTCACGTAGGCGCATTTCAAATCGAACCAATAGCAGAGCCCGGCCCGTACTGAACGAATGGGCCCAGCGT
This sequence comes from Ptychodera flava, assembly GCF_041260155.1. NCBI lineage: Eukaryota > Metazoa > Hemichordata > Enteropneusta > Ptychoderidae > Ptychodera > Ptychodera flava. The sequence goes on along the minus strand of NW_027248277.1, from coordinate 17,158,950 downwards.
GAAAACCCGGCAGTAACGTAAGTTTCTCACGTCTTTGGAAGACTATGGGTGACACTGTCTGCGTGCGTCTGCATACGAAATTCTGGTAACTTTAACAGTTCCAGTTCACCCGCAGCAAGAGATCGTTCTTTCCAAAGATGTGAGAAACATACGTTGCTTCCGGGTTTTCACGCTGGCCCATTCAGCTCTGCTATTGGTTCGATTTGAAAAGCGCCCACGTGACTCAATACCCCGCCGTGCCTTTTAAATCTGAAATGTAAGAGACGTCCAGATACGCTGAAAAACTTGCTGATTTCTCGACTTTTCATCGGTAAGAGGTAAAAATGTTGGAGTATTATTGAGAAAGACTAATGTGCTTTGACCCTACGTCGAATTTTACCGATTTCGATGCATGCTAGGTGCATTTTTGGCGATCAAAAAAAGTGTGTGGCAATGAAGTGACACCCCTTGGATAATGTTAGGCTGTATTGAATTTGCAACGCACATGTATAGTTAGGCAGCAACGCACATGTATAGTTAGGCTGTATTGAATTTGCAACGCACATGTATCTGTGTATAGTTAGGCTGTGTTGAATTTGCGACGCACATGTAGGCCTATAGTTAGGCTGTGTTGAAATTTGCAGCGCATACTTTGTTCTTTTCTGCAAATAGTATCAACAACGACAACAACAATAACAACAACAATAACAACAAATTTACTGAGTCCAAATATATGTTTATTTATCTTCATTTTTAAATATTTAATCATCATCATCGTCATCATCGGAGATTGAATCCCCTGTGGTATATCATGGAAATAAAGTTATATTTATTTCAAAGATGCATCTTAATCTCTGCATTTTTTGAGTTTTTTCTGTGAGAGGGTAAATGCTGATATGAGAGATGCTTGTCCAGCTTGCTTTGTATGCATGTATATGAATCACCAATAAAAATCTACAAAAATAATTTCCAGAATAATATGATGCTGTATTTTTGCTAAATACTGACTGAACCTTTCAGTACTACACATAAAAACTGTGCAAAGAATTTACAAATCATTTCAAGTGTGTAAATTTGTATTTATATTTCTGATCATAAAAAAGTCCAACATGATTGGTTTATGCAGTACTTCAAACAAAAGGATGCTTAACTCTTGACCAATCAGAAGCAGCCTTGTTTTACTGCCAACACAATTGGTGAAACATTTCATATGTCTTCTTTTCATCAAAGTATGGTAATTAACCCCAGTGAGTAAGTTTCTTTCCTAGAACAAACAATGTAGAATTATATCATTACAGACAGAATGTCAAGATAACTTTTTATCATTCCTATCTTTAGTATCAGGACAACAGCCCCTTGGATATTACTGCCCATATATTTCAGACTTACATGTTTGGTCTGATGTTATTGAGAGGGTAAGTGTAATTGTCCAGGGGTATCTGTCCTAGAATTCCATCAGCTTGTCTAGTCTTCTGCATGGTATGAGGACAGTCACCCCCTGGAGATTTATTCCCTGCTAGTTGAGAATGGGTTTTGGGCAAGTGTCCAGGGGTAACTGCCCAGAATTGCTCGTATTTTCCAAATCTCTGACATGGTATGAGGATGATCACCCTGGAGTTTTACTCCCCACCAGTTAATTCGGTTTTGGTAAGTGTGCAGGGGTATTTGTCCTTGAACTTTATTAGCTAATCTTTCACACCCTCCAATTGTTTAACACCGAAAACAATAACAGAATTCATCACCTTTTGTTTGAGAAATAAATTTTTCACAAGCGTGCACTGCTTAAACTAATGAATGTAACGTTTTACTTGTGATCTCAATGCTGTTCAGATTTGGTAGGTAAGGTTTTTAAAAATTATGCACTATCCAAAGACAAGCTTGCAGAAATATACCGGTATTTTACATCATGTAATTGTTTCCAAACATATTGGGATCTGTTTTGTTTGAATCCAACACCTCCCTTTGAATTTTAATAACCCAAGATGACAAATTGTTTTCATAATTGTATCCGTCTGACTGTCATATCTCTTTCTCATTGTCATATATTTCATATCTCTGTCTTGTTGTATACTTCATATCTGGGTCTTATTGTATATTTCATTATCTCTGCAGGCAACTGCTTGTACCTACTTGAAGAGGTTTTACATCCATAACACTGTCATGAACTACCATCCTAAGTGGATCATGTAAGTAATTGTTGTTTTCAGTCAGTGACTGGACATAATATATTGTTTTCTGTGGAAAACTTTGACCTACATAAAAAGAAATTGAACGGGGTAAAGCGGAGTGCACCTTGAGGACAGATATTCAGACTCTCAAGCCTTTACTGTAACAATACTCTTTTGATCTACCACTTCATGGTTGAAAGATGAAAATGTTTGAGCAAAAGTTTAAAACTTTGAATTTCAAGGCATGTACTGCCTTTAAATGTTGATTCCTTGTTCCCAGCATAGTTGAATGTTTTCCATTTTCAGAATTCTTTCTGTGGTTTGTTTTGTGTTTTGTCAACATCATAGGAATTCTGACTGAATGGGGCATTACCATAAGGATGTTTGCTGTCACCTAAAGTTCTTCTTTGAAAGGAAAGTGAATTTATTCATAAATAATCAGTTTGACAGTTTGTATGTCTACCATCAATATGAAGCATCATGTCTATCTGTAAATAAATAAAGCAAACAAAAAATGTACAAAGAATGTTTTGAATAACAAAGTGACAAAACATAGTGTCAATAGTGCAGTTTAACAGTCAAAATGAGTTCAAGGTGCATCCTTGACCAACAAGTCTCACCAGACTCGAACGTTTACCTGAAAATATTCACTTTAAAAAAGCTCTCTCTATAGACCAGTGGTTTCTTAATTAAAATGTAACTCTGGCAAGAATTGTAAGGTTTCAGCAGAAACTAGTGTTTTTTGGCAACACCTGTGATTTAAAAAGAAAATATTTTTGCCAATTTGTTAGCAGAAATGCTCAGCCTAGAATATGGCATAAAACATAACTTGTGATATTTAGGATAATTAGAATGAAGCGTTAGATGTTTGGGGGTATCAGGATGCTGACATGCAAAAAGGTTTCCACTTTCATGTATTTAAGATGCTTTGGGGAGTAGCACAAGAAACTAGTTGACATGAAAACAAAACTAGTGAAAAAATCATGAAAAATAGCAGTTGTTAGTTTTTTAATTACCTATGGGCAATAATGTTTTTCACTTTTTTTCAGGATGACGTGTGTGTACCTAGCCTGCAAAGTTGAAGAGTTCAACGTATCCATCATGCAATTTGTGGCAAATTTACAGGAAAATCGAGAGAAAGGCACAGAGTTGATCCTGAACCATGAACTGCTCTTGATGCAACATTTGAACTTTCACCTTGTTGTGCATAACCCATTCCGGCCACTAGAGGGCTTCCTAATAGATACCAAGGTATAATATGATTTACATCTAATTTGAATAACATTGACACGCAGACTTATGGTTTTCAAACCTTCCAAAAACGTTTTCTGTTTTTAAACAACATAGGCTGTAGGCTATTTACACTACCCCAACATAACCCTATATCCTGGTAGTTTTTGGGAGCACAGCATGCAAATTCAGCATTTTGCTGAGACAAATCTGTAAATTTTTGACCAAAAGCAAGTCAGAATGGCAATTGAGTACTAAGTTGTGGCTTTTATAGAATGGTACATTTAGCCCATCAATAGATCTCAATGAATATACAAGGTAACTTTTTCTTGGTCCACTGTCACAGGTTTAACTGTGTCTGAACCTCACAAGTGCAACTAAAAGATATAATTAATTTACCCATGTTTTCTTCCTGTGTAATATAAAACATTTGCACCTCAGGGTTTCCTTAACAACCTATACATGTTCTTTTGAAACAAACTGCAAACTGTTTTTTGTGTTTTTGTTCTACAGATAGCATTAGCTGGCATACTTCACAGTGCATCAAAACAAGGGGCAAATTTAGACAGGTCAGTCCAAAGTATGTATCTGGGTGGAAATTGTCCAGGGGTGACCTTCCTCACACCATATTGTGTGATTTTGTATACCAGTAACCAATGTTATTCTGGGAATGTTACCCCCCTGGATACTTGCCCCATGTGTCGCTTAAATATCCTGGGGGTGACTGTCCTCACACCATACACAGGGATTTTGGAGAGCTCCTTAACCCTAGCCCAACTATGTCTTGGAGGGGCAATATCCAGGGGGTGACCTTCCTCATCTGTAAAGGTGATTAGGGATGGCTATTACGTTATATATTGTATGACACACGTCCAGGCTCACTGCCTTGACTTTTGATCGTTACACTTACTGTAACCCTAACCTCAGCCTTACTATGTCTAGGTGGCAATTATCCAGGGGGTGACTTTCCTCATACTGTACAAGGAAATTTTGTGTAGCCAATGTATTCTAGGAGCGTCCCCCCTGGAATTTACTCCACATTACACTTACCAATAACCCTCACCAAACAATGTCAGGGTGTTACATATCCAGGGGGTGACCTTCCTCATACTATCTGGGAGTGAACAATATGCCCATATAACTTACTACCGTACTTCTACTTAGGTTCCCAAAATCTTTCCCATGAGGGTAGAGTGAACTATGAAATTTAAACAAAAATAAGAATTAAATAAAAAGTTTAAAAATTATTTTTAATCACAAAACATTCTCAACATTATTTGTGTGGGTCATATTAATTTGCACTTTTGTGCCAATTTTCATAGAAATTGGCCCAAATCTCTGACATTTTCATTGTTTTCAATTTGCCTATCTTGTCAGGTTTGCAGACGGCATTGTTTATAAATGAAATCATGGAAAATATGGTGTTTTCAATCGGGTTCAAACTCACTATGTACGGCACCCAGTTTCCTGGCAAAGGAGCCACAGATAAAAATCGCTAAGCCAAATCTCAACTCTCATAAACTTTATCAAAGCAATGAATACATTGCTAAACTGTGTGAAAGACAGCGTCAGGGACAATGCTGTCCATGAGCAGAGCTATTAACCCAAGTAGAAAACACGGTGTTTTCATTTGGGTTCTGACTCACAACATATGCCACCCAGTCACCTAGTAGAAAGACCACACAGACAAAACTGCCGGGCCAAAAAAATCGTGACGCTTTCAACATTGACGTTCACCCCAGCAAAGACATCCATATATGACCCTAATATGAGACGCCAGTGCAAAGTTCCTAGCCAACCAATTATAGCTTGGTGACCAAAAGGCAGTCCTATCTAATATAGTTAAGCATGTAATTTAATACAGATATAAAAGTAAAATTATTTTGAACAATTCATTTTCAATGTCATTTATTGATAATATTGGTCATATTATTTTGCAGCTTTCCATGAAAATTTCATAAAAATTCATAAAATTCGCTAGCAATTAAAATGTTTTTTTCCAGTTTTCATGTTTTATCACTTTCAAATATGGCACTGCTTACATGTGTAATCACAGAAAAAACCTGCACCACTTTCAACTTCTACATGCACCCTGGCAAAGACCCATATACATGTATGATCCTAACATGTGTCAAATTTTGTACTCAACCACTTACACCTGAACACTATGTACAGCCTTTTTTGACTCTGGCTGGAAAACTAATAGACCTGACTTCATTGTCAGAGAAACCAAAGTGTCAATTTATAGACAACTGCACACACTATAAATACTGGCACTGAAAAACAGGAACATTTTCAATTCACATCTGGTTTATTTCTTGAAAACAGTCATTGACTTAAAAAGTAATTGGTACATAGACAGTTTCAAAATGAACAAAGAAAGCATTCTACAGACTCTGATTATGTCTCTTGACAATGTTGTACATGTACTATAAACAGCTGATCAAAGTACAAAGAGAGTATTTTTGTCAAAAAATTGAAAAGTTTAAGGTGGAGCTGCATGTTGCCAATATAGTTTTTTTCAAAGCAATATTTCTCATTAAAGCTGACAAGAAAACTCCCTCATACTATATATTTTCAAAAAGCAGAGACTCTAAAGTTTAGTATGGTTACAGTAGTTTACTCAAAGGATGAAGTGGGTGTATATTTGGGGTAAAAAACTTCAATTGAAATAAGAGTATATGTAGAAAAAAACGTCTATTTTATTTTGCATTATCTATCCTTTCTAAAATAGCATGAGTTGATTAAAATCATGATTAGGAAAATCAAAATGTCTCTTATTCAAAAGAACTTCATTGCCAAACAAAGTTAGTCGTTTTGTTATATAGTGTGAAAATTTCAGAAAATTTGACCCAGCCAGAGTGGAGTTAAATTCTTCGGAAATTTTGAAATTAGGAGAAAAAAGACGCCAGGAAATCGAATAATTTGCATACATTTGCATAAATTAACACTTCTTTATCACGCAACTTACGACTGCTTGACAAGCTAAAAGCTGAACCCAACTAATGTTTCAATCTTTGGTTGACAATTAATTAAAATTAAATGAATATTTACAAAAAAGTTATGTTTGTACAAAATACACTGTGTTGGGTGCAGTGCCCCTACAAGTTATAAAGTTATTGTACTTTTATAGATGGAATAAATGCAAAAGACGATTGTCAATGTTTATCATGATTTTACCCATGATGCAATAGTAAACTAAACTGAGAACAAATTAAAACTAATTCTCAAAATCTTTTGTAAAGGAGTTCATTGAATGTGGGAAAAAACCTAGTTTAATCATCATTTTTACATGTTCTGTCGAAGGCAAAAAACCTCAATCATATAATGCTAAAAGGAAGTGCAATATTTTGTCAACTTGCTGCAATATCTACAGTTTAATTTGATTGCATCAGTGGCAAATGAGGACGACATATTGAACTAACTCATCCATTTATCACCTTCATTCAGTTGATTTACTGTTCAACTAATCCATCTCTGTTGTGACCAATATCAATCAACAAAGTCTGGTACAGATTATTGTGATGTTATCACTGTACAAACACTTTAATGCAGTGATTATCCTTATCAGCTACAACCACCCTGCAAGGTACATCATCTGTCAGTGCTACATCAGTTGGGCGGCTCAGCCCATCACTGTCAGTATCGATACGACAAACAAACTTACCACTACTGTCAAACTTCAGTACACTACTAGGGTATCCAGTAGTAACATAGACATATTTATCATTTTCAATTGCTATTCCCCTTGGGTATCTCATCTTACCATCCCCACTCTGACAATCAAAGGAATACAAATACTGGTCATCTGCATTGAATACCTGGATACGCTTGTTATCGTAGTCTGCAACAAATACCATTCCAGTACTTGAAATATCTACACCCCAGAGTCTGTTGAATTGCTCTTCACCTTTACCTTCTGACCCAAATGACCTAAGGTATTCCCCATGTTGTGTATAAATCCTGACACAATGCCCACCATAATCTGTCACATAGACATTGCCATCTACAGGACTAATCCCAATACCCCATGGATCTTTCAACTCATTTTGTCCAAAGTATCTGATGACATGTCCATTCTCATCACTGACAACTACTTGATTATTGTTGTCATCTAAACTATGGTATGTATTATCACTTGATATAGCAATATCACGTGGTGTGAAAGGCTTTTTAAACTCTTTGAATTCCAAACTTTTGTTAAACGTTCCCTCACTACTGGTTATATGCAACCTATTATTATTTCTGTCTGCAGTGACAATGTCTCTGTCTTTGTTTATCGCCACACCGTAGGCATTGTTGTACTGTCCCTCAGCACTTCCTTCACTGCCAATGGTCTTCACCAATCCTTTGATGACAGGTATGATGACAGGACAGCCTGGTATTGGTTGATCTCCTATTGTCATGATAACTTGATATTTTCCATCCAATTGTCCAGCCACTGTAACTCTGTGCGTACCATCTCTGTTATCAGCTGCATAGATGTCTTCCCATGATGCATCAGGTTTTCTTACTTTGGCTTTCACTTGTTGTTTTGGGATGACTTGGTTTCCTGTGGAATCTCTGGTTGTGATCAGTAGATCTGCAGAGTCACCTTTCCAGAGTTGTTTTGGAATGTTTTCAACTGTACACTTTGACATACACACATCAGATTTCAGTATTCCCAGAGTTCCATGCTCACAGAATTCATCATGAGGTGTGAATATTAGGTCCTCATGTTCAACATTTGTTATAGTTTCCATGGTAATTAGTTGCTTGATACGAGTTCCAGCATCACCCTTTGTGGAGAGAAGTTGAGCAGCATTCCCATAATGCATCAGTGTCTCTATGTAATTACCTGCACTTTTAATGTTCCCATGTTTTAATTCCATTTCATCAATATCAATGGCTGCTCTTTTAATTTTCATTTTGTAATTGTTTTTCAGTTCATCTATCAGTCTCTGCTCTTCTCTCTTTATTTTCTTGATGATTTCTTCTGCTTTCATTCTCACCTTCCTTTCTTCTCTGCTGCACTGCTCTGTAAGATCACTGTGTATCTGCGTGGCCAGGGTTTTGTTCTGTTCAGCTTCCTGTTCTTTCACTTTCAGTTTGTCAACCATGGCTTTCAATTCTGTAAGGTACTCATCTGCTGCATCTTTCAAGTCTCTGTGTACATGTTCTGGTATGCGGTGTTTGACTATGGTGCAGTTTGTACAGACAGGTACCTGACAGGTTTCACAGTAGAATGCAATTTCAATGTTAGGATGAACACTGCAATGTTCCACTGTTTGGAGTGTCACAGGACTGGTTGTCATGGCTGTTTCATGTTCTCCAATGGTCATAAGTCGATGTGTCTGTGTGATTGGTAGTTTTCTGTGCGCCTTAACACAAATGTTACAAAGATAATGTTTGCACTCCACACATCTGTGAGTGGCCGTATTTTCTTGACAAGCTTCACATTTGGTCTCTGTTCCTCGCATAGACTCCAGTCGTTGTTTGAATATCTCAATCAGATTGCTCATAAAGAAGTTGCCTTTTATCGCTGGCACTCCTCCAACAGGAAGCTGATATTGCTGTCGACATTCTGGACAGTTTAGAGATCCCGTCTTCTCAACCAGTGTGACTAAACACTGCTCACAGAATGTATGCAGACATGGTAGAATTTTAGGAGACTTGAACTGCTCCAGACAGATGGTACAACACAGGAAATCTTCACCGATTTCTTCTAAAACTTTGCATTCAGAAGCAGCAGCCATTGTGCATAGGTATGTCAGTAAACCAACTTGAGACAGGTACAGAACCATGGTGACAGCAAATAGGGCCCCCTCAGTATTTCAGATATAGTTCATGTTGTCATGTGATCAATACACGGCTGACTTCTGAACTGGTGCAAATTACTGCACTATAATCTAACATAGGGAGTTCTGGATGACGTACTACTTTATCACACAATCGATTACACTGAATGCGTGTACTTACTTGTGACAAAAGTCAGAGGTCATTTTGACAAGATTTATATTAAGATATATATTAATTTGCCAACGGCTTTTTGGCATTGGTCAGTTTCTTCAGTGGGCAATATGTTTGGGTACCCTGTGTCACCCTTTATTTGGTTTTTGTAATTCAATGGGGTCGAAATGCTCCATAGGGGTTCTGTGTTCTTTTGGCTACCAACCCATGAGTGATTAAAATGGACATATACCAGCCAGGGTTTGCACGATTCAGTTACAGTTTTTGACCCACCCTTTTGGGCACATAACTTAAAATATATCAGAGATATATATCAGAAATATCCAGATGTTTGCAAATTGGAAGTCTGGTTTGCATATTGTACTCAATATTATGAAATCTGCAATTTTTACACAAATTATGACAAAAACCTCGTCCATGACTGTTTTCTTTAGAGAAATCTTGATTAGAAAGCAACATGAATTGATAGTTCGAGTACACTGATTCAGTAACATACATTACAACGGAAAAATGAGAAGGGAATTTCATTCTCAGTTGATGCATCTGAAAAGTAAACCGTTTCTTTCTGTGTCAGGTTTTAAAGGAAAAACTATATTTTCATGAGTTACAGTATAACTAACCAACAGTGCCTTTTGTCATCATTCAATTTCTCTGGTTTCAATGATAAAACAGTTCTTTCAAATTGAACTACAACTTATAAAAGTATCTCTGAAGGGGGCTTCGACAGGAGATGTCCCATATGGCCATGCATACATATATGTGCCATTTGAAGCTATTCCTATATGCCTATCGATATGTATGTATGTGTGTGCATCTACTCAAAAACTCCTAAACCGCAGCACAGGTACCATTTTAGTGTTTGGTGTACGGGTGCAACCAGGGGTAGAGATGTGAATTTGTCCAAATGAACATGTCAGTGTCAAAAATATGCAAATGAGGGGGGAAAAAACCGGAAAAATCCTGCAAATTGCTAAAACTCTGTAACCGTTGGTCAGATTTGGTGAAATTTGGTATGCAGTTTCCTTTCAATAGGTATTCTAAATTATTAGTGTACAAACTGGGGTATACATTTGCATGTTTGTATTTTTGGGGTAATTTTTTCAGTTTTAATAGTCAGAAAGTGTTCTTCTCTGAAATGGCTTGTCTGATTGCTTTTAAAGTTGGTATTCATGTTCCTTGCGATGAACTCAGTCAAGTTTGTACAAATTGTAGTGAAATTTTCATATTTGTAATTTTGGGGCAATTTTTCCAATATTTGGGTCAGAATTTTTTCTTCAAAAACTACTCATCTGACAGCTTTGATATTTGGTGTACAGCTAGTTTTGCAATTTTGGTCAGGTCGACCTGAAGTGGCCTATCAAAGATTTCCTCCTTCATCAACACATGTGTCATGAAAAGTTATTCTCTACATAACACAAAGGAGCTCTATCAGCTGCTAGGATGCTTGTTTTAATTTTTTTTAGAGAAATATCCTCAATTTTGTATTTTTGTGAAGTTTTTTCCTAATTTTTGATGGAAAAAAATTACAGAAATAGTCCTCTGTATTGATTTGAAATTTGGTTTGTAAATCCCTACAAATGTTTTCATACACATCGTATATTGCCATGTCAGAATGAGATGAACAATTGTAATAGTTTTTTGTTTTTTTTACTTCATTGTTCTTGGAAAAAAAATATCAAAAAAAATATCTTCACAACAACCACTTCCTATGCTAGTTTGAAATTTGGCATGAAGGTTACTTTGAGTGGACTAGTACCGTAACTTATTCAGATTGTGTTGATGTGAACAAAATTAATAAATATTGTAAAAATATTTCCCTATTTTTTGCAATTTCATACCGTCAGGAACTAAGAGTGCATAATGTGGTGATTTAGTAAGCATTTGATATGGTAAACTGTATTTGATGTTGAAATGCAGTAAAAATCATTAGAAAGCACAGCTGAAGGTGATTTTAGCAGGTTTCATCACCAACAAATATATTCCATAATTTTTTTAAAGTTGTAAATAGTTCACATATTTTACACTGCCATCTGGCCATTGTATCTCTTTATGTAAACATGGTCAGTACCAAGGGGTGGACCATTTGATATTGGGGGGGGGGGGGGTCTGGAAGATTTTTAAAAAAAATTCCAGCAAATGTCAAGGAAGAAAAGATTAGCCAGAGAAGGGTAGACAAAAAGAAAAGGTAAGAGAGAGGGAAAAAATAATGTACAATGGATCAGGTAAAAAAAAAAAAATAGTGCTACCTCATCAATCTTTTAGGACCCCCTCCCCCAAGATATCAAATAGTCCACACCTAATGTCTTTGTGCACACAATGAACAGTGCAGTGTATCTCAGTTGAAGTTGTTAAGTAAGGTGAGGATTTGAAAGGAATAGTCGAGTCCACCACATTTAAAATTCTAAGTTGATCTCAACGTCATCATCCTTGTGTAATTGGTTTTGTAAGTTGTTCCAAATGTGGATGCACCAGTTGTACTGGAAGAAAGCAATGTTTACTTTTCCCTGTAGGGTTTCTGAGTTAATGATTGTATGCATGTTGAAATCTCTCCATGTATCTGGTGTATGGGCAAAATTGTTTCCATGTTATGTATTTCAGTCAATGTCACCTATTGTTCATGAACAATAAAGAAAAGTTTGCTGTGTGCCTGTAAAATATAACATATTTTTCAACACATAAACTGCCTTGTGGGTTGATTGTCTAAAAATTATCACATAAGCAGAAAGAGAACAAGAAATTTATCAAATTGATGTAACATATTCACCCTGAGTGCTTGTATACATAACTATTTTATCATTACATTCAGCTTTTTGTTCTATCTTTATCACTCTCCATTGGCCAAGGCACGCTCGGTGGCCAATATGTCATCACTCTTCCAGTCTGTGTATGTCAGTCTGTCTATATGTCCATCCATCCACCAGTTCTTCTAGAGACCAAGTTTGTTCAAATGCATCTGACTATGAATATCATGAGCTATTAAGGTCAACTGAACACAGTGTACTGTCCATGTACACTGACTCTGGCTTGACAAATGTAATCAGTTTTGGGCAAATGTGTCATTGACGCTATATTTCATACATTTGGTAGCTTGATTTGCTAACTATATGGGAGCGACAGTGACATTGTCACTATTTTTCTTTGCTTCTGTCCATGGTTTTGGTAAGTGTGTGATTCCAATATGTCAATCCTAGTGACCTGCTATTGGATTGGTAACAGAGAATGCTAAGATTGAATCAGATGTGAACTCAATGTGCTCATGAAGTTTACAACAGGTTTATTGCATAGTGGTGCGCTTCACAGAACAATCATATATCTGTCAGATCATTATATGTAGCAGGTTTCATCAACTTTATCACAGTACTCTCTGACTTAAATCACTAATTTTATTATAATTAATAAAGTTCATTAAATATGCAAATGAACAAGAGACAGAGAGAAGCCATTGATCAAGATAGCGCTGGTGGCACATGGCTCCCATTGTCACTGTTTGTAATATCTGTCATGTGTTGATTTCAATTATGTCACCGAGGCATTGGTTGGCAAGGGCAACAGAGATCTTCTGAAGCAGACAGTGGAACAGATCAAAAGTATGTCTCAGATTGTAGGACATTTTTTAAATTCAACTATATTTATTACATGCCTCGTATATCTAACGTCGCACACTCCGTAGGATTCAATGGTAACTCGTCGATGACGTAGCGGGCCGTATAGTCATCACTTGAAATATGGTTTTTAGACAATTTTACATTTAAAAAAATTGATAAACTGCATAATAGCAGTTCAAATACATCAATGCGCTGTTTGGTGATGAAAGTCGTTCCATTTTTAACAGATTTTCATCTAAGATGGAAATAAAGCATTTTATTATCATTTGCCAATAAACCTAAATACTTTGAGTGAAAACTGTAAGAGAGGCATGTAATAAAAACATAGCCCAAACAAGGGATTATTTACCCTTGGGGCAGGAGACCATTTATCCTCCTTATGTCAGGCAAATGGTCACCTACCCTTGGGCACATAGTCCCATGTTTGGGCTATAATATATATTATATCATACCAGTATATTGATGGTGCAAATACGGTCAAAGTGTAAGTGAACATTTAATATCAATAGTTCAAAGGTTAGAGTTGCAATGTGTTCATCAGGGCACTGAGATTTAGGTCTAAGGTCAATGTTTCATGGAACAAGGTTCAATGCTACCCATGATTTAAGAACTGAATGATGTATTTTTGTTGCAATTTTTTTTAGGAATACGATACATGGTGCAACACATTGACCCATTGAATGCTGGGAAAATACAGTATCTGGAAGAGAAATTTGAGAGATTTAGAAATCAAGAACTCAACCCAGAGAGTGAAATGTGAGTACATCAGCGTTTTAACTCTATCATTTGTGAAAGTGTTACAGAACAGCTGCTGTGATTGGCAAATGATTGGCAAAGAATGAATTTGATTGGCTTTTCTTTTGAAACTGATAGATCTGATTGGGTGATTCAAATTTCAATGACTGCAGGTTTTGATTTGCATACTTTACGAATGGTTGATTGCCAGAATAGCAGTGGGGATTCTGCTGCAACAGACTCAACTAAATGTGACTTACAGTTCTGACGCAGTATGTAACTCCACGTTCATTGAGAAACAATGGTAGTACGGATTATAACAATATGAAAAAAATAACATTAAATTAGAACTCTGGTAGAAGAATACATGGTATGTAAACTTCAATAGATGTTATAGACTTCTCTCATAATTCTGAAAATGTTCAAAATGTTCACAAAAATATTTCATTTTGCTGTCAGATATTAACCTGATCACCCACAATTCCCTGTAAACAGGTCCTCAATCACAGTTAATAATAATTGATTTCGGCCAAACCGTGGTTTCAAATGGTTAATTTTTTCTTTTTTTACCCACAGATACAGACGGAAATTGGAAGAGAAACTACAAGCTGAGGAAGATGAGACGTTTATCAAAAGACAAAGAATTTCTGAGGTAACAATGCTGCTCACCCCTACATTGATGCAATATTGGAATAGTCCTCATTGTGTTCCCTGATTATTTGGGTCTGTTCATTGAAGAAAGGGGTTGCTGGAAATTGGTTCACCGTGTAATTTGGTGAATAGAGAGCAGGACAGACAGACAAAGAGAAAGCAACACAGACTTACTATTTCCTTTTGTCATCCTGCCAGAGAGAATCACTTCCCCATCTGCCAAGTCAGTAAAACTTGGTACTGAGCCAAATCTGTACGTATCAACTACTTGGCTTTACAGCTGGTTAATACTCCATAAAATCTAATGATGTATATCAGCAACACCACTTGTCATCCTTTATTTTTTTCAGCAATCGAGGGCAGCTGACGAACAGTTCCTGATGAGTGTCTAGAGTCTGTTTGTTTTTTTTGTTTTTTTGTTTTGTTTTGTTTTTTTTGTTTTTTTTTTGAAAAAGAATAAATTTATTTCTAGAGTCTGTTCCTGTTGCAGCTATTGTGTATATCGCCACCAAGTGGTCAAAGGGAGAGAGGTATCTGTTTTACCCAGAGACTGATAACCCATACTGCCACCATTGAAAAATGAAGACATTATACTTTCTGACTGCAATGGACTATTATATTTAAATCTATGAGGGTGTTTGTCCCTTTCAAGCTTGACTTCATTGCTACGATGCAACTATTTTGGTCTTCCAAATGTGCTCAGTAAATATAAATAGAAAAACTGTGAACAGCATTTCTAATGTTTCAAAATGGAAACCTCTCTATCTGCAGCAGTGCGCCCTAAATGAAACACTTTTTAAACTTTTGAGTCAATTTACAATTTTCCTGGAATTTCTTTTGCTTGACACCATACAACTATGTGTTATGTGAAAATTTTCCCAGTGTAGACAACATTCATAGTAGTCAAGGTGTTTGGGATAGCTCAACCTGTTCATCCCCATTTCCCAGTAAACAGGTCCATAATTACCATTAATAACACTTGGTTTGGACCAAACCATTGTGTTTAAAGGGTGAGGGGTAAACTTGTTTAAATTTAAAGTTTTTAGAGCAGCCTTTCACCATGCCAAACATATTGCTGGCAATTCAGATAAATGGATATTGTAACTGATATTTCAGTCTCCCATGATCTCTCCATGATCCATGGAAGACTTAAAAATCAAAATAAATCTTACCTTTGGTGTGGATATTTTATGCCCTGATTGTTGTTTGCCTTTCTCTACAATCATGGAGCAATAATTATGCAAAACAAATGTTACATAAATTACTATGCAGGTTACAGGTGTCAATAAATATGCAGCATTTTGTCTGTCAATGAAAACAAGGCATTACTTTGAACGAGAAATTGTCAGGTAAGCAATTAGTGTATACCAGTAGTGTATCAGTGATGGAATATTTTATTGTATCAGATTTTATGGGGAGATTTCAAGTGTTTTGGCAAGATGGAAGAATGCTTGGGCCAGGGTTCTAAGTATAGTTCTATTCAATATTATCTTAGGGGGTATGTTTTGTCTTTATTCATCAACAAGACCCCCCAAGGCAAGTGCTAATTTCCACAGTTTTTTATGTGTGCGTGTCCAAATGTTCGCTACAAATTTTTTTGAGGTAAAGGGAATTTCAGCTAGAAGTGTTCCTATTTAAAAATTTATTTTTCAGTAAATTTAAATTTGGAGGAATTTTGCCCCGATCACTATTAGAGACAAAGTTTTCCAAAGAGCTGTAGAGTTTAGGTCATTATTTTTTCTGTTACCTTGAACTTTCGATGCTATCTCTTGCCAGTCACCTGATAAAATTTGTACTGGTGTTAAGCTTGGCTAGGAACAGGAAATGGTTGTACATATCTTATTATTACTACAACATCACTTTTCACCGTCCTAGGAATCATATATGTTGTAAATCAAGCAAGACTGCAGTATGCTTGGCCCATACAGAACAACTTTACAAGGCAAGGTAATCCTAGGGGGTTCTATTTTATGAAAACAATGGAAAGGCCCCCTAAGAAAGTTGCATTTATTTCAAAATGGAGATTGGTCCTCATGTTCTTCAGGCATTCTCAAAATCTTTCCAAACAGCAGAGATACATAATGCTTCCCTCAAATGCTGTGAAGATGTTATTTTGGTTTCAACTTCATCAGGGTGCTGTGGTATTGGCTTTTATTGTTTGATCACCAAGTTCAGAAGAGATTGTGGTCGCCTGACAAAAATAATAAAATAAATGAGCAACACTGTATGTATATCATGGAAATAAAGTTATATTTATTTCAAAGATGCATCTTAATCTCTGCATTTTTTGAGGTTTTTTTTCTGTAAGAGGGTAAATGCTGATATGAGAGATGCTTGTCCAGCTTGCTTTATATATACATGTATATGAATCACCACTAAAAATCTACAAAAACAATTTCTACAATATGATGCTGTATTTTTGCTGAATACTGACTGAACCTTTCAGTACTACACATAAAAAACTGTGAAAAGTAGTTTACAAATCATTTCAAGTGTGTAAATTTGTATTTATATTTCTGATCATAAAAAAAGTCCAACATGATTGGTTTATGCAGTACTTCAAACAAAAGGATGGCTTAACTCTAGACCAATCAGAAGCAGCCTTGTTTTACTGCCAACACAATTGGTGAAACATTTCATATAAGTCTTCTTGTCATCAAAGTATGGAAATTAACTATTCCCTGTGAGTTGGTGTCTTTCCTAGAACAAACAAGGTAGAATTATATCATTACAGACAGAATGTCAAAATAACTTTTTATCATTCATATTGTTAGTATCTGGACAACAGCCCATTGGATATTACTGCCCATATATTTCAGACTTACATGTTTTGTCTGATGTTATTGAGAGGGTAAGTGTAATTGTCCAGGGGTATCTGTCCTAGAATTCCATCAGCTTGTCTGGTCTTCTGCATGGTATGAGGACAGTCACCCCCTGGAGATTTATTTCATGCCAGCAGAGGATAGTGTTTTGGGCAAGTGTCCAGGGGGTAACTGCCCTAGAATTGCACTGTATTTTTCAAATCTCTGACATGGTATGAGGATGGTCACCCCTGGAGATTTACTCTTCTCCAGTTACAGTTTAGGTGTGTGTGCAGGGGGTAATTGTCCAAGAACTTTACTAGCTTATCTTTCACACACTCCAATTGTTTAACAGGAAAACAACAGAATTCATCACTTTTTGGTGGAGAAATAAATTTTTCACAAGTGTGCACTGCTTAAACCAATGAATGTAATTTTTACTTGTGATCTCAATGCAGTTCGGATTTGGTAGGTAAGTTTTTTTTTAAATTATGCACTGTCCAAAAACATAAGTTTGGAGAAATATATTTTACATTTAGAAATTATGCCAAAACATATTGGGATCTGTTTTGTTTGATTCCAACACCTTCCTTTGAATCTTAATTGTGCAAGATGACAATTTGTTTTCATAATTGTATCTGTATTTGTCTGACTGTCATATCTCTGTCTCATTGTATATTTCATTATCTCTGCAGGCAACTGCTTGTACCTACTTGAAGAGGTTTTACATCCATAACACTGTCATGAACTACCATCCTAAGTGGATCATGTAAGTAAATGTTGTTTTCAGTTAGTGATTGGACATAATATATTGTTTTCTGTGGAAAAGTTTGACCTACATAAAAAGAAATTGAAGAGCATAAAGTGGAGTGCACCTTGCGAGGACAGATATTCAGACTCTCAAGCCTTTACTGTAACAATGCTCTTTTGATCTACCACTTAATGGTTGAAAGTTCTCCAGCGGACAAGTTTGAGCAAAAGTTTAAAACTTTGAATTTCAAGGCATGTACTGCCTTTAAATGTTGATTCCTTGTTCCCAGCATAGTTGAATGTTTTCCATTTTCAGAATTCTTTCAGTGGTTGGTTTTGTGTTTTGTCAACATCATTGGAATTCTGACTGAATTTAAGACATTACCATAAGGATGTTTGCTGTCACCTAAAGTTCTTCTTTGAAAGGAAACTGAATTCACAAATTATCACTTTATAGTTTGTATGTCTACCATCAATATGAAGCATTATCTGTAAATAAATAAAGCAAAAAAAAAATGTACAAAGAATGTTTTGAATAACAAAGTGACAAACCATAGTGTCAATAGTGCAGTTGAATAGTCAAAATGAGTTCAAGGTGCATCCTTGACCAACAAGTCTCACCAGACTCGAATGTTTACCTGAAAATATTCATTTTAAAAAAGCTCTCTATAGACAAATGGTTTCTTAATTAAAATGTAACTCTGGTAAGAGTTTTAGGTTTTCAGCTGAAACTGATGATTTTTGGCAACATTTGTGATTTAAAAAAATGAGTTTTGCCTATTTGTTAGCAGAAATGCTGTATATGACATAAAAACAAAACGTGATATTTAGGATTATAAGAATGAAGCACTAGATGTTTGGGGGTGTCAGGATGCTGACATGCAAAAATGTTTTCACTTCTCATATATTTAACATGCTTTGGTAGTACTACAGAAACCTGCTGATGTGTAGCATTGAATTATAAGCTCTTCCTCTGATTGGTCCATTGTCAGTATTCACAGTGACTTAGGGAGTCTATTTGTATCGTTTTAATTATATTTGGTAAGATTCAGGTACCCAATTGGATAACGCTTATTCAATGCTGCACATTAGCCCCAAGAAACAAGTTGACATGAAAACAACAAAATTAGTGTAAAAATGAAAAGTGACAGCTGCTGGCTGTTAATAAGGACCTATGGACAATAACGTTTTTCACTTTATTTCAGGATGACGTGTGAGTACCTAGCCTGCAAAGTTGAAGAGTTCAACATATCCATCATGCAATTTGTGGCAAATTTACAGGAAAACCGAGAGAAAGGAACAGAGCCTCAACCATGAACTACTCTTGATGTAACACTTGAACTTTCACCTCATTGTGCATAACCCATTCTGGCCACTAGAGGGCTTCCTAATAGATATCAAGGTATAATATGATTTACATGTAATTTGAATAACATTGAAACACAGACTTTAATATGGTTCTCAAACCTTCCAAAAACGTTTTCTGTTTTTAAACAACGGGCTGTAGGCTACCCCAACATAATCCTATATTCTGGTAGTTTTTGGGAGCACAGCATGCAAAATTCAGCATTTTGCTGAGACTAAACCTATAAACTTTTGACCAAAACCAAGTCAGAATGGCAATTGAGTACTAAGTTGTGGCTTTTCTAGGACGGTATATGTAACCCATCCATATTTGGAAGGAAAATACAAGGTAACTTTTTCTTGGTCCTGTGAGTGACCACTGTCACAGGTTTAACTGTGTCTGCAGCAGTACAACAAAAAGATATAATTAATTCACCAATGTTTTCTTCCTGTGTAATATAAAACATTTGCACCTCAGGGTTTCCTTAACAACCTATACATGTTCTTTTGAAACAAACTGCAAACTGTTTTTTGTGTTTTTGTTCTACAGATAGCATTAGCTGGCATACTTCACAGTGCATCAAAACAAGGGGCAAATTTAGACAGGTCAGTCCAAAGTATGTATCTGGGTGGAAATTGTCCAGGGGTGACCTTCCTCACACCATATTGTGTGATTTTGTATACCAGAAACTAATGTTATTCTGGAACTGTTACCCCCTGGATACTGGCCCCATGTGTCGGTTAAATGTCCAGGGGTGACTGTCCTTACAAGGTGGCATACATGGGATTTTGGAGAGCTTCTTAACCCTTAGCCCAGACGTAGTAAAAATGGCTGTCATTATTTGTACATTAAGCCCCAAGAAAGTAAACATACAAACATAGAACTGTTAGAATTTTTTCTATGAATATGAAAGCCCCACTAGCTGTAAATCTTGAAATTTGTTGACCTAAAAAAGACTTCCTATTTTCTCTGGTTTTCCTTAAATTCTACCCATTTACAGGATATAGTCTTTTACAGCTTTACAAAACATTCTTTAGTGAAAATTGGACAAGTAAATTTACATTTTAACCATTATTTTGATTTCCCACCATACCCAGTTGAAAATATTCAACACTATGCATTACATTGGACTACTCTGTTGTTTCCGTGAATATTCAAATGCATATATGCATGGTGTAGACCGTTTTTGCTATATTTGCATGGGGTGCCATTTTATGTTTTGGCACACATTAATTATTTTTCTTGTTCAAAATTGCACATGAAATCTCACTGGGCAGTTAACAATACTTGTATTCCAGCCCCTCAAAGAGCACATTCCGAAAAACTTGTTTTAGTTCAGAAGTAAAATCACATACAGAATGCTACACGCCGCCCTGGAAGATATCCCAGAATCCACCACTTCGTCTTCGCTTCAAAAATGACTGCCATCTAGCGATACTGCGGTAAAGACGCTAAATTTTCAAACTAATTTTAAGAGCCACTATGTATTTTCTAGTAAACTCATTTTCACGCCTACGACATTTTATTGCCTGATGTACAAGGCAGTGGTATTTTTTTACGATTTTTCATTAGTTCTACGCATGAATTTTTTGATCGAAAAATTGATGCTTTGTAAAGATTGGTCAAACATCCAATGTATTCACTTTTCCCCGGACGTTTTTTGATGAAAGTCGTATGGTCAACCCAGTCAATGTAGTATCATTCGACTCTTAATGGTACGAAATGTGTCAAACTGTCAGCCGACCCCTATCGACCCCTAGCGTTTTCACGTAATGGGGGCTTTCTTTCTGCCTATACTTTTAGCGATTTTCTAAAATGTGGACGCCTTATGTAAACATAGCCAGGCCGCTAGGCCTGCAGCTGGTGCCGGGGCAGCAGGTCACCTCGACCCCTGTCCGTTTCGACCCAAGTAATTCACACCCTCTTGTCGTTGTTTGTGGTCAGATCAATGCCGGTGCCCTAGTCACTTCGACCTCAGTCGCTCTTCATTGTACATGTGCCTGACAACGTTTTACTGTGTACATTATGCAACTTGTTTCTGCGAGAAAAGCTGCTTGCTTCGAATTCGCTACAACAATCTGATACTTGTGGGAGGCCTGGGGTACCCCGGCCCCATTGTCATTTACTGACTAGGGAACGTGTCTCACTGAAGTACGGATGGATAAAGCATGTTATTTACTAATTTTGGAAATAAGGCATTTGTCATTATCGCAATTGCTTGCCATATGCGGCAAAATTGGATGAGCGAGGCCGGTCCGCTCGCCTTGGTGTCTAGACGCCAAATGAGCCTATTTCCGGTTTAGGCGTTGGCCTTACAGCAATGCATTATAGGATATCTTCCAGGGCGGCGTGGAATGCTAAAAGATACAGCTAGTGGGGCTTTAATAATTAATTTAACATAAATGAGCCATCCAGCACTCTTAGAAGTGTGGGAGAACCCTATGAGAATGTCTGACATTTTCTCATGATAACATGATAATTTTCAAAATAAAGTGCGTGAAATGAAAAACCAATGTTTTAACTTTTTTTCAAACACGTAAATTATACTGGGCAAGTGGTTTTCCAATTCAGGCAAGTGAACCGAACCCCCCCCCCCCCCCCCCCCCCCCCACTTGCCCAAAGGGCAAGTGGATAAAAAATAAGTGTCTTTCCCTGGTATAGCCAATGTATTCAAGGAGAGCTCCCCTCCCCCCCGGAAATTTACCCCTCATTACACTTACTTTAACATTTGCCAAACAATGTGATCTGGGAGTGAACAATATGCCCATATAACTAACTACTTCTACTTTGGTGCCCAAAATCATTCCCATGAGGGTAGAGTGAACCATGAAATTTAAACAAAAATAAGAATAAAAAAAGTTTAAAATTATTTTTAATCACAAAACAGTCTCAACATCATTTCTGTTGATCATATTAATTTGCACTTTTTCGCCAATTTTCATGGAAATTGACCCAAATCTCTGACATTTTCATTGTTTTCAATTTGCGTATCTTGTCGGGTTTGCAGATGGCATTGTTTATAAATGAAATCATGGCAAATACTGTGTTTTCAATCTTGTTCAAACTCACTATGTATGGCACCCAGTTTCCTGGCAAAGGAGCCACAGATAAAAATCGCTAAGCCAAATCTCAACTCTCATAAACTTTATCAAAGCAATGAATACATTGCTAAACTGTGTGAAAGACAGCGTCAGGGACAATGCTGTCCATGAGCAGAGCTATTAACCCAAGTAGAAAACACGGTGTTTTCATTTGGGTTCTGACTCACAACATATGCCACCCAGTCACCTAGTAGAAAAACCACACAGACAAAACTGCTGGGCCAAAAAAAATCGGTGACGCTTTCAACATCGATGTTCACCCCAGCAAAGACATCCATATATGACCCTATAAATATGAGATGTCGATGCAAAGTTCCTATCCAACCAATTATAGCTTGGTGACCAAAACGCAGTCCTACCTGATATAGTTAAGCATGTAATTTAATACAGATATAAATGTAAAATTATTTTGAACAATTCATTTTCAATGTCATTTATTGATAATATTGGTCATATTATTTTGCAGCTTTCCATGAAAATTTCATAAAAATTCATAAAATTCGCTAGCAATTAAAATGTTTTTTTCCAGTTTTCATGTTTTATCACTTTCAAATATGGCACTGCTTACATGTGTAATCACAGAAAAAACCTGCACCACTTTCAACTTCTACATGCACCCTAGCAAAGACCCATATACGGCCGTAACGTGTGAAATTTTGTACTCGACCACTTACACCCGAACAATATGTACAGCCTATTTTACTCTGGCAAGAAAACTAATAGACTTGAGTTCGTTGTCAGAGAAACCAAATTGTCAATTTACAGACAAGTGCACACACTACAAATACTGGCACTGAAAAATAGGAACATTTTCAATTCACATTTGGTTTATTTCTTTGAAATAGTCATTGACTTAAAAAGTAAATGGTACATAGAAATTTTCAAAGTGAACAAAAAAAGCATTCTACAAGCTATGATCACATCACTTGACAATGTTGTAGGTATGCCAAGAACTTAACAAAGTAAAAAGAGAAAAGTATATTAGTCAAACAGTCGAAAATTTTAAGATGGAGCTGCCTGTTGCCAATATAGTTTTTTCCAAAGCAATATTTCTCATTAAAGATGACAAGGAAACTCCCTCATGCTATATATTTTCAAAAAGCATAGACTAAAGTTTAGTATGGTTACAGTAGTTTACTTAAAGGATGAAGTGGGTGTATATTTAGGGTAAAATATTTCACTTGAAATAAGAGTATATGTAGGAAAAAACTACTATTTTATTTTGCATTATCTATCCTCATTCTAAAATGGCATGAGTTGATTAAAATCATGATTAGCAAAAGAACTTCATTGCCAAACAAAATAGTCGTTTTGTTATATAGTGTGAAAATTTCAGAAAATTTGACCGAGCCAGAGTGGGGTTAAATTCTTTGGAAATTTTGTCATTGAGAGGATAAAGAAGCCTAAAAATTGGGGTATTTGCCTAAATTTGCATAAATTAACACTTCTTTATCACACACCTTACGACTGCTTGACAAGCTAAAAGCTGAACCCAACTAATGTTTTAATCTTGGGTTAACAAATTAAAGTTAAATGAATATTTACAAAAAAGTGATTTTTGAGCAAATTACACTAACGGTATGTTGGGTGCAGTGCCCCTACAAGTTATAAAGTTATTGTACTTTAATAAATGGAATAAATGCAAAAGACGACTGTCAACGTTGATCATGATTTTACCCATGATGCAATAGTAAACTAAACTGAGAACAAATTAAAACTAATTCTCAAAATCTTTTGTAAAGGAGTTCATTGAATGTGGGAAAAAACCTAGTTTAATCATCATTTTTACATGTTCTGTCGAAGGCAAAAAACCTCAATCATATAATGCTAAAAGGAAGTGCAATATTTTGTCAACTTGCTGCAATATCTACAGTTTAATTTGATTGCATCAGTGGCAAATGAGGACGACATATTGAACTAACTCATCCATTTATCACCTTCATTCAATTGATTAAATATTCCACTAATCCATCTCTGCTGTGACCAATATCAATCAACAAAACAGAGTCTGGTACAATTTATTGTGATGTTATCACTGTACAAACACTTTGATGCAGTGGTTGTTCCAATCAGCTACATCACCCTGCAAGGTACATCATCTGTCAGTGCTATACCAGTGGGGCAGTTCAGCCCATCACTATCACTATCAATACGACAAACAAACTTACCACTACTCTCAAACTTCAGTATGCTGTTATCAGCAGTAACATAGACATATTTATCATTTTCAATTGCTATTCCCCTTGGATATCTCATCTTACCATCCCCACTCTGACAATCAAAGGAATACAAATACTGGTCATGTGCATTGAATACCTGGATACGCTTGTTATTGTAGTCTGCTACAAATACCATTCCAGTAGTTGAAATGACTACACCCCAGAGACCATTGAATTGCCCTTGACCTTTACCTTCTGACCCAAATGACCTAAGGTATTTGCCATGTTGTGTATAAACCCTGACACAATTCCCACCATAGTCTGTCACATAGACATTGCCATCTACAGGACTAATTCCAATACCATATGGATCTTTCAACTCATTTTGTCCAAAGCATCTGATGACATGTCCATTCTCATCACTGACAACTACTTGCTTATTGTTGTCATCTAAACTATAGTATGTATTATCACTTGATATAGCTATATCACATGGTTTGAAAGTTTTCTTAAACCGTGTGAATTCCAAAATTTTCCTAAATGTTCCCTTTCCAGTAGTTATCTGCAACCTATCATTGCCTCTATCTGCAGTGACAATGTCTCTGTCTTTGTTTATGGCCACACCATAGGCAATGTTGTACTGTCCCTCAGCACTTCCTTGACTGCCAATGGTCTTCACCAATCCTTTGATGACAGGTAAGATGACAGGACAGCCTGGTATTGGTTGATCTCCTATTGTCATGGTAACTTGATATTTTCCAACCAATTGTCCGGCCACTCTAACTCTGTGTGTACCATCTCTGTTATCAGCTACATTGACGTCTTCCCATGATGCATCAGGTTTTCTTACCTTGGCTTTCACTTGTTGTTTTGGGATGACTTGTTTTCCTGTGGAATCTCTGGTTGTGATCAGTAGGTCTGCAGAGTCACCTTTCAGGAGTTGTTTTGGAATGTTTTCAACTGTACACTTTGATATTTCAATTTTCAACAACTCAAGAATTCCCAGAGATCCATGCTCACAGAACTTATATGGTGTGAATATGAGGTCCTCCTGTTCACGTTTTGCTATAGTTTCAATGTTAATCAGTTGCTTGATACGAGTGCCAATATCGCCCTTTGTTGAGAGAAGTTGAGCAGCATTCCCATGATGCATCAGTGTCTCTATATAATTGCCTGCACTCTTAATGTTACCATGTTTTAATTCCATCTCATCAATATCAGCAGCTGCTCTTTTAATTTTCATTTTGTAATTGTTTTTCAGTTCATCTATCAGTCTCTGCTCTTCTCTCTTTATTTTCTTGATGATTTCTTCTGCTTTCATTCTCACCTTCCTTTCTTCTCTGCTGCACTGCTCTGTAAGATCAGTGTGTATCTGCTTGGCCAGGGTTTTGTTCTTTTCAGCTTCCTGTTCTTTCACTTTGAGTTTGTCAACCATGGCTTTCAATTCTGTAAGATACTCATCTGCTGCATCTTTCAAGTCTCTGTGTACATGTTCTGGTATGCGGTGTTTGACTATGGTGCAGTCTGTACAGACAGGTACCTGACAGGTTTCACAGTAAAATTTGACCTCATTCTTGGTATGGACATTGCAATATTCCACTGCTTCAATTGTTACTGGACTTGTTATCACAGCTGTTTCATATTCTCCAATGGTCATGAGTTGATGTGTCCGTGTGAATGGTAGTTTTCTATGTGCCTTAACACAAATGTTGCAAAGATAATGTTTGCACTCCACACACCTGTGAGTTGCTGTATTTTCTTGACAAGCTTCACATTTGATCTCAGTTCCCTGCATAGACTCCAGTCGTTGCTTGAATATTTCAATCAGATTGCTCATAAAGAAGTTGCCTTTTATCGCTGGCACTCCTCCAACAGGAAGCTGATATTGCTGTCGACATTCTGGACAGTTTAGAGATCCAGTCTTCTCAACCAGTGTGACTAAACACTGCTCACAGAATGTATGCAGACATGGTAGAATTTTAGGAGACTTGAACTGCTCCAGACAGATATGGTACAACACAGGAAATCTTCACCGGTTTCATCCAAAACTTGGCGTTCAGATGCAGCAGCCATTGTGTATAGGTACTGTGTCAGTAAACCGACCTGAGACAGGAACTCGAGCTGACAACAGATAAGGGCCCCTCAGGATCACAGATATAATAGTTCATGATGGCCAATAAATGGAGAATATGTTCTAAACTGGTGCAAAGTACTGCACTGTATACTAACATAAGGAGTTCTTGATGACCTACTTCTTGATCACGCGATCCGTTCTATTGAATGCGTACATGTACACACATGTGGCTATACGGTGAGAGGTCATTTCCCCAACAATGCATGGAAGATATCATATATACTGGTATGTTGCCAAGGCTTTTGAGGACAGGTGAGTTTCTTCAGCAGGGGATGGGGGTGTGAGATGTATTTGTTTTGGTGTCACCCATTTTTAGCTCCCATATGCATATGTATATATGCAAATGGGAGGTATTCATATAAGGTGGAAAAATGTCGTATGTATGTATGTATGTATGTATGTATGTATGTATGTCCGTCCACGTCAAAAACTCTTAAACCGTAGCACCTGCTGTCTTAGTATTTGGTGTACAGGTGCACCTTGGGGTGGAGATGTGAATTTGTTCAAATGAACATGTCAGTGCCAAAAATATGCAAATTAGGGGAAAAAAGGAATAATCCTGCAAATGGCTAAAACTCAGTAAGCATTGATAAGATTTGGTTGAAACTTGGTATGCAGATTTTTTTAGGTATTCTAAATTATGTGTGCAAAAATGGGATAAAATTTGCATGTTTGTATTTTTAGGGTATTTTTTCCGTTTTTTAGTCAAAAACTCCTTTTCTCTGAAATCACTTGTCTGATTGCTATGAAACTTGATATTCATGTTCCTCAGGATGAACTCAGTCATGCTTGTACAAATTGTATTGATATTGTCATATTTGTAATTTTAGGGCAATTTTCCCATTTTTGATAAAAAAATTTTTATCCAAAAATTACTGATTCGATAGCTTTCATTTGGTATACAGATATTTAAGATTAATCTCAATATAATTTATTGAAGATATGTTGAAACTGGCAATTTTGTTTTTTATTTTGGGGGCAATTTTTGCCTTTTTTTGGTCAAAATTTTTTCTCCTAAAACTTCTGATCTGGTAGCTTTGATATCTAGTGTACAGGTTTGTAGGGTTTATGTTAATTACATTTATTTAAAATTAGGATGAAATCTGCAATTTTGTAATTTTGGGGCAATTTTTCTCATTTTTGGTCACAAAAATTTGTTTCTCAAAATTTACCAGTCTGATTGCTTTGATATTTAGTTAACTGGTTCTTAGGGTTTTTGTTAATAAGATATATTGGGAATTTTGAATTTTGGGGGCAACTTTGTGAAACTCGTGAGTTTTACTGGATATCTTTCATTCTGTATTTTTAAGATTGTTTTTGGTAATTTTATACCTACTGGAACTAAGAGAATATAATGTGGTGATTTAGTAAGCATTTGATATGGTAAACTGTGTTTGGTGTTGAAATGCAGTCAAAAAATCCTGGCAGATTTTGAAAAAATTCCAAACAAATGCCAATAAAAAATTCAGCCAGAGAAGGTTTGACAAAAAGAAAAGGTGGGAGAGTGGGGAAAAAAGAATGTACAATGGATCGGATAAAAAAGATAATGTACCTCATCGATCGTCCAGACACCGTCCCTTATCAAATGGTCCACCCGATGTATTTTTGTGCACAATTAACCATGCATTGTATTTTAGTTTGAGATCTCAAGTTAGGTTAGGATTTGAAAGGAATAGTCAAGTTCACCACAGTTTAACTTTATCTCTTGTGTCATCATCCTTGTGTAATTGGTTAAGTTTGTAAGTTGTTCCAGATGTGGATGCACCAGCTGTTCTGGAAGAAGAAAACAATGTTTACTTTTCCATGTAGGGTTTCTGAGTTGATGATTGTATGTTGAAATTTCTCCATGTATCTGGTGTAAACATTGGTTGCATGTTATGTATTTCAGTCTATGTCAAATATTTTAAATGAAAAATCAAGAACAGTTTGCTGTGTGCTTGTAAAAGATAACATATTTGTCAATACATAAACTGACTTGCAGATTGATTGTCTAAATATTATCACAGAAGTAGATAAGGAAAAGAAACTAATCAAATTGCTGTAACATATTCACTCTCAGTGCCTGTATAGGCCTATACTTAACTATTTTATCATTACATTCAGCTGTTTGTTATATCTTTATCACTCTCCATGGGCCAAGGCACACTTGGGGTCAATGTCATCACTCTGTGCCAGTCTGTGTATGTCAGTCTGTCTGTATGTATGTCCATGTTTCATACAATTGTTGACTTGTTTTGATAACTATATGGGAGCGAACAGTGATGTTGTCACTATTTTTTATTTTAGTTTTCAATATGGGCTACAATTCTTGGAAATGCTCATGTAGGCACTGCATGTAGGGGTATTGGATATTAACCTAAAAGCCCATTGTTGAATGAAATGCATGTGCCTGCCTGTCATTAAGTTGGATTTATTTTTGCACGGCCTGTATCTGGGACGACAGAAATGATAAAATGGTTAAACTTATTTACCTACATTCCTAAAAATCAGCAACAACGCTGATTAGCCTTTGTTGTACGGTACTCATCATTTCATAGAATTTTTCACTGAAAAATTTCTTTCATATTTTTGAAGCAATCGAGGCAGGTTTGTAATATGATGATGAGCAGATGAACAGTTCCTGATGAGTGTCTAGATTCTGCTCCAGTCCCAACTATCTTGTATATCGCCACCAAGTGGCCAAAGAGGAGAGAGGTATCTGTTTTACCCAGAGACTGATAACCATACTGCCACCATTGAAAAATGAAGACATTATACTTTCTGACGGCAATGGACTATTATATTTAAATATATGAGGGTGTTTGTCCCTTTGAAACTTGTCTTCATCACTTCAATGTAACTATTTTGGTCTTCCAAATGTGCTCAGTACATATAAATAATAATAATAATAATACTTTATTGCATAACAACACACTTCGGGAAGTGCGGTAGAGCAAATCAAATCAAACATTACACACATGTTCAGGTAAGACTGCTGCTGGGGATGAATCTGTAGTGTAAGAAATATACCTTAAAAGAGGCTTCTTGTCCTCAAAATTCATGATGTACAGGAATTTCTCTCTGTCACTTAAATATTCAAAGTTCTCAAAATGTGATTTCATACTAGTGAAAAGAGTATTTCTATTATTAACATATTTGTCACACTTAATAATATAATGAAACTCATCTTCAACAGAAGACTTACAAAAAGTACAAAATCTCTCATTTAACGGGATTCTTGGGACTGACCTTCTGCCAATCTCAATTTGTAAATTATGATCAGAAATACGAAACTTGGTAATCAATTTCCTGCAGTTAATATTTGTAATATCCATCAAGTATTCCTCAAAGTAAATAAAGTTTTAAATTTTCTGTATGTTCTTAGTTTATTTTTGTCCACACTCTGAGTCCTTACATCATTATGTAAATCATTAATCCATGAGACACGATATCTTTCTTTCAGTTCTCTGTGAACTGTTTTAACAGTGAAATTAATGTTACAGATATTTGACCAGATAGATCTTCCACTATAATTATCCAGAATATACTCACTGAATATACTCAAACCACTGGGAGTGGTGCTTAGCAGTTGTATATGCAGCACGTAGTAGAATATCATCTGACAAAACCAATCTATGCCAATATTTTATCATATGTAGTATAACAGTGAACTGAATGGGGTATCTACCCAATTCACCAACAATACCAGCTCGTGGAGCTTGTTTAGAAACACCAAGTAAATACCTGTAAAAGGAAATACTTACATCATTCATAAATTCTTCTTATCATTGATTTCGTTTCCCCAAATTTCACATCCATAAGTCATAATGGGTACGATCAAACGATCAAAAAGGTCTAATGCAACTTTGACAGGGAAACCATTATTGTGAGACATTCCCTTGTATAGGCTAAATAAGGCTTTTGTTGCTTTTAACTTGAGGTTGCGAAAATTGCCCTTAAATTTACCATTGGGAGTTATTACAAAGCCAAGGTAACAGTATTCATTCACCAACTCAAGTGGTATACCATTATAAAGTAAGGTAATATTTTTGAGAACCCTGTTAGTTTTATTAAAAATAATCACCTTCGTTTTCTTAGTACTAATTGTAAGCTTCCATTTTGAACAAAAATGAAACAATTTATCAAGACAAACAGAAAATCTGTATTCTTGTGAACATTTCTAAAATGTTTCAAAAAAGCAACATGTAAAATGGGTACCCTTCCATCTACAGTGAACTTGTCTGGTGACAGAAATGGTTGTACATATCTCATTATCACTACTACATCTCTATCACCATCCTATGAATCAAATATGTCCTAAATCCAGCACGACTTCCGAGCCCTTGTCCCATATAAAACAAGTCATCGTTGATGACACAGTCCCCACTTGTTAATAATGGGTACTTTGATTACATGTCCTCAGAGAGGATAGAGTCCTCTTCATTAATTAGGTCTGTGATAAAAATACTTTGATACAGATGGCGCTCAATGGCCAAGAATGAGTTCCATGGTGATGAAAACATAAAACCAATGTAGGCCACCATCCTAAAGTTCATAAAATGAGTCAACTAGGAATTAATCAACAGGATGTTGCAAAACATTTTTGCATACAATTCTAACACTTAACAGATTATCACTGGTACCATATTTCATAAAGTTTGATGCAATATTTACAACACTATGAGATCAACATCTGTATCAAGTTTCATCACATTTGACGTTGTATTAATTTGTGGCTATATCACCCTAATTAGGAAAGTTCATTACTTATGCAATTACAAATTAATTAAAATGACACTGATAAATGTCTTTTTCAATGTTAAAGGAATGTGAGCTTAACATCGGTTAACATCTGTATAAAGTTTCATGAATTTGATGCAGTACATATTTCTTGACATATCAGCCTACTTACGAAACTTCAATAATTGACATGATACTGCTACATGACGTGAAACAAATTGACGAGCATATGTATGAAATAGGTCAATGTCAACTTTGAATGATACTGGTGGAAATATGTCTGAGTTATGGCTCTGTACATGAAAACATCGTAATAAAATGGCTGCCTAGCAACCATATTGGATCGTATCACATAAAAAATCGACGTACATATGTATGACATAGGTCAATGTCCTTGTACCAACTTTGAATAAAATCAGTTGAGATATGCCTGAGTTATGCCTCTGTATATGAAAAAATCTTAACAAAATGACCACACAGCAGCCATATAGGATCGTATTACAAAACCAAATTGATGTGCATATCTATGACATTGGTCAATGTCCTTGTACCAACTTTGAATAAAATCGGTTGAGATATGCCTGAGTTATGCCTCTGTATATGAAAAAATTGTAATAAAATGGCCGCCTAGCGGCCATATTGGATTGTATCACAAAACAAATCGACGTGCATATCTATGAAATTGGTCAATGTCCTTGTAGCAATGTTGAATAAAATCGGTTGAAACATGTCTGAGTTGTGGCTCTGTACATGAAAAAATCATAATAAAATGGCCGCCTGGCGGCCATATTGGATCGTATCACAAAAAAATTGAGGTGCATATCTATGACATTGGTCAATGTCTTTGTACCAACTTTGAATAAAATCAGTTGAAACATGTCTGAGTTATGGCTCTGTACATGAAAAAATCGTAATAAAATGGCCGCCTGGCGGCCATATTGGATCGTATCACAAAGAAAATTGACGTGCATATCTATGACATTGGTCAATGTCCTTGTACCAACTTTGAATAAAATTGGTACAAACGTGTCTGAGTTATGGCTCTGTACATGAAAAAATCGTAATAAAATGGCCGCCATATTGGATCGTATCCCAAAACAAATCGACGTGCATCTGTATGACATATGAAGTAATCCTTGTACCAAGTTTGAATGAAATCGCTTTCTGCATCTCTGAGATATCTGTGTGAACGGACGCACGCACGCACTCGACTACGCACGCACATGACCAAACCTATAAGTCCCCCCGGACGGTGTCCGTGGGGACTAACAAATCATGATTATCTTAGGCGGTTCTGTTTTATAAGATCAGCAGAAACACCCCCTAAGAAAATTACATTTTTTCAAAATGGAGACTGGTCACTGTGTTCTTCATGAATGCATAAAATCTTTCCAAACAGGAGAGAGAAATATTAAATGCTTCCTTCAAATGCTGTGAAGATGTTATTTTTGATTTCAACTTCATCAGTGTGCTGTGGTATTGGCTTTTTTGTTTGACCACCAAGTTCAGAAGAGATTGTGGTCACCTGACAAAATAACAAATGAGCAACACTGTATGTATATCAAGGAAATAAAGTTATATTTATTTCAAAGATGCATCTTAATCTCTGCATTTTTCTGTCTTTCTTTCCATAAGAAGGTAAATGATGATATGAGAGATGCTAGTCCAGCCTAGCTGTTAAAACATACAATATACATGATGAAACATTAATAAAAATCTTGAAAAAACTATTCCTACGATAATATGATGCTGTATTTTTCTAAATACTGACTGGACCTTTAAATGCTACATAAAAACTGCACAAAGTATACTTAAATTATTTCACTTGTATAAAATTGAATTTATATTTCTGATCATAAAAAGTCCGACATGATTGGTTTATGCAGTACTTCAAACAAAAGGCTGGCTCTGCTCTGGACCAATCAGAAGCAGCCTTGTTTTACTGCGAACACAATTGTCAGTGGGTTATAATACACAAAAATAATTTGGCAGTTGACAAATATAATCAAAATGCTTGCTGTCACAAATATCTGCAGGGAAAGGATATTAAATAAATAGATTTTTACATATTGTTTGTTGTTTTACATATATTACAACAAAACATTTAAACGTACGCAAAATTTCTCCCTGGTCATCCTTCACATGTCTGAATAATTTTTGTATTTTTTAGAGTCTGGGAAAATATCACAATACTTTGTAAAATATATATTTATACATGTCTCCTCTTTATCGGATATGGAAAACTATTGCCGGTGAGTGGGTGCTTTTCCCGGAACAAAAATGTCGAATCATATCATTACGGATAGGATGTAACAATAACTTTTTATCATTCCTATTTTTAGTATCAGGACAATTACCCCTGGACATTACTGCCTAAATATTTCACACAAGTTGGTCTGGTTTGGGGATAGTGTGAGTGTAATTGTCCAGGGGTGTCTGACCTAGAACTTCATCAGCTTGTCCAGTCTACCATTTGGTATTGGGACAGTCACCCCCTGGAAATTTATGCCTACTGGTTGAGCATAGGGTTTTTGGGCAAGTGTCCAGGGGGTAACTGTCCTAGAACTCAATTGCCTTCTCCTAATCTCTGACATGGTATGAGGACAGTCACCCCCTGGATATTTACTCCTCACCGGTTGGGTAGGGTGTATTGGATTAATAAAGATTGGTATCTGTCACAGAACCATATTTTCCTGGTAAGCACACATTTGCTTTAGTTTTTACTTTCATAGCGACAAAAATTGTTTTCTTGAGATCAGAGGGTTGTCATTTAAATGTAATGCATGCTTTGAATGCAACATAACAAAATTTGCTCATCAAACTGAGGATATATAATGCTGAAATGGGATTACATTGGACTGCGGTGGGGTTGGTTTTCGTGACCTTTGTGATACCTCTGGGTAGCCTGAGAGATAATTACGACCCCCTAGGTTTGGTATTTTTCATCTGGTAACATTTGCAAAAGGCAGTCTTGGCAACATGTACCGGTATGCATTAATTGGTAATCGGAGAGTTCGTTTTCTTTTTGGCAGTAGTGATGAAATCCGACTGTGAAGTACCATATTACGTAATGGTTGTTGCTGCATGCTGTACACCAGTTCTGCTTGCTTTGCAGAACAAATGATTATACCAAAGTTGAGTAAAAATCAGCCTACGACGATGGAAACTGTTCACAGACTACAACATCAGTTTTGTTTAGCATAGAAACTCAAAAACTGACAAGAGCTGAGCTAAAACAAGTCATCGTTGATGACACAGTCCCCGCTTGTCCATTTTGTTATAATCTTTGGTGTCTAGGTAGCTGTAGTCAAGGTAGCTGTGGAATGACATTGATGCAACGGGTGCATCAGGCCTGTGACTGCATAATAAAGTAATCTGAGGAACGTTCAATAAATGACTCATCTCTGCCGGTATGACCACTCAAGGAACTTTTGATTACATCACACATAACGATGCCTTACTGCCTCCAGTGTCGTGATTGGCACATACTATACACATAGTTTGGTGGAATTTTCGAAATGTATGGGATCGGGTATGTTGTTGTAATCAGCCATTTCGGATCATATAATGAAACAATTTAATGTGTACAAGAATGTAGCCATAGTACTTTATCTTTGTATCACGTTTGAACAAAATCAGTCCATCGAGGGACAGTGACCTATGTTTATGTTTCAAAGACATAAAAAAATCACACCAAAATTTAAATCAAATGGCTGTTTATTGACCATATGGATCATAGCACAAAATTAGTAGACATGCATATGTATGCCATAGCACTTTATCTTTGTACCAAGTCTCAACAACATTGGGTAAAGAATATTTGCATATGATTAAGCCTCAAAGACATGAAAAATCCAAAAATGACCATCTGACAGCGATATTGGAAAAAAATGACAATCTGGCAGCCATATTGGAACATGTCACGAAGTAAATTGACATGTGCAATCTTTGTGCCAAGTTTGGACAAAATGGGTGTAATGACCTTTGAATTATGATTCAAAGACATGCAAAATTCCAACAAAATGGCAGTTCTGCAGCATATTGGATCCTATCCCAAGCTTAATTGATACATGCATATGTATGCCATAGTGCTCTGCCTTTGTGCCAAGTTTGAACCAAATCGGTTCAAGGATGTTTGAGTTATGGTTCAAAGACATGAAAAAATCGCAAAAAAATGGCCGCCTGTTGGCCATATTGGATCATATCACGAAATAAATTGGTGTTCATATGAAGGGCATAATATTTTGCTTTTGTGCCAAATTTGAACAGAATCGGTTCAAGGATGTCTGAGTTATGGTTCAAAGACACGAAAAATCGCAAACAAAATGGCCGCCTCGTGGCCATATTGGATTGTATCACAAAATAATTTGACATGCATATGTAGGCCATAGTGTTATACCTTTGTGGCAAGTTTGAACAGAATCTGTTCAAGGATGTCTGAGTTATGGTCCAAAGACATGAAAAATCGCAACAAAATGGCCGCCACGCGCCCATATTGAAACATATCGCGAAATAATTTGACATGGAT
This sequence comes from Ptychodera flava, assembly GCF_041260155.1. Classification (NCBI taxonomy): domain Eukaryota; kingdom Metazoa; phylum Hemichordata; class Enteropneusta; family Ptychoderidae; genus Ptychodera; species Ptychodera flava. Next base: position 17,123,096 of record NW_027248277.1, on the reverse strand, counting down.
ATGAAAGCCATAGTGTTATGCCTTTGTGCCAAGTTTGAACAGAATGTGCTCAAGGATGTCTGAGTTATGGTCCAAAGACATGAAAAATCGCAACAAAATGGCCGCATTGAAACATATCGCGAATTAATTTGACATGGATATGAAAGCCATAATGTTATGCCTTTGTGCCCAGTTTGAGCAGAATGTGCTCAAGGATGTCTGAGTTATGGTCCAAAGACATGAAAAATCGCAATAAAATGGCCGCCTCGCGCCCATATTGGATCGTATCACAAAATAAATCGACGTGCATCTGTAGGTCATAGTGCTATGCCTTTGTGCCAAGTTTGAACAAAATCAGTTAAGCAGTGTCTGAGAAACTGTTGATGACGGACGGACGGACGGACGGACGGACGGACGGACACACGGACGGGACCCAATCTATAAGTCCCCGCCGGACTTCGTCCGCGGGGACTAAAAAAGTAACACTGGTTTCTGAATCAGCCGGACTGCCCATGCCGCAATATACCGTAGTTGTAAAATACAGAAAAGGTGCTGTTAATGAAAGGTCAAAACGAAAATGTTCTATAAACTTCTATAGAATTCTATAGCAAATGGTGCCAAAACTCTATAAACTTCTATAGATATCCTATAGAATATCTATAGAATTCTATAATCTTTTTTCATTAAAGGAGAGAAAAGTGACTTGCTCCTGATGTGAAATGAGACAGCCCTTGAAATGAAAACTTAGTGTCCTTCACTGTCTGCTATGACCAATACCAGTACTACAAGATTGAAAGGTATATAGAATATCGGTTTGAAGTAAATATTCCTGTCCTGGCTCTGTAGTGGTGGCAGAACTTATAGAAGTGGTTCCATATTCTACTCAAATCCGCAGGTATATATTTTCTTCTTTCCTTTGATATGGCTAGTAAAATGTGACGTGCAGAGTCAGTGTAGATAGACAACTGACTTCTGAATGTTTTTCAGCAGGCACCATGGAAACTGTTGGTGTACAAAGGTGTGAATCTCAGAGGAAGTAGATGTGTTTGTTTCCTTTTTCTCTGGAATTCGAAGAAGATTTTTTGGAATGGGAAGATTTTCTCAGTGCATTCCTTGGTCTTGGTACTGGCTCTGAGCCGTCATCCTCATCCGAGCTTTCGTACCTGTCAATCAAAATTATTTGATAATTCAATATTAGCATAATTTATGCTATGCATTACATTTTGCCCTTACATGTGAACAGAATTGCAAAATATCTGACTGTGAAATCTAGTCTTAAATTTGGACAACCAAACAGAAATACTGCTATTCATGGAAAAACACTCCCCCACCATGGGTATACCAATGATATATTGTAGTACAGTAAATATTACAGCAACAAAAGTTACAAAAGCTGCTGTCACAAACTACAATGGGTAAATTTGGAACTATTGTAATTTCTTTAGATTGTTAAATTTTAGTATCTTCTTTGTTCAGACACAAATTCAGGACTAGGAAACAGATTGAAGTCAGGCCTCCCACATTCGATGGAGTTTAAATAAAAACTGATTGTGTTAATAATAGAATTGCATTGCCATGGAACCTACAGGCTGTGCTTGGCGTGTAATTCTCACAGGCAAAGTTGTAAGAGCTAAATCTGACCAGCACAGCTCTGTGATTTGACTGGTCAATACTTATGACAAAGCTGGCCTTTCAAAATAATTTGCTGAATGAGTAAAATCTTCTTGTATCAGTGGGAACACTGTTGAGTCAACTTCAATTGAGCAGACTTCGATATGATTACCTACCATGCTTTGCCTGCATCTTCTTCATTTGGCATTGAAGATGAGAAAAACCCATCAAAGTCCGTTGGTGGCAGGTCACTCTGAAAACAGGAACAAAATTTCAAAACTTTTAAATTTTCAAGTTTTTAAATTAAAGAGATAAAGTGTTAGCCTTGCAAGCACATATTGTGTTATTGTCAACTAGTTCTGGCTGAAATTCAGTTGTACACTATAAACCTTGTCATTACTGATATGATCACCATTGACAAGATAATGTATTTGAAGCCTCATTTAGTACACAGACTGAAAATAAAAGCCCGAGTTAAACATGCAGCATAACTTTATTTGATACTTTCTGAGCACAGAATGTAGGTGATACGGCTGGGAAGGAGGTATACAGCGCTATATCGATGGAATAGGTGTTGAAAATATTCAATAAAAAGTTTTGACAAAGGTATGATGAAATTATATACGTTAAGAAATATATTGAAGGCCAAAGCTGTGAAAATTACATAAATTACTCACTAGGTCAAAGGGTAACTTGTCTCCACCATTTATCGTTGCTATTGGCAATGCACTCCCGTTAACGATACTTTGGAGTTCTGTCCTGTTATGTTCAGTATTACCATTGCTGTCAGGCTGCCTCTTATCCGTGCTGTTTCCATATTTTGATTCCGTGGAATTCCTCTCCTCACTTTCCTTCCTGATTATCCTTATTCCAGAGGGAGTGGAGATTGGCTTGGAAACTGATGGAGTCCTGCTTTCAATTTTGATTCCTGGAACAGCATTGCTTCCAGATGCTTTAACTTCCACGTTTTGCACATTTCCGGCATTACCTTTCCTCAGATTTTTGACAACTTCTTTCCCTCCTGCGGAAATATTATTTCCAGCGTTCTGATCTTTGTCTGGAATCTTCGGAGGGGATTTCTGCAATTGCACTTCACGTTCTGTCTTCCCGTGCTTTGTCCTCTTTTCATATTCCACATCAACTTTTCCTTGTTTGGGATTCCCGGATATTTCCCCTGTAACTTGTTTTGGAGACATGTGGCTCTGCACCAAAGACTTTCCGGATAAATCCTCAACACTCTGTTTTTCAGGAGCTTTGCCTTGTGCTGGCATTTCATAAATTGGTGCTAACATTTCCTTAACTGAGTTTTCATCACTGCTATTCCGTGCTCCATTTCCCTTTAATCCGGCAAACTTAATCCGCCAATCCTTGTTGCTTTTCCTCTTCAACTTGACTTTGCTCTTCTCATTATTTTCCACGGAATTCTCATCCACACTGGCAGCTAAGTTTTCCGGCAAATTAACCATGTCCTTCCCCATCCATACACTAACACCTTTACTTGCGTCAATGATGGTTGGGGCAGCAGTGGCAACAGCGGCCGTTTTTGTTGGTTGCACTTTACGCATACATTCGTCCATTCGTCTGATCATGTCCAGCTGGGGAGCTGGAATGTGCTTTGCAAATATCATCTTCAAGTTCTCTGTACTGCTACCAATTTTCTCAATGATTGGTTCCGGTCGTCCTCGTTTATTGCTCATCAGGATCCACTGGGGAATGCTTTCCGGAATAGGCTTTCCATCGCTACCAACGCTATCGTACAGACCTTCCGAATGGCTGCTTCCTGTGGAACCTCGCTGTCCAGACTTTCTACTTCCAGAATCAAATGATTCCAAAGAACTTGAGCTGAGAGTTGGAGATGAAGTCTTCCTTGAATCAAAAATATCCTTCTTGTTAACAGGAGACTGTGACTGGCTATGATTTGGTAATCTGCCTTGTGATTGGTTCGCTGGTGTCACATGTTCAATCAATTCTCTCTGATTGGCTGATTTTTCAGCCCTAAGGAAAACATAGTCGGCTGCTTCATCAGCCAGTCTATCTGGGTGATTCCCTGGGAAAATGCCATCAATGTCATATTCCTCAAACACGGAGTCATTATCCGCAGATGACAGAGCTGGTGAGTTCCTTTCCTGGTCTTGTTGTCGTGATGGGATATTCTGAATGCCTGTGTTTGCTTCCATGGAATAGTTTTGAACATTTGCCCTTTCCTGAGTATTTTCCTGAACTTCAATGCACGGAATATCAACATCTAGATCCTTATGTGTCTTGGCAGTGGACTGATTATCCATGGAAAATCCAGAACTTCCGACAGGATTTGGAATAATGTCTTGTTTTCCGGGATCATTCTTGCGTTGCTCCGGAATTGCATCTTTCCTGAATTGCGAATGTTTTGTTATTTTGACAGGCTCTGTGAAGTAACTCTCCAGTTTGTGTCCATCAGAATGGCGCCGGTGATTGGACGTGTCACTCTTGGGCGTAAACAGCGAGTTGTAGCTGGCGTAGCGTGGCAGCGTCCCTGTCGGACTCTGCAAACTGCTGACAGAAGTGCGTGGCGATACCACCGGCGAAAGTGACGTAGGTGAACTCAGGGATGACCTGCTACTCAAGGAGTCATGTGACGTGGCTAAGACTTCTCTGTCATGGACAGTTTTGGCGTTGTGGTACATCATAAGTCGATGACTGACTTCGCGCAGACGGGCTCTGTAAAGAAATTGTGACATTCAAATTAATACCGGCCTTGAAAAGAAATGCCACATTTGAATTGATACAGTCTCTGAAAAGAATTGCGACATTCGAACGGATGCTTCAGATAAAAGAATCTGTTCATACGACAACTATTAAGATTGTGAATCTCATTTCGAATTATGATTCTGTTTCAGATAGAAGGACGCAACAAAGAAATAACAATTTCATTCCAAATATGAATCTGTTTCAGAATAGGACTGTATGAATACCGGTAAGCACATCTATCCCAGAACATGAATCTGTTTTGGAGATTGCCTCTGAGAATGTCAGTGTTTCAGAGGGGGAATTTATCAATAAAAATCTCGCTACATTTATTGATATCATTCATAGTAAAAACCTATCAAGGAGAATGTCTTTGAATATTAACCTGTTCCATAGAGTGAAAAAATCAGTGATAATTTGTTCATGAATATGAATATGTATCTATTTCAGGGCAGGTAGTCAATGATAAAATCCATTGCCACACAAGAATCTGTTTCTGAATTGGAAATATGTCTATGACAATTAAGGTAGCGACTCAGTTTCATTGTCACTTATTTTCAATCCTCATTTTCACAAAGAAGACGTGGTCACACACCCGACATGTGGTACTTTTTTTATCTGCTCGGTCACCGAAGAGTTCAGAAAATTTGTTAGTTTTTCAAAAACAGTGCGCATACGGCTGTTTTACTCAAAAACACGTGTTTTTTAGTTTTTTTACTCAAAAAAGTGTAAGTACAAATCTCCAATCGGCCTTGGTGATCTGTTTACGGCAATCGACGGCTGGGTATACTGGGCAAAAAACCGTGTCCCGGATTTTTGAAATTCGCTTTTGTTTTTGCACAATGCACCTTCAAAGTGTCAACTTGACGTTTTTTGCATAAATTATCGGCCTTTGTTCACGTTTGTCAGGATATCTTCACTTCCAGGCCCTTTATCGGAAATCTGAGACACGTTCTTTCAGATATATTCATTCACTGTCCACAGGTGAAAAATCAGGCTAGTCTGTCCAGGCGCCGCCGACTTATACTTATTTGAATAATGTACGCACTGCCAAAAACGGAACTGAGAAAATCGACGATTTGTGTAAACGACCTATGCGTCACACATTGTGACCAAGAAGTCCGACTCGCGCACTATTTTCTGCGAATTTTCTTATACCAGCATTAAGTTGAAATATTTAGAGTCAGTTTTGGGAATTTTGAATATGTTTAGGATTGCAGATCGTGTGAAAATAGAAAGAAATTATACACTAAACTGGCAAATGCTTAGTGCCAGCAGTGGGTGGTATTTACAAAACAAACACAGAGGGGTACTTAGCGATTTAAATCCATTTTTGGAACGTTTAACTAGCATATTAACTGTATACTGTTAACTCAACGGTTACAATCTGGTTACCGGTGCTCACAGTCAAGACGAAGACGTCGAAACTTGTGTAAAAAAGTCTATCAGATCGAGACCTGTGTGCTGTCGTCGCGCGATCGCGTCGGGCATTCACTTGTTCTTGACTCAAGTTGTCTACTTCCTGTCTCGCGATCGGCAATTTATGCATGTTCTCTGTGAAAAATGATTGTCAAGTTCATGTTAGCGCCGACACTGTGCGAACGGGACGTCACTTGCTAGTTTTCCTACCTCAAGATGAGACGAACACATGTAACTCTTGACAACATAAAATGTCTGTCGTATTTTCTTAGCTTTTGCACCGCACTGCAACTTGTCGCCCTTCGTTACGACGGGAGAGATTGACTCGTGTTATTTTTCAAACTTTATTTATATGTGTTCTTGTACCGATTTTATCAAACTAATAATAATCACGCCGTAGCGTAGAACAGTGCAGGCTGTCATCGACAGCGTGTTCCGAGAGACAGAGTATCGACTAGTCTACACAGCTAGTGGAGTCACTCGACTTGCGCAATACCAGCGCACACATTATTATTTCGGAGATTTTTACTTTTAGTCAAACTTTTGATGACTGACCTCATATAGCAAAAATTGCTAGTTTCAGCACTTCTAGAAGTTGAGCTGGGTTTGTTTTACGTTCAGTGTTGAGGTCCAGCTAGCAGCTGTGGAGTCTGCGGGTAATTGATAAGTTTAGACAACACCGTCGCACACAATAATCATTTGTGAACCCTCGCAATTCACGTTTGACGTAATTTAATTTTGGGTTATATTTAAAGTTCCATTAGCTGTATCTTCTTGCGATTTTTCCGTTAGTTTTGATTGAAATGATCACTGGCTCATGTTGAATAGCCTGTCAAATAACAGAGAATCGCATATTATTCGGAAACATTACGTGCCCTACAACTAAATAACATGTGATTTTACGACGAAAATTTCAATTTTTGTCCGGACAGAAATACAAACTCTGTTGACACGCGGATTGCAACGTAGGCATTTTCTGCACCTGCGAGAGCCATTTACAGCAATTTCAAAATAAATATTCATTACTTATGCCCGGCACTTACGTCGTAGTCCATTGTCCGAGCACGTTGCGTAGCCAGATGTCTGGCAATCCACGACGCAATGTTGTTTTGATCCTGCAATAAACGTGAACTTGTACATCTGGCGTGATCATGGCGTCACCATATCTGCGTTCTCCTCAGCACGCTGAGCATACCAGACGTCAACAAACGAGCTCGGAAGGGCAACACGTTTGAACAAAAATTAGCAGTTTTATGTGGCTATAACATCACTAATCATGTTTGTTTCTTCGTAAAACAACATTTTGCAACAAATATGAGCCTCCAACATGGAATTTTCCGAGGTAAAAAATGGTCAAAAGTTACAAATAATGGCCCTTTAAAGAAAGAAAAGGCATGAAATAAAAAAATATTTCCATTTCGTTTCGAAAAATTAGCAGATCGGTGAACTTGCTCTTGTGAATCTACATTATGTGTGTATGAACTCCTGCACTGGCTTGGAAACTCCTTGACATAAATGTCACTTGTTGTCGGGTACGGTGTTGTGCAAGGTTTCTCAGCAGACACGAAAAGACTGCACGATAGAAAACTCGAGTTTAAAAATATAAAAGAACACGATACTAACACCAGCATGTACAGCAAGAGTGATAAAATTATCGCAACTAACAGAAGTTTCATCTCGCTCAGGCTAATTTTTGGACTCGGGTATGCAATCAGCATAGCCTAATATGTTCGAAAAGCAGCGTGTCAAATACTTTCATAGTTGTCTCCGTTATCGTCTGCGTCCTCGGCCAAATCTGACTCTTCACTGCATTCTTGATCGTTATTGCAGGGAGTATGAGCCAAAGTCGGACTGTTTTACATTTAAATCGACCTTTGCGCACGTTGCCGTCTTTTTCAGGTCCGCTTTTGTGGACCTCGCTTGCTTTTTCGACGGTACGGAGCGCGAGCGCCGGCTTTGGTCTGCTCGACGTGTTTGCCGTACCGATACATGCGGAGTTCAAAACGCTGAGCCTAACGTTGAAGCTAGCGCATGCGCACTATACCGCAAAGCCTATACATAATCTCTGCGTGTTTATCAAAGATATCGTGGTCGGTAATCCGCGACCGTTAAGACAAAAGGGAAATAATGGCACGCGGTGTAGCTGATAGTTTTCCATTTTAGTAATATTTCAGGAATTTCCCGGTACGATGTGACCCAACACCTTTCCCCAAAAGAAAGACCACGTGTCAGTGGTTCGAAATTTGAAATAAAAAAAAAATTGCTAAAATTGACCTTTGAACCTGAGTCGCATCGTTAACTTGATCTATATCAATATTAAATGCGCATAACAATATTAAACTTTTTTACAGCAAATATTTATTTGTTTCAGAGTAGATATCGATCAACCTGAATCTTGCAATTTTAGAATTATAATCCGAATCTGAATCTGAAAGGGGAATCTTTTGACTGAACACACTTGATTATCTTCTTTATATTGTACACATGTCTGATGAAATAGTTTGATATCTAAATTTTTTTAAGACAAAAATGTGCATATTAAAGGCTCATGATAAGTCTATGAGAGGATAGGAAATGATGTTGAAAAACAGTGAGACTTTCGAATTGCATGGGTGGAAATTTGCAGCCGATGCATATGGGGTATTAGATGGATAAAGTTTAAATCAGTGATTTAATATATGACAAGAACTCACGTTCCACCACTGTATAAGTTCTGGCCATCTTGTACTGCATCATTGATATTTAAAAGGAACAACATGTTTTTTAAATTCATAAAGTACATGAATTTTTTCTATTTTTTTGATCTTTTCTAAACATGTTTGCGATAAAATAATTGAAATTTTGGACTTTGTGGATTCTTCACTGGCACCGTTACTTGAATGACTGTTTGACTCAACAGACGATAAGTTGAGCCTGTCTGGTTCTTGTCCAGCAGGGTAGACTGGAAGAACTGTATGAGGGCACTATACCCTTGTAGGAACACCTTGTATGACAAATCTTCCAGTCTGTAACTATAGTTGTATGATATAGGTTATATGATCTCATGACCTTTCAACCCTCACCTCATAACACTCAGCGGTTCCAAGCCAAAGTTGTCATCAATTGATGTCATTTGTTTTGCACTTTCATTGATCAAAATATCCAATTTCTGGTTTGATTTCTTCTCCTGCAGATTTATCGCCTCCTCTTTCTCCTTCAATTGCTTCTCCTGTTCCGTCAGATCAACACAACGTCTTCTCAACGCCTCCGCTTTCTCTTTGGAAGCTGCGATTTCCGCACTGGAGATAAAATGGATGAACAAACATGAAAATCAGTGTCACAAGAGACTTGTTGCAATCTTATTATTTCTATTGATGTAGTAGAATAAACGATGCATACATTCCTTCACCTACTAAACAACCATTAATTAATCAATCAATGAATTAATCAATCATTCAATCAACCAATCCATCAATTAATTAATTAATTGACAAATTTTTTATTTGGTTATTTTTCACCGGTACACTTTTTACCTTTTTGTATACAACCTGAAACCATTTTCTGACCCTCTTTGTGAGTGATGTGGTAATAAAATTCTATAACCATGAAATTTTGAATGTAAAATCCACACAAAACTTAGATTCAGAGAAGATGAACTGAAGATGCTGAGTCATCAAAGTCATGCACAACATTGATGTTGAAGTCCACTAGGTAGGTGATGTGAATGCATGTATGTTTTTGTGCCCTGAACCACAACTAAGAAACGCATTTTTAAAACCCTGGGACTCTCATTGAAGAACTTAATTGTGTCAGACACGAGCTGAACAGAAACTCAAAACTCTTTCCTCCTTAGCTCATTGGGTGTTTCAGATTCTGTTATTCTTACAGAGGTATTTGAAAGAATAGCACAAACCATGGAAGTAAGTACATCTGGAATATTGCGCTGTAAAAGTCCAATACGGAGAGGTTATTATCCAGATATGTTTGACATTCTCATCGCTATTTTTTGGCCAATCTCTCCTGTTTTTGGTTAAGTTGTACTTCAACACAAAGATATGTTTTACACGTTTAACCTGTTCATCCCTAACATCTTGTGAACAGGTCCGCAATCACCATTGACAACAATGGGTTTGGGTCAAACCATGGTGGTAAAAGGGTAAATAGAGACAAAAATCATGACACTTACCCAAGTTTTTCTTCACTTCCAGAGTTTTCCAGACTACTGGATCGAGATCTGTGTGTCGTCTTCTTCTGATACAAGTCATCCAGCTGTTTGACAAGCTTTCCGGTCAAATCAACATATTCCAGTTGTAACTATAGTGACAAATAGCAACAGAATTAGAGAACAGACAGACAGACATACATATATACATAAACTGATGATGATCACACTGGTCCTCTGGTGTGCCTCAAGCACAGGGGGCCAAAAATGATCTTTGCACACTGTTACTTTATACTTGCACAATGATCTGAAAATCATGAAACATTTATGAAATTTATGAATGAAAAAATCAAAATTATAATTTGAAAATGACAATTCACTATATTGATGTTTGCTTTTTTCGCGGTGATCTATTTATTTACTGCTTGGTAACACAAATTTACATAATTTGATTTTTGTGGACTGATTCATCTGCAAATATCAATCCATTGAATAATTGAAACTTTTACGGAAGGTTTTTTATCAAGATAATTATTGGTAAATCGAAAAGTTCAAGATGCAAAGCACTAAACTAATGATATATTTGAACAAATTTATGATGAGAACTTTACATGGACATTCACAAGACTAAAATAATACACAAATTATCTGATTACTCTAAGGGATAACTTAGTGAATTTGCATATGGGTCAAAGTTCAAAGCTCACACTATGTTGTGTCTTCCCCTATTTTCTTAGAAAAATTTGGAGGTATATTCAAGATTTGCATTAGACATTTATAATCAAGCCTTGACTTTACCACGACAAGGATGTTGCCATGGGGATAGGCAAAACACTTGAACTTTGATCATGACCTGCAGTGATCATTTGCATGCTCTGTGACTGGTGCTGTGTAATAAAGTCATGATCCCTAAACTACGAGTTGATTGGTGTCTTGAGTATACACATATTTTAAAGTGTTGCTTGGCCCTTTCACCCCCATTATCACGTATACAGTCCGGGTCATCTCCAAAATTGGCGACTCATTATGATAATGTATTCCGGCATTCAGCCAATCATCGACCAGATTACATCATTAATAAAGTACAGGTCACGCTGGGTCACAAATTACCCACCAAGTGTGATCGGCAGTTTTGGGCCGCTTATTAAGCCCCTGTCTTGTGAATTTCGACGAATTTCGACAGTCAACATAATCCACGTGTTCTGCAGAAGGTCATGTCCAACAAGGAGTCCGATTAGTGAACAAATATTCGAAATATTGACGATTCATTTCTACCCCCAGTTTATCGATTTCGCTCAAGTACCGAGAATCATTTTGTGGATGTTCGTCATCTCTATTAGAAATACTGTTATAAAGGTTATTTGTGTAGGTACGCGTAGAACATTTTGCAAGAAAGAAGAGCAATGTCAGAGCTTTAAAACGATACCTGTTTTGTAGTTGTCAAACGCAGACTAAAAATGGTACGCGATTTTGAAAATGTGTTGACAGAGTGGCCACACAACTGTTCCCCATACGGTAGGATTTGTATCGCTGCCATCTCCGATACAAATGGGGTATTCTGAACGATCTGTGTAGGTACACGATTTATATTTCGCAGGACTTCAAGCCAGAGTCTAAAAATCATAGCGATGTATGGGGTTTGGTTGTCTTAGCCAGAATAAAACTGGTACGCGATTTTGAAATTGTGTTTTGACAGAGTGGCCACACAACTGTTCGACATTATGACAGAATACGGCGCGGGAGTTCGACACAGTATGGCGTATGTAACGAAGGACGCATGTGGAGGTTGCCAGGAAATACAATTTTTACTGATGGCGCGCTGGCCGCTGATTGGCTAATGAGAGGGGGAAAATATTATGGTATAGCATCTCCAATTTTGGAGCTGACCCGGACTGCTAAGTACAGAGGTCCACAGTTAATGTTAAAAACTGTGGAGCCGTACCAAAACAGTTAGATGTGAAGAGGCTAATTAATAATTATTTGAGATGTCTGTCTGTTCTGTCTCAAAGTTGTGAAATACCCCTGTCATCCCCATTCCCTAGTACTTAAGTCTACCCATACCCATGAAAACAAATGGGTTGAACCATGCTGTGCTGGTGAAAGGGTTGCAGGGTCACAATGAATGAGCAGACAACAGAATGTCAAAAAAAAGATAAAAATCCGATAAATTATGGAAGTAGACCCAAGGAGCTTAAATATATGGCTGAAAAATGTATCATCATGAAAGACTTCTTTCGATGAAAATTAAGGTTGTGCAATGATCTTATAACCTGTTCATCCCCATCTTCCTGTGTACAGGTCCCTACTCGATATTGATAACAATGAGTTTGGCACAAACCATTGTGGTGAATAGGTTGCCTTTTTCTTTGGGACGGGTAGCAAAAGAAGTGGAACAGATCATTGTACTGTTCTACATTTATTTTGTCTCCGTCAGTTATAGACGTATACCGGTATCTACAAACCTTTTAACCTTAAAATTTTGATTCAACCCTGTTTCATACAGTATGGTTGATTCTAAATGCAGGGGATGGGGGTGACAGGGAGTTACAAGTGTTCCAGTGGAGGGGCAACACAGAACATTTGTGACAGAACATTTCAAATTTTCATGCATTTTTGTTTAATGAGTGTAAACCAAGTGAGTAACCTGTTTGATGGTGATAGCGGCATTGTTCTTTCTAATTAGCGACTCGTTAAAAGCCAAGGACTGAAAGAAAGAGAGAAAGAGAAAAAGAAAAGATGGGAAAGAAAGATGCAGAGGAAAGCTGTAAGTCTGTTGCTAGGAGACAGCACCTGGAGTCTATTAAAAAAACAAAATAGCTGTGAAGTTCATCACTACTGCAATGTTCCCAACACTTTCTTGTATCTGGTGTTTTCATTTCTGAATTTATACTAATTTTTTGATAATTTGTCCATGTTTGATATTTTTAATATGATTAATAAAAATCAAAGACTTCTGTTGTACATTTTTTATTTGTTCGAAAGTCAAATCGTAAATGTGATATTTTGATTTCTGCATCAAAATGTGTGATAATGGCAACAAAAAGTGACTTTTTTGCAGCTTTTTATTTGGTTACAAAATTTGCAAAAAGCTTTTTTGGAAACTTTTGTGATACACGCAAGCTGTATCTCGGTGGTAGTAATTTTCCTCAACATCTAATAGGATGAACCAAACGGTCTTTAGAGAGTTCTGAAATGCAGACATCTGTGAGACAAACAGCAATTTTGTGATGTAGTGTTCAGGAGGAGACGTTTACAAGTTTCTGGGAGAAAGCTTAGAGCAAGATGTTACAGACCACCATTTATTAATAAAGATATGTAGCAATTGAGATACTTGTACTGTAATGGCACTTTGTATAGTTATGTAAATTCAGCAACAAACAATGTTTTATGTTAACCTTACAAAACTAAACAACAGATAAAAATTCATTACACATATACAGGTACAGTTAGACCGAATACAAACAAATCTTTGCAAACAACAATTCCTTACGGCACTGCACATAAAAACTACTGAAAATATCACACATACATTACAGAGATATACACAGAGCATGAGTACTATGCTAATAAAAAACAAGAAGTTATAGTCATTGAAATGTAACAAAATGTTGTTGGATACAAAAAAGGCAAACCTTTTGTGACCACTTAAGACCTTAGCAAGACAAATGTCCATCAACCTAATTTATACGTCAAATAAATACCAGAGCCTTGGCTCACAAAAACCTGACAATTCAATGACAAGCAGTTTTCTTCATGTACTTTCCCAGCTTTGCCATGCAATCATATATTAACTTTCTGAAGTAAAGTCTGTGAAAGTACAGCCTAAATTTGTTGAAAGCTGCCAGGGGTATTTTATCTATACATGATGTACCCTGAAACACTGAACAGAACAACCCCTTCTCAACCGAAACTTATAACACAGTATGTAGTTTCATCGGGCAATGCTTATTACAGCCAAAACACAATGGACTTTCCCCCTGGGCTCTTTTCACCCCTGTTTCCCTGTACTTAGATCAACCCATCTTACTGAAATCATTGGGTTGTGAAAGGGTTATTAGCCATATCATTATATATTATCATCACAAAACACACACATCAAACTATTATTTCTATTTACTATACATATTTTCACATATCCATTACTGTTAGTTTACAACATTATATCAAAATTTACATTCATTACATACTTTATACTGTACAGTCATGCAGAGTTTAGCAGAGGACAAAAACACATAAGATTGATTACACAATTGTAGTCATATTTGAAATGATCCTCCCTTTCTGTGTCATTTTTGTCATCGTAATAATAATCGTAATAATCATGAATGTCGCATGCTCAATATTATCGTTGTCATAATCATCAACATCAACATCATCAGAATCATCATCAGAATCATCATTATCACACCATAATCATCCTCATTATCATATCATCATCATCATAGTCAAACTGTCAACAACACTAATCTAAAATCTGATATGCTTTTGCTCATGAACTTAGATATACTTCTTAATCTCAACTTACAACAAAATTATAATTGAAAAACAAAAATTAAATAGAACTTACATCATCCAATCTTGATCTCAACACCAAGTTTTCTTGTTTGACTCTGGAAAAGAAACAAATCACTCTCTATTTTAATCTTAGATGATTTGAAATATGAACACTTAACATTTTTTTCTACTCTGGGCCGATAAGGAATTGTACATATAGTTGCAACGAAAGGAAAATTATGTGGTACAGTGTGGTACTCTAAGAAACTCTCGGGTTTTTGGCGATCACTCATCAGTTGATCAAAGAAAAGAGCTTTTTTATGCTTTTATTGGTCATACATGTAGGTATAGGTATAGCCAATGAAAGCGTTTGTCTGTGCATGTTTGTACTTACTCTCTGAGTTCCTTCCTGTAGTTGGTCACTTGCTCAGCCAATGAGATGCAGGATTCTACCACTATCAGGAACTGAGCACTGGTATCATGATGGTGATTGGCTGCTACCTTGCAAGGGGTGTGGCCTTTCTTGTTGGTAGCTGTCACATCAGCATTGAATTCAACCAAGGTCTGCAGGAGAAAGAAGACAACATTATTTCAATTTTTCTGATATAAAAAAGACATTTTCACTTGTTTCTTTTGGGAAAGCACTGCTCTCATCCTTTATTTGTTGAATATTTGAATAAGATTATCACTTACCTGTAATTTTTTTCAGATATGCTGAATTCACAAAATACAACTGCAGACAGTAAAATATGTAAATGAGGCTAAACAGAAGACCATCTTTGATTGGATGTTGTCAAATTTTGGATTGAGCAATTCACTATAACCAAAGTATTTAAGACTTGTTAAATTTCAAAATGTCTGATTGACGGTTACCATGGTGATTACCATTGTTTTATGCTGGGCACCAGAAAATTATTTAGCTGAAAACATTTTCTGAAATCAATTTTAGAATGGATGCCTTTCAATATTTTGTCATACCGGTACATTTGCAAAGAAGATCGTTATTACTGAGCGGAAGAACATTTTGTGGATATGTTACACTGCAATCGCAACTATGGATCATTTGAATATATTAAGTGACATAAATTAGAAATTTGAATACTTTCTCACACCTCCCTGCCTTTTGAACCACTCAGACAAACTCTGAATTTGTAACAGAGAAGATGATTCGATTTTGAATTAAAGTTTGAATGCCATTTTCACATCACCTGGAAAACAAACCAATCAGAGTGACCAGAATACCTGTAAGCATGAAAGATGACCATATTTGGCAGCCAGGTGTACAGCAGTGTTGCCGTGGAGATCGGTGATGTCAATGGAGAGATCCTGCATTTGCATGTATCCTAGCAACCAGCGCAGACAGCATTCTTGCCCATATCTGGCTGCCTGGTGTATCAGTACAGGTTTGTTGTCTTCCAGGATGAGTTGCTTCCTGGCTTGAGATTCCAGAATCAACCACTGTAGGCATTCAATCTGTCCGTGCTGAATGTAGGTGGAAAAGTAAAAAGAGAGTTAAAATATTTGAAAAGTTGTTTTCATGCAATTTTTTCACTGCGTAATGATTGATAAAATATTATAAGGATTTCTTATTACCTATATACTGATAGTTGAAATTCAAAATGGTCGCCATTAAGGTGGTTGCAAAGGCTAGAGCGTTAGTTATAAATTTCAACAAAACTATTAAAATATAAAAGTAGTCAACATTCTCTGTGGAATAAAAAAAACTAGACATTTGGGCACAAAGGCATTGCAGAGTTATAGCCTGTTAAAACTTCTGAAAAACTGACCAAATAAGAAGAAGTTGGGGAGTCCTTAGTGTATTAACTATGGTGGAGGTCCCCTAGCTTTTAATAAAATGTTTGAAAAGGGAAAGTCATTATTTGCTGTTTTTCAGGAAAGTTTGACAAGGCGGTGCTGGCATTCAGAGTGAGTGACTGCTATTGTAATGCATTTTTAGATTCTTTGAGTGTCAAAGAGGTGTCAAAAGTGAGATTAACCAAAAAACTGCTCTATGACTTCAAAAGAGGGGTGCAAATATGGCTTGTTTTCAACATTTTTGACAGAATAACAGTTTTCCTACATAATTGTATACCAATTTAATCCAACTTTGAAATGAGATATGGACATGGAATTTTACAGCCTATTAACAAGGTTACAGATAAGATTTGTATGGCACAATTTTCCTGTATTTGAAGTACTTTTTGAAAAATCACATTTTGAAATTTGAAAGAATTTTTAATAATTTTTTGATATATAAACCCATGTAAAATCATAAAAACAAATTTTATTTACAAATCCTGCCGTACAAATCTTACAATAAATAGTGTCAACATATTTATAAATAATTTGGTAATATTAATACTATCCAATTGTTAAATTCAAATATGTAAAAAAAATATGACAAATTAAATTTAATATTTACTGGTGTCATATTTCAAAATCATGGCTGCAAATATAAAATTTTTATATTCTTTGGAGAAAATATTAACTAAGGGATTTGAACTAAATATCTTGATTCTAACACTTGAAATTGACATTAACTCTGAGAAAAGAATTGGTGCAAAAATAGCCTTTCCAACCACCTTAAACTCTATGGAGAAAATCTTAAACCAAAACCATGAGCCAGTGAAAACTTCATTCACTCCAAGTGCCTTAAAATGAGCCCCTACAAGTGGTAGAACAAAACAGTATATTGAAAATTTGAGATTCCAAATATTTGCCTCCAAGGTGCACTGTACCTTCATACCAGACACGACAATAAATTAGTGTTTGCTTTTTTATCTTTTTTGTATTCTTTTCATCATTTTTGGTTCCCCTTGTTTTTATTTTTGATAGTTTTTTGGTTTTTCTGCCTGAGCACGTAAAATGACATGATAAATAAATAATTATTAAATAAATAAATACATAAATAAATGCAATACATAAATAAATAAAACAAAAAAATAAATAAATAAAAGAATAAATATATCATATAATTATATCATATGAATATTTCAATACCCGCTCTTTTTTGAGAGTGGGGATTTGGCCAAACGGTTCTGTCTGTTGCTTCTCCACTGGGTGACTGATATCGTAGGTTGTGGGTTCAAACCCGATTGAAAACACCATATCCCATACTTCTATAATCACACATTGTTTGCACGGATTGCCTACGTCAGGATGGTGAAATATCAAACCAATTACTGAACTTGTTTTTAGACTAACATACATGTAGCCATCAGGGATGCATGGATGGAATTGCCTCTCTGGCAACGCCACTCATTTCACGGAGGAATATTTTATCAAACTAAAGTTATCTTCATTTTTACATTCAGATATGCAAAGTTTAAAATCAAATCATATTCATTTGAAAAGTTTTTCTTTACAATGACTCATTCAACAATCAATCAATCAACCACTTTAAACATCAGTCAATCAACCAATTAACCAATCAACAAATCAATCACCCCAACAACCAACCAGCTTAACAATCAATTAATCAACCAATAAACCAACCAACGAATAAATAAATCAACCAACCAACCAATTAAGCAATCAATCAACCAATTAACCTACCAACCAACAAATAAATAAATCAATCAAAAACCTGTTCAGCAATCAATTAATCAACCAATTAAAACCTACCAACAAATCAATAAATCAACCAACCAACAAACAAATGAATGAATTCTTCAATCAATCAATCAATCTTACCTTGATTGCAATCACTGCTGGAGTCTGTGCATCATCATTTTCATGCAGAATCAATCCTTTACAGCCATTGGCAACAAGCCATTGTAGACAGTCCATGCGTCCATGTTTGGCTGTGATGTGTAACAGTGTGTTTCCTCTGTCATCATGGACACTGCTCACTTCATCATTAGACATCCCACTTGACTTCTAAAAAAACAGTACAGGAAGGAATTAGCTGCAAGACTGGACAATACTGGGCCCTTGTTAAACTCTAGTATATTTTAACATTATCTTAGGGGGTATCTTTGGATCATTTGCCATTAAAGGCACCCTTAGACTAGCATTGATTTCTACCATTTGGGAAATGTGGCCCAGCGTTCTTCAGAGGTGTGTCTGAATTTTCAATCTTTGAACCTGACCGATATTTTAACCGCTTGAGAGCTGTAATTTTTCCCACCTAAACTTTAGTGCAACATTTTACAAGTTTTCATGAATTTTTCAGTGATTGTTTCGGTAATTTTGGACCAAAGGGATGTAACTTTTCATTGACTACAATTTTGTATCAAAATTTTGGGAAAAATCTGGATCTGAAAAAATTATCTGCACTATATTTTATGAAGGCAACAAAAGTTGACTTTGGCACTCAAAGGGTTAATATTGCGTTAATAAACTAATGAAAATGGAAAGAATCTTTGCAGAAAAGTGAATTGAGCAAAATATGTGTTATGAGCAATGCCACCTGAACTTGAGAAATATTTGGGGCTACTTGGGGCTAGTTGCAATTATCTCACCAGTATATCTATTTTTCCCTTGATGGCTGCTTCCAATATTTTCTGTTCCACAGAATCAAAGCTATCCTCTTCCTCTTCATCTCTCCTCTCTGCACACTCCCAGTTTTTCTTTCCTCCGCATCCATGGCAAGTCTCTGTTGCTTAGTAACATTCTCACTGGGTTTGGAACTTTCCACAATATGCCAGAGGTTTTCATCGCTAGAAACGCTTAAAAGTTCGTCCCTAGAAACGCTGTCATTAACTTTTTTGACATTTTGTTTGACGGGTACACCAGGTGTCACAGAGGTATTGCTTTGCACAGAGTTGGGGCTTGTTGCACTTTTCATTTCATTGCTAGATTTTTCAAATTCCTGTTTCCAAGTACCTGTCAATTTCTGCACCGTTGGTCTTTTCCCCAACATAGGGAAAGAATTTTCCATCAACAACTTGTCCTGAGTATTCCCTACTGAACTGTTGCTTGGCATTCCAGCATTACTGCTTTCCAGGATTGCAACATTAGAGGCTCTTCCATCCGGAATGTGATTTTCCTTGCAATCATCACTGTTACTTTCTCCAGGAATTTCATCATCTATTTCAAAGCATTCTATCAAGTCATCGTCGATTTCACCATCTTCAGTGTCCTCATCGGTATCGTCTCTACTTCTCGTCTGTTGCATGAAACGAACTTTTTTGACGGTACTGGTGTCTTTTCGTTTTGAATCACTTTTCAGAGCAGAATCTCCTCCGCGATTCCTCTCTGCGTTTGAATCCGTTGCCGTCTGAGCGGACTTTGCAGAAACTTTTTCCGAGAGTTCTGTTTCCTGTTTTTCCGGAGCCAGCAATTTTTGAAGGCTCTCCTTCGCTTCAAGAAACTGACTTTTTGCAACCGTCAGCTGTTCAACGATTCCGTTGCTGGAACCCTTCGTCCCATCTGACAAATTCCCATTGACTGCCACCTTCTCTGAACTTAATACTCCCTGAACCTGAGTCCTTGAACTTTCCTCTTCCAGAGTCTGTGAGAGATCATCCAACTCCTGGAAAAATTTATCCACCTGGAGCATATTTACGTTCTGGATTCCTAAAACAGCCGCTACGTCAATTTGCTCGCTGTTTAATAAACCGGTTTTCATGGCGCTGATGTTTTGTGAGGTGCTTGTCTTACCGAGATCATTTCTCGATCGATGATTGGATAAATGATTCGCTGTGCGTTGATGTTTGATGGAGGATGTGTTGGTTTCTGAGGGCAGTGTACTGCTTTGTGTTGGATTGTCTGAGAAAAAAAAATATATGTTGCAAATAATGGCATAAAAATCATACAATTCAATGAATTTCCAATCTGATTTTGTTGAAAACAAATTTAATAAATGGCTAATATGACTTTGAGCTGCTTGGTATCTACAATTTATCACTCTAGAGAACAGCAGAAAATGCAAATAACTTTCAGGAATTTTTCTATTGGCTACAGGATTGTTCAAATTAAGTGCACATCAGATCACAATGTTTTGCAAACAAGTTGCTCATTACACAGATATCGCAGGCTGAAAATCCCACTACATTTTCAACTGTTGGATACATTTATTTTTTAACGGAGTTTCAATTCGAGGCAGATTTATAAAATGAAACTAGAAAGCATTTGCAAGCAAAAGCGAAGTTCCAGAGACCAGAGCAGCGGAAGAAACAAGACAATGTGTGACAAAGATAGCTGCAGAATGAAAGAGTGCTTTAGATTTTAATATTCAGGGCTAATAGCAGTAAACACCTAGCCCTGCGTACGATGCTGTGTGTTCCGCTACAGCTAATCGCCCCGCTCACCACAGAGCGGGGTGATTAGCTGTAGCGGAACACACAGCGCAGGGCTAAGTAAACACCATAATACAACTAAAAGCAAGGCAGTCCGAGGAATTACAGTACACAGATTACAAATGCCTACATGTACGGTAAAAACGCAACAGATACATACGGGGGCGACAACGCACGGAAATGTTTATCAGACGACATTCTCGCGAGCCAGAGCAATAATTTTCGCTCAGCTGACCTAGCAAAAATCAATCGCTTGACGGGTAGCGCTGAGTTGTTGCCGTAAAGAGGCGTGTGAATTACGACGATGATCAGACGAGAGGAAACATCGGACCTAGGCCGTTGAAATTGAGCCACATGCATTTTCATTTGATTAAAAGCACAGACTAAAACAATTTTCATTGCTATGTCGCTGTTTTCACAAGATACTGACCGTTTGATCTTGGAAAGTTGAGTTGCTTTTACGTGCAGCCAACGCATGCCGGTGCGTGACAGACAGTACGTTCACTATGAATGCCTAGCTCTGCATGGCAGGGCTGTCGGGCAGTTTCTCCGCCAAAACAGCCGATTTTGAGTCCAAATTTTGCATTGATCATCGTTTTCGAGCACACCCACCTCGCCTAGGTACACGATGTGCTCAGCCGCGCTTGTAAACTTAGGGAAAGGCTAATTTTCTCTCTGTGTGCGGGCGAAGCGATCGATACGCGGCCATTGTTAATGTTATCAACTCATGAGCATTCGGGCGAAAAGTCGGGCGAAACAGTATAGCGCCACGTACGGCGAGTATTTAGAGAAAAATAAAATCAAAAAGCAACAAAAAACAAAGCGAAAGAAAGCTAGAATTATTAATAACTGAACGCAATATGATAGTGGAGCAATGCCAAATAAAAAATAAATAAATAAACAAACAGAAATGCCCGTAAAACCCGTCCGAGCTGAGCGATGACGTCATAAGCGTGTCGCAATGCATTCTGGGTAATTGAGGTAAAATTTGTGTATAGCATGTTCTATGGTAGTAATACCGGAAATAGAGAAAGAAAGAAAGAAAGAAAGAAAGAAAGAAAGAAAGAAAGAAAGAAAGAAAGAAAGAAAGAAAGAAAGAAAGAAAGAAGGAAAGTGAGCAAAAACTAACAGTTCCAGAGCTGGTCTCTGGAACTTGAAACATGCTGGGCATACATTGAGTAAAATGGACTTCTTCAGTATTTGCTATGCAACACAAAGTCTATCTCAGGAGCAATTTAACTACAATCTGATTCTGAATTAGACTTAGCTGATGTTTGCACAAGTAATCGATAACTGATCTGCAGTATTGAAGTTTATAGCCATACTGGTTATCAGAGTTACCAATTACAACAGCTTTAATCTGAAGATATTGTTTTCAAACTTAAAGTTGGACCGGAATACTTCAGTGCGGGGATGAAAGCAAAGGGGGTGAAGCTATCATGGAAGTCTTCAGAGTATTACTAACTTGTTCATCCCTAAATTACCTGTAAACAGGTCCAAAATCACCATCGACAACAATCGCTTTGGGCCAAACCTTGGCGGTAAAAGGGCTAAACACATTACCGTTTTGCAAATTTTCCTCAAATTGGAAATGAGGTCAATATTTCTTTTCTTCAAGAAATCTTACTGAGATAAAAATTACTCACCGAGCACTTTGCCAGCATCATTGCTGCTGAATGCCTTTCTGGTCACATGACTAAAATGATTCATGTAGAAATCACTGGTGTCTTCATTTGTGAAGTCATCCAAGTCATACTCCTCAGCTTCGCTGAAATCCTAAAATATGAAATGTACACAGTAAGTCACCAGGCAAGACTGTGGAACACTGTGGGAAAATTCAACACTATTCTAGGGGGTATATTTGCATTGTGTATGGATTTATCACAAAAGGGGCCCTCAGACGAGCACTAATTAACCCTTTGAGCAACAAAGTCGATTTTAGTTGTCTTCAACGTAAAATTTACTCAAGTCATTTTTTTTTTAGATTTTT
The DNA here is from genome assembly GCF_041260155.1 of Ptychodera flava. Lineage (NCBI taxonomy): Eukaryota > Metazoa > Hemichordata > Enteropneusta > Ptychoderidae > Ptychodera > Ptychodera flava. The sequence goes on along the minus strand of NW_027248277.1, from coordinate 17,100,496 downwards.
GCCAAAATTTTGATAAGAATCTGAAGCCAATGAAATGTGATGTCAACTTGGTCCAAAATTATCAAAAACGCAAAGAAAAATTCATAAAAATTAATGAAATTTTGCTTTGGTGGGAATCATTGCAGCACTCAAAAGGTTGATTTCATAAAGAAGACAGGGCCAGTGTTCTTCCAGTATGCAAGTATAACACTGCTCAGAAGTTTGTCACGTCAGAACAAGGTGGAAACTACCATTTTGGTTGAAATCTTGTTTTGAAACATAACTTGTTCAGCTACGGTAAAACTCAAATAAACATGGGGCCCGGGGGCACCGACGTCCTTTGTGCCTCCTTACTGTTTATTATTTGCCATAAATGTGAAATTTGGCAAAAAGTCAAATTGTTTGGACATAAATGAAAGTTAATATGAAAGTGAATCAAGAATAAGAGATGGAACTCAATAGGATCAATATATCTAAAACAGGAAACGGTGAACTTATATGATACAGAAGGGGAGAAAATTTAGCCACAAACTATTGTAATATAATGGACAATGGCTAATCTAAACCAAATTACTTAAACTGGATTGTTGGCATTGATTACACATGTATTTATTGTCCATCAAATAGAAAATAAATTTGGGCCATTGACTAAAAAACATTTGCTTGTTACACTCACCACACTTGTACTTAGTATTTGGAGTGTACACCTATCTACAATACAATGATAAAAAGTTTTGACTCTGAAGGTCAACAGTGCATCTTTAATGTATGAGACTAAATAAGCTTACCTCAAGTACGTATAGGCCAAAAACAATATTTAATTTTGAATTATGTAGTGCAGGGAAGGACATAGAATATGGTGAAAAGCAAACTAAATATAAAAAACTGAATATACAATTATATGGAAATGTTGTTTTACAGTCATGAGTATCTAGTGTGTGCCGAGAGACAAATATTAAAATTGGACAGTATCATCCTGACCAGAGTTTGTCTGAGTGGTTGTTTCCTTCTGATTTTCTGACACGGTGATAGGTACAAAATATTATGTTATTCACCATAGTTAAGCAACATAGCTTGCATTTTGTTCACAGTAGAACTGAGTTTTACATGCAAGATAACTTTCTCATAAACTGTAAATTCTGGCTTGTGGCAGCTCAAACATCGCAATACTACATTTTTTGATATGATACATATGGAGTGACTTGCACACATATGCAATATGCAGTGACAATCGATATATTCATAGTAAGAGTCTACTACATTCAAGCATAGTGATGTTGACAACTACATGCATGCCAGTGCACGATTTCAAAGTAGCCAGGAGGAAATTCTAATGGTCTTTTAGTGGAAATATAGGTATTAAACGACAGTGAAACAAACAACATTAGTTATCGTGACCTTGCTAAAGTGCAATCTCGGATCATGTATGATCTGATGATCATGCCAAATTACCATGTCGGATTATGCCGTGATTCTGAAGTGCGCGTAAATCGGTCAACAAAAGCAGACGTAGACTCTCGCCAGTCGCTTGTACTGCTTGGTCTCGCGTAGCTTTCGGTACCGAATTTATACAAGCTCGTGCCTTCGGGACTCGACCTTGCGCCTTCGGCGCTCGATCGCCTACGTTGGATTACTACCGCAAGTGACTCCGGATCCGGTCAAAAGAAGGCACGAGGACTGTCGACAGTCGAAAGCACACACTGTCTTCAACAATGATGTCAAAATCAATGCACAACTGTCGAAATTACCCAAATAAGCAACAGAAAACTTAAGTTATCGCTGTGTCGAAAGGACAGTACATCAACATAAAACGACGCTAGTTTGTTATGACATGGAGGTAGAAGGACAGAGCGAATTCCCTCGCTCTCACCCAGCTATTACTAACGGGCCGCCGGTGGGATTGCCTCGCTAAAGCAAATGGATTCGCCGGTAACGAAGGAGCGTTTCGTGCCAAAAAAATACATGACAGCAACAAAAATACAATCACTGTGAACTTCATATTTACAAAATATCATCAAATAAACGCTAAAAGCTTCAAAACGTCAAAATCGCACAAGACCGAGAAACAAGACAGCGTCGGTTTGATTTTTCAAAGTCTTTGCCAGGAGCTGGTCCTTGCAATACAACGCTAACTTGTTATACCGGTATGCGCATGCGCATATTAAGGGAAGACCCATTTGGCTTCGGGGGGGGGGGGGGGTATGCAGGAAGTGGGTATGGGAACTTTTTTTGTCACAGAGACAGCATTTTTTAATTTCAACTGTCACACCTGCATCAATTTTTTTATCAAATGGAGTAGCAGTGCAATTTTTCAAATTTAAGCCAGTGTTTCACATATCACAGGATGGTTTTATATATTCATTTTACATTCCAACGAATGAAAACAAAATGGAAGGTCTAGTATATACAACTTTAAATTATAGAACACTTTTTTGGCAAATCAACAGTGATCAGTACTATACCTGCTTTTCTTTATAACAGTCAATTCTTTTTAAGTTCTCAGGGGATATGTTATCTTTTGTGGTCAGAGAAACAAGGCTCACACATTGTATTTCATTATATTTGTTGTTCCTCAATTTTTCTTTGACAACTTGTAATCTTTCTAACATATTTATGTTGAGAGAATAATATATTGGTTTTTACACTAGTTTATTGACTCCTGTCTTGTGTTTTCAATTTTCACAATGTACAGAAGTCAAATAGTCCCATCTAGATATTGCCTGTACCATTGAGATATTGCAACAGAAATCCTGAAACATGATTTCTTGGGTCAGAAAAGGGAAGGAAAAAAAAAGTGCACTGAGGTGTAAAGTAGTGAATGCTTATATCATAAGTGCTGGGAAAAAAAACCATGAGAATTGCTTGTGGTAAAAACATTTGCGCTGCCTATGGCAGCATGCTAGCGAAGAACACATGAGAATGAAGTTTCCAAAATTTTGCTCATTTCAACTGCATTATGACAATTCCTTTTTTATTTCTGTCTGTTATGAGAATTTTTTTTCTCAAGCCATTACAGGCTTATTTTTTCTTTTATTTCACTGGTGACAATTTTTTTTTCTCAAAATCCTCCATACCCCCCCCCCCCCCAGAAATCAAGTGGTTCTCCCTTAAGTGAGTCCCTGACCTATGCGGGCCAGTGGATTACTTCCTCAGTAGAACTGATATGCCTGCCGGTACCATCATTCTTCAGTCGATCAAAGGCGCCTTTCGTACCAAAAAATACACGACAGCCGCAAAAGTGCATCACTGTCAACTTCATAACTATAGAACATATTGAAAGACACAGTGAAACGTTCAAAAAGTAAAAAATGTGCCCACACCGAGAAACAAGATGGCGTCCGATTCGATTCTTCAACTCAGATTTTGTCCTAGAGTTGTGCGCATGCGCAGACGGTAGCTTTAGCGAAAGTGAGGCAAAATCAAGTAAATATAAAATAAAAATGGATAAAAATATTGTTTAAAAATAATACAAGGCATGTATCACCAAATTTTGAACATTTCTGACGGCATTTTAACTATACGAACACCTATGCCAAATATCACAATAATCAAATCAGTGGTTTTGAGGAAAAATTGAAAATAGTTTTCACAAAAAAGCTAAAAAAGTGACTTTAAATAGATTCAATCAAAAAAAGAAAAAAGACCGTTTGAGATACATGCCAAAGTGACCACCAGACCAAATTTCAGAAAAAGTTACTGAAGCGTTTCTGAGATACCTGCGTCCACAGCATACGGCCCACTGTATGCAACAACAGAGGCCGCGTCATCACATTAGTACTTTGGGCCAAAGGCCCAAAGGACTAAAAATAGAAATTTTGGGTAAGAACATTACTGAATATTTATCAGCGCACAGAAATTACAACCAATATAATTATGAAATCAGTTTTTCTGGCACACCTGCAAAATGTATAAATTTGCAGATATGACCATTTTCCAGTGATTTGAGTTGTTCTCGTTGTTCTGCTTATATAGCCATCTTAACTTTGGAAAATTCAAATCAGTATGAAGCAAAATGAAAAATCGTTTCTTGAATATCGATGTTCATTACAATGTTGAAGTTTGGCCTGACTAAGTATGGCAGATGCTCATACAGATTCAAACTTAACCCTTTGAGTGCTGTAATATTATTGCACATCAAAATTTTTGTCCAACATTTTACCAATTTTTATTAATTTTTCTGCAATGTTTTGATAATTTTGGACCAAATGGAGATTGCATTCCATTGTGTATAGTTTTAATCAAAATTTGGCAAAAGTCTGAAAAAAAAATGGCAGGGTTATGTATTTTATAAAAAAAGCGACAAAAATTGACTTTGGCGCTCAAAGGGCTAATACCTTTGGTTGTTTTACTGAACTACAGTGAGAAGGTTTGAATGACTTGATGGTGTTGAAACTGAACAATTGAATTTTTCTGTCTGAGTTAGAGTTGCAAGACACAAGTCACCATCCATGACATATGGTAGAGTCCATTCTTGAAAAGAACTTTGAAATAGGTATAGAACATCAGATATGTTGCGGCTGAACTGAAATTCATGAAAAATAATTTCACCTGTCAATTGTGTAAACCAAAAGTTGATGTACGCTGAAAACTAACTGCTTTAAAATTACTTAGTTCTCCTCTGATTTCAAGTATATGACTTATTCAATGAAGAGAGGTTGTTTGGGGTAATTGTAGATCCTAAAACATGCACCCCAGTTTATTGTAAATTTGATAGTTTTTATCCAAATACAAGGGATTAAGTTTAGAGTGTAACCAGTTGATCGTGACGACCAGAAAATGACCTGATAGATAATGAATTGGCACGGAATGTGAAAAGTAGGGATTGAGCCCATAAATCGCTCACACGGTAGATTAAAGTCTGCGAGCGATAAAATGAGATTTCACTACCGATGGGAATTAAAAAATTTCAAATATGCCATAAATTTTTAACGACGACAATCCTTGCTGCAAAGATAAAGGTGATGGAAAATATGGCTACAATTCTTTGTATCTGTCATGCTTTGACAATGGTTTGAATAAATCTCTACAATTGGAACAAGTTGAAATTCCAAAGAACCAATCAGAATAGCACAGATGTTACATTCTGGAATACTGTTCCCTGTGATATCATGTACAGGTCAACACTGACACTTGTTTTGCACATTTTGTTAAAGCTCACCACAGACAGTATTATCAATGCAAACTCATTTGATGAGGACTGGTAGCCAGTACACCCCTATTCCCTATAAACAGGTCCACAATCACCACTGATAACAATGGGTTTGGGCCAAACCATGCTAGTAAAAGGGTAGACTAAATCTTTGCATACTTTCTTGAATTTCCCATATTTGACACCATATTTTATTTTTTTATCAAGAAATTCAAAATAGATTACAGTTCAACAATTTAAATATATATTGCATTTCACTGCCAAGATGACAAATATTGTTAACGGCTTTGATAAAGAAGATTATACAATAAATTTGTGAAAGATTATTTCATGACGACAGAGTGACTATCACCAGTATTGGTAGAACCATGGAAACAAAACATTATGTCCGAAGAGTGAGTGTGTGTGTGTGGGGGGGGGGGGGGGGGGGAGGGTGGAGGGGTACTGTACAATTAGGAATGTGTGTACAGAAAAGTGTTGATACCAAGTTACTATTGAATCCCAAAACACAAATCTGAAGTTTACATCAGTCAAAAACTTTCAATTTCATTTTTGATTTCTTTACTCAGTGGTTTTTTTTTTTTGCTCTAAGCTCTGGTGTTTTGTAGTAACACATTTCCACCAGTATATAGCTGGACAGACATTTGAACTCTCAAATTTTTACAATCCTTTTCTGATCTACCACTAATGAAGGCTCATTTCGAAGCTAATGGAGTAAATGGAATTTCATTGTCTCATTTTTGTGAAAATGGAAAATTTCATTTTTCTCCATAGAGATAACAAAGGGATGGCAGCCATTTTGAATTTCAAATATTGGTAAATTTGAGGTAATTCATTTCTCTAGTACCAAAATTTGCGCTGTGACTCCTGATTTTAATTACTGATTTGGTAAGAGTATGATTGAAAGTTTCTCTGAAGTAATTTTCAGCAAAAGTGTAAGACTTCCACTTTACAAATTTAAACCAACTAAAATTTGTTGTCTTTTCTTTTAGAAATTGATAAATACTGTACTCAGATAAGTACATCACCATTCACAACAGTAACTTGACCTGTTCACCCCTAATTTCCTGTGAACAGTCCTCAAACAACATTGATAACAATAGGCTTGGGCCAAACCATGATGGTGAAAGGGTAGAAAATTACTCACTTCGTTGTGTTCATCCCTTTGGTAGGACATGCCTACTTCGTCAAAATCTAAGAAATTCTTCTTCTCAGCCATGGTGTGGTCAGATTCTCAAAACACACGAAACTGTCGTTCACAAACGTTTTGTACGGCTCCTACATACTCACATTGCGTTGTCCGAAACCTGCAAAAATATAATCACAAATGAATACAAATGAATAAATTATTTGATTCAGTGCAGTTGCCATGGAAATCAAGAAATATCACTTAATCGCCATGGCAACTAGACCTGAGGCAGGAAATTTAACAAAATAATGACAAAATGGAAACCAAATATCACACAGCAATTTCTTTGGTAAATTCTCTTTTGTCCCTGTAAAAATTTCCTGTGTATATTTTTCAATTTTGCAAATATCTAATTTTTTTCATGTATAACTGAAATGCATAGTTACATGAAATTTGACCAGTGTAATAAGCAGCAGATATGCTATAATATAGACATAATTACTGAATGTGCATATACATGCACTGAACTCATTTGTGACAAACCTCAGCTTTGCTCTGAGTTTTTTTTTTTCAATTTTCATGGACCACAGACCTTTTTCTACTTCTCTTTTTTCAATGCTCTGTACAAGTAATCCTTTTTTAAAGAAAAGTTGACAGCTAGCTGCAAATAGTCTGAGCAGAATAAGTACCATATTTCAGAAACCTGGTGAAATGTTCACATTTCAAATTAGAAATACATGTAGAGAGACAGAATAGTTCCTTTGAATTGCCCTCTTTTCATCATTTTCAAAGCTATTTCACCGTTGATAAATCATATCAAGTTTCTAGTATCTGTACAATTTATTTTTGGCTTTCTTAACTCCACTGAAGTTGTAACAGTGAATTGGGCATTAAATTTACTCTGTTCTCAGTGGGTGTGATAGTTTGATGTTTGAGGCAATCGATTCACAGTTCTTGTTGTTGATACACAGAGAGAATTTTCAGATTGTAAATATAATACTTAGAAAACAAGTGTCGTTAAGGTATTATTCAAAATGGTAAAGGCCTAGGGTAAAGGAACATCATCTGATACCTGTCTGTGGCAACAGTCATGTACAAGCAAGATTTCCCATGCTGCCATTCTCCATAGTAAGCAGTGTAAGCTAGCTGGAATCATTCTCAAAGACGTGAATACTCTGTATACACAACCCGGGATACACAATCAGATGCAAAACACTGTATCCCTTTAAATGATTGAAAGAGATTGGCCCAATACAGCTTTTTAAAAGGAGTTGATTAGGGGATTGGAAAATGGGCAGACATTACAGTGGAAAGTCTATGGAAAACACCTTCAGCACTAAAATCTCTTGTAATACTATCGTTTTGTTGGGATTGTCTTGTCGGAGACAGGAAATCCCCGAGGGTATATTTTGTGCCAGCACAATGGGTGTATTAGATGAGTGAGCTACCAGCACAAACTTGAGTCACAAACAATGTTAACAAATAAACAAATATCAACAAGTGATTGAAAGGATTTTCAATGGAGTGAAATGGTTTTCAGAAAAGCAGATGTGGGTTTCACACGGTTCTAGATCCATACCACGTACAATTCAACGGCATTGAAACAGACATCACGAACATACATGTACTACCAGTATAATTGTTGATTGTACACAGCTCACTTGATTGAGCATGAATCTACTGTACCTGCCTGCCTGCCTGCCTTCAAATCTCTGGAAATAACATGGCTTACGCAAGTCCACAGGGCTTATAGAGCTATATTTGACCTACATAATATGATTAATAAAGTACCAAAACAAACAACCGCGACAAAAACCAACATGAAATTGACACATATGATCCAGACAAACGTCAAACAATGGATTCTTGGATCAAATTTGTCACCTTTTTAAACTTGAAGTGTTTTGGCCGTGACAGAGAACGCATTCATGTTATCAGGAAGGACTAATCCCTGGAAAGCAATTCATTCCCACTAGACAGAGATAACTCTGATTTGTATCCCGGTGAAGGGGCAATATTTCAACATTTTTTAAACATCCTGTGTTTGTTGACAACCAATATGTCAAGTTACTTCGATCCCTCTCATTTATCATGTCTCTTACCCACAAATAGATCAAACTTGAACCAAATGCTATTGTTTGCACAGGTCTGATGGATCCTTGAACTTTAGTTCAGGGGTGGAAGGGTGATAGACACATCTGTGTCACAATATATTCACTTACAATATTGTGTATGATCTACACTTAATAATATCTGTCTGACTGGCCTTTGCTAGATTTAACTGTCTCCATGGTAATTTGCATTTTACTGTTATTTTCATGAACAGTATTGAATTTGATGGGAAAACAAAATGCTCTTTACATTACAACTGCCCTTGCACCATGATTTGAAAAATTTCCCCTCCCACCCAAACTCAGTTATGCTCCCCTCTCCCTACAGAGAAAACTTTGTGCAGGCCCTCCCCATTGCAAAAGCTCCATTCTGCTTTCAATATGATTTACCCTCCCTGCCCCCCCCACCCCTATGAACAAACCCCTGGGATCAACTGAATCCACCTCCCTGCAAGACAACATTTTCTGAGTTGCCCACAAAAGAATAAAATTTTCACACTCACTGTTCTAAAAATTGCCAGTCTACTACTCTTTTACTACTCCTTGACGAAAAGCATCTGTTATTTCAATGTAGTCTAAAAACCAGAGTCCATTACTAGAAAGACAAATTTAGTGATTGACTTCAGGTTGATACTAGTGACGTAATTTCTTTCACATTCACTCTTTGAGCGCGAAAGTCAATTTTTGTCATCTTTGTAAATGTGCCCCAGTCAATTTTTTTCCAGATTTTTGCCAAAATTTTGGTGAAAAACTGTAGCCAATGAAATGTATTATCCATTTTGTCCAAAATTATCAAAAAAATTACAGAAAAATTCATAAAAATTGGTAAAATGTTATGCTGAAATTTTGGTGGGAAAAATTAAAGCACTCAAAGGGTTAACAGAACATCAGTGCATGATATAGTCACACTAGACACAAGTATCACGATATCAAATGAAAACTATGGAAAGGTTGTAGACAACCATGCTGCTTGTATAAACACAAGAATACAATCCCTCACCCACCTGCCAATAATCTTGAAGTTATCTTTAAAAAACCTGCAATAGCTGCGCCTGGTTTGTTCATCTTAAATTTCCAAAGAGTATTGACATTATTGATTTCTAAGTGTTGATACTGAGGCCATTTGTTTGTTCACTAATTGTGTTTTACAAGTTCAATTATCACAACAATCAAGTTCGTGATACTGCATTATTTGCCCAGTTTAATCATTAAATTTACAAATTAGATATGAAAACCTTGTTGAGATACTAAGTGCAGTTTTTTGTCACCAAAAGAAAATACTACGAGCATAGATTTGCTACCTTTAAGTTCCATACATTTGGTATTATTTGAGAAGCCTTATACAGGAAAATAAACTCGGGTCACAAAAAATCTCTTCATGTGATGAAAAGGTAAAATTATCTTAAGGTAGAATGTGCCTCGAGGACAGATATTTGGACTTTCAATCTTTTACAATTCTTTTCTGGTCTACCACTTATGGGGGCTCATTTTAAAGCTCTTGGAGAAAGTACACTTTTCACCATCTTATTGTTGTGAAAATCAAAGTTAGCGATGGCAGCCATTTTGAATTTAAATATTCTGAAATTTGTTTCTCAAGTACCAAGATTTGTATGGTGACCCAAGATTTTTATTCTTGATTTGTTAAGAGAATGGCTGGCAGCTCGTTGAGAAAATTTTAGCAAAAGTTTAATTCTTTTGAGGTGAATACTATCTTAAGCTCCATTAGCCAAAGCTTTTGGTGTACTTTCAGCATTTTAGCTCTTGTTGTAAAAATCATGTCAAAACACCTTAAGTTCAATGGTCATAATCATCTAACGGTATATGGGCTAAAATGCCCAATGCTATCGTTGAAGACTGGTTTTTAAGGGCCAGTAGCAGTAGCTTTTGCTGATTTTTTCACTTTTTGTTAATAACGTGGACTACAGTTTCTTGTTTTACAGCCTAAGGCATGTTGAAATATACAATGTCAGCTCATCAACTCAGCTCATACATACTGTGTAGGCTGTATTGTTATTGTTGACAAGTGGATTCTGGTCTGGACTAGAATTCAAATGTGAACAATGAATGTTTTATGTATGGACAAGCTAATTGGATGGTGTTTCAATATTCTTTTGGGAGTCAAAGAAGACTCTGCATTTGCCAACAAAAAATAATCAAAAAGTACTTGCCGCTTTAAGTAAATACAGACTGGAATTCATTTGTCAACAAACACATTGCATATTGTATACAATGGGTTGACTGTACAAAGCTAAATACTAAGTTTGTATTTCAACATAAGAAAATTCACACCTACACATCTTTTGTAGAATAAATATCATGAAAACATTATCAAAATTTACAGCTTAGTTGTCTGAGTGTCTATCTGCATCTCGTGTTTGTGTTTGTCTTCATTTACAAAGATAACCACTATCACACCATACCACTGACACCTCTTATCACAAATTGTCATTGACCGTGCACTGCTAAGCTTTGTCTTATCGGTGGAAACCTGGCACAACGTGAAGTGGCCAGACAATGTTGATAAAACCAGACAACACCTGTTTGATGTAAGACACGTCAACTTGTACAGTGATAGAAGAATCAGTCTCAAAGATACCACCTCAGATGCTGTGATTTCGACAAATTTTTTTGCAGATTTTATGGTCACTGTAACCACCTTTGAAACATAAACCTTTGTCCTGTTATGAAACCATTCACAAAATTTTATGAGGTTTTGTTGTTCCAAATGCCAAAAAAAAATTTCACGTGGGTGTGTTGTTATCAAGACAGCTATACAATACTGACAACTGAAATATTTCTGATTGTATTTTATTACAAACCAAAATATTCAAAGAATTTTAGCCTATTTGATATTAAAGTTAAACAAAATAATTCATGTCAACAATTTAATTTAATTAAACTCAGTAAAAAATTTTGTTTCTCGCAAATTATGCAGGATTTATTTTTGTTTCCACTTGATGATCAAGAACTTATGAAATATTTGATTTTTAAACATTTCAATTTTTTTGTTCAGCCTATATTGAATTCAGAGAAACATACGATACTAAGAATGTTATATATTTGTGATGCATAAAATGATGATATTATAACTCAATAGTTTCCATGGAAACTGCATTAAGAAGTTTTCAAACTGCTTTTGTCATTGAGTGATAACTCACAAAACAAATGACAACAATAATGATGGCATTTACACATATTTACACGTCAAGAATTCATAAATTATTGTATTTAGACAAAATGCAATTTTTTTTAGTTTGGTGGATGTTTTTATTATACCAACATTTGTTGAAAACTGGAAAAGGTACACAAAACTGTTACTGAAATTTGATCATATTTGTATAGTATATTGTGAACTACATGAAATCAAAACAGATATATTTGTTGCTATAGATGTACAGATTTAACAATCACATTAATATATCAATTCTCATATCTATATTTGGATTACAGCTTAAAGGATGTACTATTGTATCTTTAGAAGGTTGATTAAAGTGAGTCTGTACATGCATATTTTCGTTTTGTTCCAATTTTTGCTGTGAGCAAAGCATAAATGCTTTTTTCACAAAACTCATAATTTTCTGATCATTGGAATTTTTTCTATAATAACAGTATATGGCTGAATTTTTCAATCTGTAGTTCTGGCAATTTTGTTCATTTTTTAACCACACCTAATTGTAATGGCACATCCCTTACTGTTTTTTTTTCATAATTTGTGCTCAGTCTGTAACAATTATTAAAGAAATCAATTTGAAAACTTGATCAATCTTCAAAAGCTGAATATTTGGTGGAATTACTTATCATCGATAAAAATTATTATAATATTTGTATGCACTGTGGGAACAAATCTGCCCAATGCTCATAAACTTCTACATTTCATTGTATTACAAATGTTCAAATGTGTACACATATTCTTGATTTTCCAAGATGTACTTAGGTTTCAGCTTTTTGTCAAATTTTAAAAGATTTTGAATTTTGAATAGTGGATGATATAGAAATTGCATCAAGATGAGAACTTTTGTTAGCTAAAATATAAACAGCCTAATCACTACGCAAAGTAGCTTGAGATTTTGCCTTGGGTGGTGGGTTTGACAGCAAAACCTGACTGTCCAATCACACTGACAGCCTAAGGCAAAACCTTGAGCTACTTTACTGAAGTTACAAGCCAATATGATGCACCAGTTGTTCAAGATAGTTCCCTGTGAGTCAAGAAATTGTAAACATAAATTACTTCAAGTACAAAGTAATGATAATTAGCAGTTTCATGCATCCTGCAATCCTCAGGCTGACAGACAAAAACTTTAAGAAATTCTCACATTGCCGTAATGGCTTTAGAAATATTCAAAGTTAGCAGGAACATTGACTATGAACATATCTGTCATGGCTACAACTTGAAATTGTGAACGTGATGACAAAGTCCAAGGCACAGAGACTGTGGGTAGATACAGTACAATGTTTGTCAAAGGTGTAGATATTGTCCTTGGTGTGTTGACACTTGGCTATCAACAGCTCATTTACAAGTGGTCAAAACCTGTCAGACATCGGTATGCAGCTTTCAAAAACACTCAATCTATGGCAATCTATGGAACAGGGCAAGCGATGTGTTTTGAGCACTTGGCGTGTGTAAAACCAAAAGTGTTAAAAGTAGATTGTTACAATTAATGAAAACAAGCGACCTAGCGGCCGATATAGCTCCGCTGTGTTTATGTAGAGAATAACTATTTTTGAGACATGTTGATGAAGAAGGGTGGAAATCTTTGATAGCTCGATGCAGTGGCCAGAAAAAAGTGGCTAAAATAAGCTGCAAAAATACGCAATTGAAGATTTCATCATACTTTGAATGTATCACATAGGATCATCCCTAAGAACATGTCAACCAAAGCTATCTGATGAGTAGTTTTTGAGAATAAATTTTTCTGACAAAAATGGCAACAATTGCCCCCAAAAATAAAAATTGCAGATTTCATCATAATTTCAAAAGATTAAATTTAGTTCATCTATAGAAACCTGTATACCAAATTTCAAAGCTGTTAGACAAGTACTTTTTGAGAAACGCATTTTTTGACCAAAATAGGAAAAATTGCCCCAAAAATTCAAAATTGCAGATTTCATCATTATTTCAATAAATATCATTTAGTTCATCTATGGAAACCTGTATACCAAATTTCAAAGCTATCAGATGAGTAGTTTTGAATATACACATTTTTTGACCAAAAATGGCAAAAATTGCCCCAAAATTACAAAATTGCAGATTTCATCATAATTTCAATAATTATAATTTAGTTCATCTGTAGGAACCTGTACACCAAATTTCAAAGCTATCGGGTGAGTAGTTTTGGAAATACACATTTTTTGACCAAAACTGGTAAAAATTGCCCCAAAATTACAAATTGTAGATTTCATCATAATTTCAATAACTATCATTTAGTTCATCTGTAGGAACCTGTATACCAAATTTCAAAGCTATCGGATGAGTAGTTTTGGAAATACACATTTTTTGACCAAAAATGGCAAAAATTGCCCCAAAAATACAAAATTACAGATTTCATCAGAAATTCAATACATATTACTTAGTTCATCGATAGAAACCTGTATACCAAATTTCAAAACTATCAGACCAGTACTTTTTGAGAAATAAATTTTTTGACCAAAAATGGCAAAAATTGCCTTAAAAATGCAAATTTGCATATTTCTGCACAATTTGAACAAATCTGAAATAGATCATCCCTAGGGACCTATGTACCAAATATCAAAGCTATCTGACTGGCAGTTTTGAAGAAGAAGATTTTTAAAGATTTTTTTACCAGAAATGACAAAAATTGCCTTAAAAATACAAATATGCAAATTTCGCCACGATTTGAATAAATCTGACTGAAGTCACCCTAAGCAAACTGCATATCAAATTTCAAAGCAATCGGACAAGCGGTTTCAGAGAAGAAGATTTTTTTACCAAAAACATCAAAAAATGCCCCAAAAATACAAATATGCAAATTTCACCACGATTTGAACAAACTGAAGTGAGGTCACCTTAAGTGAACTGCATATAAAATTTCAAAGCAATTGGACTTGCGGTTACAGAGGAGAAGGCAATTGTTGACGGACGACGACGGACGACGACGGACGACGACGGACGACGACGACGACGGACGACGACGGACGACGACGGAAAATCAACCTATTTGATAAGCTCCGCGTCGCTGACAGCGGAGCTAAAAAATATGCTACCATTCAAAATTTATGATTTCTTATTCAATCTGTGCAACCACTTTATCCACAAGATTTTTTCCAACAAAGATGGAAAGCCTCTAACAGAAAGTCATGCACCACTGTGTAAACTGATCAAGTAAAACTACAATGCACAACACAATATTGATCTACAATAATACCAGAATATGTAAACACATTTCTATTTGTGTTGGTATTGACCTAAATTTTTTCTCAAATTTTTTTAAAAATTTGGAAAATTTTTGAAAAGTTTAATTTATTGATTTCAAAAACATACATCAAATGTGCGCTACCACATGGTATGTAGTGCTTGACCTACAAAATGTGGCAAAACCAGCAGATAATATGAAAACACTTGTACCCAGCATGAGGTTGATTGTAGTGAGTAGCGGAAATTACCCGTGAATTGTTCATTTTGAACTAAAACACCAATAATAGGAAAGTTCAACGTGTTTTACACATGACATTTTTGCAGTCGGTCAGTTCCGTGTACCTGTCCAGAGCGGTTTGAATCGTGAAAAGTGACATGTCACTGGCAGGTGGCACTCTGCCCTTCATTCAAGATTTATTTTGTACACAAAGAACGCAGTAAACACTCAACAGGCGGCCATTACTCAAAACGCTGAACTATTCACACCTATGAACCAACACGACAAAAATTTTTACAGTGTAGTAGTAACCGGTAACTAACGACTACCGTATTACAGACAGCAAAATATTCACCTGAAATATTTCCAAAACACCACATTTTAACTGATATTTAACTCTGAATGTGTGTGTGTGTAAATAGCATTATTCTTACCTACCTTTCATTGTCTGTGCGGACAGCCTGAGGTTTATGTCAACACTCAAAACATTACACGGTTAAACTCAGTAGCTAAATATATCTCGCATGTACACAACATAAGCCCAGATGATTAAGTCGAATTCTGCTCGTGCACTGCCAAGCATCCGACTCACACGACAACCGGGCAACCACCACCAGGTACCATATGACTGCAGCATAGCCAATGACGCTTTTCTCCGATCTACGTCAATTACAAAGCTGTCAGATAAAACCTCCCGATCACTGAACAAAAGATTTAACGTGGCCACTGCTTGTCAAGTCGCACATTATCTCTGCCCTATTTAGGAGATTGACTCCATGGCCTGGGGGCTATGCAAAATAAACTCTTTGTTTCTCGTCAAGCTCGGCTGATTTCTGTCAATGCCTCACCCTGAAGCCATGTCAAATTAAATTTCTGTTTACACTGACGTCCGTTGAAAAACCAGTCTGCCCATACAAATGTGGGTTTGGTTGGCTCTGTTTCAAGGTTGCAATTTGATAAATTGTGTTTTTCTTGTGGCAGATTACTCAACCCCTGTGATTAGAGCACTATAATTGAAATGTGATGTCTTGAGAATGGAGGCTATTTACCACCTTTGTAATGGTTTAACCCTGTATTAGCTTTAGTACAGTCTATGTATTGATTTCATTGGTCACATTTGGACCTTTCCATGGTGAAATAGGGGGGGAGGCAATTCAAATCTGTCTACTGCCATTCTAATGGTTTGACCCCAAATTCATCATGAAACCACGGTGCAATACAATAATTTTTCAATAAAGGAGAATGTGCCCCGGGGAAAATATTTCAACTCTCAAATGTTTACAATTTTTTCTAATCTACTACTTATGGGGGCCCATTTTTGAAGCGCTTGGAGTAAAAAACATTTTCATTGTCTTAGAATTTTAAAACTTGAAAATTTTATTTGCCTGATAGGGTTAACACACGAATGGCTGCCATTTTGAATTTCAAATATTGTTTAATGTTAGATAATTTGTTTCTCCAGTATCAAAATTTGCACTACAAAACCTGATTTTTGTTCTTGAATTAGCAAGAGAATGGTCAAAAGTTTCATTGAGAAAAGTTTGAGCAAAAGTTTGTCTTTCACTTTTGAGGTGCATACTGCTTTTATGGGTTGGACTTTTTCGTTTGAAAGTTTGGGTGTAAAGTTTAACCCTTTGTTCGATTGAATCCCCTTTATAGTACTGAGAAATGAGAAGAAAAGTTATTTCTGTATCAAAATAAATATATTTAGCTTTGGTTGCTGATATAGTCAATATTGTAGCTCTACTATGCAAATAGTTAAATTATCCATTAAGCTGCCAAAGTTTTGTTGTCTTGGATATTTATATTTACTTATCTAATTATTTCACATTTTTTGTACCGTTAGTCACTCGGTCAAAATACTGATTTCTCAGGAGGAGCACTGAAGAAAGTTTCAAGATATGAAATAACACGATATACTTCATACATGTATAAAAATTGGTGGAGAGAAGAAGGAAAAAAAAAAACGTTATTAAAAAGCATTAGTTCCAATGTCACAAGGCAAAACATGATGTAATGAAAGATGTATGGTCTAGACAGAGGGACAAACAAAATGGGCGAATTCTGACAAACACGATGACAAGTGGGAGTCAAGGCAATGCTTCACATTTAGAATTGTATATATATTTTATTTTAGAAAAAGGAAATTGACCTTGCTTTTTTGCTATCTGCTGGGAAAGGTGCTTGACTGAAGACATTTTCAATTCTGACGACTGGATGAAAGAAAATTTGGCTACCAGTGTGTGTGTGTGTGTGTGTGGTGGTGGGGGGGGGTCGCATTTGCATGACAGTAAAACTCCTTATATTGTTGCTATTAATTAATCGTCATCTGCACCTTAACTTATTAATGCAATGTCCAGACAAGTGGGGAGTCGACCATTTGTCAATCCTACATATAATAGGGATAGTAAAACAGCAGGGGATAAGATTTTTTGGCAGGGAACACTTTCTAAAAAAGAAATTCAAAAGTAGCCAGTACAGCTGTAAGGCAAGTATCTTGGCTCACTGAATGGGCCTACAGCCTCTCGTCCATTCCTCAAACGTAACCTTTAACCTCTATGCCATGATCTGGAATTGTTGTGGCTGTCGATGCTTTTTACTGGGGCTGAAAAGCATGTTTGCTGTCGACAAAGACTAACAATGGAAGGTAGAATTTGTGGCATGTACCGCTGTCGCTTCACTTTAACGTGCGGTGTAGTGTTTACGCAAGGGATGAAAGTTCAAAAGACTGTTGAACTGTGTAGAAATACAAATGCAATCAGAATAGCAATTTGCTTTGAATTATTTTCGCTGTCAATTTTTACCAACTCTTTTAACCCTCTGAGTGCTGTAATTTTTCCCGCCAAAATTTTAGTGCAACATTTTACCAATTTCATGACTTTTTCTGTAATTTCTGGACCAAATGTATGTCAAATTTCATTGGCTACAGTTTTATCACAATTTTGGTAAATCTGAAAAAAAAATTGACTTTGGCACTCAAAGGGTTTATAAACTCCAACCACCTTGATTTTCATCAAAATTACACCTGAACCAATTATTTCATACATACTATGTGCAGCTCAAATTCATAGTTAATTATCATACCCAAGAATTTCTAGTTTTCCCCTACACATGTTTTTAATGCACAAACCACAACTTCTGTCCTATAAAAGTCTTGTACAGTAATAATTTCAACAACTGACTGAAAGTGGGAAGAAATCAAAACAACTGAACAGTTGAGCACGTAGAAATTACTTGATTGCAATACATAGAGTTGAATGAACCAACGGCTGACAAAACTTACTGTCTTGAGAAGTAAATCTAAGCAAGTTGTAATTTTGGGCGAGCTTTGATACTGAGCACAGACTACATGCCTTGTGATCTCTATAATCACGGTAACAGCACCTTAAAATTGAAGCACTTCAAGTTTTGCCAAAAATCTCAAGGAAACTTTGTACCATTCTCTTCAGAATCAAGGATTAAAATCAAAGGTTCCTATACACATTGTGGTACTAGAGAAACAAACGACCAACAAATCTACAATTCAAGATGGCCACCCTATGTTAACTATGCGGAAAAAATCACATTTTCTAATTTTCAAACTCTCTGAAAACAGAATTTACTCCACAAACCTCAAAATCAGTCCCACCAAACACCATACTATTCAAGTATTGTAAAAATTTGACCGCCCGTAACATCTGTCCCTGAGGCACATTCTACTTTAACCCTTTGAGCGCCAAAGTCTATTTTTGTCCCCTACATAAAATAAACCCCTGTCAATTTTTCTCACATTTTTGCCAAAATTTTAAGAAAAAACTGTAGCCAATGAAATGTGATGTCCATTTGGTCCAAAATTATCAAAAGATTACAGAAAAATTCATAAAAATTGGTAAAATTTTGCAATAAAATTTTGGCGGGAGAAATTTACAGTGCTCAAAGGGTAAAGTTACACTTCAAGAGTATGATTAATAGATACATCTTGAGAATCTCATCCAGTGACAGTACTTGTAAAAAAATTTGATACAACAGCATTCTTTGTACACTTTATATCAGATGTGTACCTTGACAACCAAGTAAGAGGTACTTAAGTACATGCAATTGAAGACTAAATCAGTTCTTGATAACTGGAAGATGTGTACGGCCGTCCATTCCTGTGAAGATTACTAGTCTCCTATTGTAATTAACAGCACTAATCCCTGAGAAAATGTTAACGGTATTGCACGTGGGTTTGATACAAACTCTCTTTTGAAACTCACTGACCAGAAAATCTGTCATTCCAGCAGACTTTATTGTCATCCTGGGAGTCTCAGATTTGCCCCTTTACAACGGATTTGCCAGCTCTGCCCTGTCTCCCGGTGATTGTGTGGTTTGTGTGTTTTGACTTCGATGGTCACCGCACAATGGTGTAGAATTTCCCTGACATGTTTATCGGCCACTCAGGTGTGCCTCAATTGGGCGCAAAGCGACGGGGAGTGCATCTCTGCCGGGCTCATGTATTTATGGGGGTGTCTTTACCTTGGATGGAACAAAACACGAGGACAATATGGGTTGGCTGTGGAATGCGGACTGCCAGCTGAGGACTACTGCTGAGCCAACACAAATAATGACTTCAAACAACCTTGGAAAAGCTGCCAAGACGATATAAAATGCCTCAGATTCCAAAAAGAACAGTTCATTGTTTCCCCAAATTATGGTAACTTCTTCAAAAGTTATGAAAATAGGTTTCAAGACAGGCTACTGCAACTTTCTCAAGTCCAAAGATTTGACCAGAAAAGACAAGATATTCTTAATTCTTTCACTATAGAATTTTTTACAGCT
Source organism: Ptychodera flava (assembly GCF_041260155.1). Classification (NCBI taxonomy): domain Eukaryota; kingdom Metazoa; phylum Hemichordata; class Enteropneusta; family Ptychoderidae; genus Ptychodera; species Ptychodera flava. The sequence goes on along the minus strand of NW_027248277.1, from coordinate 17,080,741 downwards.
TACTTTATGGGAGTGATAGTACAAAAATATCCAAAAAGATTGTCTGAGAATTACCAAACAATTGAACCACATATTCCCTGGCATCTATATGCCCTGGTAATTATGCAGGGCTGACAATATGCCCTGCTGGTAATTATGAAGGGCTGACAATACCTCAGTCTTGTAAGCACTGTATATACATGTACAACCATGTTACCTTTGGTTCAGGTAGATTGCTGGACTGACATGCACACTCACTGTTAGTTCATGTTGAAAATAATACGGCATATGTTATCTTCACTTTAAACATTCTAAATAGCAACCTGCTTTTGGTTGTTTTGACTAGCAACAATTTTTCACGTTTTGACATTTTATTGAAATTAAAATGAATTTACTGGGACCTATACATTTTCTTAAGTTGACATGCATAGCGTGTATATTTGCAAAAAGATATTTTGAGTCCAGTAATGTGCGACAATTAAATATAATATGTACAATGTCATAGAAAGTTTATCTGTATTATTATTCAGATAACCTCCAGTCTTTTTCAAACCTAAGAGTCTCTCTCCTGAACAAAATTGATATCTCCTTGACAATAATATGAACAAAGAGACAGGTTTGACTGAAACTTGTCTGGTTTAAGGTAGTTTGTGCCTTGAAAATGAAAGATCGGGACTTAACTTTTGCTCTAATCTTTCTTCAAGCAAACTTTCAACCCATTCTCTTTCAAAATCAAAAATGAAAATCAGGAGTCACCATATAAAGTTTGGTACTTGCGAAACAAATAACCCCAAAAATTTACAAATATTTGAAATTCAAAATGGCCGCCATCCTTGTGTTTTCTCTATGGGGGAAAATAACATTTCTGATTTTCACAAAACTGAGCCAATGAAAACTTGATTACTCCATAAGCTTCAAAATGAGCCCCCATATAAGTTGCAGACCAAAGGAATATTGTAAAAGTTTGAGAGTCCAAAATATCAGTCCCAAAGGCACCGTTCTACCTTTAATACTCGGGAAGTTTTTATTGATCAATGACTCAAGCAAGCAATGGCTCATCACCCCTTGGGAAAAAAGCTTGTTGAAAATTACCAAATACCTTGATGTATATACAAATATCGATCCTTTACTGAAATTTTGGAGACATGTTCATCTTGTAACAAAACATCTCACAGATAGGCTGGACAGTTGTCACTTAATAAACCAAGTGAATTGTATTAAATCAAATAGGTACTTTTCAAATGGGGATACTACTGCTACTTGCATTTCAGATATGAAAACAATTCAAAATGGAAAAGTAAATCTTTGGAAGTGTTTCAGTGGAGGATGTTTTTAACCCTTTGAGTGCTGTAAATTTTCCCTACCAAAATTTTTGTGCACAATATACCAACTTTTTATGAATTTTGTGTAATTTTTTTGATAATTTTGGATCAAATGGACATAACTTTTCACTGGCTACAGTTTTTGATCAAAAATTGGAAAAAATTCTGAAAAATATTGTGAGGTTACATTTTATAAAGACAGCAAAAATTGACTTTGGTGCTCAAAGGGTTAAGAGTTTCAGTGACTCAGTGATGGGTGGGACTGACACCTACAGCATGGACAATAACTCACTGATTTGTTAGAAGCAGAGAATGTTGGTGTTGTTTTGTCACAGGAAATTTACACCTGTGTAGAAATCTAAAGAATGGATCTGCACTGACATCTGATTCATTAAAGCTTGCACGGCAATAATTTATTGGGGTAGCCTGCAACATGAATACTAAACACATTCAAGCGTGAATAGAACAGAGAACCCTCTCTTGTCCCTACGTGGTTCAATGCCCTTTGTTGAATAATCTTTGCCAATAGCTGTAACTTTTGGGATATTTAAATTTTTTTGTTCTAAAACAGAAGGGTATTTTCTGCATCTTCTCCCTGAAGTATGTCAAAATACCAAGTATTTATCTTGGCAGCATAGTGCATTGTGTACAACATGCCATGTTATCGTTGACAAATGAATTCAAGTCAGGACCAAAACTTCAGTTGTCAACATTTGTTGCTGTATCACTGCTAGACAGATTTGTCGTACGACTACCTGGTCATGCAGCTACAACTTTACTAAGCCAATAATTTTCCAATAATTTTCCAGCAGAGATGCTACTCCAATCTGGTCATTTAATGCCGCTCACCTGGAAAGATGTACCATATAACAAAGTGGTCTGTCCAGCTAGCCAGGCAGATTCTGTGGGCCAGAAATCTGCCGGCAGGGATACTCTGCAGCATTTATAGTCCCAGAACTTTCCTGTTACTTTCCTGCAGATATCCTACCGCTCTCCTGCAACCTTTTCTGAGTGAAACTTTCAACCATTCTCTTACCAAATCAACAACAACAATTGGGGATCACCCTGCAAAGTTTGGAACAAGCAAAACACATTACCCAACATTCTACGAAATTCAAAATGGCCGCCATTCATGTGCCTCTATGGGGGAAAATTAGATTTTGGATTTTCGAAAAACCAAGCTGGTGAAAGTGTTTCTTTCTCCAAGAGCTTTAAAATGAGTCCCCACACGTGGTAGATCAGAGAAGAATTGAAGAAATTTGAGAGTTTGACTGTCTATCCCTGAGGCGTGTTCTACCTTAATCCAAGAAAAAAATCTTCAGTGGGGCGTAAAGCAATGAGCATGCATGGACAGAACAAGACTGAGCTTCAATTTACCTGTCTTGGGTCTGTAATTTACCTTAATGCAGTAATTATTTCAAACAAAAGATGCTAAGTCATGAGAGAAAGGCCGTTAGGGTTGCTGGACAATGAACGATAATTGAACCAAAGCGTGATTAATTAACGGTCGGTGTTTAAATAATGAATGAATGTGTCTTCACTGACTAACATAACACAAAACCATTTGAACATAGATCTAACCATGGTCGTCCCTCTATGTGATATAGGGACTGTGATCTAACGCATGCTATAATTTTTTCCGCCATAATATTTTGCCACATTTTACCAATTTTATGAATTTTTCTGTAGATTTTTTGATAATTTTGGACCAAATGGCCATCACATTTCATTGGCTACAGATTTTTATCAAAATTTTTGCAAAAATTGGGAAAAATTTACTAAAGGTGACAAAAATTCACTTTGGCACTCAAATGGTTAAACCAAACTTTTGCATGATAATTTTTTGATTTATGATTAATCATAGGGAAAAAAGCAACATTTAGCATGATACAGCCAAGAAATTATCAACGAACAGATCAGGACAGTACAGTGGGATTCACAGATTTGAGTTAAAAAACTACCGGGTGTTTCAAAGTTTGTGACCTGATTATACAAACACTTCAAAACTGTTCTCATTATTTCTCATTGAATTTACCAAAATAAAATTCAAAATCTGACCACATCACACAGGTGAGAGTGACCGGACCACAGATACTTGATTGGGTATCTCCAAAGAAGTCCTATAAAGGACGATCTCAGATTGTTGCATAAGTTCAAGAAACAAAATTTCTTCATTTAGATCAAAACCCCCTCCCCCTCCCATAAACAAAAGTTCAAAAGTGCGAACTGTTGTCTGCCTGACAGAACAACGTACTGAGGATTATGCGTCTCGTGAAGACTGTGCTGTTTCATTAACACAGTGAAAGTGAAATGAACATAGCAAATTTAATAAATGATACTTTTATCTTTATAATTTGATGAATGAAAGGTTTTGGGATACAATGTTATTGTCAGTAAATACCGGTATTTGGGACATGAACGAGCTAGAATAGAAGAGTTACTGTGAAATTGCTGGCAGGAGTGGGCAGTTTACACGTAAAGAACTTGCGATCACAAAATAAAAGCGTGAAAGTGAAGTTCACAAATTGAATGGAGGTCAAACCCCCTCCCCCCGTAAACAAATGAATTTTGCTTTTTGAACTTATGCGACAATCTGAGACAGTCCCTAACAACTACATGTACCGGTATATATCAAGAAAAGCAAACCACATGTTGCTATTACAATATTATGTCCATGCAAGCTCTTTTTCGGACTAGTTAGTCTTAAAAATTTGGTCAATTGTCAACATTCAATCATAACTTGCAATTTGACCTTTGATATACAGGTATAATGTAGAATGGATGTTCATGATGGTTGCCAGTTAGAGTGTGAGATATATCAAAATAATATGGTGCAGTTTGTATTTACCTGTGTTGAGTGTGATATAACAAAAATGTTACACAGAACTGATCTTTGTTGGGTGTAATATGAAAAATGTAGTATGGTACTGAAATGCACTGAGTATAAGATAACTTAAAATGTTACATTGTACTCAACTACATTGATACCACAATGTTACATGAACTTCGTCTAGGTGTGAGATAACAAAAATGCTGCATGGTACTGACCTGTGCTGAGTGTGAGATACCAAAAATGTTGCATTGTAACAACCTGCATACAAAAATTCAACAGATGTGCCCTACTCTCACTTGTTGACTGCTGCAACAACAACATTCAACAGACGAAAACATACAGTGTCCCCGTTCCCTCTCACACCAAACAATGCCTTATTTGCTTGACAATAGACCGCAACAAAGGCCACTGGCCTACACAGACCTGGAAATCAATATTTCTGTTGGTAGTTTCGACAACGAAACAAAAAGGCAGGGACGTGTTTTACTTAGAGTACTCTAATCTCATTGATTCTTCACAATGTTCACAGATGAACACTTCAAAAGTTGTGTAAATAGCCTAGTTCTCCATTATTGTCGACACAATGTCCGCTGTATCTGGTGTTTCCTTGGACAACTCAATTCAGCACTCGCAGAAAAATAACCATTCCGATATGTGTCCCCTCTTCTGTTTTCGATTTTGTCATTTTTCACAATACTTACAACTATAATGATTACACTATCAAATGCTTTTCGAAGACATGAAGACAGACATATACAGATTCAGAGTTGTAAGAAATATAAATATTTAATATTCTTGTTTGTAAAATGCTTTATAAGCTTTCTGTTGTTCACAGCGGATCACCCATTTTGTGTCTCAAAACATACATACTTTATAATAATTCGAATGACTGCATATGACCCTGCTCTGCTTTTCAATAAATATTAAATATATTTTAATTTTTTTAATGTATGTTATCACTGGTATTTTGTTTGTCAACTCTTCCGACAGATTTCTCCATACTTTAGAATGACATACTGAAATTTAATGACTTGTTTGATTCACTGCTGGAACAGCTGTCCAAAGGTGGGAAAATTATTGGTACTTCACAGCAAGATGACAATAATTTAATTATATCAAAATTGTGTATGTATCAATTTGTGTCCTTCAAAATTGAACAAAAGTCATTTTAAGTCTGTTATAAGTTATGTAATGTCATTAACAAATTTTCCTATTTCAAGTATATCCATTAATACAATTTTATTTTCCAATATAATAGAACAGATTACCCTTTTACCAATATGGTTTGGCCTAGCCTCATTGTTATCAATAATGAGTGTGGACCTGTTTACAAAGAATTGGGGTGAATAGGATGACCATGTGCATGACTACTGGGTATTTCAAACCATGAATGGTACAAACTGATGGACCACTTCCAAAGGCAAGACAGGAGCCGTACATGAGCAATATTAAATGTTATCATTGAAAGCTTTAATTTCAGTCCAAACTGATATTTGTCAACAATAACACTGCATGCTGTACATGATGTGTTTACAAATCTACCGGTACATACTTTGTATTTTAACAACTTTTTTGGGAGGAGTGAGAAAATGTAGTTATTTTCCAGAAATAAATAATTAGGGACGACTGAATATTAGTGAACTCAAACAGATTATTGTAGGGAGCCCTAACAATAAGAGATGTATGAGTAGACTCCCTAGGTTACTAGCAATTCAAACAAAATTCTTTTGTGTCTACAAATCTTCAGTTTTTAGTATATTTCAAATGTTACAATTATTGTCTCTTTAATTATTGGACGGTATCCTGGCACCAGAAGAATAATTCTTGCCAATAATTTGAAGTTACTGACAAAATCTACAAAGTTCCCTTTAAATGAACAATATAAATGTATTGTAGAGAATCAAAATTTTTGTTAGGTTAAATTTATAACCCTGCAAGCAATTAATTCTGCTGCGTCCTATCGCCAGCAGGTGCAGGAAGTGTCGTGCATGTCGATACTTTCTCATTTGGCTTCAGGTAATCATTGCTGTCTCATTTATCAAACCATTGATGGGAATTTTTTAATTATAACTCTGCCCAGGTTCACAGACAGTGTGACCCTGTATGTTAAACTGACACATTACACCATTCACCTAATGTTCTCTGTGAACTCTTACGAAAATTTCATATATTAGATGTTACCGATATATGGCTGATGTAAGACAATATCTGCAAATATTCTTGAATTGCCTCAAAGAGTTAAGAAATGTCTTGACTTTGGCGTATTGTTTAGGGGGGTTTGCAGCGCATTCAAATTTTTTCCAAATCAAGACACTTTCATATTGGACGTCCTTTGTGTAAACATTGTTTTTTAGGAGTCAGCATGGCTAGTAAAAGGGAACTTTATGTGATTTTTATTCAAGTTTTGACCAGCCCTCCCCAATTCTCAATGGTTCATCCCTATAGCAGTTATTAAAGCATTTTACTTGTGTGGACATTGTAATAAATTATCTATACATGATTATACTTGTATGTACATTGTATATACAATGTACAACAATATATACATTGTATAACAAAATGTTACATTTACAGTTTGTTGAAATGTTATGATTGCATGGCTCCACAAACCTTGGATGGACCATAAGATCGGGGAAGGGGTGGTCAACATACTCAAGACATGAAAATTTTTTATTGCATTCCAATATTTGATAAGTATTTTTGTTTTCAATGACATGCATGCATGCATGAAACTTTCTTCCAACTTTCTGACCTTTGGCTGTTTCTGCTATGCATAACCGGTGTATTTACAGCAAATGTCATTTTGGTGAAATTATAGTACCCTGTTGCCAAGATTTAATTAAAGGAATGCCATTACCTGTAGGTTTCAACAGGAAATAGGAAATTGATACTTTTGCCAGTCTACGTTTTCAGAACACCTGACGTCACTTCTTGAATACTTGTAATGAGAAACAATTGTATCTCTTTTATACATTTGGCTACATTGTTGAGTTTTCTAATGTCACAATAAGGAAGTTTGTATCCCTTTGCAAACAATTTTAAAAAGGGATGGAATTAGTGAATGAGGTTAGAAAGCTATGATTTTCACAGAAATTCTTCTTTTCATATTGACCTTACTTTTTCAGAGAAAAGGCATCAGGTCAACTAACTAGCCAGCTACTGCTAGGCGCTCAGCATAGTGCCGGTACCTGTGAAAAGCTAGTACATTACAATAACTAGACCAAACAGCTCTCAAGAATCCTACAATCCAACTGCTTAGATGGAACACTGACATGTGGGATGTACAACTGTTATTTTGACAGACTTTGCTGTATGTCAAAAAATTAATAACATCTCATATTTGAACACATACTACATTATCTTGTTAGATTACACCAGTAATTTATGATCAATACCGCTGCTGAATGTTTGAAACATTTTGGACAACTCCCAAAAGTTCACAACAATGTATCAGTACTGGCTATACAAATATTAAATTTGTTACAATTTGGTAATTTTTCTATCAGGTTTGAAATTTAAGCGGCTTACCATTCACGAGCACCCTGTGTGTAAACACTATTAAAAAGAGTTGGCAAACTTCATCCAATTTCAGAGGTCTTCATAAAATTTTGGAAAGTTCACAAAATCACACAAACCTGATGATCAGATAATTTATTTTTTGTCAGCCATAGGCATTGACAAAATTGACACTTTGTATCAACCTTATGCAAATCGTTTGATTGATATTCATAAAATCTACTCAAAAGAGAACTTTTATTGTCAATTGTCAGACCTGATCGATTGACACAAGTGGGTTGACCATGGCACAAAATACATTCCAATAAACTAAATCCAGTGACTACAAAGATGTATTGCTTATTTTCTACTTTGTACTTAAGTGCCAAATATTTCTTTATGTCTTTGTGGCATAACTTCCACAATATACATTGCTCTCAGTCACGCACTGATCATAAACATTTATGGATCTTTTGTGTGTTCAATGATCTGCATGTTGTACTGATTATGGCTTGTCTAGACTTCAATATAACTTGGTAATTTCAATATAGTTTATATTGTCTGCTTACATGATTTTAATGTTGAAATAGCGGAAATATCAAGAGCTCTTAACGAGCTGTGAATTCCTGACAATTAAGAGACCTAATTTAATTAACCTTTACACATCTGAGTTCCTGAACATACCACAGGTGTACTCTCTCCATCAAAACGACTGGACGAAAGACACAGGTTGTTTGTTAGCTTTATCTCAAATCACAGTGGTTCACTTGATAAAACATTCAGGAGAAAACTCAGGGGGAGGGGGTTGACCATGCTCATGTTTTAATTATCCACGACCCCTAAGAGATTGAGGATCATGGCTTCAGCACATCACAGAGACGAGCACCTTCATCTCCCTGTATACCACAATTTTCATCAACGGACTTACACCACAGCATAGCAGAGAACATCTTCATAACAACAATATTATTCTGCAATCAGAAGAAACAGGCTGGGAAATCTTTGAAGTATGTCATAATCTATTTAACGAAGGCAAACACATCACAATCACCATCATACTTGATTACACACACTTGTGACTGATATGTATATGTTAAATATTGACAATCCACTTGTGGAATCATTTAACACAATGTGATGACAGTTAGGCGTGGCATAATTACCACAAAATCTTATTTGCTTATTAGAAGAATACAGTTTATTCCGACACCATCAGAATTCACACATCAGGAGTAAGCAAACCGGTTTCAGAGCCACTTCACCCCTACACTGACAATAGCGGCCTAAAAATCGCTTGGCCAACATCAACAGCATAGCCTACTATGAACATTTAAGCTGGAAACTAAATAATTAGGTAAGAAAACACTTGTTGGTCTGTCATAAAAACTACCAACCCATGATAGCTGCAATGTTTCTCTATCATATCGAAATTCTGTCAACTTTTCTGTTGCACTTGAACCCAAGTGCGCTGTGAATATAACGTCTCCAAATTTGTCACAGAAAAATACACTGATTGGTCAAACCTTGGCAGTGAAAAGGTGAAACACAGGGATGTTATGTACAGTACTACCAGACAAGCAAACCATTTTCAGAGCTATTGTGCTCCTATGCTGGTAGCCCAAAAAGATCACTTGGCCAGACTGACATTTTCACAAGCCCACAAGTAAACATTTTAGCCACGAGCTGAATAATTAACCTGTTTATCTGTCATAAAAAGTACTGGCCCATGATAGTGGCAAGGTACACCCAGTAATGACAACAGAATTATGTAAACTTTCCAGTGCAGACTTTAACACTTTCACTCCATTGCACTGTGAACATGTCCAACTTTGTTTCAGAAAACCACAAGAATGGACAAAACCATCGCAGTGAAAAGGTAAACATAGAGATGCTGTATGTGTAACAGCAATTTGTAAGACTTGAAGAAATCTCACACTGGCCAAACTCCAGTACTTTCTGTGCATTTGTACCAAGTGGACTGTTTCTATTAGAAATTTCTTAGAAATTCTAAGACATAAAATATACCTTCTTTGAACAGTGTACTGTGCTACTGATGTCAATTTCCCTACCAGTCAAGTGAGGGCATACTGGTTCACATCTGAAATACATTGAGCATATTAAATTGTGGTGTGTCGGACTTTTCCCTACAAATTGTCACAACCAGACACAGCAGACCAATTATGGTATAGTTGAGCTTGACTTCACAGACTTAAGAAATCAACAAGACATCTTACCTCCACCATGTGGCAGGGCTGTCACTTTCATTCGATGTTATCAGCTTCCAGTATTCCTAGGCTTGTATTTATGGGGAGTAACTTTCACACACACACCGAGTGACTTCCCTACACGGATAATTGGATCACAAACACACAGCTGTTTTCACAAACTGCAAATCCTAAACATTGGCGGCTCCGCACAACGTGAGAAGACAATTGTCTGTGTTTCTAACATTGGATGGTTTCTGCTGTACTGGATGAAGTCCGGACAATGCAGCATTGTCAACGTCTAACAACAATCAATTTTTACTCCCCTCCAAACAACAGATCTTTTCTTTTGTGTTTTTGTCTAAACCCCAAATTGCTTGCCATTGATGATTGAATAAAAGACTTAAGGGGCAGTGGATAGAGTTTTCACATGAACCAGCAGGGTTGCTAGCCCACCCATGCTACCAGTACCTTACCTTTTGATCCCCTATAAATAATTTAACCCTTTGAGCACCAAAGTCAATTTTTGCTACCTTTATAAATGTAAGCAAGACAACTTTTCTCAGATAATTTTCCAAAATTTAGATCACAAACAGTAGCCAATGTAGAGTGATATCCCATTTGGTCCAAATTTGTCAAACAAAATAACCAAAAATTTAATAAATCTTTTAATATAAAATTTTTAAAAATTTTTGCACTCAATTTTGGATGGAAAATTTACAGCACTGATAGGGTTAATACATCCCAAGTCTGTTAAATAAGATGGGTGGAACCGTACATGGAGAAACGGGAGTGTGAAGTGGGTTACCATTTAACACCAGGACTATCTAGATTTTCTCAAAGCCCCTTATCAGATTGGCACAGGCTGTATCCTTCTCCCCTCTGGACAATCTCATCTTAGTGAAGCCAAGCTTTGCAAGATGGTGTAGTAAGCCAGGATTTGCTATATGCAATGCAACTGACCTCTCTCAGCCAGTTTTAAAAGGCCAAGTACATTATTGTCTTTTTTGACAATTTTTGAAACATTTTTGTTGCATTTTTCAGCAGCACAGTTTCTAGGGCTACTTCCAACAGTTGTGTTGAAATACTCAGTATTCGGCTGGTCAACATTGACTGTATACATGTATCCTGTGCTGTGAGTATTGATAATTGAATTCAGGTCAAGACTTGAATTCAATAATCAACAATAACAATGCATGTCCCACACTGACATTCTGCACTATTGCACCAAATACTGGGTATTTCAAAACGAGAGAGAATTGTTGAATTTAACAAAACTTTTACTTACACTCTCTAAATGAAAACTTTTGAGCTGATCCCTTGCATTTCAATTGGTCCATAAACACAACAAACACACACAGTGTATAGTTCACTAGTATTCAACCAATAAGATCTCATGGCTGACTTTGTGAATCAGCTGTTCCACCAGGTCAAATGTCAACTTTAATCATAAGATTCAAACCAAACTCCTTAAGCTTGTAACTGCCTGTCTTGCTCTGTAATCCCAAAAGCATGTTGATATACACAGCATTCAGCTCGTCAACTCAGCCTGCGTTGTCATTGTTGACAAGTGAATTCGGTGCAGTAGAGTTCAAATGTAAACAACAGTGCATTGTACATGTATAGATGGTGTTTCTGATAAACTAAATAGCATACTTTGGGGAGAAGAAGAATAATTCATTTATTTACTTGAATACAAAAAAACACAGATTATCAAAGGTTACACCTGTTTGTCATTTAAATTCAGGGCTCGAAATTAGCGGTAGTCCAGCGTCCACAGACTACCAACTTTTTCCTGGGGCTACCAAAACGAATGAAATGGTAGCCCACACGGACTACCAAAGCCTGGGGCATGAAATTACTTAGTGGGCGACATGATGTTGATCGCTGTGAGATGACCAACGCTAATACAGTCAACCCAGCTGGACACAGAAAGGACATGTCGACTTTGTTGCGCCAAACTTTGAATAAAATATTGAAATGATGTACTTGGATAACAGGCTCGGGAAATGATGGCCAATGAAAATTCATTTCATAGTTATTTAATCACAATTTATCAATCACAATCAAACACAAAATTATTCAAACTGCAAAGAAAAAGCTGTCGGGCCATCCACAAATTTCGCTTTCTGAAGTGTACGAGATCATCCCATGATATGGTGGGGAAATATAGTCAAAATTGCCATGAAAGTATTAGGAACATGACTGTACCAAGTTGTCATCCTGAAATTCATAGCCAAACTATTTTTAGCCATGTTATGTTTACACATGCTGAGTGAAAAGTCGCTGTTTTGCGAACATCAAAATTTACATGTAAGCTCTGCGTATGTGTGAATAATTCGTGAAACTTTGAGGCGTCACCGTTGTCAACTGCACATGCTATACCGTTCTCCTATGGCTAGATTTGCAGGTATTGATGTAAAATGACTAGAAAATTTATTTCCTGGATAGAATCATGCAAAATAAATCGTTCATTGTCTAGATATAAATAAAAATATCCTTTACAAAAAAACTCTTAATTCATGCATGGGCTACCAGACCTTGTCGCTGGGCTACCAACTTCAGAAAATGGTAGCCCAATCGGACTACCGGGGGAAAAAAGTTAATTTCGAGCCCTGAAATTATGCTGCCCTTGGTATGATCTGATTTTGAAATTGTTCTAATTCACTCACATATTTGGCTGCATGCAAGAGACAGCTCGATAGTATCTGGCTACAATGTGGCACATTGATGGTGCTCTATCCACACACCCTATTTTAAACGACTGAAATGTAGACAGTACCAATGTCTAGAGCTGAAAGGGCTCAGAAATTGTAGAGTTCCTTGCATCAGATATGTAATATGACAGAGTTTGTACACCTTGACTTAGAACGCTAACATTCTTTTTATACCATCAAGAGAACAGATGCCTTTAACATCTGGGATTTGGATGAGTAAGTTTTGACCAGGTCAAAACTGACAAAATGACAAAATACAAAATACAAATTTTCAGTGATTTAAAAATTCTAGACATTTGCTATCTATCCGATATCAACAATGGTAAACCACTTGAAAGTAGAGTCAAAATTATTGAAAACTAGTCTCCGATCAAACTGCAAAGGGCAAGGTGCCACTGGGGGAGAGGATTTTTAAGGGTCGGGATTTAGCCAAGCAGCTTTGGCTGTGATATCTTCCCTAGGTGACGGTGCCGTATGTTGTGAGTTTAAATCAGATCATTTATTTTAAAACATAACTTGATAAATTAATCTTTTTTTTTACTCATACAGAGCCGAGTTACGCCTCACAATGACAAGACTGAGCTCAGACTGTTTTCCAGAAGTCAGTTTGATTTGCTGTGTCACCTGTTCAATGCCCACCATGTCTGAATAAGGGTGTTTATTTATAGAGTTTTAAAAATCATATATTGTCAAGTTATTGGCATGCTGCACATCTGGCTGCCTTGAACTTGAATTTGTCACATTTTTGAAGATGTCATGAGTATGAACAAGACTTTCAGCAAACTTAACTCAGTAAAAAAATCTAAATTTTTCATCTGTCGTTGAATTTTGATACTCATTCACAGCATTCATGACAATTTATTAAGAAATACGATTTCTAAATGAGGAATATAGGTGATATATATTGCTACCACTTGACTCTTCCTACACACACTCTAAGTACAGTCACCTTTGTCAATGATAATCTTATCTGTTGTTTACACTGTCATGATTCATCTGTGTGGCAAAACACGTCTCCAATCTCCGGTGGAATGCCGCGCTATCCCACGCCACTGACGTACGTTCAAGAACGCCCGTCGACAAACCTCCGAGTGATCTCCCACAATCCTCTTCCCAAAGACAAGACAATTGGATGAGCCACAGCTGCTCACGAAACCCACGTATCTGAAACCAATCCCATGACAACACAGGAATGGCAAAGAGTTTGTTTAGCTTCTGTGCTAGTTTGCGATAGTTCGCAAACATTAACAGCAAAATTTAAAGGTAATGTATTACGATGTATTGGCAGCTATCTGTTCATGTACGTCATTGAGGATGTCTACAGACAGGATGCGTACACAATTAAGCTACACCCTGGTTGATAAGCAAGGCAAAACTTGGTGTTTTACTAATTAATACGCCCACTTGTTCCGTATCACGCAACTTGTGTGGAGCGTTAAAAGAGTGGGGAGCTGAGCTGCAGACGACAGAGACTGACGCTGGTTCGGAGTGAAAACTAGACAGGTTAGTGGATTTGTGATTTTGCAATTTTACGATTCAACAGCTGTGTTCTGTAGGAGTGCATGGAGTACAATATACGGGTGGTTCAAGCTGAAAAGTCTGAAGTCATCTGCTCTGACTTGTACGGCGGCCCATCCCACTTCCAAGCCTATGCTGCATTTGATGACAATTCAATGGCTTCTGAAGGAAAAAAGCGGGATGCTTTCCCAGCTAAATTGATGCATCTAGGTTTCTGTGACCTAAAATTAGTTTATGATTTACCAGTACATGTACTTCCAGCCTCAAAGAAATTTTCTGTAATTTTCAGACTAAAAAAGTCTTGAAATGTCATCACACAGAAAAAAACTCTTCAGAGTGTTTGCGACTCAGTAAAACTGGTGATTTATATTATGCAATTTTAAAGTTGATAATAATGTCATGCAATATCTGTGGATTGCAGAATTAAGATTTTAAAAAGTTTGCATTGTGAAATTGTGTTTTTATCAGTAATTATTATCAAAATTTAGAGTAATCAAATTTTGTTATATTAATGAAAAATATACTACAGTACCTGCATGAGAAAAATGCTGACTCAGCATTTTTTCATAGCTTGGTATCGGCAAAAAGTTTATATAAGAATTATGTACAGTGTCAATAAAATTTGTTTGGCTATTGAAATTAATTTCTGTTGACAGATATGTGATCGAACATGCAACACCGAGGTTCACACTGTGTCAATCAGGACTGAACTAATGCATTGTCACAATTTTATTAAATTATTTTAATTACAGTAGACATTAACCAGCTAAAATTATTATGCCTTAATTGTTCTTGAAATAAACCTCACAAAATCATTATTAATTTACTATCTATTGATTTCGTGAAAGACTAAATGAAGTTTCATGTTTCCTAACTGCCAAAATAATTCACATTTCGACGAATCAGGTAAAATGTGCTACCAGGACAGATATTCGGACTCTCAAATTTTTCCAATACTTATCTGGTCAACCACTAATGGGGGCTCATTTTTAAGGTGATGGAGTATATAAAATTTTCACCCGCATTTTTTTGTGAAAATGAAAAAAAATAATAATTCTCCATAGAGTTAACAAAGGGATGGCAGAAATTTTTATTTACAAATATTGGTAAATATTATGTAACATACTTCTCTGGTACCAAAATTTGCTGTTTTTATTCTTTATTTGGTTGGAGTATGATTGAAAGTTTCCTTGCGGAAAATTGGAGAAAAATTTTAAGTATTTTAATTTCAAGGTGTGTAGTACCTTACCACAATATTTAGGAATCTCTCATTTTACTGCGGATTATTAATACACTGATGCATTCAGCTATCTACAGCTTAATTAAAAGTATAGTGGCCTTCATAGTTTACCCTTTCACCACCATGTTTGTCCCAAATCCATTGTTTTCTATGGTAAAGTTGGACCTGTATCAGGGAACTGGGGGTGAATGGTTTAAAGTTGTTATTTAAAACTCTACTTTTTAGGAAGTTAGAGATAATATACATATGTAAAAGAAACTTAGTTCTTGCTTGCGCAAAATGGTGTTGATGGACACGCTATTTTCGTCTCCGTAATGTGAGTGAAATATTTGACTGATTGATTACTGATAAGCATTACTATTTGCATGTATTGGCTAAACATTCCTGTGTGTGTTGGTTGAGGTGTCGAACAACCACAGGGATGTCAAACATTAATTAATGCAAAGATGAATGACTAGAAACTCAATGGATCAGTATTGGAATGGTGAATTATAATATTCAACAATTTATGAATTATCAATCAGTGATGAACTGATTGGATGATGTCACTCTAGTTTCGATGACTCAGCACAAAGTATAGTCCGGTCAACCTGGCTTAGGTAGCAAAGTTGAGAACATAGCACATTGGTTGACTGAAATCATCGCACATTGTGTACAGCAGCCATAAACATTTCTGGTATTTTCAATCTACTCTAAATCACTAGCTTATTACTCTGGTATTTGGTGTGTTCATATCTTGGTAGCATTTGTATATAGAGAGGCAGCAATTTTTATTTCTGTCTAGTTTTGCCAAATTATTTTCGTCTAAAGTGAGCAATAATATGACAGAACCCCATGGCGAGAGAGTGCAAGCGCGCCGTACCAGCGGTATTTGCACGAGTGTTTGCGGGGGATCCGGCGGTCGTGCTTTCACGAGCGCAGCGAGTGAAAGGACAGCCGGATTCAACGCAAACACGAGTGCAAATACCGCTAGTACGGCAAGCTTGCTCGCTCGCCATGGGGTTCTGTTATTATTACATATGTTTCCCCCTGTTTATTTTATCGAGAAAACAAAGGAACTAAAACACAAGCGAACACATTTTAAATAGTTTACGCGACACACATTGAAAGACAAGGATCACGCGCTGTTCTATTCATTTGCATGCAGGTATGGAATAATGTTTTTGGTATTTGCACTGCAGTGCAAATACGGTAGTACGCTGCGCGCTTCGATGCAAGTAAACTGTGGTACATATGTAATAATCCACAGAGGCGGATGTCCAGAATACATTGACTCAAATGGTTTATGATATAGCCCTAATGAAAATGTTCTATAGATTTCAATAGAATTCCATGGAATCTTGTTTTTCTATAGATTTCTATACAAAATGGTGCAAAATCTCTATAAACTTCTATAGAATGCTTATAACTGTAGACTACAGAATTCTATTGACTCAGTTTTCTTCATATTGGAGAGGGCAAACTATGGAGCTTGCATGTCATTCAAAATGTGAAAAATCTATATCTATATCTAAATCTATATAAGGTCTTCATTGGTAACAGATAACATCATCTTACAGCAAAAAATGAAAGACCCTAGTTCTAGAAGTTTAAAATAGCATTCACTGTAACAAATGAACAAACTTTATTTTAAACACACAGGTACAGATACGTTTTTCATATTTCTATGTATAGTTTCTTGTGATTTCAAACTACTCAAACCTCTGTAACTTTTGACATTTCTCTGCAAAAATCTGCAATGATCAGTTCATTCTAAACAAAACTGAACACTGGTTAAAAGTATTACTGCAAATAGATAGGGATCACTTATCGGTAGTATGTATGCATCAATCAGATTTGTTCATCTTGTGTTGATATTGATAACTTTTGCCCTGCAGTCTACAGATACTGGTTTATATTTCTTGAACTATACAAGACTTTGAGATGGCAGAAACTGGAAAATCAACTGTATTGGTTCAAAACATCAGCCAACTACTTGTTCTACCTACAAGTAAGTCTTTTTATGCCTTTACCTCAAGCAACATTAACCCTTTGAATGCTGTTAATTTTTCCCGCCTAAAATTTTTTGTGCAACATTTCACCACTTTTTATGAATTTTTCTCTGTAATTGTTATAATTTTGGACCAGCTGAGCAGCACTTTTCATAGGTTACTGTTTTTGATCAAAACTGGAGGGAAAATCTGAAAAAAATGTTTGGACCTGAAAAAAAGTCTCGGTTATGTTTCACAAAGACGACAAAAATTGACTGTTGCACTCAAAGGGTTAAAGGAAGTCAGTAACCACTATACATTAACCCTTTCACCACCATGGTTTGTCCCAAATCCATTGTTTTCTATGGTAAAGTTGGACCTGTATACAGGGAACTGGGGGTGAAAGGGTTGAAGGAAGTCATCAGTCACTTGTGTACGTTTTTGAGGAAGGCAGTCACCAGTATTTGGAGTATCAAATTATTGATTTTCACTTGGAGGGCCATGAAGAATCATTCATTTTTTTGAAATTACAAATATAAAATATTTGAAAGTCTTAAAAACAAGGCCACAGAAATACACAACTGCTGTGTTTATCCATAAGACTAGATATGCATACAAATATATTGCAGTATTTGTTAACAGGCCGGTAGGTCTAACTTTTGAGAACGTTTCATTATTTTGTATGTCAAATGCAAGTTCATGTTCTGTTCCCAAAAGCATGTTGAACCTTCAACATTTGTTACGTGCAGAGAAAACGAACAAAAGGGTGAACTCAGCAGTTTCCGTTTAAACAAAATTTATTACGAAAACAAAACTAATTGCTAAGTTAGGGACAGAGTACAAGCTTTAAAAGTGTACAGACTACTTATCTCAGCTGGGACGGCAAAGCTCCAGTCTCAGAGTTGTAACAGTCAGTTGGATGAATGAACAGTCCTTTGGCTTGCAGGCTTGAAGCTGCACAAAGACCACAGTATAAATCCAGCGTTGACAGTGAAGGTCTTGAAAAGTCTTGAGAATGACTACTGCTGGAGTTTAGTAACACACAAGAGACACGATCCCAAAAGTCTGACTGGAAGCTGTGCACGTCCCTTTTATAAAGGCATGTAAGAACAATCTAGAACCTTTATTGACATGCTAATTACTGTTCTAAAATTATCTCCCTTACACAACTAATCAACTTTCCAGAACATTCCAAACATGACTAATTGAATTCAAGGTTGTGAGGTCATTCAAGGGCAGTGACCTTGGGAATGTTCTAGACTAATTGAACTCAGGTCATGATGAGTGTGGGGGAAATGACCTACATAACACACCCCCTCTTCAAAAAAAGAAAATTTTCAAAGAAAAATCTTTCTTTTACAAATGTAATCTTGAAAAGGATTTAAGTACTCAAATTTTGTTTTACTCTAAAGTAAAATTTCTTGAAAGTGAACAACAATAAAATTTCTTGAAAGTGAACAACAATAATTTCTAAATACGAGAGAGACAGTCTGCAATTAAATTGTCTCTGCCTTTGATATGTCTAATGTCAAGATTAAACTCCTGTAACATTAAACTCCATCTTAGCAATCTCTGATTTTTGCCTTTAAATTTCTGCAGAAAAACAAGAGGGTTGTGATCAATATAAACCACTATTGGCTGATTTGAAGAAGTAACATAAACTTCAAAATGCTGTAAAGCTAATATCAAAGATAAACACTCTTTTTCAATTGTAGAGTAGTTTCTCTGGGATTTGTTAAATTTGCGTGAAAAATAGCAAACAGGATGATCTACACCATGACTATCCTCTTGCAATAAAACAGCACCAGCAGCCGTATCACTAGCATCCACAGCTAATTTGAATGGCAAAGTGAAATCTGGTGCAGACAACACTGGAGCACTTTGCAGTATGGCTTTAAGTGTATCAAATGCCTGTTGGCATTGCTCTGACCAAACAAACTTTACTTTCTTTTTAAGTAAGTTAGTCAAAGGCTCAGTAATTGTGGAGAAATTTGGACAGAATTTTCTGTAGTAACCAGCCATACCGAGAAAGCGCATCAGTTGTCGTTTGCAGTTTGGTATGGGAAAACTTGAAATGGCACTGATTTTGGCATCAACAGGTTTTACCTCACCCTGTCCTACAGTATGTCCGAGGTAAGTCACCCTCGCCCAACCAAACTCAGATTTGCAAGGTTGACAGTCAACATTGCTTTACTCAGTCTCTCAAAGAACTTCCGCATGAGCTTGATGTGTTCCTCCCAGGTGTCACTATACAGGACGACGTCGTCAACGTAGGCTGCACACCCATCTAGCCCGGATATGACGTCGTTGATCATCCGTTGGAACGTTGCCGGAGAGTCTTCATTCCGAATGGCATCACCTTGTACTGGAACAATCCGTCTGGTGTAACAAAGGCGGATATTTCACGAGCACGATCCGTCAGAGGGACTTGCCAAAATCCCTTCAGTAGGTCAAATTTGTCACATACTTGGCTTTTCCCACTCGGTCGATGCAGTCATCAATCCTCGGGATTGGGAAAGTGTCTGTCTTTGTTAAAGTGTTGACCTTCCTAAAGTCCGTGCACATACGATAACTGTGGTCTGATTTGGAACAAGTATGCACGGCGAACTCCAGTTACTTTTACTGGGTTCAATAAGTCATTGTCCAGCAGGTATTTGACTTCTTCCTGGAGATATTTCGCTTTTGTTGGATTCAGTCTGTATGGATGTTGTTTTACAGGCTTACTGTCCCCAACATCAACGTCGTGATAGATGACGTTTGTCCTCGTTGGAACATCTTGAAACAGGTGTTTATATTCGTGGAGCAGTTCTTTCACCTGTTGTTGTTGTTCTGGCTGGAGGTGTGCCAACTTTGTAGACTCCAGCTTCTCCAGGATTTCTGAGTTCTGAAGCTTGACGAGCCCAGCTTTGAGTTTAGAGTATTTTCACTTAAGTCAGTTTCAGTATCACTATCTTCATAATGGTTTGAACTGACTGCACTGACAGGCTGAGTTATAGTAGGATTATCCCTCTCCAAATATGGCTTAAGCATATTTATGTGACATAGCTGTTTTTGTTTTCGCCTGTCAGGTGTTATTATGATGTAATTTAAATCACTCAATTTCTTATCAATTAGGTATGGCCCAAAGTAACGAGCATGGAGTGGTTTGCCAGGAATTGGAAGTAGAACAAGAACTTTTTGACCTGGTTCAAACTTCCGTTTTGAGGTGCTTTTATCATATTTGGTTTTCATTGACTGCTGAGATGACTCAAGATTTTCTCTGGCTAATTCACATGCTTTAGAGAGTTTTGTACGAAAATCTGACACATATTGCAAAATATTCAGACAATCATCATCGTCTGATAGGAATTTCTCTTTAACGAGCTTAAGTGGGCCACGGACTGTATGTCCAAATACAAGCTCAAATGGGCTAAAACCAAGAGACTCTTGAATTGACTCTCTAACAGCAAAGAGCAAAAAATGACTTCCTTCATCCCACTGCTTCTCTGTGTCAAAACAGTAGGTCCTAATCATGTTTTTCAAAGTTTGATGAAATCGCTCAAGAACACCCTGACTTTCTGGATGATAGGCGGATGACCTATACTGTTTAATGCCTAGCTGATCCATTACTTGTTGAAAAATTCCAGACATAAAGTTGGAGCCTTGATCGGACTGGACACATTTAGGGAGGCCAAATAAAGTGAAAAATTTGACTAAAGCTCTCACTATAGTCTTTGTCTTTATATTTCTCAGTGGTATGGCTTCTGGGAACCGAGTTGATGTACACATTATTGTCAGCATGTACTCATTTCCTGATCTTGTTTTTGGTAGGGGCCCAACACAGTCTATTAGAATCCTACTAAATGGTTCTTGAAATGCAGGAATTGGCTGTAAAGGGGCCTTTGGAATGGTCTGATTCGGCTTTCCTACCATTTGACATGTGTGACAAGTTTTACAGAAATGTGTTACATCTTGCCTGAGATTAGGCCAATAAAAGTGACTGAGAATTTTGTGATAAGTTTTCCTTACTCCTAAGTGACCAGCCCAGGGGGTTTCATGGGCCAGGCGCAATATTTCAGCACGGTAGGGCTTTGGAACCACAATTTGATGTTTTATAGCCCAATCGTCATCAACCAAAACATCTGGAGGTCTCCATTTACGCATGAGAATACCAGATTTTGTATAATAGGAAACAGAGCTATCTGAAGTTTTACCTTCATCATCTACCCTGTCAAAAAAGACAAAATATCTGGGTCTTTGTGTTGTTCTGCAATGAGATTTGATCTAGAAAATGTCTGACTTTGGTCAGCAGAAGTTTTACTGGAAGTTTCAAATCCACGAGGGATAACGGAATGATCCGTGTCAAACACCTGACTGAGAAAGGTGTCATTTAAGTCAACATCTGTGACATTATTTTTGAGAGTATTTTGATTCTCAGAAGTTTTCTTTGACATGGCTCGAGTAATGGCACATGAAGGAAATAAATCGGGTATCTCTTGTTCAATTGGCTCTGGATCCTGATCTAAAGTAGGATTATCAGTCACAAGTGGATTAGTAATGACCTTGTCCCCAGCAAGGTCGTTTCCAAGAAGAAGGTGAATCCCTTCAAAAGGCAAAAAAGGCCTAATACCTAAAGTCACAGGTCCAGAAACAAAGTCCGAAGACAAATAGACATTATGGAGAGGAACAGGAATGTAGTCATTACAATCTACCCCCTTAATAAGAACTTTAGAACCTGAAAATGACTTTTCAGAAAACGGCAGGGTATCTGCCAACAAAAGAGACTGGGAAGCCCGGTATCTCTTAAAATTTTGACAGGGGTAGCGGAAGAGAAATCACTAGAAAGTGATATAAAACCATTATGAATAAATGGCTCGAAAATACCCATAATGCTATCTTGAGAAGAATTGACCTTGACCTCATTAATTGGGGATAAGAGGGGTTTAACCTCAGAAAATGTGTTGCACACATTATTAGACTCTAATTGAGTTGATGAAGAAATAAAGCCGGTTGGCTTAGATCCACTTTGACCACTTTGACCTTCACGTTTTCTTTTCAATTTGAAACACTCTGACATTAAATGGCCGTCTTCTTACAATAATTACAAGAAAGTGTACCGAACTGTTTGTCAGAAGGAGATTGAGACTTGGGATTTGATGATGTGGAAGTGTTACTTGAACTCTGTGAACTGTTGTCATTTGATTTTCTACTCTCCTTTGAGAATTCTTGGATGAAAAGGACGAGTTAAATTTACCTGCATTGTTTCTGTATGAAAAGGACTGGGATGGTTTGCTGACAAAGAAGATTTGTGGGTCAATGAATAATCATCGGCCAAACGTGCAGCAACCTCCAATGTATCTGCCTTTTGTTCATTGATAAATGTCTTGATGTCACTCCGAATGCACCTTTTAAATTCTCAATCAAAACAAGTTGTCGTAATTTGTCATAATTCTGACTGACCTTTTCAGAAGAACACCAGCGATCAAACAGTTGTTCTTTTGTTCGAGCGAATTCAACATAAGTTTGGTCTTTCGCCTTCTCACAATCCCTAAATTCTGACGGTACGCTTCAGGCACCAACTCATAACCCTTGAGAATTAATTCCTTCACAGAATCATAATTTGAAGCCTGCTCTACTGACAACTGAATGTAAATTTCTCTGGCTTTACCCACCAAAGCACTCTGCAAAAGCATAGACCAGGACTCCTTAGGCCAACTCAGACTCTGAGCAATTTTCTCAAAATGAAGGAAATATTTATCAACATCCTTTTCTTGGAAAGGGGGAACTAACCTGAAATGCTTAGTGATGTCAAACTTGTCTGAAGGGAAGAATTTTCCTGACTGTCCAAGCTCCAAACGTTTCATTTCTAATCTTTCCTGCCTATCTTTCTCTCTCTGTCTTTCTTCCATTTCTAATTGCATTTGTATTTTTTTTTCTAATGCCTGTCTCTCTTTTTCCATTTGTAATTCTAGTTTCTTGATCTCCAAATTTGTCTGCATTTCTAATTCTAATTTTCTGAGTTCAGAGGTAGACTCGGGCTCATAATCTTTCAGGGTGGATTCCTCAAATTGGCCTAAATCAACTAGATGTTTGGCAATACGGTACTGTATTTCCCTCTTGCGCATAGATCTTTTGACTTCTACTTTAAGGAAATTGGCCAGTGCAATGAGGTCGTCTTTTCTGAGGGAATCAAATGTGTCCTGATCAAGGTCATCCATTTCCTCTGGTTTAAATTCCGCCATGATTAAATTTCGCTGAGTTCACAGAATACTGTAGTTTTTAAAAAGGCAGGCAAAATGTTGTCAAACGGCTCAAAATATTCGTATCCCGGACGAGCCCCCAATTTGTTACGTGCAGAGAAAACGAACAAAAGGGTGAACTCAGCAGTTTCCGTTTAAACAAAATTTTATACGAAAACAAAACTAATTGCTAAGTTAGGGACAGAGTACAAGCTTTAAAAGTGTACAGACTACTTATCTCAGCTGGGACGGCAAAGCTCCAGTCTCAGAGTTGTAACAGTCAGTTGGATGAATGAACAGTCCTTTGGCTTGCAGGCTTGAAGCTGCACAAAGACCACAGTATAAATCCAGCGTTGACAGTGAAGGTCTTGAAAAGTCTTGAGAATGACTACTGCTGGAGTTTAGTAACACACAAGAGACACGATCCCAAAAGTCTGACTGGAAGCTGTGCACGTCCCTTTTATAAAGGCATGTAAGAACAATCTAGAACCTTTATTGACATGCTAATTACTGTTCTAAAATTATCTCCCTTACACAACTAATCAACTTTCCAGAACATTCCAAACATGACTAATTGAATTCAAGGTTGTGAGGTCATCAAGGGCAGTGACCTTGGAATGTTCTAGACTAATTGAACTCAGGTCATGATGAGTGTGGGGGAAATGACCTACATAACACATTGAGCTAGTCAACACAGTATCTATACATTTATTGTTATTGTTTACATTTGAATTCTAGTCCGGACCAATATTCACGTGCGGTCAACAACGCCAATTCAGTCTACACATGTTCTGGCCGAGATGACAAGCTGAATACTGTATATCTCAATACACTTTGAGGAAAAGAACAAGAAATTTTGGTTGCCATTTAAATTAAAATTTGTGAAAATAGTGAAAAAAATCATCAAAAGTTTGAGTTACTGGTCCTTAATTTGTTGTTCTTTTTAATAATTAATTACACTATTTTTATTTGACAGTTGCATGTATTGAAATCAGGTATGAATGTAAGAGTGCAAAAGTGGAAATTGAAAAACCGCAGAGCGAGGAAGGGCAGGTAGAAAAAGAAACAGGAAAGGAAAAGTCGGAAGAAGAAAAGACAACAGTGGGTGAAGACCAAAAGGTGGAAGGAGAAAAGGCGCAGGGCGGTGCTGAACAGGGGGGCAAGGAGAAGGATGCAGAAAAGAAGACGCCGGAAGAACAAAAGACATCGGAAGGAGTCACTGTCCAAAAGTACATAGTGAAGACACTGACAAAACAGTGTAAATCACAAGGAAAGAATCTGTTCAAGGAAGCTGATCCAGCAAAGATTGAAGAAATCAAAGAAATGTGCACTTCCTTGCAAGTCAAGGCCTTCCACATCACCAAGGATCTACGTCTTATTCTCACGTTCCATGACGAGGCAGCGAGGGCAAGCTTCTTGGAGAAATGTGCGGAGGATGGCGATGTTACTAAGAAGCTCAACGGTATTATGATCACTAAAGAAGTACAGAAGGCAGCAGAAGATGCCTGCTGTACTGTGACTGTCAGAGTCAGGGTGCTGGCTGGGAAGGACCTCAAGAAGTTGAAGAAGAAGGTCTTGAAGAAGTTAAAGAAGACAATGAAGAAGAATCTGAAAGGTAACTGTGGCAATGTCATTATATAAGACAGTAAAGGAGTAAACTCGGGGTTGTCAATGTATTTGACATGATTGCTTAAACACAATCATGATATGGATGAACAGTTTTGGTTTTCAATATTAAAAAAATACTCAAACACATCAAAATATGCATTTGGCAACTTATAATACAGAGTAGACTCTCGCACGTCGCTTGTACCGCTTGGTCTCGCGTATTGGCGTAGCTTCTAAATTCATAATGAACTACAAAGCATTTGCAAGCAAAAGCGCAGTTCCAGAGACCAGAGCAGCGGAAGAAACAAGAGAATGTGTGACAAAGATAGGTGCAGAATGAAAGAGTGCTTTGGATTTTCATATCAAGCACGTACCTATAGTGAGGGCTGCTAGCAGTAAACACCATAATACAACAGAATAATAATCAGATAATAATCAAGATCCCAACTGGGATACATTTTCAATAAAGGCTTACTTTACAACTAAAAGCAAGGCAGTCCACAGATTACAAATGCCTACATGTACGGTAAAAATGCAACAGATACATACGGGGGCGACAACGCACGGAAATGTATATCAGACGCATTCTCGCAAGCCAGAGCAATAATTTTCGCTCCGCTGACCCACACAAAAATCAATCGCTTGACGGGTAACGCTGAGTTGTTGCCGTAAAGAGGCGCGTGGTTTACGACGATGATCAGACGAGAGGAAACATCGGACCTAGGCCGTTCAAATTGAAAACCGAGGCCACATGCATTTTCATTTGATTAAAAGCACAGACTAAAACAATTTTCATTGCAATGTCGCTGTTTTCACGAGATGCTGACCGTTTGATCTTGGAAAGTTGAGCTGCTTTAACGTGTAGCCAACGCATGCCTGCGCCGGTGCGGTGACAGGGCTGTGCCACCGGCGTTAAACGGCCTCGCAGACTGATATAGGAAAATCCGCTGGTGGCTCCTCAGAAATACGGCGGGCATGTTTCTTCGCCAAAACAGCTGATTTTGAATCCAAATTTTGCATTGACCTTCGTTTTCGAGCACACCCATCTCGCCTTGGTACACGATGTACCCAGCCGCGCTTGTAAACGTACGGAAAGGCTAATTTTCTCTCTCTATGCGAGCGAAGCCATCTTATGCGCCGCCATTGTTACATTCGGGCGAAACAGTATAGCCACGTACGGCGAGTATTTAGAGAAAAATAAAATAAAAAAGCAACAAAAAACAAAGCGAAAGAAAGCTAGAATTATTAATAGCTGAACGCAATATGATACTATAGTCGAGCAATGCAGAATAAAAAATAAATAAATAAACACACAAGAAATGCCCGTAAAACCCGTCCGAGCTGAGCGATGACGTCATAAGCGTGTCGCAATGCATTCTGGGTAATTAAGGTAAAATTTGTGTGTAGCATGTTCTATGATAGTAATACCGGAAATAGAGAAAGAAAGAAAGAAAGAAAGAAAGAAAGAAAAAGAAAGAAAGAAAGAAAGAAAGAAAGAAAGAAAGAAGGAAAGTGAGCAAAAACTAACAGTTCCAGAGCTGGTCTCTGGAACTCATAATGAATTATTGCAGTAAAGGGCCAGGATTACCCATTCCTGAAACTGTTGTATAGACTACAATAGATTTCTGTGGAATCTTGTCTTTCCAGAGAATTCTGTAGGAAAAGGGGACAAAACTCTATAGAATGTCTAAAGAATTTCTATAGAACCTCTATAGAATTTCTATAGATATCTATAGAATAAGCTATAGATCTCATTGACTTCTATAGAGTCTATTTTGTAAAGAAGAACAAAATTACATTCTCTGTATCAAATTTACAACCATCATTAAATCATTGTGTCAAAGTTCCAGCATTTCCCCAGACTATTTAGGAACTAGTTGATTCTGGTTTAATATAAATTTAAAGCTGATCATATGTTCTTCAAATCTTACTTTAGCCTGGCAGAAAATACCAACAAAACCTGTTGACGATACACAAGAAGATCCTTCAAAGAAAGAGGAGACAGCACCAACATCACCGGGAGCTGAGGAAACACTTTCATGTAAGACATAACCTCTAAGATGTTCTAGTCTTGAAGGATTTGATTACATTTCAGTAACACAGGAAACAAGTTTTATCATTTTGAGACCAGTGACTAAAACAGTATTGTCTGATATTTCAAGAACATATATCCATTAAAGGCGGAGCCTCCCTTTAAAAGGACGCAAAGCTATGGCAGCGTTCATTGTGTAAGTGGACACCAAACAGGCAACACGCCGGCACACGCTCCAGAAAATGCCACTTTTTAGTTTTCCCCGGCCGCAAAAACACAGACAGACTGCCAAGCGGTCAGCGCGAAGTTGCTGCTGATCGAACTCTGTGGTTATATTCAAAGTGTAACGCGACTAGAAGACAATTTTTTAGGAAATTCGAGCGTTTGTGGTGGGGAATCAATGACCGTTGGCGATTTGAACCGACCGTCAATCAAAAGCTTGCATAAACTCTGTTTGCAGGATTAGCAAAATGTGACAAAAGGTTGAGATCAGTTTGTGTAATCAATGTTATAGAAATCAAAAATCGTACTGGCCAAGCGTTTGACTGGGAGGAGAACTCCACTAATGCGAGAACCTGGGATTGAAAAGTGCGGCTTTAAAGCAGAATCCACGATGGGAACAGATATTCAGACTGACAGACTTTCACAATTCTTTTGGTCTACCATTTGTAGGGGGCTTCTTTTGAAGCTCATGGACTCCTAGTACTCCATGGGGCTAAAAATGAGCCCACACTAGAAATAGTTCAGAAAAGAATTCATTAAAAAATTTGAGAGTCAGAATATCTTTCTAAAGGTGCATTTTACCTTAAAATCAAAGTTATAAATAACACTTTTTTCCCTATTTGTGTACCTAGGTTGCGAATCATCATCTTGTTCATCATCTTCCTCCTCCTCCTCATCGTCCGATGAAAGTGACGAAGATACAGCGGAGCAACAGGTCTCAGCGCAAAAATCAGCAAAGAAACTCCTATGTACTGGTGTGTAACATTTTGTTCGTGTTTTTGTTTATACACATTGGTGAACAGACAATCATGGTAACAGAGGAGAAGGGTGCACATTGGAGGGGCAGTTGAAACAATTACTATTCTGTTTGAGGAATCGTCAGGACCAAAGTCATTAAGAATCTCTGCTTGCTGTAAGATAACTAGATGAGATCTTCAGATGTAGAAATTAATGATATTTGATTGTAAAACATCTGCCAGCTGGGCACATGCACTGTTCAGACATATGTTGTTGTAATTCGCTAAAGGTTTATTTCCGTTTAAACAGCATGCATTGCGATCAGGTATGAATGGAAGTGTAAAGAGACTGAAGATGAAGAGAAACAGGAAAAGGAAGGAGATGGCACGGAGAAGAAGTCGGAGGATGACAAGGGTAAAGAAGACGAGGAGAAGAAACAGCAAGAGGGTGAGGAGAAGAAGAAGGAAGATGGTGAAAAGAAAACAGAAGAGACAGCAAAAAATGGTGGGGACCAGAAGAAGTCAGAGGAGGAAAAAGTGAAAGAGGGCGATGAACAGAAGAAGTCAGAAGATAAGACAGATGGTGAGCAGAAGAAGGAAGATGGGACGACAAAGGAAAGTGAAGACCAGAAGAAGTCTGAAACTGAGAAGGTCGCAGAGGGTGAGGACCAGAAGACAGAGGGGAATGCTGAACCAAAGAAGGAAGGTGAAGAGACAAAGGCAGATCCTGACCAAATGACACTGATGGGGACGAAGACGAAGGAAGATGTCAAGAAGGAGAAGATGAAACGCAAGGCACTTAAAAAGTTGAGTAAATATCGGGTGAAGACTCTGGTGAAAGAAGCCAGGTCTGGAAAGGTTCAAGACATCAAAGATCTGCAGAGTTCTTTGAAGCTGAAGGCCCTTCTCATGACGGACGATTCACTGAGCCTCATTCTCGCATTTCATGGAGACGCTGACAAGGAGAGCTTCTTGGAGAAATACAACGCAGATGGAGACATCACCAAGAAGCTGACAGATATGATGATCACGCCGAAGATGCAGCAGAGAGCAGAAGAAGCCGGTTGTACTGTAACAGTTGTGGTTAAGAAAGTGACTAAGGATGAATGTAAGAAGTTGAAGAAGAAACTGAAGAAAAAGATGAAAGGTAATCATGAGGCATATTCCTACCTTTTACACATTCATATAACGACTTTGAAAGAATGAGAAGAAAAGTCTGTATGCCAACTGTAAAGTTCTCCAAATGAAAAATTCAACGTTGCTTTAAAGTTTCAGGGTTAAGTTACTATGTGACTACCTATGTGACTTACAGATTGATATATGGCGGGTGCCACATGTGGGGCAGGATGCGCTTACTATTTACGAAACACCTGAAATCACTTCTTGGTCTTTTGGCCAGAGGTCCATATATCTTTCTTTCATGAACTTGACTTTGTTTGTGTACGGTCTATTTACTGTCTGTTCTGTGTTGTTTTGTATCTATGTTTACAACTATTGTCTTACAAATTCTGACGTAATGTTATTGGATTATGGATTGGTATGATTGCGATTATTTTACTCTGCCCACTCATGAACTAGTATCCCGAGGTGAACAGAAGTAATGGATGAATTTTCTGTATCAACAACCTACTGAATCAATTATCAATAAAAATATATGCAATTCTTTGAGCAGTACAGGTTTCACAAAATATAATCACAGATGTTATTTGAGCTTATAAACAGCACATGAAAGGGTCAAAGTGTACCTGCTCTCCAAGAGTAGAGCGGAGATCTGACTGGCATTACATTTTTCCTTGTAACATGGTTTAATCCAAGCCCATACTGTGATGACATGTATACTGTTGAATGGCACAAATGAAATTGAAGATTCAGCTCTTGATATCTTTTGTATTAACAAGTTCTTTTTTATCTTCAAGGTTCATCATCATCATCATCATCATCATCATCATCGTCGTCATCCTCATCATCATCATCATCCTCATCCTCAAGTGAATCAGAGGAAGGCGATGAAGAAGAGGAAGAAGAAGAAGATGAAGAAGTAGAAGAAGGGGAAGAAGAATCAAAAGAAAAGGGGGAAACATCCAAGACAACAGGAGAAGGACAATCTAAATGTAATTATAATCCTATGTTTCTGTGCTTTGTTGCTTCTGTGTCACAATGGGAATGATATGCAGAAGCCATATCAAAACAGCTCTGGCGATGAACACTCATCCTTTGATCCGCATGACTTGGTTTGGGTGGTGTACTTGGTTTGAGTGAGGGTGATCCCTGCCCAAATAAACACCCTTGGTCGGTTTAACACCACAAGTGCTTATAGTGTTTTAAAACATCAAAATTTATACTTCCAAAATTCTCTTCAGATAGCGATCAGGTTTTTTACACAAATATCGTCATGCATAACCAAACTCATCATCACAATGATCTGTGCTTTTATCACCAATAAATGTCATTATTTCTTTTACAGCTGAGGAGAAGCAGACTCCTACCCGACCTCCCACCATTAGCCGACGTAGAAAGGCATCTAACTTCCTGATGAAGCCAATGAAAAACAAACCAGTGATTAAGCTGCCTGGTGTACAACGTCTTTTGGCTCAACAGCTGGCAAAAGAAGGCTACAACCAGGTAATGTGTTTACAGATGACAACAACATTTGTCACACCTGTATACATGTACATGAACATTCTAATGTTCAACCCCCTCACCACAATGGTTTGGCCCAACTCTGTTGTTTACAGTGGAGTTTTTTTAGACCAGTGTACACAGAAATGGGAGTCACAGGGTTAAAGATGTACCTGTATAACACTGAAGTAGCCCCTTTTACAAATTGTAAACTTATTATACATACATGCCCTTATTACAGCATTAACAGTTTTGCACTATGATATTATAAATCAGTTCAACTGCATTGCACAGTAATTCTAGAATAAGTCAATGGGGCAGATACTGACCCCTTGGCCATCCTGATATACCCCTAAAACTTCAGTAGTACTTTTTTTATTAATTGCTGGTAATCTTTCTGTTATACAAAATGATATAGTGGACAGATGTCCAATTGAAAGCAGTGTTTATTAAGAAATTAGTTAATCATTAACTTGAAGAGATTTGATAAAATTCGAAGCAAAAGAAACAATCGGAAACATTAATTCCTGCAAATTATAGGAAACTAGTTGATGATCAAAGCTGGTGACGTGCTGGTATTAAATTGCAAAAGGTAAAAACACTCACTGACAGAATTTTTCTTATTTGTACATTGCTATCTAGGCTTTTGAAGTATACGCAAAGTTCCTTGAATGCGAGAAGTCTGGAGAAAGCTTCACTGATTGGTTGACTCAGAGAACAGGTGGTAAAAAAGCCAGGTGCGCTGATGCTTGTTACAGAGCACTCAAGGAGTACTATGCCAAATATGGTAAAAAGATTGCATAAACAGGACATGTTATGCCATGAGTAAACAGCGCAAACAGGACAATATACCAAATATGGTAGCATGAAAGGACAATTACCAAATATGGCAAGCAGATAGCATGATAAAGCATTATTATATACCAAAAATGGTAAGGATAGCATGACAGGACAATACCAAAAATGGTAAAATTATAACAGATTTTAAGAACTTGCACCATATACTCCAGGTGTAAAGCCCTGCATAATGTCATAGGTCAATGGCCAGGTCAGAGTTCAAAAGGTTACGGCACGATATGATGCACCAAATATGGAAAATAGTGACACTGTCCTGTATATGGAAAATAGCTAATCCAACTGCTCTAGACTGGTAGTTTTTTATATTTTGCTGCAGTGTTTTGTTTTCTAGATTTCAACTTTACTTTTAAGTCTTTGATCATTCTAGTTTGATAATTAAAGAATTGGATTTATCTTTGGATTTCTCAAGATTGAAGCATGTCATGACCATAGCATTTTCTAATCTTTCTAATCTTTGTCAGCTTCTTGACTTTTTCAGAACCTTGCTGGTTTTACAATGTAGCTATTTTTAAATCTGAAATTCTTCTTTTTTTGTCTTGTATTCCTTTCCTTAGTTGAATGATCACATGTGTTCAGTGCAACATGTTCACATAATTTTATCTTCAATATTTCATTAAAATGACTGTCTGTCACTTTTAATAAGCTGCGATTTTTCCGATTCCGTGATCATTGTCAACGTTTTTTCCATTTTTAGACAGATAGCTTTATTTTCATAAGTCTTTCAAGTCTTTCTGTAAGAAGGGAAAGTAAATTTGACAGTAGTCTGTATGTGGTCTTGAAGCAGTTTTTTCAAGAACACTAAAGTAGCGTAGGTTACTTTTCTGGAAGACTGATATATGCCAGTACAAAGCAAGAATGAATAAAGATTTAGAATTGCCAGACTAGATTACAGGATCATTGGATGTATCTTAATTCAAACCCCTTCATGGTTAGACTGTTCTACATTAATATTGTTTGCAAACATAAACAGGGAAATGGAGTCAAAGGTTAGAGAGACAATTGCTGTAACTTTTGACAATATGATTCAAATGCAGCAGATCAGAATCAGTATTGTGAAGTACAATACAAAAATATAACCAAAAGGTCATTCTATTTCAAGAAAACATTTTTCATTTCTGTAAACCGGGGAAATTACAAACATTTCTTTCGTGGGTATGTAATCTTGTCGCTCTGTATCATGAGAGGTGGGTGTGTTCCTATTATATTGTAAATGCTCCCGCCATAGCCCTGTGACGTACCAGAGATGAATTTGAAAGCATGATCTGTTTTAAATGACAACTTGAAAAGTTAGTTTATATTTCATATTGTTAAGAAATCAATGGTTGGCCTATAACCTAAAATCCTGCATCAATCAAATTGGTTTTAATAGCTGACTTTTGATACCTGTAACTGCTTGGAGCTGAGCTGGGACAATTGCAATATGAAAATTTACTTTATCTACAGAAGTGCTTATTACTGGGAACTTCTCAACTCCTTGGTGCAATCACTTACCCACAACCAGCCTTCTTTCATAAGCAAATGATGACCTAAATTTTGGTAAAAACCTCAGATGCCATTTTGAAAGTTTCCAAAATCCTACATTTCAAAATCTTGTGTTGGCATTATTAGACTGGCTACAAAATCTCGCCATATTTCTATTTTGAAATCGCCATTCCAATACAATGTTTTAACCAACAACAAAACATTTTCTTAAATTTGTATGAACATTACCCTGAACAGATTCTACAGAGGCACCAGTGAACTTATATCCGGGAGTTGAACAGACACAAACAAGAACTAAAATGCCACAAAATCTTGTGTTGGTATAAGTTTGGCTGATGTCAGCGACAATTTTAAGCTTGCCATGTGCCTATTTTGAAATCCTTAAATACACTTTTTTAAAATGACAGTACACAAAATGTGTATAAACATTACCTTGAACAGATTCTACAGAGGCACTGGTGAGTTAGACGATTCCAAAGTTGAACAGACACAAACAAGAACTGAAATGCCGCACACAAAGCCACTCTAACTCATATACTGGTATCAATGGCACATTTAACATCACAATTACTATATTGGTGATCGTTTTAATTGAATTCTTTGTATCCGCTACCATAGCGGTTTGGCCGTGCTCTAAAATATTTTTGTAAAGGAAGTTGTTACATAAGTTTTTAATTGGAAAGGTGTTAGAACTTGTGTTCTACATGGAAAACAACCTCTTTTATTGTTGTTTTACATGAAAAACAACCTCTTCCATTGCAGGTGTACTTTTGTTTTGTTTTGCTGTTTTCTGTTTTTACGTTTGAATAATCTAGCACACAGTACTGGAGAATGATATCCCATGATTCACTATGATTTGTACCATTGGAGATCCCTACTGTGTCTTCCATTTGTAGACAAAGTCATAGTCTAAGACTAGCGACTAATTTTAAAACTTCTGAATTCCCATTTGAAATGATTTGGCATATTATACTAGATTGAGAGAGGAGATAGCATTTTTGTAAAATTTCCACTGATTGTGTCGTCAGCCATACAGAATAATGTGATGGAAAGTTGCACCTGTTTTATGAAACACAAGGATACTGATTTTTCTCGATGGAAATGACAAATGAAATTAATGTGCTAACTTTTCTCAGAGAATGACCCCTTCACAGTTTGTCAAAACTTGTTTTCTAAAAGTATGGCATTTGTAGTACCTGTAGAATGTGACTTTTATCATGTTTGCATTGGATAAATTTTAAAAAAATTATTTAGTTGCTTTACATTATTGCCAACACGCAGAATAGCATTGTGGGTAATGCATTGTATTGTGTAGCTGTACTATGAGATTTGTTCATAATGCTTCTTCCATATGTAACTTTAGCTTCCATATTTCTAATCACATGGTCATGTCACTGGAAATTCACGGTCTTTCAAGGACTTTTCTGCAATTTTCAAGTACTTTTTGAAGCCCAAAATAACACATATATAGTTTACCATTATACTGGGACATAAGGTTTATGTTAAACTTAGTTTATAAACGTGCTGAAGTTACTCTGAATCTTGACAAGTAGCTGCAGATTCTGAAAGACCACAGTACACCAACATGGTGTACCTATAAACTATGGTGTATAGTGCAGAGCACACAGTCAAATTATCATATTGTAATCTTCACAGAGCGGTCATTTTTTCACAGTGGACACTCTCTGGCAGACCCTTGAAATTTTGTAGGTTGTAGACCCTCTTCAGAGTTGCCATCAAACCAAAAAAAAATATTTGAAAAACAGTTCTACAGTAAAACTGTTATGGCTGATAGAGCTTTTGTTGCCTTGACAACAGCTATCTGACATATTGTCATACTTCTGATGACAGGTTAACCACCTCATACTGGGAAAAAATATTTTTGTCCCATCTTTCCATTTTACTTGGGAGAAATTTATTCCATGTGAAGGATATCAGATGTGTAATCTGCATTTCTGTATTTCTTTGCGATAGGTGTGTGTGAAAAGTGTGCATTGTATGCGTAGATGTGAATGCCCTGTGTAATCACTAACAGCCAAATAGATCCACACACCAGGAATGTGTGTGTCGAAATAGTTCAGTGTGGTTACTGAACTGACAATTGTGTACAGGAAATGGCTCCTAAAGTACAGGTAGATGAAACTCAGTATACATTGTTTACTTTGGGATGAAAAAAATCTTCAATGATAGAATTTAGAAGAAAATTATTTGTCAATACCTTTTGGCTGGAAAGAATATATTTCAAGTTCTTTGATCCACATAGTGTATTTACATCAGTGAAAATAGAAATTTAATTACTTCTTAAATTTCACAAAAGTTGGTATTGTACGCATATACTGCAGTATTGACCCCTTTTTGTCCAATGTAAACTTTTTTACACGGTTTTTGATCCATTTTGATGATCTTTTTGACTGTCGTGACCTTTGACCTTACATTAGCACATTTGACCTATATTTTACAGAGAATAGAAAATATCGAGTATTGACATCACTATATGGTTAAAATATAGACTTTAGACACCCCCTCCCTTACATGCAAAAGAAAAATTGTAGAAATATTTTTAGTTTGAGCTGCCAACGATACACCTGTAGCAAATTCAAAGCTCAGTGCAACCTCCCCTACCCTCCCTCCCTCCCCTCCCCAAGGGGTAAGGGTCATGCCAAACTCTGCTATCTTTCCTGTCTACACAAGTACATCGGGAAAGCTGCAGGCTTGTGTCACTGCAGCTAGACCTAGTCAAAGGTGTTTCAACTCACAGGACACACCCACAGTAATTGATTCGTCAGCTGGTGTCCTTGACTCCAAGCGGCCACATTCCACTCATCCGCTGCCCTGTCATCTCCAATCAAGCAGGACAACAAAACCATGCCGACGTACTTTGTACAAAATGGACCAACAATGGCGTTATATGTCGGAACTGCAATACTATGTTGTCCATTTGTCCCGAGCAGCACAGCTTTTTGAATTCAAATCAGATGGTAGTTTTATAGGGTCAGAATCTTCTGTTTATTTTCAAATGAATCCTGACACAACTATGTCACATGATGTGTACAATAGAAAGTTGTGATTTTTATACAGTTTCTCATTCTATGAATGGCCCGACTCTGAGTATTGTAAGAAACGCGAAGCAGGCCCTCGTCCAACGGGATATGTAGTCACTATCTACACATACATCTTATTTCATAAAATTGAAACGCCTTCAATGAGATTAATTGTTTGTAATTATTAATAGTGTTTCCTTCGATTAAAGTTTGGGCCAGTACATTTGGAATCAGGGGGTGTGAGGATTACATTTGGAGGGGTCCCTTTAATGAATATTATACCTTGTTATGTTGAGTATGACAGACACCAAGTATGTGTAACAAATTCCTCTTTGACTATTGGGATCAAAGTTATGTTTGAATGTCAAGAATCTTGATTGCAATATAAATGTGAGAAAAAACCTTTTTGATGAACAATACCGCAATAAATATTCCCCTTGGCATAACCACAACATCCTGGATACCTATTCCATTACCAAAAATGTCATACACTTTGAAAAAAATTGTGGTCACCAAGTCTGTAATTTATAGGTGTGAAGTTACCTGGTTGTAAATAAAAGAACTTGGCCATGCAGCTAAAATATTTTGTTTCTCATTCATTCAAGCAAAATTTCTTTCTTTGTTATAGTTGAGCAGAAATCAGACATGGTAAATCATCAATTTTATGGTTTTTCTATTGGTGCCAGAAATTCAGTTGCATTGTAAATTGAAAGAAGAAAATAAATTATGGTTAATATACAAATTAGCATGTATACACTAATCATTTCCTTTCACTGGATTTTAATTTCAATTAATATTAGATTATCCCTGCAACCAGATTTATACCATAGAGGGCAGATATTGTCAATGATGAACCGTGTCAAAGATGATATATTCATATAGAAAGTATGAGGACAAAAATTCCACTATTTTACGAACAACTTTTAAAGTTGAATTTTAAGTATAAAATAAAAGTAACAATGATTTTCAGAATGTCCTGTATATAATTTAGTGAGCACAATAAGGGCAACATGGTGTTAGCTCAGCATACAGTGAAAATTCATCCCATGCTGTACAGAAATCACAGCTCTGAAAAATCATTCAAAGTTCAGTGTGTGGAAGAGTCGTCATTTACTGTAAGACTAAATTATAGTAAGGTGTTCAGAAGTCAGGTTTTAGCCAAATATTTATGTTAAACAGCTGTGAGGTCAAAGGTTAAATAATGTTAAATATTGGACTTTGTGTTCATCAATACTACATCTTCCCATATCATAGACTACATAAATATAATTATTGGTAATAATATTTCTATATTAAGATATCTATTAATTGTGAAATAAGAATATGAAACAAATACATTTAGAACTTTGTGATTTCATGCATTTTCAAAATCTGAAATAATTGAAAAATTCGCAATAGATATTTAAAACAGGAAAATATCTTGATGCAATACCATGTTTGGAGCCAATGGAAGATATAGATATCAACTCAAATAAAACATAAACAGAAAAATAAAATTTGACAGGAAAATACACAAGAGAGCAATTAAGACAGCTGTTGAAACATGATACTCTTGTGTGTCAAGACAGGGACAAAGAAAGGCCCAAACTACACTGTACTTGGACGGAATTCCAAACTGTCAGGAAACAACCAATGCAGTTGATACAATAACTGAAAAATATTCAGGGGATAATGTTTTTTTTTTGATACAAAGTTTTAGAAAATAAATAATATCACTATTCAGTTTCTATGGTAACTGCATCAGCAGACTGTGCATCAACAAAAATTGTACAGATTTTCACTCCTTGTGTTACAGCCTATTAGCGTCTTCACTGGCCACAAACACCACTCTATACGTTTTAGGAATTACGGGGGGGGGGAGAGACCTGCGATGCAAAGTACAACAGTTATCAAGTACAACAGTAACTCTAGCAATATTTATGAATATTATTTTCATGTTGCATGGCTGTCCTGATGAACGTTTACACCTGACAACATTCACCACTTCGGTACTATAAACTAGTTATATAGACCTTTACTCAATGCTCAACAACCTTCGTCTGGCTTGCGGTTTGAAGTAACGAATCGGAATAGGGCCGAATTGGACCTCGTGATGATGTCTGGAGCTGGACAGATTGATGCGCTAACTAAACTACCTTTCGCTGAAAAGCTGGACATAAAACGTTTGTTTATCTCAGAGCCCATTACGTAATAAAAGCAGGTCTTTTAGAAAGTGTCAAATGAGCAGAAAAATCGGTGCGACAGACTGGTACTAGATTCTTTCAGACAAACGATATGACTAGTGACTCTGCGAGATCTGTAGTGTACGTTGGCCTGCATTTGCCCATCAAACTCGGAAAACGCAGGCATATTAAAAGTCCAGTGCCTATTAACCATGCACCACGTCAACAAATGCTCAAAGTTAAACGTCTGCTTTGTTTTGATTCTGGCCAAATACCAAACAATAGTCAATACACATGTCTGTCATCTTTCAGTACATACAAAGGACTCATTGACGCTTTTCTTCACAACGTACGCTCGGCTCAGACAACTTTCACTAATTTACACGATTACAACTCTACAACAACGGATTACAGAAATTTGTAGAACTCCATATAAATATTTTAACTCACCAAAATGCAGCGACAAAGTTGAGATGCTGAGAGGGGCTACCCGGCTACGACACTCGATCACTCTTACTTTCTATCTGCTGAAGTTCCAAAAATGGCCGCGACGTGTTGAATGGACCGATACACTGTGACGTGTGACCCGGGGTCATGTAAACTTTAGCTCAAATTTCAAGTTAAAATTTGCATACGGAACTTTCACCGAGTTGTAAATTCACGTATTTAAGTTTTATATGACAACAGCATAACCACGGTCCCTTTTGTGGAGGGACTGTGGCATAACAATTAAAATGGTATGTTAGTAACTTGCACCGGTAAGGGAAACGCTATTTTGCGAAATATGAAACAGTTGCCGCCTAACCTATAAGTTTACTTTTAAAAACAAACAAAAATTTGAACCCATAATTGTTCGATGTTTACTTATTCTGAAAGATTGCAACGGCATTTCTTGTCGTTTTTGTCGGTAAAAGTTGTGAAAATATATGTATGTGTGCACCTAGTACGCGCTTTTGCACCCGGACTGAAATTAAGCGCGTCCGCTTTTCACTGATAAAATTGTGCGCCACGGCTAATGCGCGCGTTTTTTCCGACAAGAAGCAAGGAATATTTTACGTGCCACTGTGCAAAGAATCGAGGATTATGAAAAATTACACTTGTTTTCTCAGATGCTCAGTTTCCGAGTACCCTAAACTGTTCTTCGCGTGTCTTATCCTCCCTTCCCTGCATGCGAAATTAAACTATTTTAATTGGAAGGACAGTGAACATTTATCAGCCTGTTTATTATGTCTATTACTTGTACTTCTTAAAAATCATTTTTCCAGCAAAGATAAACCATTAATTGGCGCGGTACGATGCGAAAGCGACGGATGTAAGTGAGGAAAAAAAGCATTTTTGAACTTTTTCAGCTATTTGCTGTGGGGCTTTTTCCTTTCTATTCCTTGGGAAAGATATCATTTTCACAAAAGACGAAGTCTCAGAAATGCATGTTGCAAGCGGTAAATCGAGGACCACAGAACTTCGAAGATGATATTGTGATATGACGATGGCAAGGTATTATTGCAGCAGTTTCAGAGAGGAAAGCAAAATAATTCATTACCTGTGAAAATACTTTTGAAATGTCCATATCGTCTAACACTTAGGGGTGGACCATTTGATACCCTGGGGGGGGGCTTGGAAGATTGGTGGAGAGCCATTATTTTTTTCCCACGTGCTTCACCATGAATTATTTTTTTTCTACAGGGCATATGCTGGCAACTTTTTTTTTCACTTTCCTTCTTCGAGATATATTTTTTTTTTACCAAATTTCGGTGCAATGTTTGTTTGCTTGGTTTTTCACACCCAGTAACAAGATGCTGTTCTATCGCACACAGACTATATTCAAGAAACTAAATGAAGTTATGTAAATACATGTACATTTTTGATTCACTTTACAAAAACATATTTGTAAAATCATGTACATTTATGGCATTTACTTGTTATTGTTGTCCTTACATTGAAAGTAGCCGGGTAATTTAAGAAAGTAGACGGGTGGACTGCGAGGGAGCGAAGCGACTGAGTGGCGAGTGAGCGTAGCGAACGAGGGGGGGAGAGCGCGAGAGGGGGGTGTCCCCCCTCTCGCAAGGCGAAAAATGAAATTTTGGAGTGGAAATGGTTTTCTCTGGTGGCATCTGAGGTGACATTTACTGACTGAAACAGTACTTTTGTTGTGTGTCTTAGACGTGGCTCACATACAACAAAACAAACAAACATGATTTTGTTTTGTTTGTATTATTTATGACACACTTATGGTTTTATTTGCAGTGAAGATGTAACATTTAATCTTAAATCACCTGCTGTCTGCTCATTTCATTGCCCATTTCCCATTCTTCATTACCACATAGTAGTTTCCCCAAAACCATCAAACTCATTCAATTCTAATCAAAACACATTCGCTTTTGTTAAGAAAAACATTGGTAAGATAATTCACTATAACAGTGTTCGCATTTACGAATAAAACATGCGTATATAGAAAACTCATAACAATGAAAAAATGTGTAGAGAGTCGATCCAATGCGTAATAATATTACGCATTGGATTGAGTCTCTACGCATTTTTCATTGTTATGAGTTTTCTATGCGCAAACGATAATAGTAAAATGTTTGCAGGCTGTCTCTCTTCTTGTGGTATTTTGACAAAATCCTTACATTCAGATTTACACATTTCTGGAAAACACTGGTGAGCAATTTCAATTTCAGCATACTTCCTCTAATCAGAAGGTCATGTATACTGTACAATTGTTCATATTCAGTATTGTTCCTCAAGCTTGAAATGGTTTATGCTTTATAAAACTCTAGAGCTACTGCTTGATTTTTATTGATGCTGCAGTGTGCATCGAACAATTGCCAAGATTTTTTTTCCGAGTCGCAATGGTCCATAATTTTTTTTTCCATCAGCCACTTAAAGCCAGATTTTTTTTTTCGAGCAACTCCACCTGGCATCTTTTTTTTTCCCCAAATCTTCCAAGCCCCCCCCCAGGATATCAAATGGTCCACCCTTATGAAAACTCTTGTTTATAGTATGTTTTGCCAAGCCCGCAACTACTATGGTCAAGTCGTAGGTGGCGCTGTTTTGATGCTGCTAACGTTCATCTGTTTGGTTTCGCCACAAATGCGAATGAAATCGCCGGGCCTTGAAGTATCGTTGTTGTTCATGACGAAAAAAACCCATCCAAGTTGAATTTGCTTTATTGTCTGTATTTGTCTTTTCAATATTACTGGTGTTGTGAGAACATGTTCGACAACTAAAAGGGGCTTCCTTTATCGTGAAGACTTTATAACTTTATTGACGTTATGCCCTCAAGGGTGAACATCAAGAACTAGGATTTTCCCTCCAACCTTCCCTCCCAAACACACAAGTAAAAGACAATGTAAATATTAATTTTCCAAATCGTATTTCTCGGTTGGGTAAAGAAAATAACTTTCTGATTTGTAATAGCTTATAAAACGTTGTTTCTTTTCATCATTTTGCATGAAAACTAACCCACTTGAGGACGGCAAGCAAAAAAATTAGTTCATAGGCAGAACAATGCAAACACTCCCTTGTCTGTGCATGGTCAATTGATAGGTCTACTTTTCTATCATCAAGAATATTTTGTATCTGGTTTAAGTCCAAGTATGATAATTGAACTGTTCTTCTCTGTTGTCCTACGTTGTTACAGGTACTCTAATGCATTGAAGAAACCTTTCAGAATTTATCCTAAAATCACACAGTAACCTTTAAACCACAAGACACCCCCAAAATAGTGACCGACAGACAACTTTAAAAGCGCAATCAATATCAGACAACAACAAAGTCACGATTGACCTGATGCACAAAAATACTTTTTTATTCAAAGTTTGGGACAAGATTTCCAGTAAAGATTTGATTCCTGTAAAATTACACTTTTTACAATATTTGACTGTATGGTAAATTCCTATACACAATTTTTTTCATTTCAAAGAAAGTGCTGAATAAATATCACGTGTGTGCAAGTTGTAAGTCAAGCAATAGGCTTAACACAACCTTTGCTTCTTGAATAATGAAATATTCTCATTGTTTTCTTTGGTCAAAGGGGCCATACCACTACAAAACAGGGGTTGACAGCAAGATAATGGGGTCATACTAAGCTGTATTACAATTAAATGTTATCCTAGGGAGTATGCTGCCACTTGTTTTCTATGAAAGGCTCCCTAACACAGTTTTGTCTCTACATACAAGGGTTAGGC
Source organism: Ptychodera flava (assembly GCF_041260155.1). NCBI lineage: Eukaryota > Metazoa > Hemichordata > Enteropneusta > Ptychoderidae > Ptychodera > Ptychodera flava. The sequence continues at coordinate 17,038,297 of NW_027248277.1, read as the reverse complement.
CATGTTGACAAGACATCCAAGAAGAATGCAAAACATTTTATTTTAAGACATACAGCTATCTAATAAAAAACTAATTTTCATGATAAAAATGATATCCAAAGGGAATTTTCCTGGACATTTTGGATGCAATTTGATATAAAAATCTAAAATACCTTGATATTTCCTTTTTACATGAGTATTAACCCCCCTGTCAAGTGTAAAGGTCCAGCTTTGCAATAGAAAACAATAGAGCCGTACCACAATGCGAGTTGTGAAAGGGTTAACAGCAAAAACAGTATGATCCTGTGAACGGTATGTACACAAACATGACAGTGAGAGGAAGATGTAAAAATATTGTACAATTTTTTTTACAAAACTGTAAAACATTTTATTTCTTAAGTCCATGTGCAACAAATTTTCTATCATTAGATATTTGTACACATGATTCATAAACATTTTTACATTTTATTTTTCTGGAAAGTACGTTTTTCACCTCCTTGGCTCCAAGCTCTTCTGCGTTGGATTTTTGTGTGAAGTTGTGGTCTTTAAGTAGAATGTACCTCAGGGACAGATATTCAGACACTGAAATTTTTCCAACACTCTCTTGGTCTACCACTTGCTGGGGTTCATTTTGAAGCCATTGGAGTATGAACATCTTGGTTTTTCGAAAATCCTTTCCTGAGAAAAGAAAAGCTGGACGGTCACGTTCATTTACATTATTTAGAAGTAAAAGTTTAAGGTTCAAAGTCCATAAACATCTCTGTAACGCGTGCACAAAGCCTACGAACTACATTAATATAACATTCTCTGCTGAGAGGAATCATCATTCACAATAACATTGGCTGACAGAACCCTCATTTGAGGTCAGAGTTCAAAGGTTACCAGTCACATTACATCAAAGTTCAAGATTCTGCTTGCACTGGTATTAAGTTGCCAGGTGTGGCAGGTCAGAGTTCATAGGTTAAGTTCAAGATTCTGCTGGTACAGGCGTCAAGCTATGCGTCGTTGACTGAGAAGGAGACCGCGTCACAACTTTTGTTACCATGCCAACCGGCGTATCTGGAGGAATAGGCGTCTGGTCGGGAGAAGCAGATCGTCGTATCGATGACCCTGGAGAAGTACGTGGAGGTGACGGCCTACGATTTGCACTATGCGTATCTAGAAGGGAAAGGGAAATAGTTTTTAATATATAAATTGTATGATATTCTAAGAATCGAGTGAGCAGAAATATGTTTTTATCAGTGTATCTTCAAAGGTGAGTGAATCTAACCATACCCACTAAGTTAATGTCAATTTAAATGCAGCAAAAAGGACAAAGTATTGCTAAAATATCAGAATTTGCTTTCGTATGTGTAACCCTTTCACCGCCATATCACAATGTTGACATCCATAATTGGCAAGTCAACAATTGGGTTGTACGGTATAATGTTTGACTTTGGAAGGGTTGAGTGTTATTGTGTGAACCAATGACTGTATACCATAATACTCTTACTCATAATACTCGTAGATGCAACAGCAAAATAGATTGCTTAAATACATGACAAAACCATATTTTGTAAATGTGAGTCATAACAATGTTTTCTTTCATTTTTCATCTGTTGTTGTTGAGGGACAACTCAGCACACAAGAAAACATAACTTGACCAAACAATGGCTGTACAATGTTCAATAGAAACCTACAGTACAAATAAAGGTGTCACACATTATTCATTCAGTTCAAATCACATCATGCTGATATACATCTTGGTAAGTACCGTACTCGTCCGAGTATAAGCCCCTGCTCGTGTATAAGCCCCCCTACTGATTTCAGAGGATTTTAGAAAATGCATTACATCCGTGTATAAGCCCCTACCCTAGTGTTATTCAAATACAGGAAGGTTAGGAGAGTATATTTGGTCATTTAACTTGGCAAAATTACTTTTAGATAATAAAGAAACCATTAAAAGATGTTAAAACAATGGGAAACTGGAGTTCCCTTGACAGCATCGTAGGGAAAATGACACGTTTTCACAGTACGACCTTGATTCTTTGACCCTGCTCACCCCGTCGCCTAAATAGAATAGTCTCACTCACGTCGGCCATTGTTCATTTTCATTCACAGCCACGATGTTTTCATGCTTGAAACATGCAGTTTCTTTTGTTTGAAGCAACTATCCTTTCATTTGTGAAGACTTTTCCTGGTGACTATTACAATTTTCACTGCTATGTTGTTGTTTTCACAAGATGTAGACAGTTTGATACTGGAATATTGAGTTGCCTTTCCGTGTAGGCAATGCATGCCTGTTCACATTACTGTTGATCAGCAGCATACATCACATTACAAGCAAATGCCCTGCTTAGTTTCACTATTTGACAGTAGTTTAATTGTGATACGTGCATTTGTTTATGCGCCGTGTGCTCCTCGATATCCATTGTGCTGAAGTTGGTGTGTAGGTCACAGGCCGATCACGTTCCAGCTGTACTCTGATGGTTGACGTATGCGTAGTAATATTGGTCATGTGTAGGGGTTCAATCATGGCGGTTGGTTCAAATCGCGTGGACGCCCTTACCAACATTGAACCTTGCCGTAAAGAGCAAGAAGGTGGTTTTACATATCCTTGAAGCCGTCCATAGAATGGAAATTATCTATTAACATAAAGAAGACAAAAGTTATTGTGTTCAACAAAAAGGAGTTACACTCACTTACAATGAGGTGACTCTTGACTTAGTGAAAGAGTACTGTTACCTTGGTTTTGTCATTACCCCAAATGGTAAATTTAAAGGTAATTTTCACAATCTTAAATTGAAGGCAATGAAAGCTCTTTTCAGCCTTCGTAAGGGCCTTCAAAATGGTTCACTTTCTGTAAAAGTTGCATTATCACTCTTTGATAGTTTAATTGTTCCTATTATGACATATGGCTGTGAAATATGGGGACATGAAATTAATGACAAGTGTAACTTTCTCAATGATGTTAGTATCTTATTATAGATTCATCCTAGGAGTCTCTAAACATGCACCGTCTGATGGTGTTGTTGGAGAGCTGGGTAGATATCCAATTCACTTTATGGTGATAAAGCACATGCTCAAATACTGCCATCGATTGGTTTTATCAGATGACATCTTACTGAGATCTGCTTATACATCCAGGTTGAATTCAGATTGGTCTAATTATATACAAAGCATTTTGAACTCTTACAGTGGGAGTGATATATGGTCTTGTGTTTGCAATATCAATTCCACAGTTAATAATGTATATGATAGTTTATGTGAAATTTATGAACAAACATGGCTGAGAAATATTCATAATGATACAAGGAAGTGTGGAATGCATAGGAATAAGCTCCGAACTTACAGACTATTTAAGACAAAGTTTGAATTTGAAAGTTACTTGCTAGATATAAGATCTTTTACCTATAGGAGGTGGCTGACAAAACTAGGAATTTCGGATCACAACCTACAAATAGAACTGGGTTGAAGGTCTGATTTCAAAAGTTCCTGCAAATGAAAGATTCTGCAAGTTTTGTAAGTCTATAGTTGAGGATGAATTTCACTTTGTTATAGAATGTCCAAAATACAGAACTTATCGAGATAGTCCATTTTCATCCACAATTTTGCATATAAATCCAGGCTTTCTCGATTTGAATGACAGAAATAAGTTCATGTATATCTTTACTCACAAAGATAAACTACCTCTTGCCAAATTTATTTCTTGTACTTAAGTTCCTCCCCCAGCAGCAGCTTCATCAAGTGTTTGCTGAGTTTTGTAATTTTTGCCTTACCACACTCCTTGAGTGTGTTGTTAAGTAAAGTAAAGTAAAAAGTTATTGTTGAGAAAATGACCTCTGACCTTAGTTACATGTCAGTTGTCATAACAGTTGGATCACCTGATCAAGAATTACGTCATCAAGAAGTCCCTATGTTAGTGCAGAGTGTTTAATAGAATTTACATTTGCCCAGAACATTCCTATCAATGAGTCATTATGAGGCCATGAACAGCATTTGTAACAACATCTTAGGGGGCCTTATCTGCTCACAGCTCTGTACCTGTCCTGACACAGCTGTGCACAATGGCTGCTGCTTCTGAACGCAAAGTTTTGGAAGAAATCGGTGAAGATTTCCTGTGTTGTACCATCTGTCTGGAGCAGTTCAAGTCTCCTAAAATTCTACCATGTCTGCATACATTCTGTGAGCAGTGTTTAGTCACACTGGTTGAGAAGACTGGATCTCTAAACTGTCCAGAATGTCGACAGCAATATCAGCTTCCCATTGGAGGAGTGCCAGCAATAAAAGGCAACTTCTTCATGAGCAATCTGATTGAGATATTCAAGCAACAACTGCAGTCTATGCAGGGAACTGAGATCAAATGTGAAGCTTGTCAAGAAAATACAGCCACTCACAGGTGTGATGTGGAGTGCAGATATTATCTTTGTAACACTTGTGTCAAGGCACACAGAAATCTACCACTCACAAGGACACATCAACTTAAGACCATTGGAGAATATGAAACAGCAAAGTCAACCAATCCGCTTACACTAGAAGCAGTTGAATATTGCTCTATCCACACTGAGAACAAAATTGAATTCTACTGTGAAACCTGTCAGGTACCTGTCTGTACAAACTGCACCATAGTCAAACACTGCATACCAGAACATGTACACAGAGACTTGAAAGATGCAGCAGATGAGTATCTTACAGAATTGAAAGCCATGGTTGACAAACTGAAAGTGAAAGAACAGGAAGCTGAAAAGAACAAAACCCTGGCCAAGCAGATACACACTCATCTTACAGAGCAGTGCAGCAGAGAAGAAAGGAAGGTGAGAATGAAAGCAGAAGAAATCATCAAGAAAACAAAGAGAGAAGAGCAGAGACTGATAGATGAACTGAAAAACAATTACAAAATGAAAATTAAAAGAGCAGCTGCTGATATTGATGAAATGGAATTAAAACATGGAAACATTAAAAGTGTGTGCAATTACATAGAGACATTGATGCATCATGGGAATGCTGCTCAACTTCTCTCAACAAAGGGTGATGTTGGCACTCGTATCAAGCAACTAATTACCATGGAAACTATAGCAAAGGCGGAAAATGAGAACTTAATATTCAAACCACATGATGAATTCTGTGAGCATGGAACTCTGGGAATTCTTAAATCTCAACATTACATTGAAATCTCAAAGTGTACGGTTCAAAACATTCCAAAGCAACTCTGGAAAGGTGACTCTGCAGAACTACTGATCACAACCAGAGATTCCACAGGAAAACAAGTCATCCCAATTATACAACAGTGAAAGCCAAGGTAAGAAAACCTGATGCATCATGGGAAGACATCAATATAGCTGATAACAGAGATGGTACATACAGAGTTACAGTGGCTGGAAAATTGGATGGAAAATACCAAGTTACCATGACAATAGGAGATCAACCAATACCAGGTTGTCCTGTCATCATACCTGTTATCAAAGGATTGGTGAAGATCATTGGTAGTAAAGGAAGTGCTGAGGAACAGTACAAAAGTCCCTATAGCGTGGCCATAAACAAAGACAGAGACTTTGTAACTGTAGATCATGACAATAATAAGTTGCAGATTACCAATAGAGAGGGAACATTTAAGAACATTTTGGAATTCAAACAGTTTAAAAAGCCTTTCAGACCACGTGATATAGCTATATCAAGTGATAATAAATACCATAGTTTAGATGGCAACAATAGGCATGTAGTTGTCAGTGATGAAAATGGACATGTCATCAGATGCTTTGGACAAAATGAATTGAAAGATCCATGGGGTATTGGGATTAGTCCTGTAGATGGCAATGTCTATGTGACAACCAGGATTGGGCATTGTGTCAGGGTTTATACACAACATGGAAAATACCTCAGATCATTTGGGTCACAAGGTAAAGGTCAAGGGCAATTCTATTGGCCCTTGGGTGTAGTCATTTCAACTACTGGAATGGTATTTGTAGCAGACCGCAATAACAAACGTATCCAGGTATTCAATGCACATGACCAGTATTTGTATTCCTTTGATTGTCAGAGTGGGGATGGTAAGATGAGATATCCAGGGGGAATAGCAATTGAAAATGATAAATATGTCTATGTTACTACTGAATATCCTAGTAGTCTACTTAAGTTTGAGAGTTGTGGTAAGTTTGTGTGTCGTATTGATAGTGATAGTGATGGGCTGAACTGCCCCATTGGTATAGCACTGACAGATGATGTACCTTGCAGGGTGGTTTTAACTGATACCGACAACCACTGCATCAAAGTGTTTGTACAGTGATAACATCACAATAAATTGTACCAGATCATGTTTTGTTGATTGATATTGGTCAAACAAAGAGACAAGGAATCTGTTATGATAATGAATCTCTTTTAAGTAAAGGTGAAAAACAGATGACTTTTGATGAATATTATTTCAGATTGTTTCAGTGACAAGTAACTGAGAATTTTGGAAAGGATCAAACCTTATATTTCCTGATACTTGTGTAGTATTATGGTAGAACTATCAGACTATGAAACTTTCACAATACATGTTGGTCAACAGCTTGTTGTATCTTATTTTGAAGCCAGTTAAGTAAACTTTTCACTGACTTATGTGTTTGAAAATCAAAAATCCTCAATTTTCCCCCAAAGGTTTAACACAGGGATGGAATTTCAAGTTAATGTCATTCTCGCAAGCCAGAGCATAATATCTGGAAAAATTACAAACATTTATTTCATGGGAATGTAAACTTGTTCTTCTCTGTTATTCAAGGTGGGTGTGTCCCATTATATTGTATAAAAGCCAATTAGCAAATATTTTTAGTTTTATTTTTAACCTATGTTTCAAATTATGTCAGGTGCCACATACCTGGAAAATGTCATGCATTATTCCAGTCCCTAAAAAGCCTTCCGCAACCACTTTGAATGATTTCAGACCAGTTGCTCTTACGTCAGCGGTGATGAAGGTCTGTGAGAGGATTGTTTTAACCCTTTCACCCCCAGTTCCCTGTATACAGATCCAACTTTACCATAGAAAACAATGGATTTGGGACAAACCATGGTGGTGAAAGGGTTAAACCATCTACAAGGAAAAGTTTCTCAATTTATTGAGCCACTTCAATTTGCATATAGAACAAAGCGAGGTGTTGATGACGCCATATTACAGGTGTTAAATACATTGAGTTTATTCACACTTGGATCGACGTGGAAATTCTGTCCGTCTGATGTTTTTCGATTTTTCTAGCGCATTTAACACTATCCAACCACATATCTTAGTCCAAAAGTTGCGGGAAATGAATATGTCTCCTTCAACAGTCGCATGGATTTTTGTTTATCTCACCAACAGGCCCCAGTGTGTTAGACTTGGTTCTGGTAAGCATGGCACCATTCTTTCCAAGATTCTATACACAAAGACAGGTGCACCCCATTCTTGTTTCTTGTATACAGCAGACGCGAGACCTAGTCATGACTCATGCCCCTTGTTGAAATTCGCTGAAGCTTAGCTGGCTGTATATCTAACAATGATGATAGTTATTACAGGTGTGAAATTGATAATTTTGTGAAATGGTGCGATCAAAATTTTCTATACCTCAATGTTACTAAAACTAAAGACATGGTGATTGATTTTAGTCGTAGGCACGATGAGCCACAACCAGTGTGCATTAAAGGGGAAAACAGTCGACAGAGTGTGTACTTACAGATATCTTGGTCAAATTTTGGACAATAAGTTAAACTGGAAGGAAAACACTTCAAATATCATTAAAAAAGCTCAACCACGACTGTATCGCTTGCGTAAGTTACGGTCTTTTGAGGTAAATCCTAGTATTTTGTACACTTTTTATTCATCTACTGTACAAAAGTGTTTTAATGTTTGGAGCTGTTTGTTGGGCTGGTAACATCTCAGTCCAGGAGAAAACTAGATTGGAAAAAGTAATTAAAAAAGCTAGTAAAGTGGTTTGGCGGAAATTATGCTCCTTTGATGAAATTTACATAGACAAAATGGTTTATAAGAGAAGTGCCATCCTCAGTGATGAGACACATCCCTTGTACAAAGAATTTGATAGTCATCATATCGAAAGAAGTGGTAGATTTAGAGTGCCCTTTGCACACACACAGCATTTTAAGCATTCCTTTATACCAAGAGCTATTTTAAACTACAATCTCAAATCAAGCAGAGCAGATTTTTAACCAAGTTTGTTTTCATCACATTTTTTTGTTTGTGTGTGAACGTGTTTGACTTTTTATTCTTTGTTGCCGGATTGCTTTGAAGCAGATATTGTCATTTCTCTACGGAGATCAATAAAGTATTTATTATTATTATTATTATTAAGCGCACCCCCCAACCCCCCACCCCCCAATCGTCCTGTGGTGTACCAGAGATGAACTCGCAAGCATGATATGTTACAAACAACGACTTGAAACTTAGAAAAAGAAACTTAATTAGTTTTTGTATAGAAATCAATTCTTGACTATTTAACTAAAATCCTAACTTGTTGAAGTAAAATCCTGCATCAATCAAATTGGTTTTAATAGCTGACTTTGATACGTGTAACAGCTTGGAGCTGATTTTGAGCTGGGACACCTATAGCAATTGCAATATGAAAGTTTACTTTATCTACAGAAATTGCCTATAAACTGTGAACTTTAACTCCTTTGTGCAGTCACTTACCTACAACTAGCCTTCTTGCATTCATGAGCAAATGATAAGCTAAATTTTGGTACAAAATCTCGGCTGCCCTTTTGAAAGTTTCCAAGATCCTCCATTTCAAAATATTGTGTGGCATTATTATTAGTCTGGCTACAAAATCTTGCCATATTTCTATTTCAAAATCCACATTCTTAATACAATTTTTTAACAAACAACAAAACAGTGCTACAAAATGTGTATGAACATTACCTTGAACAGATTCTACAGAGGCACCAGTGAACTTATATCCCAGAGTTGAACAGACACAAACAAGAACTAAAATGCCACAAAATCTTGTGTTGGCCTAGGTTTGGCTGACGACTGCTACAAAAGCTTGCCATGTGTCTATTTTGAAATCCACATTGCTGATTCACTTTTTTTTTAAAGTGCACAAAATGTGTATGAATGTTACCTTGAACAGATTCTACAGAGGCACTGGTTAGTTAGATGATCCAGAGTTGAACAGACACAAACAAGAACTGAAATGCGGCATACAAAGCCCCCAACTCATATACTGGTATCAATGGCACATTTAACATCACAATTACTATATATTGGTGATCATTTTAATTGAATTCTTTGTATCCGCTACCATAGCGGTTTGGCAGTGCTCTAAAATATTTTTGTAAAGGAAGTTGTTACATTACTTTTTAATTGGAAAGGTGTTAGAACTTGTGTTCTACATGGAAAACAACCTCTTTTATTGTTGTTTTACATGAAAAACAACCTCTTCCATTGCAGGTGTACTTTTGTTTTGTTTTGCTGTTTTCTGTTTTTACGTTTGAATAATCTAGCACACAGTACTGGAGATATCCCATGATTCACTATGATTTGTACCGTTGGAGATACATACTGTGTCTTCCATGTGTAGACAAAGTCATAGGGCTAAGACTAGCAACTTTTTTTAAAACTTCTGAATTCAATGATTTGGCAAACTATACTAGATTAAGAGGAGATAGCATTTTTAAAATTTCCACTGATTGTGTCTTCAGCCATACAGAATAATGTTATGAAAAGTAGGGAGACTAGTTGCACCTGTTTTATGCAACAAAAGGATACTGATTTTTCCAAATGGAAATGACAAATGAAATTAATGTGCTAACTTTTCTCAGAGAATGACCCCTTCACAGTTCATCAAAACTTGTTTTCTAAAAGTATGGCATTTGCAAAAAATTTTATTTTCAAACATACAGCTATCTGATAAAAAAACTCATTTTTATGATAAACATGACCATGGCAACCATAGGGAATTTTCCTGGACTTCCGGATGCAATTTGTTTTAAATATCTGAAATACTTTGAATGTGTCCTTTTTACATGAGTATTGAACCCTTTCACCCCAATGTCAAGTGTGAAGGGTCAGTGTAAGGTCCAGCTTTGCAAATAAAACAATTGGGTTGTACCACAATGCGAGTTGTGAAAGGGTTAACAGCAAAAAACACTATGATCCTGTGAATGGTGTGTACATAAACATGACACTGAGAGGACATGTAAAAATACCCTACAATTATTTTTTACAATACTAAAAAACATTTTATTTCTGAACCATGTGCAACAAATTTTCTATCATTAGATATTTGTACACATGATTCATAAACATTTTTAAATTTAATTTTTCTGGAAAGTACGTTTTTCACCTCCTTGGCTCCAGGCTCTTCTGCGTTGGATTTTTGTGTGAAGTTGTGGTCTTTAGAATGTGCCTTAGGAGCAGAGAGTCAGACACTGAAATTTTTCCAAACTCTCTAGGTCAACTACTAGTGGGGGTTCATTTTGAAGCCATTGGAGTATGAACATCTTGGTTTTTTCTAAAATCCTTTCCTTAGAAAAGAAAAGCTGGACGGTCACGTTCATTTACATTATTTAGAAGTAAAAGTTTAAGGTTCAAAGTTCATAAACATCTCTGTAACGCGTGCACAAAGCCTACGAACTACATTAATATAACATTCTCTGCTGAGAGGAATCATCATTCACAATAACATTGGCTGACAGAACCCTCATTTGAGGTCAGAGTTCAAAGGTTACCAGTCACATTACATCAAAGTTCAAGATTCTGCTTGCACTGGTATTAAGTTGCCAGGTGTAGCAGGTCAGAGTTCATAGGTTAAGTTCAAGATTCTGCTGGTACAGGCATCAAGCTATGCGTCGTCGACTGAGATGGAGACCGCGTCACTTTTGTTACCATACCAACCGGCGTATCTGGAGGAATAGGCGTCTGGTCGGGAGAAGCAGATCGTCGTATCGATGACCCTGGAGGAGTACGTGGAGGTGATGGCCTACGGTTTGCACTATGTATCTAGAAGGGAAAGAGAAATAGTTATTATTAAATATAATTGTATAATATTCTAAGAATCGAGTGAGCAGAAATATGTTTTTATCAGTGTATCTTCAAAGGTGAGTGAATATAACCATACCCACTAAGTTAATGTCAATTTAACTGCAGCAAAAAGGACAAAGAATTGCTAAAATATCAGAATTCGCTTTCGTATGTGTAACCCTTTCACCCCCATATCACAATGTTGACATCCATAATCGGCAAGTCAACAATTGGATTTTTCCAATGTTTGACATTGGAAGGGTTGAGTGTTATGGTATGGACCAATGACCGCATACCATTACTCTTAGATGCAACAGCAAAATAGATTGCTTAAATACATGACAAAACCATATTTTATAAATGTGACTCATAACAATGTTTTCTTTCATTTCTCATCTGTTGTTTACCCATTTTACTCTGTAGAGGGACAACTCAGCACACAAGAAAACATAACTTGACCAAACAATTGCTGTACAAGGGTCAATAGAAACCTGGAGTACAAATAAAGGTGTCACACATTATTCATTCAGTTCAGATCACACCATGCTGATATACATCTTAAAAAGTATTGTTGAGAAAATGACCTCTCACCTTATGTCACATGCAGTACGTCATCAAGAACTCCCTATGTTACTGAACAGCATTAAATATAGAATTTACATTGTTAAGAAAATATCCATCAATGGGTCATTTTGAGGCCATGAACAGTATTTGCAACAATAACTTGAGGGGTCCTATCTGCTAACAGCTCTGTAACCTGTCTGTAGTTGGTTTACTGACACACCTATGCACAATGGCTGCTGCTTCTGAACGCAAAGTTTTGGAAGAATCGGTGAAGATTTCCTGTGTTGTACCATCTGTCTGGAGCAGTTCAAGTCTCCTAAAATTCTACCATGTCTGCATACATTCTGTGAGCAGTGTTTAGTCACACTGGTTGAGAAGACTGGATCTCTAAACTGTCCAGAATGTCGACAACAATATCAGCTTCCTGTTGGAGGAGTGCCAGCTATAAAAGGCAACTTCTTTATGAGCAATCTGATGGAGATATTCAAGCAACGACTGGAGTCTATGCAGGGAACTGAGATCAAATGTGAAGCTTGTCAAGAAAATACAGCAACTCACAGATGTGTGGAGTGCAAACATTATCTTTGTCACATTTGTGTCAAGGCACATAAAAATCTACCAGTCACAAAGACACATCAACTGATGACCATTGGAGAATATGAAACAGCTATGACAACCAGTCCAGTAACACTACAAGCAGTGGAATATTGCAGTGTCCATACTGAGAACAAAATTGAATTCTACTGTGAAACCTGTCAGGTACCTGTCTGTTCAAACTGCACCATAGTCAAACACCGCATACCAGAACATGTACACAGAGACTTGAAAGATGCAGCAGATGAGTATCTTACAGAATTGAAAGCCATGGCTGACAAACTGAAAGTGAAAGAACAGGAAGCTGAAAAGAACAAAACCCTGGCCAAGCAGATACACACTGATCTTACAGAGCAGTGCAGCAGAGAAGAAAGGAAGGTGAGAATGAAAGCAGAAGAAATCATCAAGAAAATAAAGAGAGAAGAGCAGAGACTGATAGATGAACTGAAAAACAATTACAAAATGAAAATTAAAAGAGCAGCTGCTGATATTGATGAGATGGAATTAAAACATGGTAACATTAAGAGTGCAGGCAATTATATAGAGACACTGATGCATCATGGGAATGCTGCTCAACTTCTCTCAACAAAGGGTGACGTTGGCTCTCGTATCAAACAACTGATTACCATGGAAACTATAGCAAAAGCTGAACATGAGGACTTCATATTCACACCAAATGATGAATTCTCTAAGCATGGAATTCTCGGAGTTCTTGAATCTCAATATGACATTGAAATCTCCAAGTGTACAGTTGAAAACATTCCAAAACAACTCCTGAAAGGTGACTCTGCAGACCTACTGATCACAACCAGAGATTCCACAGGAAAACAAGTCATCCCAAAACAACAAGTGAAAGCCAAGGTAAGAAAACCTGATGCATCATGGGAAGACATCAATGTAGCTGATAACAGAGATGGTACATACAGAGTTACAGTGGCTGGACAATCTGATGGAAAATATCAAGTTACCATGACAATAGGAGATCAACCAATACCAGGCTGTCATGTCATCATACCTGTCATCAAAGGATTGGTGAAGACCATTGGCAGTCAAGGAAGTGCTGAGGGACAGTACAACTATCCCCAGAGTGTGGCCATAAACAAAGACAGAGACATTGTAACTGCTGACAAGAAAAATAATAGGTTACAGATAACCACTAGAGAGGGAAATTTAAGAAAATTTTGGAATTTAAACAGTTTGAGAAGTATTTCACACCACGTGATATAGCTATATCAAGTGATAATACATACTATAGTTTAGATGACAACAATAATCAAGTAGTTGTCAGTGATGAGAATGGACATGTCATCAGATGCTTTGGACAAAATGAGTTGAAAAATCCATGTGGTATTGGGATTAGTCCTGTAGATGGCAATGTCTATGTGACAGACAAGGGTGGGCATTGTGTCAGGGTTTATACACAACATGGCAAATACCTTAGGTCATTTGGGTCAGAAGGTAAAGGTCAAGGGCAATTCAGTTGGCCCTGGGGTGTAGTCATAGCAACTACTGGAATGGTATTTGTAGCAGACAACAATAACCAGCGTATCCAGGTATTTGATGCGGATGACCAGTATTTGTATTCCATTGATTGTCAAAGTGGGGGTGGCAGGATAATTCTCCCAAGGGAAATAGCAATTGAAAATGATAAATATGTCTATGTTACTACATATCCTAGTAGTCTACTGAAGTTTGAGAGTAGTGGTAAGTTTGTTTGTCGTATTGATAGTGATAGTGATGGGCTGAACTGCCCCATTGGTATAGCACTGACAGATGATGTACCGTGCAGGGTGATTGTAGCTGATACACATAACCATGGCATCAAAGTGTTTGTACAGTGATAACATCACAATACATTATTTACGACTGTGGTTTCTTGATTGCCGGAGATGACTTTTGATGAATATTTCATCATCTTGTTTTTTGATGGGTAAAAACTGAGAATTTTGAAAATTTCTAAGGCAAAAATTTATTTCCTGGTATTTGTGTTGAATTATGGTAGAAGTATCGGACTATCAAACTTTTACAATGCACGTTTGGTCAACAACTTGTTGGATCTAATATTTTGACACTAGTTGATCAAGTTTTCACTAGCTTAATTATGTATTTGAAAATAAAATGCACAACTTTCCAGATATGGTTAACACAGGGATTGAATTTCAGTGAGGGTCAGTAAATATTTGGTTAACTTTAACGATGACCTCTACCTCTAATTTTTAGCTCATATTTAGTATTTATATAAATACCAAAAAAGCTTATATGATGCGTGGATGGTGTCTGTATGTCTGTATGTATGTATGTATGTATGTATGTATGTGGGTATGTATGTGCAGATGTATGTCCGTGACACACAAGGTTCCCATACCGCCAAAGCTACCATCTCAGTATTTGGTGTACAGGTAGATGCAGGGGTTGAGATGTGACGTTGTTCAAATGAACACGTCAGTGTCAAAAATGTGCAAATGAGGTAAGAAAAAAGGAAATTCTGCAAATCTTCAGGAGTGGTATGTGGCATGCCAATGACTGAAACAGGATACTCCACTGACCTTGAGTCATTTCCTGTCATTGTTTATGAACTGTTACATATTAAAAGACCTGCTCAAACTAAGGGACGGACCATTAGATCTTCGGAGGGGGGGTGGTCACAATGAAATTGTGAACATTTCTTTTACAATTGTAAATTTCTAAAAAATTTTTTTCCAAATGAGAAAAGCTGTGCTATTTTTTTTTTCTGAGTAAATTTTCAGATTTATAATTTTTTTTAGTTCGACCCTGTGTGAGGATACTATGTACATCCATATCACTAGCCCAAATAAGATTGCGTGCTGTAACTACAACATACACATGGCCTAGTGATTTATATTGCTGATAGATTTTGCACAATGTTGCAGATCATCTTTTGACAAGCTGAGAAGCTGTTTGCAAAACATGTATTTCTCTGTAGCAGCATGTCCAACTTTTGTCATTCTTGTTTTTCTGGTTTAAATATTTCTTGTTGTTTTTCTGGTTGTACTGTGCAGAAATCATTGTCAAACATCAATGTAAATTTTCCTGCACTGAACAGATAGAAACAACATTATTGTTGATCTTTGGTACCCATACTGGTATGTACCAATTCTGATCAAATGTGAGCGACACCGTATAATTGCAGTATTTTTATTCTTGATTTTGGAAAGGAATGGTTTAAAATTGCAAATTTCAAGGTACATATATATATATATGGTACTTCCTTAAAGGCTTTTCTTACAGCAGCTAATTAAAAAAATTGTTAAAGTCATCAGAGGCTTTCTCACGTTTAAATCAAAACCCTTCGTAACAGATTATTATGATTACTTTTAATTTGTTATACATTTACTGTTGTATTACACTTATGTAAAACAAACAAGTTTAGAGATATCTTTACTGTTCTTTCATAACTAGAAGGACAATTACAACATTTGACAAGCAAATCCTTCTTTAGTGCACTATATTTGGTTTTGGGATCTAAGAATATACATTTTTGTATAGCTGAGGGAGGTGTCAATTATATGTAGATATAATTTCTTGTAACCAGATATGAACTGAAAATGCTCACATGTTTCATTATATATTGCAGTTATGTGTAAATTTGAACCTTTGCCACATGTTTGCAACTTCGTTGAAAATGTTATGATCAACATAATGAACAATATTCACCGCATTAATCATAAAAGGCCATGAATTATACAAATACGCAATTACCTGAAATAAAAATATTGAATTTCTTTGTATCACCACTTTATATAGCAGTGTAATTACCTTTGGCCAAGTCCTTCAAAAATTATGCCAAACTGTGAAAGCTCATTAGATATGCAAATTATAAATAAGCTGACATGAAAATGTGATATGACTTTCAATATTGTTTTAACCTAATATAATCATCAATGTACATAGCATGTTTTTGCCAACTTTGATCAAGTAAATCCAAGTATATATCCGTAATTAGAAAAGATCTTTGGTCCAGTCAATTCAGATATACGGTATCCCTAATTTGTAAAGTTTATTGAATATGCAAATTGGGAATTGGCTGAAGTAAAATGTCTTTGACTTTCATAATGTTATATCATAGTATTTTTGATGTACATAGCAAGTTCAACAACTGCGATCAAGTTAATTCAGATATATCCCTTATTAAATATGCAAATTAGGAATTGGCTGAAGTAAAATGCTTAATGAATTTTAAGAATATTGTATCATAGTAGCTTTAATAAATATAGCAAGTTTCATCAACTTTGGTCCAGTCAATTCAGATATATATCCCTAATTAGGAAAGTTCATTAAATATGCAAATTAGGAATTGGCTGAAGTTAAAATGCTTAATGACTTTCAATAATGTTAAATCATAGTATCTTCAATATACATACCAAGTTTGGTCAATTTTGATCCAGTCAAATCAGATATATATCCCTAATTAGGAAAGTTCATTAAATATGCAATTAGCAACTATCTTTCATGTCACCCCTTAATGGTTCCCACTGCTGATATATCTTGGTGTGATCAACATTTGTAGCAAATCTCATCAAATTGTGTGCAGTTCGTCTCAATGTATAGCCGTTTTTTTCTAAAATCATTAATTATGCAAATAAGCAAAAAGTAAGCAAGCAACACCTACCAAAAACTACCAGTAATCAGTTTTTGCCATTTGCAAACTGAACTCATGTTCCAATCTGATGAGCCATTTTTGAGATATTGAGTGCACAGACAGACAGACAGACTGACAGAAAGACAAACACAGACAGACAGACATCGCTGGGACATATGCTCACGTGCGTGAACACATGAGCAAATAAAACTGGTGATTGGTTCTGGTCACAAAAAGGTTGATTTTTCTGATAAAGGCAGATAATGATCAATTTGACTGTTACATGCTATGAGAACACAAACATCATCGAGTATAAAATGGCAACTATATTTGACATGGCCTACATAAATGACACTGGGAAAGTCTGTCGAGAATGAATGGTGAAATTGATCTATCTATAGTGAAATTGGTTTGTTAAGTTGTTTGAAATGTTACTTCAGGACCAGTACTTGCAGTTAAGCTGCACCAAACAACAGACGGATGATAGTGTTGTTTCACAGTAGGCTTCCACTGCACTGTTAAGATTTGGCAGTAAAACAGATCAGCTGGTAGGAACTGATTAGTGAGTGAGTGGATTTGTGGACGAAAAATGAAGCAGTACTTGGTGACCTTGGCTGGAATACAATGAGAAGTAAACTAAATATCATGAAACTGAAATATTACAAAGATTACATGATATGGTCAACTCCAGATGGACCAAACAAATTTTTAATCACATGTGTTTAATTAATTCACAGGCAGGGCAGAATGAGAAGTTGTGTTGGAAATGGCCAAAATCTGTCAGCGATATACAAACAAATTTAAGACGTGGAGAGAAAACACGACCAAAAAATCCACCTTAGCTCATTACCAAAAATTTAAAAAGAAATTAAAATGTGAATCATATTTGAAAACTATGAATGAATTTAAAGGTGCCAATTAAAGTTCAAAGCAAGGTCATGTACTATGGGGTTAAAATGTGAAACAAGACGATGGGAAAATGGAGAGGATGATTATACCTGTCCATGTTGTGGTAAAGAAGATGAGACATTAGAACACTTCTTGTTTAAATGTCAACACTTCTCAACTGAAAGAAATAAATTAATGGCTAAGACAGAAGAAATTCTCTTGAATGACAAAGAAATGAATTTATATAAAGTTTCATTGAAAGAAAGGGGTTGATTTGTTTGTATTTAGGTGATTCAACTGAAACTACAACCCTGAATTAAGCTACAAAATCGATATTATTTTTAAACAATTCTTAGTCGAAGCTGTAGACAAGAGAAGGAATTAGCTGTTAGCATTCTAGTTTTTATTATCATTGTTGCAGTTTTTTTGGTTTTTTTTTTCTCTCTCTCTGTACTTGAAATATATTTTTCATCAGTGTTTTGCAGCTCCTAATATCTTATTTAGTGAGCCCCTGATCTAAAAGGGATGCAGCAAATAAATAAAAAAATAAATAAAATGCATGGTACACATACACAGGCTGTGATAGCAAGCTGAATACTGGACAGTTCAACATGCTATAGGGAGTAGAACAAGAACACAGTTGTATAAACTGAACAAAAATATTGTTAAAATTATCAAAGTTAATACAGCTCGTCTGCCTTTGGGCAGTGTCATTATTAAATACTGCCCTGCTACTGCAGTGTCACTGTCACTGCATACCTGAGCAGTGATAGAGATAGCTCTGACTTTGATGTACATGGTGGTTGAAGAAGAGTTTGTGTCAAATGACGCTCATGACAGTGAAACATACTTGTACACAAGATTAGGCCAGAAAGCAACATATGGAAGACCAGGGGACTTTCTGGCATATGAGAATAATATTAAAGAAAAAAGATGGGGGTCACCATGTTCAATTTTCTACATTTTCATATTCACATTATAAAATATTATAAGTGAAAAAATATGTGACTAAATGGAATTATTTTTTTAACCAAATTTGCCATTATTACACCCAAAATTTCAGAGATTAAAACATTTATTTGATGGAATATTTTGACTTCCCAGTATTGTCAGTTTTGAGTAGCATCTAATTCATATATGTCTTGTACTTTTGAAACAAATTTTTGGTAGGTCACTGTGCTCAGTTTTTTACAATATGACAATTAGCCAGAATTCACAATTTGCCTACTCTCTCATAATCGTCATTTTGTGTGCTCTTCGGCAGGAGCAATTGACTTGGCCAGATTTGGATTAACTCAAGTTGGTAAGACCGATAAATCAAACAAGTGACCTAGCAGCCGATATAGCTCCGCTGTGTTTATTTTTGACACATGTTGATGAAGAAGGTGGAAATCTTTGATAGCTCAATGCAGTGGCCAGAAAAAAGTGGCTAAAATAGCTGCAAAAATACACAATTGAAGATTTCATCATACTTTGAATATATCACATCGGATCATCCCTAAGAACATGTCAACCAAAGCTATCAAAGCTATATTTTGAGAAACACATTTTTTGACCAAAAATGGCTAAAATTGCCCAAAAATACAAAATTACAGATTTCATCAGAAATTCAATATATATTACTTAGCTCATCTATAGAAACCTTTATACCAAATTTCAAAGCAATCAGACCAGTAATTTTTGAGAAACGCATTTTTTGACCAAAATGGCAAAAATTGCCCAAACTTACAAAATTGCAGATTTCATCATATTTCAATAAATATCATTAAGGTGATCTGTAGGAACGTGTATACAAAATTGCAAAGCTATCAGATGAGTAGTTTTGGAAATACACATTTTTTGACCAAAAATGGCAAAAATTGCCCCAAAAATACAAAATTACAGATTTTATAAGAAATTCAATATATATTACTTAGTTCACCTATAGAAACCTGTATACCAAATTTCAAAACTATCAGACCAGTACTTTTTGAGAAATACATTTTTTGACCAAAAATGGCAAAAATTGCCTTAAAAATGCAAATTTGCATATTTCTGCACAGTTTGAACAAATCTGAAATAAATCATCCCTAGGGACATATGTACCACTACCAAAGCTATCTGACTGGTAGTTTTGAAGAAAAAGATTTTTTTACCAAAAATGACAAAAATTGCCTTAAAAATACAAATATGCAAATTTCACCACGATTTGAACAAATCTGACTGAAGTCACCCTAAGTAAATTCTATATCAAATTTCAAAGCAATCGGACAAGCGGTTTCAGAGAAGTAGATTTTTTTACCAAAAACACCAAAAAATGCCCCAAAAATACAAATATTCAAATTTCACCACGATTTGAGTAAACTTTAGTGAGGTTATCCCAAGTGAACTGCATATAAAATTTCAAAGCAATTGGACTTGCGGTTTCAGAGGAGAAGGCAATTGTTGACGGACGACGACAGATGACGACGACGGACGACGATGACGGACGACGGTGCAAGATGACGGAAAATCAATCTATTTGATAAGCTCCATGTCGCTGACAGCGGAGCTAAAACGTTCACTGATGCATTTAAAAATAAATCAATTTCAGAACTTGCCTTAGAAATATGACTTTACAAAGTACTAATAACAGGTAATGTTGAACATCTGTGAGTGGAATGGTGCAATACGTGTTTATTTTGTCTGTGCTCACATCCTTTACAAATATGCATGCTTGTGATTGTTGGGGGAGGGACTTGAAAAATTTTGATCATATAGAGGGGAGATTGAAAATTTTTTAGGATATCGAGGGGGGATCTGAAAAAATAGCGTCAATGACACTGTAGCTCCCATCCTGGACTATTTAGTGTTTGTTCTCTGGTCAGATATTTGAACATGTGTGAAAGGGATAAAGTGCATGAAGTGAAAATACTTAAATGAAATGTACTAGAGACAGTGAAATATGTTTAATGTAATTATTCAGAATATAAAATGGAAAAATACAGAATTAGATCTATCGAATACTGTGATACAACCATTAACTCAACAAGTCATTTACAATGACATAGTCCCCACTTGTAATAGGAGTATCAGTCTTGATGGGGCAGGAAAATGTGGCAGTATCACTGGAGTGTATATGTTGAGATCTAT
Source organism: Ptychodera flava (assembly GCF_041260155.1). Classification (NCBI taxonomy): domain Eukaryota; kingdom Metazoa; phylum Hemichordata; class Enteropneusta; family Ptychoderidae; genus Ptychodera; species Ptychodera flava. The sequence goes on along the minus strand of NW_027248277.1, from coordinate 17,017,598 downwards.
GGGCACATAAGTCTATGTCATTGTTCCCAATTTGAAACACATGAGGCATGTCTAAGTTATGGTTCTAAATCGGGAAAAAGATCAGACCTCTAGCAGTATTGGCCAGCCAAGAAATACATATGCGCATTATAAATGAGGTACAAGATGTGACATCTTAAGGTCTAATATCCTATCAAAATTGGAGGATATAGAACTTGTGGTTACTGAAATATGCATATATATGTATAATCAAGGTCAAAGGTCATCTAGGTCACATGACATTTTGAAAAACAAGATTATATTGCTGATTAATCCCTATATGCCAAAAAATCAGATCTCTAGCTCTATTCGCTTGCCCAGAATTAGATGTGTACATAATTAATGAGGTAAAGTGTGTTGTCATAAGGTCTCCCATCCTACTAAATACAAAGGACATAGCACTTGTGGTTACTTATTTATTGACATAAACATATATTTTAGGTAAAAGGTCATCGAGGTCACATGACATTTGGTCAAAAATTGTATTGCTAAGTTATCCCTATATACCAAAAATCAGACATCCAGCTCTATTGGCTCACTCAGAATGAGATATGCGCATAATTATTGAGGTACAGTATGTGGCATCATAAGGTGTCCCATCATACCAAACATGAAGGGTGTAGCACTTGTGGTTACTGAGTTATGGACAAATATGTATATTTGAGGTCAAAGGTCACCGAGGTCACGTGACATTTTGTCAAAAAAATTGTATTGCTAAGTTATCCCTATATACCAAAAATCAGACCTCTAGCTCTATTGGCTCGCTCAAAATTAGATATGTGCATAATTAATGAGGTACAATATGTGGCATCATAAGGTGTCCCATCATACCATACATGAAGGGTGTAGCACTTGTGGTTACTGAGTTATGGACAAATATGTATATTTGAGGTCAAAGGTCACCGAGGTCACGTGACATTTTGTAAAAAAAACTGTATTGCTAAGTTATCCCTATATACCAAAAATCAGACCTCTAGCTCTATTGGCTCGCTCAAAATTAGATATGCGCATAATTAATGAGGTACAATATGTGGCGTCATAAGGTGTCCCATCATACCATACATGAAGGGTGTAGCACTTGTGGTTACTGAGTTATGGACAAATATGTATATTTGAGGTCAAAGGTCACCGAGGTCACGTGACATTTTGTCAAAAAATTGTATTGCTAAGTTATCCCTATATACCAAAAATCAGACCTCTAGCTTTATTGGCTCGCTCAAAATTAGATATGCGCATAATTAATGAGGTACAATATGTGGCATCATAAGGTGTCCCATCATACCATACATGAAGGCTGTAGCACTTGTGGTTACTGAGTTATGGACAAATATGTATATTTGAGGTCAAAGGTCACCGAGGTCACGTGACATTTTGTCAAAAAAATTGTTTTGCTAAGTTATCCCTATATACCAAAAATCAGACCTCTAGCTCTATTGGCTCGCTCAAAATTAGATATGTGCATAATTAATGAGGTATAATATGTGGTGTCATAAGCTGTCCCATCATACCATATATGAAGGGTGGTAGCACTTGTGGTTACTGAGTTATGGACAAATATGTATATTTGAGATCAAAGGTCATCAAGGTCACATGACATTTTGTCAAAATATCTGAGATATCTGCGTGAACGGATGGACTCACGGATGGACGAACAGACGGACATGACCCAATCTATAAGCTCATTGGACTTCATCCGTGGGGACTAAAAATTGTGTCACTGCATCCTTTTTGCAATATGAATACGATGAGAAACTAAATTTTTATTTTTCGTGGCCTTATACATGGGAGTCTATGGAGATCTGCCTTATACATGGGAGTCTATGGACGTGTAAACTAAAAATATGCAAATTTCACCACGATTTGCCCAATTTGGGAAAGGTCACTCCTATGCACTTCCATACCAAGTTTCAAATCAATCGGACTTGAGGTTTCAGAGCAGGAGATTTTTTGACCAAACATGGGAGAAAATTACAAAAAATTCATGAAAAATAGCAAGTCCAAGATACTGACCCAAGATGTGCACAATCATTTCATGTCAGCCCAAAGTACTTACATGCTAATTTTTCATGTCATCTGCTCAGTGGTTATTGAGTTTTTTCAATTTTGACTGTTTTTACATTTTTTCACTTAATTTGCATATTTTTGGCAATGACGACTTTATTTGAACAAAATCTCATCTACAGCCCATCATCCATGTACACACCAAATATCAAGATGAAATGTACAGCGGTTTTGGAGTTTTTGATGTTGACGGACAGACATACAGACATACAGACATACAGACATACATACATACATACAGACATTTCCCTAGCCTATAAGAATAGCTTCCATTGCCATATATACATATGGCTATGGGAGCTAAAAAAATAAGATTAACAAGTCATTGACAATGACACAGTCCCCACTTGTACTTTAATTACAAGTCCTCTGAGAGGAAAGAGTCCTCTTCATTAATTAGGTCTGTGATTAAAAATACTGCGATACAGATGGGGCTTAATGGCCAAAAATGAGTTCCATGGTGGTGAAAACATGATACCAATGTAAGCAACCATACTAATTACAAAAGGTCATTAAAATGAATCAATTAGTACTTAATCGACAGGATGCTGCCAAACATTTTTGCATCCTATCCTAACACTGACAGATTATCACCGTACCATATTTCATAAAGTTTGATGCAGTACTTTGGACATTCACCATAAAAAAAATCCATTATGTAAATGCAAACTAGCAATTAATTTATATATATAAATGATACTATTACGTATCATTGATTTGTATTTACAACACTATGAGATCAAAATCTGTACCAAGTTTCATCAACCTTAATTACCGCAGTATTTGTGGATATATCACTCTAATTAGGAAAGTTCATAACATATGCAATTACATATTAATTAACTTGACACTGATAAATGTCTTTTTCACTGTTAAAGCAATGTGAGCTTAACATCTGTACCAAGTTTCATGAAATTTGATGCAGTATTTCTTGACATATCAGACTAATTACGAAAATTCAATAATTGACATGATACTGCTACATGCCGTTAAACAATTGATGTGCATATGTATGACATAGGTCAATATCCTTGTGCCAACTTTGAATGATATTGGTGGAAATATGTCTGAGTTATATATGTAGCTCTGTACATGAAAAAATCCTAACAAAATGGCCAGGCAGCCATTATATTGCATTGGACTATGAAACCAATAGACATGCATATTTATGACATGATAAGTCAATGTCCTTGTGCCAACTTTGAAAAAAATACCGCAATTATACGGTGTCGCTCACATACATTTATCAGAATTGGTACATACCAGTATGGATACCAAAGATCAACCAAAAAAACAAGAATGACAAAAGCAAGTAATTTCTGCAACCTAGGTACTGGAGGTAAACTTTAGAAACATGCATACCAACTTCTATAGCAATGGGACATTCCTACAAACATAAGCAAATGTCAACAAAAAATTAGCTAGAGAAGCTTGACAAAAAGAAAAGGTTGGAGAGGGGGGGAAAAGAGTGGGAAAAAATATAAAAGGGATCTTTTAAAAAGGAATGCTACCTCATCAATCTTCTATCCCCTACCCCCTCCTGAATATCAAATGTTCCACCCATTGGTTGACCATGTTTACATAAGACCAGCTGGCAGTATATTTACAACTTTGGGGATGTTTTAATTAATGCTATGAGTGCTATCATTCAAATGTAAACAGCACTTAAATCAGTTACAGATAGTGATATTCCTTCCACTGTGGGGTAGGGGGGGGGGGGTTATGACATCTGGAATTATCCTGGATTCAAATTTCTCATCAGTCTTTGTGTGTCTTACATGCAAAAGTTGCAAAAATTGGTTCGCAATGACAAAATTCACCTCAGCTCTGTTTTCAGGATCAAATTTTACTACAAATTGATATTAAATATGACAAAATTATGTTCACAGCCTTCGAAACTGTCTCACAACAAATCCTTGGTTGGTGTAGGTCATTTAAGGTCACAAAAGAAAATTACCTAAAATATACTATTTGGGCGTTTCCCAACACTTTGAGCAGAAAATTTATCTAATAACATCCCTCGGGACTTTTGTACCAAATTACAAAGCTATCAGACAAGTAATTTTGAGAACAAGTTTTCTTGACCAAATATGACAATATTGTCTTAAAAATACAAATTTGTATATTTCAGGACAATTTCCACATATCTGACTATTGTCATCCCTGGACATCTGTACACCAAATATAAAAGCTGTCTGTCCAGGGGCTTTAAAATGAAAATATTTTTTACGATTTTTTGACCAAAAATGACAAAAATTGCCCCAAAACAGTAATATTTCCAATTTTGTCGTAATTTCAACAATTAGAAGGGTAACACCCTTGCAAACGTCCAATCCAAATTTGAGAGCAATCGGGCTAGCGGTTTCAGAGAAGAATAAATTTTACTTAAAATGAGAAAAATAACCAAAAAATTCAGCAAAAATATAAAATTCAAGATATCTTCACGATATTCATCAAACTGATTTTGATCAACCTTAGTAACCTGTATACCAACTATCAAAGCTATCAGATTAGTTATTCTTGAATAAAAAAAATTTTGACCAAAAATTTGGAAAATTGCCCCAAAATTACAAATATGAAAATTTCAATTCAATTTGTATACACTTGACTGAGGTCATCCTGAGGAACATGTATACCAACTTTCAAAGCAATCAGATGAGTGGTTTCAGAGTTAAACATTTTTTGACTAAAAACTGAAAAAAATTACCTGAAAAATAGAAACATGCAAATTTCACCCCAAATTTTAAACACCTACTTTAGAATACCTAAAGGAACCTGCACACCAAGTTTCAACCCTATCTGACACAGAGTTTTAGTAATTTGCAGGGTTTTTCCTTTTTTCCCCCTCATTTGCATATTTTTGACACTGACAAGTTCATTTGAACAAATTCACATCTCCACCCCTAGGTGCACCTGTACACCAAATACTAAGACAGTAGGTTCTGCCGTTTAGCTGTTTTTGACGTGGACGGACATACATACATACATACATACATACAGACATGCAAATGGGATGCAAATGAACTGATTCAGCTTATACGATTACCTCACATTGGTATACCAAATGTGAGCTAAAAATAAGTTGATACATATCCAAATTATGGCTCAGGAGATGACAAAATCATAACAAATGGCCACAAGGCAGCCATATTGCATTTGATTGTGAAACCAATTGGCATGCATATTTATGACATTGGTCAATGTCCTTGTACCAACTTTGAATAAAATCCGATGATACGTCTGAGTTATGGCTAAGGACATGAAAAAACTGTAACAAAATGGCCGCCAATTTGCGCCCATATTGGATCATATCGTGAAACAAATTGACGTGCATATGTATGATATAGGTCAATATCCTTGTACCAACTTTGCATATAATCGGTTGAGATGTGCTTGAGTTATGGCTCTGTACATGAAAAAATTGTAACAAAATGGCCGCCATGTGGCCATATTGGATAATATCGTGAAACAAATTGACTTGCATATGTACCGGTATGATATAGATCAATGTCCTTTTACCAACTTTGAATAAAATTGGTTGAGATGTCCCTGAGTTATGGCTTAGTACATGAAAAAATCAAAACAAAATGGCCGCACGGTGGCCATATTGGATCATATCACAAAACAAATCAACGTGCATATGTACGACATATGAAGTTAAATCCTTGTACCAAGTTTGAATGAAATCATGCATCCCAGGCATCTCTGAGATATCTGTGTGAACGGACGGACGATGGACGGACGCACGGACATGACCAAATCTATAAGTCCCCTGGACAGTGTCCGAGCTAGGGACAAAAAAGAATTGCACAGGCATATCTCAGCTAGATATCTGCATTCATGACCCTATGAATGGACACAGCATTAATATTAATTTCATCCTGGAACGCCTGTGGATCATACCTGGGGACCCTGTGGACGGATACCAAATACAGGAAAAAAACGGCCGTCACACAGCCATTTTTGATCAAATCATTACAAAAATTGGCATGCATATATATGTGATAGGGATTAATATATGTACCAACTTTCAATGCAATCGCGCCCGGCATCGCTGAGAAATTTACGTGAACGAACGCACAGTCGTCAAATATGGGAAACAAAATGGCCGCCAGGCAGCCATTTTAGACCGGATCAAAACAAAAATCAGTTTGCATATGTCTAACATATAGAGTAATCTATGTACTAAATTTGAATGGAATTGCTTCTAGCATCACTGAGAAATTTGCATGAACGTACACATCGACATCAAATACAGAAAACAAAATGGCCGCCAGACGGCCATATTGGATCGGATCGTAAAACAAATCGACGTGCATATGTATGGCATAGGTAATAATCTTTGTATTTTGTACAAAGTTTGAACGAAATTGCTCCAGACATCTCTGAGATATCTGCGTTAACGGACGCACGCACGCACGCACGGACATGACCAAACCTAAAAGTCCCCCCGGACGGTGTCCGTGGGGACTAATAAGATTCCTCCAGCCCCCCCCCCCCCCTCCCTGCCCCCAATCGTTATTTGTGAACGCAGCCTAATGTGACATGGGCGGTTATAGCAATAGTATACAGTTGCCTGTATCTCCCTGATGTGTACGTGTTATATTATGGATCCACATACAGTCCTTTGATTTGCCACTTCTGTGACAATTTCAGGAACAAGTTCTCAAAACAATAACACAAGTTCAATCACATTTAGATCAAGTTCATCATTTATTCTCAGCTTGTTTTAGTACCAACCAATCATGAATAAAACTATTCATATGCAAAGCAAGTACAAACCTCTGGCTGATGTCACTGTGACCGACCGACTTTTGCTACTTCCTCCACTAGACTTTGTTTCGTTTTGTTTGGGGGCGCTGTTCCAAATTCTGATGATGGTACTTTGATTGGAGGCAGTGGCTGAGTCTGGTTGAATCCTTCAGCGCTTTTGGCTCGTAACTGCCGGCACCGCTGCTGTGTGGATTGACGTACGGTGTGGACGGAGGAGCCGCGGTTTGCATCTCCAGTGACAGACCTACATCAGGGGAAGAATAATAATTGTATTTTGTAATATTTTGCCAGAGGCATCATTTTCTGATGTACACTTTAGGGTAACTATGATTTCAGTGTTTGTTTGAAATCAGACAGACTATTTTTAGCTCCATGGTTGCAACTATGATCTTTGTTGAAGACTAAGGTTATTTTGTGGAGTATGATTGTTGAAAGTGGAAACATCATGAATTTTTTGCCCCTGCATGGTGCAAAATTTGTTTACAAAATCCTGAAGGGCACCTTGTCACTAACACGTGTAAAGGATGAAGAATTTGTAGATAAATTGATGATATCACACTATTTCTCCTAACCTGGCAGCATACTGTAAAATATTAAGCAACTTAAGGGGTCTTTGCCTCACTTCTTCAATCTGATTGGTTGAAAGCAACTTCACTGCCACCCTATTGGTATTCAAATACATAAGGCCCCCCAGTCTCAGGAGTATAAATATCCACTTTGAACTTACCTGGGGCTAGAATGGGGTCTCTTTGGTGCATTTGGTGAAGGGTTTGCTGATGGCCGTGCTATCGTCATGTAGGATCGTAAATTTGTGTTGGAGGCCATGACTAATCTATCATCTGTACTCACTGGCTTGATGGATGCACTGAAATTTGTAATACAAAGAGGGATAACTGTTTTACTCACACTTATATTTTATTTTTGTGTTTATTATGTTTGCTGTTTATTTGCATTAGGTGTTAGGATAATAAAGTAATAAAGTTTGATAAAGTGATTTCATGTCATGAAATGAAGAAAGAACAATAATTTTGCCACCAGTTTCAGCCAAATGTTATGCCACCTAGGGAGTCATATCCAAACCAGCCTATCAGAAAAGACCTTACTCTCACCTTATGGTATTCTGTCCAATCAGCATTCGGTTTACATCCAGTTCAAGCAGCCTTGGTGTGGTTATCATATTGGAGATGTGTTTGCTTTGCTCTGAGCCAGGTTTGACATGTGATGTGGTCATGGCCCACATGGGTTGTTCTGATGGTCCCACATTCACTGACAACCCTTGCATTGGGACTTCATCATCATACTCTTCAGGTATGTCAGCGCCATCAAAGGTTCCCTGAAATATTGATGAATAATAATACATTTAGTTTCTTTTCAACTATATTTATAGGGTGCAATCCTCGCAGATATGGTAAATTTTCGAACAATGCATTGTACACTAGAGTATTGTGGCAGTTTCAAGGGGAAAAATACAAATAAATCAATAAACATACTGATGATAAATGTACCTGTGAAAATACTTACGATACGTTCATATCGTCTGCTTGGCTGACACTTTTTAAGGAAAAGTCTTGGTGAACCTCTTGTTGATGTCTGCAACTTCTCATTGTAACTTGTGGAAAACAGTCGTAGGTGGCGCTGTTTTGATGATGTGGAATCATTGCTTCTCCTGTTTGATTTCTTGGAAAACGCACATCAAATTGTTGTTGTTTGTGGTGAAAAATAATCGAAGTTGAATTTGTGTTATGTATGTATCTGGTATTAGGCCAACTATAATATATATTGTCTTTTCTGTTGTCATAGGTACTCTTACAGGATATCTCCAGGTAAACTTTCTGAACATATCATAAAGTCACACAGTTGACTTCAAGCCACTTGAGGACCCAAGAAATGGTGACTAACAGACATACAATTTAAACTTGCAAAATTTTTGAAAATTTTGGCAAAACACTCCCATTCAAAGAAAACAAAAATATCACAATCGAGCTGATGCACAAAAATACTTTTTTATTCAAAGTTTGGGACGAGATTTCCAGTAAAGGTTTGATATTTGTAAAATTACACTTTTTACAATATTTGGTTGTAGATTGGATTCCTATATACACAATTTTTTTTTGTTTCTATAAAGAAAGTGCTTAATAAATATCACTTGTGTGCAAGTTATGAGAGAAGCAATAGGTTTAAAACCACCCTTGCTCCCTGGTTTATGAAATATTCTCATTGTTTTCTTTGGTCAAAAGGGCCATACCACTAGAAAACAGGGGTTGACAGCAAAATAATGGGGGTCATACTAAGCTGTATTACAATTAAATGTTATCCTAGTTAGTATGCTGCCACTTGTTTTCTATGAAAGGTTCCCTAACACAGTTTTGTTTCTACATACAAAGGATTAGACCGTTTTGACAAGACGTCCAAGAGGAACACAAAACATTTTGTTTTCAGACATACGGCTGTCTATGAAAAACACAACTTAGTTTTACAGTTTTTATTGAAAATAAGAGAACCCAACAAAGGGAATTTTCCTGGACATTTTGGATGCAATTTGTGAATATGCCTGAAATACCTTGAATATATCCTTTTTACATGAGTACTAACCCTTTCACCCCTGTTTCATGTGTAAAGGTCCAACTTTTTAAATAGAAAACAATAGGGCTGTACCACACTGTGGGTTGTGAAAGGGTTAACAACACAAAAACAGTATGATAATGTGAGTGGTATATACAGAGATTTAAACATATTGTACAAATTTTTTACAATAGTGTAAATGTGTATTTCCAACAATTTTTTAATCATTATATACCTGTACACATGATTCATAAACAGTTTTCCGCATAATTTTTCTGGAAGTTTGTTTTTCACCACCTTCGATCAATGCTAGAGTTGGTTAATTTCTTTTTCAGTAGGAATTTTGTGTGAAGTAGAACGTGCCTCGGGGACTGACATTTATTAAAACTCAAAATTTTTTTCCATACTCTCTTGGTCTTCCACTTGTGGGGGTTCATTTTGAAGCTCTTGGAGTGTAAACGATTTTGACGATCTTGGATTTTTCAAAAATTGACTTTCAATTATTTCCCATAGAGTTAATATAGGGAAGGCCACCATTTTGAATTTCAAATATCAGTAAATGTCAAGTAATTTGTTTCTCAAACCAAACTTGCTATGGTGACCACTGATTTTTATTTTTCAGTTTGTAAGAGTATGTTTGATAGTTTTATTGATGAACGTTTGAAAAAAAAATTTAAACCTTTCACTTTGGAGGTGCATACTATGCTCATAATGCACAAATACAACCATGACTTTGTCAAACACGTTTATGGATTATCTTTGATGAATACTGAAATTGTCCTTTTGAGGCCAACCATCCCTTACTGACATGAAGTTCTCCTGATAGCTTTCAATATATACTAACCTGTTCACCCCCAATTCTTTGTAAACAGGTCCACAATTACCATTGATAACACAATGCGTTGGCAAAAACATAGTGGTGAGAGGTTAAATAGCTGATAGATCGCACATTATTCGCACATTTCACATTATTTTCTATGAAAGTCAACAGCCTATTTTCATCGTAGAATTAACAGAAGAACAAAATATATAAAGCCCCTCTCCATTCAAATATTTATAATTTGACAGTTCTTGTTCTCTGTAAGGAACAAATTTCATCACAAAAGTAACATCGCGGACAGAAAATTGACATTTACAAAAAACATAAATTTTATGGTTTGCTTTTTGTTGTTGGTCATTTTCGCTTGAAGTTTAATAATGAATAGAAGTAGTAGATGCAAAGAGAAAATAAAATACTTTGGCTGCACAACTTCAGTGAATTTCAGCTTTGTAGGACGGAACAGCTGAATAGCATTGGTTTAACTGTACTCTATGAGGAAAATGGTTATTTTAAAAATGTTTGTGATGAGGGTGCTGCACTTCAAAAATAATGCTTCTTATAATTGATATCACATTGACACAAAATATAAAATTTTATATTTACATTTCATATATGGTTGATAAAAGCATATTTTAAATCAATGAAAAAACAATATTTATGAGTATGTACAAGAGTTACACATAAACTAAGCCAGTTGATCAAGAACATTTGAGATAAAATTTACAAAAGAAAAAAATTTCAATTTAGTGACATGGATGTGAAACACCTGTAGCAGGAAAGTACATCTTGTATGGTTACTGGTTGTCATAATGTTGGTTTGGTGAACTGTGGAAAATGAGAATTGAGGGGACATTCTGTTGTGATAGTATAGCCAGCAACTTGTATGTTAATGTCTGTATGTCTCTGTGTGTGTCTGTGCATGTGTATGTGTCAGTGTGTTTGAATTGCTGTGCAAAAATCTCAAGACTGTGTAGGAATGATATCATCAGTGGATTTGAAATTTCTCTGAAAAAAAATTCGAGTGGAGTTTCATCTTCAGACTTTTTCTTTACAATTCTGAAAAGTCTCCTGAACATCTTGAATAAATCAGTCTTTAAGTAGTTGATGTGTGAAAATCCTTTCCTGAGAAAAGAAGAGCTGGACGGTCACGTTCATTTACATTATTTAGAAGTAAAATTTTAAGGTTCAAAGTTCATAAAAATCTCTGTAAGGCATAGCCTACCAACTATATAACATTGTCTGCTGAGAGGAATCATCATTGACAATGTCATTGGCTAACAGGACCCTCAGTGGAGGTCAGAGTTCAAAGGTTACCAGTCACATTACATCAAAGTTCAAGATTCTGCTTGCACAGGTATTAAGTTGGTAGGTGTGGCAGGTCAGAGTTCATAGGTTAAGTTCAAGTTTCTGCTTGTACAGGTGTCAAGCTATGCGTCGTCGACTGAGAGGGAGACCGCGTCACAACTTTTGTTACCATACCGACCGGCGTATCTGGAGGAATAGGCGTCTGGTCTGGAGAAGCAGATCGTCGTATCGATGACCCTGGAGGAGTACGTGGAGGTGATGGCCTACGATTTGCACTATGCGTATCTAGAAGTAAGAAGGAAATTGTTTACCAAATTGTATAATATCCTAAAAATAAAGTAAGACTTTGCACACATTTTAAGTATAATTTTATAATTTAAAAGTATTCACTGTATGGTTGAAAGTTAATATTTTACTATTATCTAACAAGGTAATGAACTCTGCTCAAAGAACAGAAGAAATTGTTTAAAAATTCCTAGTGCCAGATTATTAAAGGGACAAAGTCGGCCATTTTTCATGAATTTTGTTTGATACGAGATACTACTTATATTGTTTGACATGTTGAAAGATACTGAATAAATTGGTGACCGTGCATATATTCAACCCGGGTTTTAGACAAATATACCATCACAAAAATAAATTAATGGTCATGACCATTAATTCATTTTCGCGATGGTTTCATGTATCGTGTCTAAACCCGGGTTTGACTATATGCATGGTCATCCATTCACTCAGTATCTTTCAACATGTCAAACAATATAAGTAGTTATCTCGTATCAAACAAAATTCATGAAAAATGACTGACTTTGTCCCTTCAAAGGAATTGATTATGAATGCAATGTTCAAGAAAGGTATCCAAAAAAGCTACACATCCAATATCAAAAACGTTGCAGTGAATCAAGCAATCTTTGTAGCTTCGTTTTTGACAGCAGAGCTATAAAGAAATTGCATGGATGATATCATGTGTTGCCCTGTTACAGAATTGGCATATGTTATCCATTCCAAAGTCTGATCTTTTTTGAATTGTCCACTGAAAAGAGACTCAAAAAGCGTACCTTGGTGGTTACATGCAGTGAGAACACAAAAATCCATTGCCAATGTAACATATGGTAACTATATATGACATTGGAAAACATACAATACAGGGAAAGCCTGCTAAGAATGAATGTTGAAAGTTTGATCTAAATATTATCTCACTTGTGTAATCTGTTTGTAAAATTGTTTCAAATGTTACTACATGACCAGTTCTTGCAATTACAAAGTTGTGATACAGCTGTTTCACAGTTGGCTTCCACTATAATTATTCAGATAAAACAATAATACTGTCAGCTAATAGGAACTGATTTTAGTGTGTGTTTGTATTTTGTCTGGAGGAAAAAGAAACATATGTATTAAAATATTCAACGATTGGTAAAATACCTTCGTCTCTTTAAAACTTCAATATTTTTGGGCAAACAACTTCAAGAAATGCCAAGAGAAAGCCAAGACTCTGACTATGCTGCTATATAATGTGACATTGGATTGTATACTCGACCGCAGAGTGACGTCAGTAGGTGAAACACAAATGAGCGAGGTGAATGAGAGATCAGACGATACAGAAGAGTGAATGATACAGAAATTGTGTGGAGAAAATCAGAACTAAAAGTTATGTCACTGATGTATATTGAAACTTTGAATATTGTTTTGGTGGTTGAAAAATCCGAACCCCTTCACGGCGCTGTGACGCAAAAATGACGTAAAAAACCGCAAGTACCCTGACAACCTGAGGTCGAGTATACCAGTATAATGCAATCGCTTGCATCAAAGGTGTACCAGACAGTATACTTCTCAGTGTGTGTTTTATTATGGGACAATATACAGCCCTTTGATCAGAGCCACTTCTGTGGCAAAGTCAGGAACAAATCAGTTTTCAAGCAATGACACAAGTTTGATAACATTTAGATCAATTCCATTGTTCATCCTCATCCTGACTTTCGCTGTCTGTACTGACCAATCATGATCAAAACTAATCATATGCAAATTAGGTACAAACCTCTTGGTGATGTCACTGTAACCGACCGACTTTTGCCACTTCCTCCACTCGACTTTTGTTTTGTTTTCTGTGGGGGCGCTGTTCCAAAGGCATCTTCTGATGATGGTACTTTGATTGGAGGCAGTGGCTGAGCCTGGTTGAATCCTTCAGCGCTCTTGGCTCGTAACCGACTGCCGGCACCGCTGCTGTGCGGATTGACGTACGGAGTGGACGGAGGAGCTGCGGTTTGCATCTCCAGTAACAGACCTACATCAGGGGAAGGATAATAATTGTATTTTGTAATATTTTGCCAGAGGCATCAAATTCTGATGTACACTTTAGGGTAACTATGATTTCAGTGTTCGTTTGAAATCAAACAGACTTTTTTTAGGTCCATGGTGGCAACTAAGAAGAGTAAGGTAATTTTGTAAAGTATGATCGTTGAAAGTGGAATATCAAAATTCTATTGCCACTTGTATGGCACAAAATTTGTTTAGAAAATCCTGAAGGGCACCTTGTCACTAACACGTGTAAAGGATGAAGAATTTGTAGATAAATTGATGATGTCACACTATTCCTAACCTGGCCGCATACTGTAAAATATTAAGCAACTTAGGGGGTCTTTGTCTCACTTCTTCAATCTGATTGGTTGAAAGCAACTTCACTGCCACCCTATTGGTATTCAAATACATAAGGCCCCCCAGTCTCAGGAGTATAAATATCCACTTTGAACTTACCTGGGGTAGAATGGGGTCTCTTTGGTGCATTTGGTGAAGGGTTTGCTGATGGCCGTGCTATCGTCATGTACGAACGTAAATTTGTGTTGGATGCCATGACTAATCTATCGTCTGTACTCACTGGCTTGATGGACGCACTGAAATTTGTAATACAAAGAAGGATACTGTTTATATATACTCGCATTTTTATTTTAAGGTAGCGGTAAAGGCTATTTTGCACGAATTCTTTTCTCAGAGTTAATGTCAAGTTTCAAGTGTTAGAATCAAGATATTTAGTTCAAATTTTCAGGATAACTCCCTTAGTTAATATTTTCTCCAAAGAATATAAAAATTGTATGTTTGTAGCCATGATTTTGAAATATGACACCAATCAATATTAAAATTTAATTTTTCATATTTTTTACATCTTTGAATTTAGTAATAAATTAATATTACCAAATTAGTTATAAATATGTTGACACTATTAATTGTAAGATTTGTACGGCAGGATTTGTAAATAAAATTTGTTTTTATGATTTTGCATGGGTTTACATATCAAAAAATTATTAAAAATTCGTTCAAATTTCAAAATGTGATTTTTCAAAATGTACTTCAAATACAGGAAAATTATGCCGTACAAATCTATCTGTAACCTTGTTAATAGGCTGTAAAAATTCCATGTCCATATCTCATTTCAAAGGTTGGATTTAATTGGTATAAAATTATGTAGGAAAACTGTTATTCTGTCAAAATTGTTGAAAACAAGCCATATTTGCACCCCTCTTTTGAAGTCAAAGAGCAGTCTTTTTGGTTAATCTCACTTTTGACACCTCTTTGACACTCAAAGAATCTAAAAATGCATTTATAATAGCAGTCACGCATTCTGAATGCAAGCACTGCCTTGTCAAACTTTCCTAAAAAACTGTAAAAAATGACTTTCCCTTTTCAAACTTTTTTTAAAAGCTAGGGACCTCTACCATACTTAATACACTAAGGACTCCCCAACTTCCTCTTATTTGGTCAGTTTTTCAGAAGTTTCAATGGGCTATAACTCTGCGATGCTTATGACCCCAAATGTCTACTTTCTTTTATTCCACAGAGAATGTTGACTTCTTTCATGTTTTAATAGTTTTATTGAAGTTTATAACTGACGCTCTAGCCTTTACCGCTACCTTAATTGTGTGTATAATGTTTGCTGTTTATTTGGGATAATAAAGTAATAAAGTTTGATAAAGTGATTTCATGTCACAAAAAGAAGGAAGAACATATTTTGCCACCAGTTTCAGCCAAATGTGATGCAACCTAAGGAGTCATAGCCAAACCAGCCTATCAGAAAAGGCCTTACTCTCACCTTATGGTATTCTGTCCAATCAGCATTCGGTTTACATCCAGTTCAAGCAGCCTTGGTGTGGTTATCATATTGGAGATGTGTTTACTTTGCTCTGAGCCAGGTTTGACATGTGATGTGGTCATGGCCCACATGGGTTGTTCTGATGGTCCAACGGTCACTGACAACCCTTGCATTGGGACTTCATCATCATACTCTTCAGGTATGTCAGCGCCATCAAAGGTTCCCTGAAACATGAAAAAAAAATGCATCACTTCTTTTAAACTATAGGTGGTGCACTCCAGCCTCTGATATGGCAAATTTTCAAACAATGTATTTCAGATTTTCAACTGTTATACCCTGTTAATAGAGCCTGTGCAGGCATAAGAGAATCTGTGATTTCTTTCTGTGTCCGAGAAAAAACTTTTATTGCCATTTCCTTTGAAATTAAGGAAGAATGGGCCTTGGGAACAGATATTTAGACTCAATTTTTCAAACATTTTTCTGGTTTATACCATAAATAGGGGAGGGCGGTTTCATTTTAAATGTCCTGGCGTAACAAAAATTTTCACAGTCTTAGTTTTTCAAAAATAGAGTTAACACAAGGATGGAGGTTATTTTGAATTCCAAATATCGATAAATGTTAGGTAGCTTGCTACTCCAGTACCAAACTTTGCACTGTGACCCCTGATTTTTATTCTTGATATGATTAGAGAATGGTTGACAGTTTCAATGAGGAACACCTGAGCCAAAGTTTAAGGCTTTCATTTCCAAGACGAGCACTACCTTAAGTTTCAGTGATGGAAAATATATGGAGGTCATTGAGTTCAATTTCCTTTTCTAAGCTACAATGCAAAATACTGTTGAAAAAAAGGACTTCGATTTCCGCCGTCCGACTTTATTGTCACAGCCATGGCGCTATACTGGTATACATTTTTCATTAATTATTGTACTTGGGCCTCAGCCCAAGTACATTTGTTTTCATTCCGTGGGAAAAAACTGTAAGGTATAACCATTTCTGGCTGAGACCAGGGAGGGCAAAATGTATTGGCTTCATCTTTCTTGGCATAATAAATGGCGTAATGATGTTAACTGAATGGAAGTGCTGCTCTCAGCCAGTCTTGAATAAGTGAGATGTGAATATAAATGCTTCTCTATCTGAGTTTTTGCCACAAAATCTTCTGAATATAATCAAAATGTGCATCGAAATGCAACAATTAATGCACCCTCCGTTTACTAGGCGATGGCACGACCCTTGCTACACCCACTGGACGAGCCAAAGTGGGAGGGGTAATTTCGGTTTGGTCGAACAGGAGGGCTCGAGACCAGAATTTAACATTTAAACTTGAAACATGTTTAATCACTGACAAGATGTGGATTAGTGTTAATCAAAGAGAAAGTTTGAAAAGGAAAGGTTTTATATCCCGGACACAATGAAAAACATTACGACTGGAAACTGTACCCCCGGTTGAGAATAGTAACGCCCACAGCGATGGAGAACACTTATCCTTGAGCTGAGAAAACCAGACCATCATTTCGAAATAGAGCTGCAGATTCGAGAAGCTCGTTAAAAATAGCTAGGTACACCCCATAAGGGGTGGTTTCGAGTCTTGAGGGCAAATTTCGCCTCCTTCATTTAGAAATCGTACGTTTGTTTTTCCAGGGGAACACATCATTTGACACAAAATTTGCATGAAAAGGGGTCGCCAGTGAGCACGTGGTCAATCTGGCATAAGAAACAATATGAAATGTTGGGTAAAGCCAGTCCAAAAAAACTGATTTGAACTTTTGTGTTTTGTAATTTATACCACTGCAGTAACATGACTTTTTTTTTGACAACATCACACAATGTAATACGTTTTGAAACTGAATACTCCGACGTATTCTGTGTCCCCTTTGCTAAAAAATACGGTATGCCGATTACCATGTAAGGAGATGATGACGTCAAGACAGATTTGTAGTGCGTTTGGTCTTGGATGGTGCATGGTGCATGAAGTTTTGTCGAGGTAGCTTGTGTATTTATTTCCTAAATGGGAGATATTAGGGTCGATCTAAAAGGCCGAAAAATGTTATGATACTCTAAGCGAGCTGAACTCCAATGCGAATGGTTGGATAATTTGGAGGATGTCTAGACTGATCTCGTCTCATTTATTTGGCGGTCAGTATTGAATTTCAACTGCATCACAAGTTTGTGTCGAACGGTCAACGAACGATATTTTAGAAATCTGGAGACATGGCACATCGCAGTTTTATTTTAGTATTTTATATTTTACAAAAGATGTAAGAAGCAATGATTTTGTTGAAAATTCTGAAAAAATATAGGAAGATTTGATCGCGAACACATTTTCACTTGGGGGGTCAACTAGCCCTGCGTACGATGCTGTGTGTTCCGCTACAGCTAACCGCCCCGCTCACCACAGCCCTGCAAAGACCCGTACGTTGGGTCGGTGACTTCAAATCCATTTTGGGACTTGACGTAAAAAGCCAAATTACTGCCGAAATTCAGCGTTCTTGGGCCCAAGTCGTATCCCAGCCTACCTCAGCTACTCGATCGCTTCCAAAAATGACAGTCTTTTATTCACTTCTCGTAAATAACCGTCGATGTCGGCAACTCTCTCGCTGGCCCTGCGTACGATGCTGTGTGTTAGCTGTAGCACATAGCATCGTACGTAGGCTAGGGGTCAACATGGGGTCGCAGCCATGTTGCCTCAAAACTTATTTCTGTCTGCACTCAAAACTCAAAAATGTCGCATATGAACCTGAAAAATCGATGTAATTTTGTCAAACTTCGGCGAAATTTCAGCCTATAGACAAAATTTCATCTAGGTAAGGTAAATTTACTGAAATTTGATCGACAAATAATCCTGAGCTTTGAACGTGACAGCTCGCCTTCTCCGGGAAGTCATGCATCCGGCCACAGTCGCTCGAGAGCTATTCAGCTCTGGGACTATTCGCCCCATAGACGAGTATACAGAAGCGAGAAATACCTCGCTTCTGTATACTCGTCTATGGGGCGAATAGTCCCAGAGCTGAATAGCTCTCGAGCGACTGTGATCCGGCCAGCTGCCCATATGGCCGGGTGCATGAGATTGTTTTCAAGCGACGGCGGCAGACCGTACGGGGCTCTGGATATGAACCTACCGCCGGTGTAGCTGTAATAACTGTTGCGTTGTTTTTAATCACCACGGACGAAGTCCGAGGGGACTTATAGGTTTGGTCATGTCCGTGCGTCCGTCCGTCCGTTCACGCCTACAGTACCCAACCCCATACAGATGCACGTCGATTTGTTTCACAATGCTATCAAATTGGCCGTGTTAGAGGACTTTTTAGTTTACACCTCCATAGACTCCCATGTATAAGGCAGTTCTCCATAGACTCGCATGTATGATGCCAAGAAAAATAAAAATTTAGTTTCTCATCGTATTCATATTGCCTAAAGGATGCAGTGACACAGTTTTTTTTGTCCCCACGGATAAAGTCCAGGGGGCTTATAGATTGGCTCATATCCGTCAGTGAGTGCATCAGTGAGTCCATCGGTTCACGCAGATATCTCAGACATGTTGACAAAATATCATGTGACCTTGGTGACCTTTGACCTCAAATATACATTATTTTCCATGACTCAGTAACCACAAGTGCTAAACCTTTCATATTTGGTATGATGGGACACCTTATGATGCCACATATTGTACTCCATTAATTATGTGCATATCTAATTATGAGCGAGCCAATAGAGCAAGAGGTCTGATTTCTGGTATATAGGGATAAGTTAACAATATAATTTGTTTGACAAAACTTCACGTGACCTCAATGACCTTTGACCTCAAATATACATATTTGTCCACAACTCAGTAACCACAAGTGCTACACCCTTCATATTTGGTATGAAAGGACACCTTATGACACCATATATTGTACCTCATTAATTATGTGCATATCTTATTTTGAGCGAGCCAATAGAGCTAGAGGTCTGATTTTTGGTATATAGGAATAACTTAGCAATACAATTATTGTGACAAAATGTGACGTGACCTCAATGACCTTTGACCTCAAATATATATATTTGTCCACAACTCAGTAACCACAAGTGCTACACCCTTCATAAATGGTATGATGGGACACCTTATGACACCACATATTGTACCTCATTAATTATGCACATATCTAATTCTGAGCAAGCCAATAGAGCTGGATGTCCGATTTTTGGTATATAGGGATAACTATAGGGTAGAAATCTAAATATGCCCATCTAAATATTAGACATCTACCATCGAGAACAAAAGAAATTTGCTGTAATTTGAATATTTAAGGAGTTTAAGCAATTCCCGCTATAAATAAAGAACCCCTGCCTCAAACTCCACAAAAGTTGCTAGACATATTTGCCGTTGTCATGCCATTGCTTCGTTTAATAACCAGTTAATCAAATGCCTCATTGACAGGAGGAAATTCAAGACCATATTTGAATAGTAGTATATATTGTCCTCAAAATTACTCTATCACGGCCCAAGTACTCATTGCCTTCAGCAATACTGCATTTTTATTATTAATTTAAGTGATATCAATTGGCTACCAATGGGGATCAATGACCAAATACTTGCTTGATATAAATTCGAGACGTCTAGAAGAAACAATCATGTAAGGACAAACCTGTGTAGGAGGTCTGGTAAACCTTGATGCATGTACTGATGCTGGTGTAGGTGCTGGGACTGGATTCATAGGTGTGCCATCACGAATTGCCATTGGTGTGTATGCCCGGCTGGCCATTTTTGGAGGTCGATAATTCTGGCTTATTTTACCTGTGTATTTTGCTGTGTACCCTCTGTGAACAAGAAAGAGAAAATTACATTTGAATTTATTCTTTTCATACTTTTTGATAATGTAACCATGATTACATCTAAATATATGAATTATAATTCTATTTTTTCTGATAAACCATACCATGATTCTCTGTCCAACTGTCTCTTTGTGTGTTTTCATCTCTCACTGTTCCTCTGACAATATTTGTCTCTTTTTATCCATCTGTTTGCCTGTATGCGTCTATCAATATGTCTATATGTCTGAGTATCTCAATGGGAGGGGGTCATCAGGACTGCACTAAAAGGTCATTGGGACCCATACATAAAAATTGTAGCCAATATATACCGGTATTATTTGACAGAAAGTTAGAACATGTATGTTGTACATCATAAAATTTAAATGTAGCAGCTATGTTGACGTGATGCATCTAGATATCATGCATGAAATACATTGTTTGTAAATAAGAAAGTTGCACAGCTGCAGAACTTTCCTAAGATCCCCTCCCTTTAACATTATTTCGTATATTTGATGTATGCCTTTTTTTGCTTCCTTTCTTTGCTCAGTGATGGCAGTGTATGTCTGGGGTGCAATTTCCCACGATTTCACTGGATTTTTTTGCTGACATGATGGATGTTAATTTGTCCCAGAGTTCATTCCAAATCCCAGCATTTCTGATGAATTCACGTGATTGCGTTATGTGTAACAGAAGGAACTGTGCCAAACTGTGAAGTTTGGTAATGAAAAAAGTGTACCATCACACTGAGTGACAGTGAACCATCCTTTCTGTGGTAAGGAACGTAGCTGCCTTCCTTAAGAGGGTTTGAAAAGTTCAACTAACTTACTTTCCCTTCCATGAATAGATTGGTTTGATGAGGAAAATTCCGGACTCTTCCTCAATCAGGGTTAGTGTATCCATTAGGATATGTGCCAGTCTCATCCGTTCCTCTCCCATTTCATCCATCTTTTCATTCCATCTTTGTGCTCTCTGTGGAAAAGATACACACATCATCAACAAATATTAGTTTGACCCTATCGTTTTTGATGGTAAGGTTGGACCAATATACATGACATAGGGTGCAAAGGTTCCTATCTTAACGATGATGTTATGTTCCGAAGCAGCTTATAATTTCAAGAAATTAGTTTTAAAAGACTGCAAATTTTCTGCAGATATTAAATTTTGAATTACTTACAATGCCATACCCTAAGCCAGTTCACCCCTAATTCTATGTCAACAAGTCCACAATCACCATTTATAATAATGGGTTTGGGCCAAACCATGGTGGTGAAAGGGGTTAATACTGAAAGTTTGTGAGAGCTTAAAAAAATTGTTCACATACAGTTGTACTTTGGACATGTATTCTGCATTCATAAGATGCCAAGTTAGAAAATATTAATCATATGTTATCAAATAAAGTGGTAATATGAGGTCTTTTCTTCACAAGTGTATGTTTCTTTCTTCAATTGAAGTTAATTCACGCGCTCCATAAAACATTGATGACTTCTAAACTTTCAACCTATCTCCAAGTGTATTAGAAAAGTTACAACAAACATCAACAAAATGGGCATCGTCATGACAGGGGTCATGACCTGTAACTACATGACCTTACCAGTACATACTGGCATTTTGTTTGTATAAATACTACCAAAGTGATTAAACATGTTACAGGAAACCACAGTCACTGATTACACTCCTGTATTGCTAGTGTCACTCACTTTAACGCCAATATGTGCACTTGTTGTCACCGCACAATATTGAAATATGTAGACTACACAATATACTCAGTCATGCATAAAAGCATGTGAGGTCACACAAAGGTCATGAAACCAGTCTACTGGTTCACACCATGTTTGTGAATATTTATGCAAATTTAAAAGTGAATTCCTTCACAGACATGTGATCCAAAAGGAATTCTATTGGATAACCATGGAACTTTAAGTACCCCAGAAGATTACCATAAGATGTCGACATGACAGTAGAATGCATATGAGACAAGTTCAAAATTACAACTGAAATCCTATAAGTATCCTATTGGATTTTGATTGGATTCCAGTGGGAAGTAGCTTTTCAGAATTTGAAATGAACAGTGTTTGTAAGGGAATAAACAATTCTACTTACAGCATTTTGTAAAGCCTCCATCTTGTCAAGTAAATGGAACACATCGTCATCCAGACTTTGACTCTGTCGAACATGTTCTGAAATATCAATGAAGACAGCTTTGTTATCTTGTGTTCTGAATTTACACACCCTAGTACAGTGAACATTGGTCAGCTCTTGCAAACCTCTATTCTGGTAGACATGGTAAAATTTAGTTCTTATCCAAAATTTTTCTCACTGTCAAAATGTGGTAAATCTGACGAAAATGTTTCATAAGCTCTCAGACCTGATTCACGTATTCTTGAAGCTCTTTGCCAAACTATGAAATAATGAAAAACTTAATTAGATTACACAGGAAATTGTATTAAGTGGAAAATGTAAAACTTCTGTAGTTGATTGGTATCTGGGTACTGGTGTAGACATTGAAAATGTTGTATCCATACTGGAATTAAAATCATAGGTCCACATCACTAAAGGTTAATTAAAATTAAAAGAATTTTAAGGATTTTTTCAGTAATTTTTAAGAAAATGTAGAGGTCTTACACACCATTATACAGGTAATATTTTTGACATAAATAATTTTTACTTTGTTTTTAGGATATCGTTACTTCAAGGAGTGTTCTATTGATAACTTTGAATAGGGAAATGCACATATACCTGGGGAATGATGGGTAACTTATGAATATTCATACTCTACGACAGAAAATTGAAGAATACCTTCAATGTTTTTCATTTGTACATGGTGAGAGTACTTCTTGACCAAATGTACCAGTCGTTGGCCAGGCAGATCAACGTAACTTTCCATCGCATCAACGGCTTTCTTGTACGACTCCGCTGTAACTTTATTGGTTTGAAGTCCCTTCTTCAGTGCCTTTTGATTCCTCTCAGAATCCAGGCTGGAGAACATTATCGGCGGATCTTCTGCTCGCGACTGGCTAACGTGGAACCATACCTAGCTGTACTGCCCGCCACTGCAAGTTCTCGTTGTAGTTCGGTTATCATGTCCTGCATTTCCATCATAACTACCGCATTGTGACTGTGAAAAAACACCAAAAACAAAGTAATTAGCATCTCATTTGCATCCCAGAATCAGTTATTAGGCCGGTTTGAAGCATTTTTGCAGAGAGTTTTCTAATTGGCTGCTGTGGTCACATGTTCCTGTATCATTACTTGTGTGGCCAATGCCAGTCAGCCATACATGTCACATGACAAATTTAACCAATCAGTGTCTATGAAGTAAACAAAGGCTAAACTTACTTCAGTTGTTCTTCGTAAACTTTCTTTTCTTTCTTTTGCTCTTCTTTCCTGCAAATATTATAAATCAAGTGTAAATCAATCTTCACAAGAAAGGGTCAAAATGTCTAAAGAAACACTGACTGTAAACAGGCTGAAATGCACAGGATAATTTTGATGGAATGACAATTAAACTTACAATTTCTCAAGAGCTTCTTGTAACTCTTTGACAATGGCTTCTGTCTCGAACGTGACGTTGCTTGCCTCCCTCTGCACTTCTGGTTCAGTTTCAAGGACAGTGGGCTGTGACTGTTGAGTTGTTATCGTTTGAGCTGTCAAACCACGCGACAAGGATGAAACCCTGGGATCCTGTCCAACAGAAAGCCACAAGAATAATTTTAATATCACTCTGGCAAGAATATGATTTTTTTCCTAAATATAGCATTCAACCTGCCACACTGACTATTGAATTTTTATCATCTGAGCTGTTAAAACCACATGACAAGGACAAAACCCTCTAATTATGTCCTATAGATAGTCTCAGAACAGTTTTTATGTTGTGCCGCTGAGAATGGATTTTATTACTAAATATAGCATTCCACTTGCGACATTGACCATTGAGTTGTTATCATCTGCACTGAATTAACCCTATTGACATCACCATCTGCAGTCTTCTCTCATGGCACAAAATTCTCATACAAGATCTGTAAGAGTTATGAATCTTTGATACACTGTAAAAGAGCTCATGTAATTACAACCATTTGCAGTAATAGAGCGCGAAGCCACTGCAGTGAACTGTTATAAAACTGCTTACACTAATTAGTTTCAGCTGTAGCCATGGCCACTTTGGTGTTGAACAAGGCTACTTGATAAAGACCAAAAAGTCTGCTTGTACAAAGGCAAAACTAGCTCTGTCTAAGGCTCGAGTTGTAAATGAGAGTTTACGATTGGCACCCTGTGTTCAAGATTAAGATACAATGTAACATTACCATGCACTGGTCCATGTACAAATCTTTTTTATTTCAACTTCCCCAGACAAACTGTCTGCATGGGACATACAATGTTGTCGACTTTGCCAGCTGGCTACAGCTGAAACTAATTAGTGTGAGCAGTTTTATTGCAGTTCACTGCAGTGGCTTCGCGCTCTAATTCTGAAAAGGGTAGTATTACTCTACACTTATACCTTGACTGATACTTATTATTGGACCTGTTTTAACATCTAATATTCCTTCTTTCAATGGATATTTTTGAAGAAATATGAAAATACAAATCTTAAAAAAACAACTTACCATTTCATTTTCAATCAATGTTGAAAGAATATCAGAAATCTCTCTCAAGGCTGAAAAAGGAAAAAATAGACGAAATTCAATTCACATCGTATTTTAAATTTTGTAGTCTTTAGTGTTTACTTTCAACACAACCTACAGTGCATGACATATGCAGCTTTGTAAAAGGACAGTTAGTAGCTGTAATTTGTGAAGAATTTTTTCATTTTTTGGGGGTGTAGAAAATGAATGCATATTCTTCTTCTGTCAAGGGTTTGTTGAGATATAATGTACCAGCTGTTAAAATAGAACACAATGTGGAAAATACAATGATATGGCAGGCAAATGCTTCCTGGACTAGAATTCTATGTCAACTACATTTAAAACTGCCCACATATAGAATGCACTGACCAGTTCAAGATGATATATATTCAACATGTTTTTGGAGTCAAACAGCAAAAAAAAATAGTATCAAACTGATCAAAAGTTACTTTTAATGGAACATTAATTTTTACCTCTTTCTGTGTTTTCTTTCATTTCTGAAACTTGAACATGAACCATCCTATCTGGGTCAAACTCTACAATAGGAATATCTTCCAGGCGAGTTGCATGTGACATCAATTCTGTAAAATAAAGTCATAGTAACATATAATCAGAAACAAACTCATAGAAGGACATTGCAGATAGTTTGATGTTTTTTTGAAATCAGTTGCTGCACACTGTAGTGACAATGTCAAACATTCTGAATAATTGTTCACTAAATGACTGCCACATTTTTTTAAAATGCAGACAATAATCAAATGAGATCCTGCTGATGTCTATGGCCATTTTTCATCCTCCATAGCGCTATTGACTCCATGACCTTTCTTGAAATTGTTATTTATATTGTCTTGGTCAAAGCTTACCTTTGTCTTGTAAGATTTTCACAAGTTTTTCTTTGAAGTCTTGCACCACTTGGTAAGTATTGAGGTACTCCTGCACAACTGGATGGTCCACAATGGATACAGATTTCCTGGCAAAATAAGCAGGATTTCGAAATTTATTTCTGAAATATTTTTAAACAACTGATATTTGACAACAAGATATTTGTGTGCAGAAAATGAGGGGGAAAAATTCACAGCAGGTGATTCTCTTGTAATACTTTCACCACACTGGTTCAGCCCAAACCAATTGTTGTTATAATGAATTGTAAACAACAGGACTATGTAAAAATTTAACCCTTTGAGTGCCAAAGGTGATTTTTGTTGCCTTTATACGATATATCGCCAACAATTTTTTTCAGATGTAGACAATTTTTTCTGATTTTTCCCAAAATTTTGGTCAAAAAGTGAAACCCATGAAAATTTATGTCCATTTAGTCCAAAAACATGGAAAATATTAAAGAAAAATTCATAAAAATTGGTAAAATGTTGCCCTGTATTTTTGGGGCAAAAATTACAGTGCTCAATTGGTTAGTGGTGACAGGGAGTGGGGTGATCATCTCAAAAGGTCCCTCCAACTTTTCAATAATGTGCTTTTATAATACTTACTGTGAACAATAGGACTGTTGAAGTTTGATGGTGATGAGGGGGTTGGGGAGGGGGGCGTTGTTTATCTTACCTGGACGAAGCAGCACTTCTGATTGTCATAGGGGAGGTAGCAGTATCAATCAGTTCAACTTCAGCTGAATAAACAGAGAAAACACAAAATTACAATTTGTTCAACCCTAAACTTCCATCTGAAATGGAATGTTCCGACTGTGAACACACATTGGCTCATCCCGTTGTTCAAATATTTCAGGTGATTAAAATACAGCTCATTTTTTGAGGGCATGTAAATTGTTTGATATCAATTGAGGCTGAAGTACATAAAGAAGGGTTTCTCGACAGATACATTAACACTGGTTATTTGTTGATGTGGATTATACCATCCACAGATAGAGGTGAGCAGGTTGAAAGCTGTGTGCAGGTGCATGTGACTCTGCAAATGTGAGACAGCCCAGTGTTGTGCCCAGTCAGTGAATCAACTCTGTGAAATATGCAACATTTGTGAGAAAGCGACACTTAGTACACTGAAGACAATTTGCATAACTATCATCTAATGCACTGTGAATTATGATAAATATACCGGTATAACATATACTAGCAATTTGTGAACTCTAAAGAATACAAGCTACCATACTATATCAGCTACAATAAATACCACTTATTATGTGAATAACATGAACCACAGTCCCTCCACCCACTGGTTGAGAAATGCTATTATTGAAAGATGTGAATGGCCAATACCACAATTGAGATTCCGGTTATCGGAAGCTTGCGCATATGACACTCCAAGTGTCAGAACTTCCTGCAAAAGTCATGTGTGAGATTTTTGTAGACATGTAGTTTTTAGTTTAATTTCTCCAATCAGTCCACATCCAGCCAATTCTAAATGCTTAGTGATTTTTATGTAAAACAGAAAGAGGGGGTTCCTGTTTTAATTATGATTAGTTGGTTCAACGAGAAATGTGCTGTTCAATTTTTAGAGTGCTTTGTTGGCTTGCTTGGTATTATGTTCATTATCCAGTGACGGGTCAGTGGAGGAACTGTGCATGAACCTACACACATAAGTCACTTCTTAGACATCAGGAACTAATATATACACTACTCATAAGACTATCAAAGCTATATGAATACGAGAAACAATGAACCTATGATGCCGTAACAAAAAGCAAGTCACAATGACCACTGTGAAACTAAACATGTCAGACTAATCAACATTGCTATTGTGACCTTTGATGAGACAACATGACGACTACCCTATTTACATGTCGACCAACATAACATCACATTGACCTGTAAGCATACGTGTGGGTGTAGCACAAGTGCATGCAAACTTTGTTCACAGTGCTTTAAGGTAGAGTGTGCCTCAGGGTCAGATATTTGGACTTTAAAAAATTTTTACAATTCTTGTCCAATCTACCAGTTGTGGGAATTCATTTTGAAGCTCTTCGAGCAAGATACATTTTCATGGTCTTATTTTTGAAAATCAAAAATTGTATGTTTTCCCTATAGAGTTAACACAGGGATGGCGGCCATTTTGAATTTCAGATATTGGTAAATGTTAGGTAACTAGTTTCTCTTGTACCAAATTTTGCACAGTGGCCCATGCTTTTTACCAGTTTCATTAAGGAAAGTTTGAGAAAAAGATTTTTCACTTTCGAGGCACATACTACCTTAATATTATGAACACTGCTGTGTACATTGCAGATTCATCCACATTAATTACGTACCCATGGTACCCTCGTCAACAACCTCAACATATTCATCATTATCAAAATGATTATTTTCAGATTTATATTTGGTTTTGACATGCTTATGGTGCAAAATTTCAGGCGAGTAGCTTATTGAAGACTCGTCATCACTAAACTCGTAGGAAAGGCTAGAGATGCTGCGAGGGTGACGAATAATGCGTCTGGTAGTGCGATTAGCTCGTTGGGGGAGAGGTGGTCGGTATGAAGATGCTGTGGAGCTTGACATGGCTGAAAAAATATTGGGCAGTAAGCAAGTGAAAGAAGTAATTAGCATAGAATATGCATATCATTAACATACATTAGGAAAGTCATTACCATAAATTAGCATACAGTTACTTTGAAAAAGGTTCAAGCATTGAGAATAACAGTGAGTCTTCGCATTTCTCTGGTGCATTTGCTAGTTAAAAATCATGGAAATACAGAAAGCAAAAAATTATTGTGACTATAAAAGAAAGTATCATTTGCATATTTAAATTAGCACCACCATATTAGGAAAAATTTGATGATGATAGTGTTCTAAAAGATTAGTCATTGGCTCAAGAAGATTTAAAGAAAGAGTAGAAAGTGTGAAAAGAAGAAATTTACTGGTGATCTGTTAAAGTTGCTTGATGATAGTCTTAAAGGAAGAAAGTTACAATAGTCTTAAAGGAAGAAAGTTTTGGGAAAACTCTGGTTGGAATTTACATTTGCAAATTTGCATCTCATCTTTTCCAATGAAGCAGTAGAGTCAGCACTTTTCTTCATTCATGTTACCATTAATAACCAAAACCAACCATAAATAACCATGAATAACCATGAATGAAAAATAAGTCGTAGCTCTGTTATCTAATTCACATATCAAAAACAACAATGCCGGAAAAAACACAACATACCATCACCACCTGCTTCTTCATCCTCTGGGAATGGTGCGTCATCTGTCGTCGCTGTCTCAGTGCGCGATTTCGCACTGAGTAAAGAACCGTGCATTGACGTGGCACGGGATTGTCGTTCAGCTCGCCTTTCTTCCATCTGCGCTTTCAGTTTGTTCACCAAGTCTATCTGACTGCTGGGTGTTTGCGGTCGGCTGTCTTCTTCAGTTGGCACCTCTGAGGGCGCTCCAGTAGCCTTATCGGTCGCAGCCTTGTCAAATCAAAACAAAGAAACATTGAACCACAATCATAACCCTCAAAGGTGCAAACAACCTGTTTACCCTACAAAACTTAATGTAATGATCTATTCAGGGTATGAAACAATTGGAATATCCAACTATTCAACTTTTACAGGGTTGCAAGGGGTACATATTACAGGGGACAACACGATTACTAACAAGCGGTTGTACAAAATTTGCGAGCAACCTAGAAACATTACAAAGCTGATGATTAAAATTATAAATACTAATAATAAGCATGTTAAATAAATATCCCAAAATGTCATGGTTTTCAATTTATGCAAAGTTATTTGCTATTGCAAGTTTAAGATTAATTATGCAAATTACCTGAAATAAAAAAAATTACAGTTAACATACTTTGCCACAAATACTAGGGATGGGAGATCATGCTACTGGAATAGAGAAAAGTTGTACCATTTATATAATTTGGGGATTGTTTTATGGTTATTAAGAAAGCTGGGTGCTTTGTATCAACTTTCACAAACATAGTCTCAGTACAATGGCAAATATACCTTGAAATTATGAAATACTAAGTGATATCACGTATGATAATTATGCCCTGACTTCCATGATTTAAATATGAGCAACAGATGAAAATTTGTCACATGAAGTTCTTTTACATCAATAATATTTATGAAAGTTATGCATGTTTACCCGTCAATGCACTACGATGTAATTTTTTTCAGTTTGGCTGTTATCAGCAATCTGGTTCTTAACTTCTGTGTTGAAAATGATACTTCTTTTACATATTTGTTATATAATGGTACAGCTTTTCTCCTACATTAAGCAAATATAGACATTGCAGTTTCCATAACATTTATGCAAATTACAAGCCCTTTATGCTAATTGCAATATCACAGATTAACTTTGAACTTTGAACTTTGCTGTAGTGCAACAATACAGCTATTCTGGTTTGATGTAACCTACTAAGTCAAATATTCCACATTCAAGCTGATGAATTGTGTTAATATGTTTTGGTTTTTGTTTGTGAATGTCAAAGCCGATGCAAGATATCAAATGATATTAAATTCTGGTATTAAAATATTCTGGTACCTCGGAGATGGTAGTCATTGATTTCGATTTCTGGACGACATGCAAAAGGATATTTGTCATGGAGAAGGATACATGCATTACCATGGAGACAGAATACCATGCAAGACATGACGACATGAAAAAGAGTGTGGAGACACAAAGATATTGAAACATGAATTTAACTTGTAAACAGAAAAGTCGAGATATACATAAATTTCCGACAGGGTGGAAAAGTATTGGTACAAACAAATCTAGCATGAAAGTGAACATGATACCATGAAGGAGAATGAATAACATTATTGATGGATATGAACAGAACATGAAGATAACATACTGATGTGAACATTATCCTTGGTTTCTGCATGCAACATAATGAACATGAAATGTAAACATTTATTACATGATGTGAAAAAAGACATGTCAATGTGATTAGTATTCCTGGTTTTTGTTTACAGTGAGGTGATGACCAAGATGATATGTACTATTAAATATGATATTATTATTTCTAATGTGCATAATGTTCTTGGTTTCTGCATGCACTGAGATGAACACGAAAATGTTTACATTAAAGAACATGGAGAAAACATATTAATGTGAATGACATCCATTGTGTCTGCATGCAATTTAATGGACATGAATGCGTTAATACTGGAGCCTGAATTATGGATTATTAGTACACAAACTTATATGGAAGATGGATGGTGTCTAATGGGTTGGATGAAATAGTGTTTGCACAAAGACACGAATATGTGAACATCAGAGCTCAGTTACTGAGTTGAATTGTGTATTTGCACACAAAGGAGTATGGAAGATGGCAAGTGTATGATGGTATGGATGAAATACTATCTGCGAAAAAATGTTTTTAGACATTAAATGATGAGTTCAGTGTGGATACTGGAATTATGTACACCGATGACTAGAAAATGAAGAAAGAATGATCTTTTCACGGTAAAAATTGATGAAACTCTGGAGATAAACAGTAGAATAATTAGTGAGAGTGCAAGGGACAGGACAATACTACAAATCATGACGATATAATGGTAATGTTAATTATATTTACTTTAGTAAGGTTTTGGGGAAGGGTAGAAGAAGTAATGCGTGGTTTACACACAGATTCCTGACTAGACATCTAATACCAGAAATATTCCCATTTTAGTTCTGAGAAATGTACAAAATCAAAGGTTTTCCTGTCAATTTTTTGCGATTTAATTTATCAATGGTACTCCAATGTTTGCGAGTCAAAGTTCAAATATGCATGTTTATGTGAGGGACCATCCACAAATGAGAGATCATTGACTTAAAACACAGCATACAATTACTCAATACAATTATACACTTTAATACTGAACATTTAATCATCATTTGTTAGTCAGACTCTTACCACTGAGGGCGCTGTTTGTCTAGTAAGAGACTGCTCCAAGGAGGAGGCAGTTGGTAGTAAGTGGGAGAGATCACGATACTACAGGGAGGAAAAGCAAGCACAGGATGAGAATTGAAGAGCAGGCCCCATCACAATGATGCTGCTCACACCTTCCCCAACAGTGGTTGCTTCCTCTTAATTTTGTCAATATAAATAAGCAAAGGTTTTTCGAACCATTTTGCAACAAGAACGAGCACCAAGTATGAGAAAGCCCTTTAAACTAGAAGGAAGTCCCTTCAGGTACAGCCTAGCATAATGCACATCATCAACAATGATAAAGGCAAAATGGAAAACTGTTCCACATCATGAATTATTTTGCCTTTGTCTGAATGTGGGGCAGCAAACCCTATCATCTCCCCTGAAATGGTCTAACCCAATTGTATTCAATTCTAAGGTTGGACCACTGCACTAGGAAATATGAACGACAGGGGCGAACATAAATATCTGTCAAATGTTTTGCTTGCTGCTATGCTAATCTTGATGCACATTCTAGGAGAGTCAGTGTTATTCATTAGAATCAAAGCAAAACACTACAACAAAGCAAAATTCCAGTTTGTGTTCAAAAAATTAGTATATAAATTGAGTTGCCATGCTAGTCTTCTAACTTAGGCAGTGATTGGTTACATAAAGTGACACTGTGATTCTATTGGTTGCTTCTCCTTGAATGACAACCTCACTATATATCCATTCATGCTATTGGTCAATAATGAGGTGAGACAAGACTGACAACCAATCACATTGTTTGTAAGAAACACTGGACATGCAATGACAATAACATGCTGCCGTATTTAGAAACAAAGTGAGTCAATAAAGTTTTGCACGTTGTGAAAATAAAAGCAATGTTAAGGTAGAATGCGCCTAATCGACAGATATTTGGACTCTAAAACCTTTACGATCCTTTATGATCTACTGCTTGTGGGGGTTCATTTTAAAGCTCTTGGACTACAAAAATTCTCACCATCTTAGATTCTCAAAATTCAAAAATGTTATATGCCCCCATAGTGTCAATACAGGGATGGCAGCAATTTTGAATTTCAAATATCGGTAAAAATTTGGTAATTTGTTTCTCCAGTACCAAACTTTGCATGGTGATCCCAGATTTCTATTCTTGACTTGTTAAGAGAATGGTTGAAAGTTTCATTGAAGAATATTTGAGCAAAAGTTTAAGTCTTTCAATTTCGGGACACATTCTACCTTAATCATCAAGGCATGGAATAAATGAATAAGTGTATCATGTTTCTTTTTGTGAGAAAAGGAAAGCCATGCATTAATGGTATATCATGCAGCAGAGGAGAATCAGCTAAAAATAATAATCTGTGCCATGCACCATTTACAAGCACCTGCATGTGAGAAAATAAAAAATTTTAAATTTAAAACTGAAACTGAAACAACCAATAACAGAGTTGTGCATTTGTTGCATTCTGGAGTCTTATTTTTTGAATTTGACATAGAAATTAAACAGCATCTTTAACAACTTTCGAGTTTGTTTTTGTAAATTAACATTTAACTAAAGGAATGAAAATAATGTTTGGTCGAGTTTTTTCTCAGTGACTTTCAACTTTTAAAAAAATTATTTTCCAAGTTTCTATCAAAAAAAGATTGTAAGAAGTTATGATCACTCTATCATTCTGGAAACACACATAAAAATTCAGTATTTCTTCTCAAAAGAAATCTTCCCGGTGTGAAGACAAGCTATTGTTAATACTAAGACATTTGGATGCCACCCTGGTGTAAGTTGTCTAGTTTCAGTTGAACATGGGAAAGGAATTTTTCCAGTATTTTATAAGCAGCTTGTCTGGCCTATCTTTCTTGCGTCCAACATTCCGGTACCGTGACCTCACCATAAGTTCAACATGCATGACCTTGCTTTGGAATGAAATAATTATTAATTATCCATACAACAAAATCATGAACTGATATTTATGTTGGTGAAAAGTTAATAAAATTAATTGTTCACAGCATTGCAAATGGTTAGACTCTGTGCTGGTCAGGGTGTTAGGGGCACTGCATGCTGGGTAATCTTACCATCTCGGTTCTGGACGTTTGTTGGGAATGATCAACGACAGGGAGCGGTGTCGTTTGGGTCTCGTCCTCCACCTGATCTGCGTGCTGTGAGTAAACGTTTTCAAAGTTGCCAGATTAGAACATAACTTTGGTATTAATACTACACTGAATACAATCTTGACTACATTGTATCTAACTTGGGAGAAAACCTGTATATGTATCTGACATTTCTACATCTTCCTAGGGAGCATACTTGTATCTGGCATTTGTACAACTACCGAGGAGCATACATGTATATTAACTTTGTCAAAACAAAAAGCTAATCTCAAATCATATAGCACTGCAGCACACATGTAAGAAATCCTTTAACTTTCCACTTAATTTTAAGTCTGCTCCTCTAGAATTCTGGTAAACAATCAAAACACTGAATACTTCTGACAGTTGAATTAAATACTGATTCAGTTAACACAATTACATTTCTAGGAATCTGAGGAGTTTTTTTAACAGATTTTATCTCAACCAATGAGCTTCTAAGGCTTTTCAGAAAACACCTTATCTTTATGATAATAATTTGCAAATGCCCATTAGGTCTGTAGCAATGCATCTGATAAAAGAATTTCTCTATACACTGTGATTTTTGAATGCCTTGGTGGTTTGACATCCAAGTTCAGCTGTTGGTTAAAAAAGGTTGGGAAGCAGATGTCTAGGATTGACAGTTTTTCAAGGAGAATGTCGGACTTGAAAAATGATGATGATGGTATTCTTCAGAGTGGAGGACACTATGCAATGACACATAGAGCAGGCTTCTGACAGTACGATTTTTTTTTTTGCAAAAAAATTACCAGGTATGGTAAGGATTTCTTTTTTTGCAAAAAAAATTACCAGGCGTGGTAAGGATTTCTTTTTTTGCAAAAAAAATTCCAGGTATAGTAAAATTTCTTTTGCAAAAAAAATTACCTGGTATCTATAAAAAAATAGAGATTTCAGCCACAGAAATCAATGTCAACTGATTGACATATGGTAATCATGTGTTTATCACATGTCCATCACATGACTCACCTTTGTTTCTGGAGTTTTGGCATTGCTATTATTGCCTAAATTCAACATTTCCCTTTGTTCAGGGGTCAATTTCTTGAGTTCTTTTTTACTTTCCTGATCCTCGGCAGCCTGTTTTTCTGCCTGCTCTTGGGGTTGCTCTTTAGGCTGTCCAGTCGGCAAGAGGGGAAACAAAGAGGAGGGGTTTGATGACATTACAGGTAATTTAAAAGGTCAGAGGGGAAAGGGAGCATGGAGTTCTTTAAAAACATGGAGAATTTGGAAAGGTAAGGTGCAAAGGATGGGGTTGCCAGTAAAGAGATTCTTACAGCCGGAACATGCAACGTGTTTGAAATGACACTTTTTTAACTATGGCTTATATGGACGGGATGTGCTTCTACCCCTGAGACCATGTGATATAAATTCAGTTCTAGGGCAGGTACCCCCTGGATATTTACCCACAAAACACTTATCCTATCCCTATCTCTAACCTTATCCAAACCAGTGGCTTGGAAATGTTCAGTGGGTAAATGTCCAGGGGCTGACCATCCTATTACGATAATTTCTCAACGACATGGTCTGGACATTTCGCTTTCACATTGAGTTTACTTTGCATTTTATGTTTTTAAGTTCTTTTCTTGTAAATGATTTACTGTGCAAAACGAGTTGACTTGAATTATAGATTCACTGACTCAAAAAGTCAATTACTCATTGTATCATCTTTATTGCATCAAATAATTTTTTTCTCAATTTTGTTCTCACGTAGCATACGATTTGGGCCATGAATATTCTACTTTGAAAAGGAGTCATTAAGGTTTCATTTGCATACTCAACACTGATGAGCATGATTTGCATATTAGGTGAATGTATTTCAGAAATCACTGATCATATGTTCACAGTTTTTTTGATCTCACCTGTTTTTCATGGTCTGCTATGAAAGCCTCCAACTGCATCATGGCTTCGTCAGCTTCTTTCTCGGCCTCAGCCTGGAGTCTTTGTGACTGATCCACTTGATCCGTCAGGACCTGCCTCTCTGCGTCCCATTTCTTCTGATGGTCTTTGTACTGCGACTTCAGCTTGTTGTATCGCTTTGTAGTGTCTTCTTTCTGAGTTTTGATCTCATTTTGAAGACTCGTCACCAGCAGGAGACTCTACATTATTAAAATGAGATTTTGAGAGACTTCATGAGATTTGATGAGACTTTGTGAGATTTGATGAGACTTTATGAGACTTGATGAGACTTCAGTGAGAATTTGAGAGATTTTGTGAGACTTTATGAGATTTGATGAGACTTTGTGAGATTATTTAGATGGTCTTTATGTCCCCAGGAAAAGATCATTGATGACTCTTTGTTAATGCCCTAAACAAGAGATAAGAAGACTCTAATATGTCTTTTTATATACCTCAGTCCTGAACTGTTTGAAACCACCCCTAAGTTTCTCAGTGGGTAGGTTGGACCACCTCTCTTCATCTTCAAGTGGAATCTTCTCATCAAACGGAACTTCCTGTACGGTTTCCAGGTTGGATTTTGCGCGAGACGGCTGTTTCGGTGTGGGTGCCTTCATGGAATCACTGCTGCCTTGCTTGTCGGAAACTAATTGGACAGAAAGTTTGAGAGATGGATGTGATCAATTTTAGAATTACATTGTATATGAATGAACATCAATACAAATGGTGTGTATGCATTTCATATCTTTAGAAATCATGTGTAAACTATACCAAAATATGTTCAACAAAACCAGATGAAATTTAAGATAAGAAACTTACGTTTCGTACTCTGTCGGCTAAGTTGATCCTTTGATAGAAAAGAAAGTACAAAAAAATAATAAATTAATTGAGTAATTCAATGTTGCTTTCATAGCCAACTGAAAGCAGACACATCTTTCACATTTAAACACTCTCACCACAATTGTTTTGGTTCAACCCCATCATTTTCAATGGTGTGGGTTGGACCTATGCACTGTATTTGGAGGTGAAAGGGTTCAATGAAACAATAAACCTTGGGCAGCTGATACAAAAATATGTGATGTGCTACAGCATCCATAAATGTGAATTGTTCAATATTTCAAAGGCAAGGTACAAGCAAAAACTGTTTCTTTATTACTATTATTATTGTTTCTATTTCTTTCCATCACCTCATTTCTTTGATAGAAAACAATATTTTGTGAACCTAATGAGGCAAAAAATATCAAGTGTTGCAAGAGGAATATAGTCATAAATTTTTTTTTTGTTCTGCATGCAATATAAACAATAATGGTGAGGCATGACACAAGTAAACAGAAGATGAAATGTGAGAGTTCTGGGGAATTGTGGCACCATGGATGGTTGATGACTGGCAGGTACAATGGACTGACTGTGTCAAAGACATACCACTGATACTAATTCAACTAAATGGAAAAATATGTACATTTTCAGCAATGACACAAATACTTGGGTTAAAATGTCATGAGAGGGGTCAAGCTTCATGAGACATTCCATTTGAAATGGCTGGGGGGGGAGGACTGGAGACTGAAAATGTGATTTTGGGTAATTTGGAATTCTTGAAGGGATGTTCACATGCCAAAAAACATGGAGAAGACCAAAAGTCATTTACTTTAAGAATTATAATCTTTTGCCGTTCCTAAAGTAAGATGGTGAAGAGAATGAAAGAAAGGTAAAAATAATTAGTATCATTTTGCCACTCCAGCTAACGTTCCCTGCAACTTCTTTTTGAAACAATCAGAAATTCAAAATTTTGTTCTATACAACTTCACAATGGCCTGATCAAGTTTTCTTTCTATTTGTTAAGCAATTACTTTGTGTTGCAAATTGGAAATTTTCTGTAAAGCTTGGGTCTGCTTCAAAGAGTCACGAGCAACTAATTTCCATATGCAAATAAACAGACAAAGACAGCGCCCTCTACAGCAAATAATAGAAGAGGATTTGCATGATTTGCATATTAATCATTTGAACATTAATTTATGATTGGTAGGTAAGGAGGTTTCCACATTAAATATTCTCCACACAGTTGAAATAGCTCTCACACAAAGCTTCCATATTGGTACCATTTCATATCACTTCAGGGGGTCCTAGTGCCATGTAGCTGCATTATAAATTGACATGCATCTACTGAACAACAACATGTGGTAGGGAGTGCATACACTGGCTCTGTGCTGGCAGAACTTGCAACATGCTCATAAAAAGATACACTCAGGTACTATCAACCAAAATCCACAAATCTGGAAATGTCAATACATTTTTCAGAATCAACTGAACACTAAGGACAGTTGGGATCTTGTGTTTTGATGCAATCAAAATGAATAAAGTATAGAATGTATAAATTTTAACAGAAACTCAGTGGCAAGTATAAACATTTGCTAATCTGTCATGGCACTAATGGTGACTATCTGTTGACATCCAATCACAATATTCAGTTTTGTATTTCGATGTTGATTTAGAAAGTGTTTCGACTTTCATTTTTACAATGCATTAACCACAATAGAGATTTTAAAATTGCAAACCCGAAATATTATAAAATAAACTTTGCTGATCACCATATTTGGTAGTCAGTAAATAAACAAATGGTAAGTAACAAACACCACTTGGTGGCGCTGTCATTTTCAGTTAGCAAATGGGCCAAAATTTACTTTGCGTCTGAGCTCCTGTTAGTCTTTGTTGAAAATTCACACAGTGTTGAGAAGGTTTTGCCACATTCCTGATACATCCTGGTGAAATTTATCCAAAAAGGCAAGCCGGTAAGAATATATGAACTTGATCAACAAGATACCAACCCAGTTATTGCGCAACCAAATAGACCGCTGTATTATGTTAGCTCGTAACTGAGACAATAATATAATTAGTTAGAAAAATGTTTACATCAGAATAAAATAGAAAAGATGAGGAAAAGAGGGAAAACAATTTCCTTCAAGTCTGGGCTTATCAATTTAACTCCCTGAACCCTGACCCCTTTGTGACCTATGACCATGAGCAAACCCTCACCTCTGATAACCTTTGACATGTGAACTGTGACCCCTGGCAACCTATGACATTATGCGGAACCTCACCTCTGGTAACCTATGATATTATGTGAACTGTGACCCTTGACAACCTATGCCAACCCTCAACCTTGATAAACTGTTGTTATATGAACCCTCACCCTTGTGACCTTTGACTTGTGAACCCTTACCCCTGCTGACCTATGACATTATGCTAACTCTCATATAACATTACACTGATATTAACCTTAAAATAGGGTTTCAAAGGGTTAACTGTGCTTCAAAGTGAATAAATTAACTTCTTTTAGAATACCAGTACAACTGACCACAGAAAATGAAACTGTGAAAATGAAAGTTTCTGTCAAATTTTATGGTTAGATAAAATAATTAATATCACTTTATTGTCATTTACTATTTCTAATCACTTATTAGACAAAACAAAAGACAAGAAAGTACCGCTTTCGTAAATTTTTGCAATATTTAGGTGGAAACACCATATAAATTTTGTACTTACCGACTTCTTCTTGCCCAGTGATCCTGGTGTGTCTTTGCTTACCTGAAAAAGTGAGATTATCAAATTCATCAACAAAATGTAAAACAGACAAACATCAATGGTGACAATTGTGCACAGCATTTGGCAAACTTTCCAAAAATTGTTTTGGACACACAGTTTAGCATGTACAATTTACAACAGTTACGTGTGCACCGACCAGCTCATCATCTTTCACAGAACACAACACAAAGGTGACATTACTGTGACCATTTTGAGTGCTGTTATTTTCCCACCAAAATTTTAGTGCAACATTTTACTGATTTTTATGAATTTCTCTGTAATTTTTAAAATAATTTTGGACCAAAGGGACATCACATTTCACATGCTGCGGTAATTTATCAAAATTTTGACAAAATTCTGAAACACAGTGACTGGGGTGAGTTTTACAATGGGTTAATTCTGGTCCATTATGACTCAGAATTTCAAAGCAATTTAATGGTAACAAAAATCTTTGCATCTATCATGACACAGAAATTAAAGAAACCTGTCTGTAATGGGGTATTCACAAAACAATGAATAATACTATATTTATGTGAAAGTTTGCATTCTTGAAAATTTTTTGATTTGGGAAAATACTGTAAATGATCTGAAATTTGTGAACCGGTTTGAAAGTTATAATGCTTCTAACCTGGAATTTGGGAACCTTTTCTGGGAACCTTTTCTGGGGTCCCTCAGGTATTTCACTAATTTGCATTACTTTTTATTTTGAATAATGTCTTAAGTAATTTGCAGAGTTTTATTCGGTCAAATATAATGTCGCAAAGTTGGAACAGACCCAACTATATTCTCTGTCCCTCTTTTTAACCCTTTGAACCTGGCTCGGACAAAAATGTCCGCATGATGTCATAGGGTACCAGGGGGTCAGGGTGCAAAGGGTTAAGATGTTTTCTTTGGCTTTTCATTGGTTTGTACAATAAGAATATTTATGATGATATATGGGTAATACAGGATTATATTCATACAATGCAGTGGCCCAAAAGAGACAGAAAAGTCTTTTTTTCATTTATCAACATTACAAACGATGGCATATCTTTACTATTATCTTGTGAAAAGAAATTTACAGAAGGTGCTGCTAAAATATCTTACATTAATCGAGACTTGTATGGTTGTAAAAATAATTTGTGACAAAAATTTTTGATTACTGCACTTTTTTATCATTTTAGTGACACAAATTTATTTTTTTCCCTAGTAACCAAAGATCATTCAATCATTTAAACTACACAAGTAGTTTTCACAAGACATTATACTCAAGAAATTGCATGTTCAAAAATATTATATTTCATCAAATATTTATGACTCTAATTTAAATATGTTGAATGTATTCATAATCATGTTTTCTGACTGCAGTATAGGTGCAAATTGGTTATAAAATCTTTCAAATTTCTGACAACAAATGTGGACGTACACAGGTCTTACATGTAACCTTGAGCTCAACTTCTACACATGCAGAGAGATTTTTACAAAATCACTTTATCTTGAACAGCCTTTGTGAGCATAATACCTCAGGTCATTGTTGTATACTCCAATCAATGAACGATTTATTTAATTTGGGAGTCTCCAACGGCTGCCAAAGTCTAATAGAATCTCTTTTCAGAGGATAAAATGTTACCATGGAAACAAGCTAGGTAAATGATTCAATCAAGAGTAATGGAATGGGAGCTACAAGGCTAGTTCATATTTCACTGCAACTTGGTGATAATCTCACCACTGCTTTACGCCAATCTAAAAACACATTTCTCCAAGAAACTTGCTATTTGTGATGTTCCAGGTTATAGCAGTTGATACGAGACAGCAATATATAACTACAATTTTGTGTAATATTAAATACAATTGTGATGGAAAGAATTCACTGAAAACATGAAAATACAAAAATATTTCACATTTGATGAAAAATTTGTTGAATTTACTACATAAACATTCATATAATTTGAGTTACAACATTCAGTTATCCCAGCCATCTAATAACATGCATATCACCCAGACCACCTAGTTTGTCTGATTTTTATTCCCTGTTGCCAAATGGCAATCTTGCGAGCTTCTCATTTTTTAAATTCCATTTTTCAAAAGAAAACATTTTTCAAAAGAAAACATTATGAACATATGATAATAAATTTAAATGCTTATCTCACCATGGGCAGACCTACAATTTGTTAGTAATTCTGCCGTATTATTGCACAAGCAAGCTTCTTTAAAATAATTAATTTTCAAATTAACAAATATTTTCTCGATTTTTTTCTTTATGTCTGAAACCTTTCCAATTTATTTGTGTCTATCAAAACTCATGCACGCTGACAACAACTTCACATTTAACTTAATATGACGATGTGACATTTCGCCATGCATTAGTTATGTTAATGAGCTAAAGCACGTTAGTACCACGAATGTTGCATGCATTAGTACCAGTACAATCGACCTTTACGACATCGAACATCTATTTTTTTCGGCTGCAAACTTACGTCAGCCAGTTTGGGATCTAAGAAATTTACGATCTCTTTATTTTGATTGTGAACACACTCTTTCTTTTCATGTGTATTGCCGCTTTTCGTCCTCACGATATCCTCCTCAGTCGTGACAGTCGGAAGAACGACATTTGTCAGGTTTTCAACGGAGGGAGTCGGTGAAATGTTGGTAGCTAAGGACGGATTAGGAGTGTACAGTTGACTCGGATTTTGAGACCTGTTCTCGTACTTACCATAAAAGGAAGAGAAGGTGCAGGTTAGGTCAAAGTTCAGGAAGTATAGGGTCAATGGTTAGGTTAGAGGTCAATGTTAGGTCATAGGTCAAAGTTTAGATAGGTGGACAGTGACATTGAGGATAAATTGTTTCAAGTATATTTTTCGATCCTAAATTATCATAGTGTTGCAATACAATTTGATCCTGACGCTGTAGCCAGTTTTATATTTCTGTTTTGAATAATGCAGTTGGACAATATTGAAATCAAAAGGCATCACAGGTAAAAGACATTTTATATCAGACAGCTTCTGCTACACTAGAACTGTCCAAATCTTGATTTGTAGTAAGCAGTTCCTCTGATCAGCTGCATGAAAGTTTATCTCATTTGGCACAGGATTGTTTTCCGAATAGCACTGTTCGCAAATGACATCACTGTTCTCTCTCACTAATATGCATAAATAAACATTTGTCCGCATTTTCTGCATAAACGACGAAAAATAAAACCTGCGAGTGTTAGAATGGCTATTTAGTGTCATACTTATTCGTATGAATTGATGACTGAGACTACAAGCTACAACAACAGCCGCCCATACAGCGACAAAATTTGTCCGAATTTCAGCATATTTGTCCGAAAGTCGCG
This sequence comes from Ptychodera flava, assembly GCF_041260155.1. NCBI lineage: Eukaryota > Metazoa > Hemichordata > Enteropneusta > Ptychoderidae > Ptychodera > Ptychodera flava. The sequence goes on along the minus strand of NW_027248277.1, from coordinate 16,974,863 downwards.
CCGCGTGCAGCTATATTTAATAACAAACCCGAAATCGCGATCAACGCTATTGCGGCCTGATATAATTTTGTGTGAACTTTCCTTTGCACAACTGGTGAGAGCAAGCTGGTGCAATGCATGATAAAGACTTACTAGTCAATTTTTTCACTTTGCTGTACTTACAAGCAGTATGAGATGATGAAGTAACTAAACACTGAAAATTATAGTCTTCACCCCTAACTTTCAAGTAAATCAATCCATATCTCAAAGAGTCAAAAATGGTAATATTCCCATGAAATCACAGAAAATGAGAACATTTTTTCCTAAGAGATATTTGTCGGGAACTGATTTTTACAAACATTGGTCGGTGAAATTTTACAGATCCCTGAAGATCCTGATAATTGCATACAGTATTAACAAGTGCATATCAGCATTTGGATGCTTGCCAACTTCATTGTGTGTAAAAGAGACCTAAAAATACTTGAGTCATGTTTTACATTGAATTTCATCGCTGAGTCAGGAGAACCATCGATTTTACAGTAAACTGTTTTCAATGAACACATGCACATACATGCTGATCTCACATTGTTAACAAGTTGGTCACAGCCTCGTGTTTCTACAGAAAAAAAATTTAAGTATACTTGGTGTTTTTCAAATTACCATGAAGGCCTATTTGGGATGGTTTATGATATTTTCTGCAACTTGCCAACAATTGCAGGTAGAGTTTACTCAGAATTATGAAGTAAAATCAGTTAATTGTTAAAATAAGGTGGGATCTAAATCACTGTGTTACCTGAATATGTGTTATATAGTGTACAAAAACTTTGTTTTCTTCTTTTTTTAAATGCAAACTTACCCTAGTTTCTTGTTCTGCGTCCAAAACATCTTTTAGTTTCAAGGGACATATCACCCTACAGGGCCATAACTTTCAATGATTTCACTATCTTTGTTCAATTTGTGTGTCAACCACGATTTGTTGTTCTCAACTCCCCAAAGCATGTTGAGATACACAGTATTCGGCTTGTCAACTCAGCCTGTACATGTGTAGACTGTATGGTTATTGTTGACAAGTGAATTCTGATCTGAACCAGAATTCAAATGTAAAAGATAACAGTGCATTTTTACAAATATAGACACTGTATTGACCAGCTACATAATAGAGATTTGAACATACTCTGGGCAGAAGAACCAGACCTTGCAATTGACAGTGCAAATAAAGTGAAAAAATTATCAAAAGTCACGGCTACCGGCCCTTTAATCTGGCACCCTCTTGAGTCGTAACGCCACTCCCATAATTATCAAAAGTCACGGCTAACCTGGCACTTTTTGAGTCATAATGCCAATCAATAATTTGATATATTTACATCCATACACCCTTAAATAGTTTTTCTGATACACCCTTGAGAGAAATTTTTCAACGTTCTGCATCAGTTATTATAATCTGTATAATTTGTTATAAGTCCAATTACAGCAAATTAAGAATTGGACAGTACTTTCAGACACTACAATTTTTATAATACTTTTCATCTTCAGGATATATGGACTTATTTGGTTGTCAGTGATGTAAATAGAGTGTTCACTGTCTTGTTTTTGTGAAAATCCAAAATTTACTTTTCCCCCATAGAGTTAACCCTTTGAGCGCTGTAGTTTTCTCCCGCCAAAATTTTAGTGCAAAATTTTACCAATTTTTATGAATTTTTCTGTAATTTTTTGATAATTTTGAACCAAATGGACATCACATTTCATTTGCTACACTTTTTTCTCAAAATTTTGACAAAAATCTGAGAAAAATTGACAGGGGTTTATTTTATAAAGGGGAAAAAAATGGACTTTGACGCTCAAAGAGTTAACACTGGCTGTATACAGGCAGCCATTTTGAATTTCAAAATTCAGTAAACTCTAGGTACTTTGAACAGAGAGACACTAGATGAACTATGTACAAGAATGGTTCAAAGTTTCCTAAGTTTGAGTAAAGTTTTGGGAAACGTTTTACACTTTTTGTTTCAAGGCACATGCTATCTTCATCTTTACATGAATGAAATTTCATGACTTGTACACCACCCAAACAAGATATAGAATTATAAATGGCAGACAGTTGGAGCCACATCTGAGGCTACATATTCCACCCTGTTCTCCTGTATATGGGCTGACCTACCAGTACACTATTGTCAACAGTATAGAATGGAACCAAACTCTGATGGAGAAAGGTAGACACCATGCGGATGTCTTCAAATGTCTGACAAAATGTTGTCCTTCATACCAAAGTTTGACACACATGCTACGCTATCACATGGCAGCGTCCTATTGACAATGTTCTTCACCCACAGAATGCCAAAAAAAACAAACATATCAAATCTTAAAATCTACAAAAACTTTGAGAAGAGCATGACATTATCTCTCAGGAAGAATAATTTGGGAGTTTTTGCTGTCTCAAGAAAGTCAAAAACGACAAATAATCACGAGCCACCAACCTGAATTACGTTGCCTTCTCTCCATAAATACAAACAAACACAGTAAACGTCTCTTGTAACAACGACCACACTGAGAACAATGGCAACCCTCATCAAAAATTGATGATGGCTCCTCAATGTACAGAGGGGTCTGGACAAGGAGAGAAGTTGTGCCGGCAATAGATAGGCTAATGAATATTGATTGGACGGGGCAGACAGACAATGACTTGAAAAGATGTCGCATAATAGTTCAGCCCTGGTCTACAATAAGGTGTGAATTTTTGAACATGAGTCCTTGTGTGTCTAGAAAGTGACACCTACCGCTCAAGTTTGCTAAATCATAGAATAAGGATTTATTGCAAAGAGATGGGGGGATACATATAGTGTTACCAACAGCCCTGTAAGTTGTAAAACTTAAGTAAAGCACTTCCAAGTTTAACAGAAGTTGCAGAATCATATCTTTAACCCCCTGTACAATGTAATAGGCAGACCTCTCCAATGTCATAGGCTGTTACCCCGAACACACAGACACACAGGCACAGATACACACAATGTGATAGGCCGTCATCCCCCTGCATAATGTAATAGCCTGTCACCCCTACACAATATGTAGGCTGTCCACTGTACTGTTAAATGCAATACTACTTTCACAGTCCTCAGAATACGTGATCATTTGCAGGGGTAAAGTAGCACCAAGAGAGTTCAACATTTTTAAATGGACAGCAAACTTTAATCAGTACTGCTGTATAGATACAGTTCTTGTTAAGGTTGGTGCCCGTACCCCTGTAATGTTTACAAAGTTCGTCTGTCATGTTAGGATTTACCCAATTTTGATCAATGAAATCTTATTAAGGGGACAACAGAAATTGTTTTGAGTCTCCTGAACCTTCATCTATCTTCCAGCTGAAAATAGATATGCGTTGGTAAAGTAACAAGATTAAGTACACTCAGCTAATTAACAAAATTGCAATCATATGGATTTAAATAAACAAATTGTGTATTCAAAAATGACTCAGACAATAAAGCAAATGATGTGTAAGTATAAAACCAAAACATGGAAAAGTATGAAAATTATGTGAAAGATATGCAGGAAAAACTGCATATATCAAGAAAAAATCTAATCAAAAGATTAAAATGACAGAAAACAAAGTCCTGTATGAAATGGTTAGTTGAAAAACAAACCAAAGAGTTGTGAAACAACAGCAGCCAATCACACTTCAATAATGTGCATATTAAAAAGAAATTAGCATAGAGGCAACTGATACAAATATGCAAATGAATCATTACCATGACAACATCAGGTAAAGGTGACAATGGCTGTGGAGACGTTGGCCCGCTTGCCATGAGAGGGCTCATATCATTGAATAGGGGAGTCACAGTGCCATTTCGCTTAGGGGTGTTCAAACGACTCGGGAAAGGGGAAGAGTCCATTGTCTTTTGAGGAGTAGGAGGGGGTAAGGGCGTTGTGTAGCCACTGCGAAGAGGAGGAAGCTGTAGTGGGGTTCTCCTATCCCACTAAAGTAGCAGCAGTTGGGGGAAAGGAAATTAAATAGAGTTGAAAGTTAAAGAAACCGGTAATGATGAGAGTAAAATTAAAATCACACAAATACAACTGTCACTGAAAAAGGATATGGGATATTGTAATATTTTCCATGTGATGCAATGTTACAGAAATACTTTTTGAAAAAGAGGCATAATTTTGCTTCAAATCACAAATAAATACCTTACTTTTGCATCTGTAAATGATGAAGAAGTTCATTTTCATTCACAGGCGGACAGAGAAAACCTCTGCCTGGACATAATATCCTTGACTGATATTGCTAATGTGTCTCAACAAAAATAAAAATTCCTGACAAACGTTAAACAGTAAAACAACTATAACAATATGCCTTTAACAAATAAAAATATTCTAATTACACATTAATTTCTATGTTTATATCAGATATGTGTATGAGTTTAACCTGTATTAAGACAAAAGATTTCAATAAATGTTCATCTTTTGACTTACCCGACTAGATTTTCTACTGAACGAACCGTCAAGATTTGATCGTCTGCTTGATATTCTGTCGTCGTCTTCGGAATCAGATTCCCAGTGTTTCACTCTTTCTAATTCTTCTTCCTGTGTAGGATAAGAATGGACAAGAACTATTGTATCTACTGAATTCTATGAGATTCTCAATCCAATTTACAAAGATTTACTGTTTCAGTTACTAAGTTCTGAATCAACAATAAATGATGAGGATGTGCAATTGTAACACAGTACAAACTTTTTCTCTGATTAAATTAATGCAGAATTATGAAAAATAAAAATTTAGCATCAAAAGCACTGTTCGCAGTTACATGTTTGTTTTTACATATGCATGAATGTGATTTCAAACACTGCTGCTAAAAATGCAGACAAATTTTGTCAGTGTTTCATGAATGCTGTTGTTGCAGCTTGTAGTCTGAGCCATTATGTCCTTCTGTGGTCATTGTAACATTAGCAGTCACTTATTAAGTTGTGTTTTCATCGTTCTTGAATGCGTATGGTTTCCAAAAATGTAATCTAAATTTGCGGACAAACATTTATTTATGCATATTAATGTAATGATGTAATTTGTGAACAGGCCTATTCTGAACTAATGACACTGAATGACACAGTTAATTGCAAAAATTTTGTTGGAGGAAAAATGTCTGCAACATTCTGCTCTAACCTGGGATTAATATCAGCATTTTTTTTTAATCTTTGAATCTTTTTCTTTAGAAATGAAGAATCTATGGTCTGTTACAAAAGAAAGAAACAACAGATTGTTTTGCAACAAAAATTCAGAGGGGATTATTTAATTTCTGAAAAATCTGACTGATATTTTCATCAAAGCATGTTGCGTCTACCAGTGTTTTTGCTAAGGTTTGGGAATATCGGTAAATTATTTGGGAACCCGGTAACATTGCTGCTGCCCCTAATCTGATTGCATTGATGTACCAAGGGGAACCCGGTAAAATGACTGGGGAACCCAGGTAACATATACCGGGGTACCGGCCTTAACAAAAACACTGAGTCTACATGTCTTCATGTTAGGTTTTTAGTTCCAGAATAAACAAACAAAAAGAACACACAAAGATTTCAAATGCGTAAGATTGATAATGTTGGACCACATGACACAAAATTCAAACTCCTAAACGCAATAATAAAATGCACAGTTTAAGCCTTTTTACCTCATCCCTCCTCTGTTGTTCAAAATAAAAACAATTAAATTCAAAGAAAGGTTAACATAATAAACTTCAGAAAAATAATTAAAACAATGTCAACTGCAATAAATGCAGAGTTAAATGATGAAAAACTTTTTAAATATGCAGAATGTAAATTTGAAGAGAGGTGTCTTTAAAAAGTGTCAAAAAGAAAATAAAAATAGAGCAAAAATCTGGATTTTTGAGATGTTGAAAAAATAACTTCACTCAACTTTCAGCAAATGCAAAATTACTGGTGTAATAATCATGTGAAATTCAGAAAACAGTGTGCGTCGAAGATGACATATTACTATGGCAACAACTGATTTTGAGTAACACAAGCCATGTGTTGTAACACTGTATTTGTGGAGTGCGCCTTCCAACATTAGGTCATGTGTGCAGACTTGAAAATTCTGCAATGCTGCACTCAACCACGAGAATTTAATTTGGTGTGTTACTTTAGATGTGCTCAAATCATATATGACACACTGGTTACACTCAGCATACAATCACAGTACACCACACTCCATTGAGATTTAAAATTGTGCTGTAAATAGTATATATTATAGCCCAAACATGGGACTATGTGCCCGAGGGTAGGTGACCATTTGCCCGACGTAAGGAGGGCAAATGGTCTCCTGCCCCGAGGGTACATAGTCCCATGTTTGGGCTATAATGTTTTTATTACATGCCTCTCTATAGTCCATAGTGTTTTTGTTACATGCCTCTCTTACACAGTTTTCACTCAAAATATTTAAATTTATTGGCAAATGATAATCCAATTCTTTCTTTCCATCTGAGACGAAAATCCATTAACAATGGAACGATTTTCATCATCAAATGGCGCAATGATATATTTACACTACTGTCACTTGAACTGTTATGCGGTTTATAAATTTTTTTTCTGCAAAATTTTCCAAAGCGGATTTCCTGTGCAAAACACGAAATTTCGATATTTTTACATGAAAAAGTTGCCAAGTTGAAAATAGTTCCGGTTCACTTTCAGTCTAGTGATGACTATGCGGCCCGCGACGTCATCGACGAGTTACTATTGAATTGTATGGAGCGTGCGACGTTTAATATACGAGCCATGTAATAAATACAAATACATACATTCACATCTTATGTGACACACTAACACATATAAAGTAAGATAAACTTACAGACTCACAAATATGTATTGTATGACAATGAACGGCATATATACCGGTGCACTCATGGCTGGACATACAGACAGAGACATACAGGAAGATTTTATCATGCACAGACACACACGCACACTGACGGACACACTCATATGTATGATACTGACAGATAAACACACACATCATGCTAAGTCACCACACATACATCAAAGATTTATGAATGACTCTAACAGAAATGTAAAATCGCTGATTGAAACCACAGCTCAGTGCACGGAAACTCTACCAACATTCTCTTTTGGAACGGATCCAAACACCACATGCCTTATTTAACTGCTTATTCAAAGTTTCCGTGTGGTGAAATTTTTTTACATCCACAACTCTGTACGGACAAGATTCAAAAAGTTCAATGCTCAATACAGTAATATTACTGTAACACAATGTAGTTCTCAATATACTGACCTCCCCTCACCAAACTAGGAAGTAGCGAAAATTTGATTTTCAACACACTCATGATTCACTGCTAATCATACCCACAATCCTAGCTCTGCTCATGTTAACACGTTGAATTAAAATTGAAGACTTTTTTCTGAGCGTACCGGTATAAAACATTTGTGATGCTGATGTTTTAAAAGATCTCATTCCCTTACACCCTTTCACCCCCATTTTAACAATCCAGAGGTCCACCTGTGCCCAAGAGAATAATATGACATTATTCTTTTGGGGAGGACCAAGCAATACCATAATGGACCAAAAGTATAGTTACTTTTTTGTAGAAAAGGAAAATCTAAATTACCTCTCATTATTGACAAGAATACTCCAGACATAAAGTCAAAGCATAATAACCTTGGTTCTTCTATCTTTTCAAACCAATTTCCCGGTAATTAGGTCTTCCGTATCATTGACAGTAGTACAATAATGTGATAATGAGGATTTAAAACACACAGATTAAAATCTCAGACAGATGTCACATACTTTTCTCTCTGACATGCTAATTATCAAATATTTGCCTGTCATCCTAAGACTACTTAATAATTAGTCTAGAGTGCTTTATCACTGACTTTGTTGTCATGGCAATCTACTTGTATAAATCTCAACATTCTGGCCCTGACCAGTGTTTCCGTGGAAACACCTCGAGCCGGTGAAGTTCTACAAACAAGGTTAGATGTACGAGCACTCTATCGCTTTAACATGGTTGAATGTTCTGACGACATAATAGGCAGAATTACACTCCTAGTTAAAGTTTGGCGGCAATAACAGAACTACTCTATGCTCGATATAAAGAGCTGTAGTTCGGTAATCAGACTACAAAAACAGGATAATTAGGCAGAAAGTAAGTACTGAAATTAAACTTACTTTGTAAATTAACTGACAGCAGAAATTACGGCTGAGATGTGAAAACTGTCATGTCGCCAAGGAAAATGATTAAGTTTCACTGTTGCTATGATGTATGCAAATTAGTTAGAGGAGGTATAATTATGCAAATTAGATAGTGTACTGTTTCAGGTGATCTGTATATTTGATCCTTCTTGTAAACTATTGAACCCACAGCAATGCAGGATTTTTTTGGCAATTTTTTTCTAAATTTTGGAATTTTCTGTTCTTCTTGTGGAATTATACAGTAGTGGTAAGCAAATTCATAAAATTCATGCACCTTTTTGCAAAAAAATTTGCAAATTTGATAGAACATTTTTCTGATGTTTTGATTTTCAGTCAGAGGCAGACGACCAACTGGTCGACGAAGTTGTCAACAGGCATTGAAATGGTCAGGAGGTACAACCCGGTGAGTAAATAGTTTTGATTACCAAACAAACGATAGAATTTCATCACATTCAACGTCACTATGTACACTTTCTGGGTCGCAAAGCCAGCGTAATCCCACACAGTACTCCTGGTTAACACTCAACAAGTTGCAGACTACAAGGAATTTTGGTAAATATGGCAGCTAAGGTCAATACACTTGCAGACAGTATTGAAATTACACTCAAATAAATCTGGAATATCTTGACAAATGTCAAGTACTGTAATTTATATCAAATTTCTTTCACGACAAGGACTTTAAGGACAAACTTATTTAAAAATAGAATTATAACTCAAACAGCATCAATCACATGGTGGCAGATAGGATAAAAAAGATTTAGTATTTTCAAATAGTTGTTTGATCAAAGACTGTATTGAACAAATTTAACTGCTAACAGGCACTGTTTGCTGTCAAACATGTCACTTAAAATTCAAATAGCATTAAAGTTTTCTTGAGGTTTTAAATTTGTTTGTTTTCTTGAGTTCCATTATTGAAAGCTCTTACAGTATTGGTACAGACATAATGGTACGACTGTGGCTGTGGTTTTGCATAAATCACATCACTCACACAAAGACACCACTGGCTGGTTATGATGTTAAAGGGACAAAGTCGGCCATTTTTCATGAATTTTGTTTGATGCGAGATACTACTTATATTGTTTGACATGTTGAAAGATACTGAATGAATGGGTGACCATGCATAAATTTGACCCCGGTTTTAGACAAATTCAATGAAACCATCGCAAAAAAGAATTAATGGTCATGACCATTTATTCTTTCTCGTGTTGGTTTCATGGATCGTGTGTAAAGTGATTAATAATTTTTGATTCAAAGAAGTTAAAAACGTATTGTATGTGAATACTAAGAAAAATTTTCCATTTAAGCATTATTTTAACTTTATGGAGTACACTTTATGTACATACTTACATGATGATATATCACTATTTATTTTCTGGGTCAATAACATATCAAACAAGGATGTCACAGGTCAAATATACATAGCAGAGGTCAATATGGAGTGATATTGACCTGCAAATCCATTCGTTTAATGAAATAATGATATATAAAATTATAATGGTCAATTTCTTTTACCTACAGGTGAAACCAGCCGTCATTATACTATGGTCCTTGAGTTGCTTGCTTTTGTCCTAACCTAGCCTTTCAACTTTGTTTCTCCTTCCCAATTCAAAGCTTTAGTTCACTAATTACACTAATTAAGAAATCACTTCACCCTTATTCAAACATTTCTCACATACAATATTATGCAACGGGACAATTCCTTTCAGTATCTGTGTGCACACAAATCATCATTTGAATTATAAGTAAATGGTACTGCCTATACACACATATACACACACATACACATATGAATGCAACAACCACACATTGTGACTATGGTAAAGTAGGGATTCACCCTGTTCATGGGGGTTACAAACGATGCCCATGGTTTATACACATCTGTCATCTCCACATACATTGCAGTCTTCCTGAAAACACACAAAGATATGTGCTTTATATACATACAGTGGCCAGCATAGAAAGACAGACAGATAGACATGTCTATACATACACATAAAAACATACATACATACATAAATACATACATACATACACACACATATTACATAATACATATACATACACACATATACATACATGCATGCGCGCACATACACACACACACACACACATACATACATACATACCGGTACATACTGTGTCTACACACATACAGACATCGTACTGGTATATACCCATACACATCTCGTACCACTATACACTCAGAAAGAGAGGGTTATATTAAAACTGACACCACTGGTAATATACCAAAAATACAAAATCATACACGTTCTTACCCTTTCCCTTGCTGTTGCCTAGGTGATGGGTGCCATGATAGAAACAATCAGTATGAGTAGGTTACCAAGGATACAATGGAACACACAGGTAAGTTGTCACCATGGATACCATCCCATGTTAGATAAGATGACATTTAGTCAGTGAGATGAGAGAGAAAATTGACAAAATGTTAGTTGATGTAAATTTACCAATATTTCCTGGAAATATTGACACAATACATTTGTTTTCTATTAATATCTTTATTCATTTTTATTGAAAGTTAGTTTCAAGTTGTTTCTGATTTAGTATTTACAGAATTTTAAATTTCTTCTCTTTGATGAGCAGATAATAATTTTAACTGAGAAATTCTGAGTGTCAATGAAGGTGAAAGAGTAAAGGTCAATTTTGACCTATGACATGAAACAGAGTAAAGGTCATGGGTCACTGGTTGACCATGACAGGAGACAGTAAAGGTCACAGGTCACTGATTGACCTATGACAGGAGACAGTAAAGGTCACAGGTCATTGATTGACCAAGATTTAGGGGTCTTACATCTTAGTATTAAAGATTTAATAAATATGTTAAGCACACAAATAGGTACACATGTGTAATGTTGCTTGAGGTTACTCAAATCTTGGTGAGAGTCACCCATACCGGTATATCACAAAGTTCAGTGTTTTACAGTCAGAAACAAATTGTGGAATCAACCATTCTACATGGCAACAGGGATTAAAAGACTATGTGTTTGATGTGGTAAACACATTGAAATTTGAAGTACAGTGTACATACAAAGTCAGCGTTTTACATCCTCAACTATGTATGGATTGATCCATTAGTTTATGGGAGAGTGGAGTAAGACTGAACTATTTTAAGAATCTGGGGATGATGGCATTAAATTGATGTGAATAAAAAGAAATGTTAACAGTTATTAAACACTTGTGCCATGTGAATGCAACGTGTATAGAAACTGAAATTTGAGCATCAGTGCAGTGTAAATTGAAAAAGTTCATCCCTTGCTGACAGTGGAATAACCTAGTCGACCATTGAAATTTAGTGGAAAGAAAAAACCATTTCAAATCCAAGGGTGAGGAAGTTAACTTTGAGGGCAACACAGAAACTTTGGCAAAATATAGTGTAAAATGTTGTGAATTTGTGATGTAACAGGATATTTTTGACAGCAGGTGCATGGTACTCAGTGAGAAAGCTGCCAACAATGACAGAATTGGTAAGAATGAACTAACCATGTACGCCTGGAGAGCATTCTGTCAGGTTCATTAAATTGAAAAATGAACGAATATGGTAAATTAATGACAATGAACATCACAAAGGAACAGGATACAAGAAAGGAACGTAGAACGTACGGCTTGATTTGACGAAAAGAATTTCTGAATCAGTAAAAACACAAACACAATCTGAATCTTCAAGTTGATTCTCTTCCTAATTATTAGACACTAAAAAGGTTGGGGGGATAATGGAATAAAGTGGGTAAGTATTTCAATTTTCTGATCATCATATTACTGGCTTTGTAATATACTTGTCCAATCACATTGCTTGTATCACACTGCATTTACTTAGTATGTCAACTCTGAAATTGTATTAAAAATAGAAAGCGCCTCAGGGACAGATATTTGGACTCGTTTTCCCTACCGTGTCTTTGTAAAAATGATACAATCTAATTTTTCCCCTTTGAAATAATTGACACTGGGAATTTTGAATTTCAAGTGTCAGTAGAAATTAGGCAATTTGTTCCTTTAGAGCCAAAGTTTGCATAGTGGCTCCTGATTTTTAACCTTGATTTCAAAAGGGAATGGTTTAAAGTTTCCTACAGGAAAGTTATATCAAAAGTTTATGTCTTTCATTTCGGAAATATGCACCTTAATTAACTTGAGGCATGAATTTCAAACACACACACACACACAACAAACAGACAACATACTCTTACCTCCAGTTGCCTGATTTTCTCCTCATATTCATTTTTCAACGCCACTATATCATCCCGGTGCCTTTTCTGCAAATCACGGACCACAGTATCGTGTTCCTTCTTTAACTCTGAAAACCGCATTCAAGAAACATTTTCAGCAGAAGCAACATTTAAAATGTTTAAACAAATGTTGAGGAAGCAAACTTAATTTGAACAAATTGCGAAATCAAAAATAATTTGCAAAGTTCACACATCAAACAACAAAAGTGATTTCACACTTTACTTAAAAGTAAACATTTTAACAATGCACTGCTGTTTGGAAAATTTTGGTCAACCTTTTCACTACTTTTTAACATTTTACAAGATTTTTTTTACTATCACACCAGGTGAGCATGCCGTACAAAATCTTGAATAGGAAAATTATTTGTTGCACTGAAAAAACTGAAACAGGGTATTATTTTACAAAATATTTCAAAATGTTGAAATAGTATTATGTAACAAAGTAATGAAAATGTTACCTTTTTTGATGCAGTATATTTGTAACAGATCAAATATGAAAAAAATTGCCACCTATTTTCCCCATTTTGCTGAAATTTGGAACAGTCCCATAACAAAATATCGGGATCATTCAAAATTTCAACAAATATGGGGAACAAATGGCAGAACATCAGAAAGTTTCTACCGGCATCATTTAATTTCCGATTTACTTACCTGCATGTACCGAAACAAGAATTGACAAGTTTCACAAGAATTTATCAGAATTTTGGAAAAATTATTCAGCACACACTTCAAACAAGCAGTAAATTATTTTAATCATCGTTTCAAAACTGTAGACGACTGAAAGGACGATATATTTCTAAAATCTACAGTGCAGTTGTGAAGAAGTAAAAGGTAAATACTGGCTAATGCAATTATCAATGTTTTCCACCAGTAGGGAAGCACAGGCCTATAGGAGAATTTGACATTTTTTCCTTAGCAATGTCAAATTCTCAACCCGAAGGCTACAAAAATATGGCAAATACCTAAAGTTGCGGGAAAATGGAGACTAATTGTTGATAATTTAGGATTTGATATCATTCAAAATTAAAAACTTCCATTTTGTGGCATTGTCAAATTCTCCCTGATGGGCGTATCATGGTGAGCAAAATTCCCCTGTCCAGGGATCTGACATCAATTTCCTGTTACCCAACACTTCCCCACCATGGAAAACACTGACAGGTGCAGTACACTCAGTGCTTTGTGGTGAAAATAAACATCGTGGTGAAAGGTAAATTTTATTTGGTGTATAAAATTTGTAAATAAATGAGTTGTTCCGATTTTTTAATCCAGAATTAAAGTTTTTTTGAAAAAGTAATGTCTACAAAATAGTTTGAATACCTACATCAATCAAAATATGTTAAATTTTTGTAACATTTTCGTATGCTAATTCTCTGACCAGGCAGACTACACGTAAACGAATCTCGGGTTAAAGGTTAATTGTTAGAGGTCATGGTTGGGTTAAAGGTTATGGGTTACATGTGTAGACTAATATGATATCTGATTATTTGCACCATTTTAAACCCAGGTGGTCAACTTGCCAGCATGCAAATTTTATGATTTACCTCCACCAATCAGAAAATGGATGCCAAATTGTGAGCAAATTTTTGTCAAAAATAATGACAGAGTGCGTCTAATGGCTGCTTTTTTCCCATAATTCCCCTTGACTTTTTGCTGATACCAATGCAATGTTGTGCTACCAAATTCCCAATGACTATTTCCCCAACACACATACATCTTTTTCACTCATAACACTTTTTGCTTCAATGCAAGCAAAACTATTTCATCAAAGTGCCATAAGTCATGAGCTAACCCACTAGCCCATTCAAAAATTTTGAAATGACACAATTCTGAGACAACTTTGTATCAGTCTAGAGTCTGAAGAAAGTAAACACAATTACTCAAAATGTTCGCAGTTATGTCGTACGAAAATTTTAAACATGTGAAAAATTTGAAACTTTTCATGAAATTTTGTCAAATTTTCAATACATTTTGAACAAATATGACCCAAAAATGACAGCCCTACATTGCAAACAAATACAAATTTTGAAATTCTTCTGCAAACAGTGTAAATATTTGAAAATATCCACTGACAATTTCAATGTAAGCTTTCCACTGGTCAAGCAAGCCTATAATCCTGCCATTAAACTTCTAATAACTTTGGCATTGAAACTTAATTCCCTGTGATGCCTGTGTCAAGGCTATATATATGTTTTATGGCATTTATCACTCTGGCCTATTTAAACAGTCTTGACAACTAATTAACACAAAAAAAAACTTTCTCAAACACAAAACATTAAATCTCTTTTAAAAAACAAGCATTGTTGGTCCTAAAAGTGCATTGCCCTGACGATAATCCAAAATGTTTGATGTCTTATGTTACAGGTGTCTGTCACAGTGCTCACATTACGTCTTCCCTTAAACCATGCCATTGTTATGTTTTGTTTTGAACAAATCCGCCAAAATCACCTCCCCTCTTTTCTTTCCTTCCTCAATCCCTGAATTCACCCTTGGAAAAAAAAAAAGACTTTGTGTTACCTCGGATTTGAAAAGCAGGTGGGAATCGTGACAACTTCGCTACGTAGGCTCGGTGCATTTCTCAACGCGTCCTCTAAGCTCCATGGACACACGGCAGCGTGACAAGTACGTGACCTCCAACGAGATAGGTGTAACTAAGACACTGACACACTCACACACCGACTGACTGCACTGTGTGGAACATAGCCAAACCATTGGAATAAATTAATTCCAGGTGAGTGGTCATACACCTCCCTGTGTGCTGTAAATCATGTCACAACAAGTATTGTTACAGAAAACCAACCTCCATGGTTTAGTCACCCCTCCACAAAGTGCAATTCTCCTTCAAAGAGGAACCGTGTCTTTGCAATGCAGACTATGAACCTAATTCTTCAGCTCATAAAATCCGACTAACCTACAAGATGTCTACTGTGAAACTTTACCTGTCAATTTAAACTCCACAAGTACTTTTGTCCTGAAAAGCATTGGTTCAAGTTTCATGGCAAAATACTGGTAATTTTGGGAAGTTCATGTCCAACTTAAAATTTTACAATGGCACTAACTCCCTATTTTCAGTAAAAATAATTATATTTGTGCATTTTTTCCCTTATAGCATATGTAAGTTCTTGTTTCATGGCAAAACACTGTGGTTGGGAAATTGATGTCCAACTTCAAAATGTTAACATTGGCCTCTAAATACCTTAAAAAAAAATTTGATAAAAATAATTATATTTGTACATTTTTTTTCCTTATCATGAATGCAGGTTCTTGCCAGTTAAAAATGATTGTTAAATTTTTGTTTTCTTTGATAAAACTTTACAATGTTTGACCAAAGTAAAAACAAATCAACTTTATCCAAGCAAAGATCTGACATCCACAATTTTTTTTACAAAATTTTAAAATTTTTGGAAAAATATCAAAATTTGGTCTAAGCTGAATAGGTTGATATGATGAATATCTAAACACATGATTTTGTATGAATGTAACTTTCTAGGCATTTGAAAGCTGGACACATTGAAAATTGCCTTTACTTCATACGATCAATTCCTGAAAATCTGCATATTTTTTCATCCAAAACTATTTTAAAAGTAATAAAATTTTGCTCCACAGCTACTCTACTTTTCATAAATGTTGACATCATCTATTAAATACTATGAAACAGTGTAACTCCAAATCTCATTAAAATCTAATGTTATTTATGGGTCAGTATTTTTTTATTTGCTACAATAAAGTAAAAGACTGACCCGTCACTACATCAGCTTGTAATTAGTTTGTGTAACTACTTATTATGGAGTCCAATAAAAAAAATCAGCACCTCTGATTGGCTGTCATAATGTGACACTTTTTCACCATTTGTTTTAAAAACCTTTCAGTAAAATATTATAAAGCTGACTCATTCAGATACCAATGGATCTGAATCAAAATCAGTCTTTTAAGGCCTTTGTTGTGCAAAGAAACAGACAAATTTTATCGATTTTTGTTCGACATTCCACAGTCAATAGGCTACGTATCTGCCAGGTCAAAGGTCATAACAAACTTCTCACACAAGCACCTCCACATTCAGATGCTTTCCAATGTTCAGAGGTCATGCTTTGTAACCTCTCATTCACAAATGCAACTAAGATACAAGGGTGCGACTGTTTGGGTTGAAAAGTCCGATATCATGATTTACAATTCACTTATATATGAAACAAAAGTTGGATGGTGAAACTGGATCAAATACTGAAAAGTTTTAGTCATATGGAAAATTCTGACTGTAAGAAACTTCTATAATACTATGATTTTCAATCCACTTTCCACATCTAGACACTTGGACAATTTTTTCAATACTTAGGAAACAGATCGTATGATAGGTAAACAAAATTATTGTTGACAAATAGGCTACAGCCGTATTTAAATTCAAGTTGTCACATTAAGAAATATTTTTGGGTAAAAGTTATATCATTTTATATTATTCCTTGTCAGTTTACATTTTTTGTAATTTTCTTACCAATGAAATTTTTCTCAGTTCAAGAAAGGGTTTTGATGAAATCACACAAATCTACACATACTACTTAAATTATAAATTTAAATTATATTCAAATCATAAGCGAGTAAAAATACTCTGACAGCCAATCAAACCCAGAATAATATATGTCAATGGTTAAAAATTTTCCAGATCATGATTATATCATTACTACTGAGAAACATATACTAGTACATTCCATTCATTAAGACAACCAACAATTTTGAGGATCCGAAGAAAAATGAAAATGTGGCGAGTTGCAACTCAAAATTGAAGCAAAAAACCAATTCTTGTTTTCAACAGATCCAACAAGAAATGCGATGAGAATCATAAAAATCATGTTCTGTTATACTTTGGTATATTTCCTTTCAATAGTTACAAAAAGAAGATAGGATGTTTTTGAGACAAGTCATTTGAGATTAATAATTGCAAATATACCTGTAGTGTTTGTCATCACTTTTAAGGAACTGTTTTTTTGATAGATTTAGTCAAGCATAAATCTCTTCTTTTTAAAAATTTGGCAAGAGCAATCAGATTTTTCATATTGTTAGGCATCGTTTTGTCAATTCTGGCCTAAAATAAATCTTAGAATTTAACAAAAATTTTGGCGGGAAATCACTGGAAAATCCTTGTGGAAGTGTGAACTTACGGGTAAACTTTAAATAAGACTATGCAACTATTAAAGTGACCTGAATTCTATGATATTGTAGTTTTAAAAGAGATGACATTCTTGGTCAAATCTGGTCCCAAATTAGCCTAATTATTTGACAAACTTGTTGAAAATTTTCAAACTGTTTGTTGAAAAGTGTTTGCAGGAAATCAAATAGTATGAGGAAGTGACTTCGGACTCACAGAAATTCTTCAAAACAGACAGCACTGTTGACTTGTAGAGCACACTATGCTTAGAGCACTGATCTCATCTTTAATTGGGCTAAATCACCTTGGTCAACTTTTGAACATGTCTCTTGCAACCTCCGTCACTCAAGCGTAAAACTGCAAATAAAGTCTTCTCTTTCATCCACAGGTGTCTATTATTTGCCGCAGACAAAACAACAACAATGGGTCTTTCTCACTAATGGGCCCATGGAGGCAATGCCGAGGAACGCATTCTCATAAATTTAGAGCAGGCAATTTTCAAATTGGCTAACAACGACTTTGTGTTTGTGCTTGACCGATTTCAAAACAACAATGTGTTTTGTGTGACAACGTATTTGTATTTGCCGGCTGTATGCATTTTGTTAGACAACTTCACTATTTCATAGGAAAATAAGGATTTTCTGCAAACCACAGACAAACCATCGGGAAATATTGAACCTCAAAACACATCCTCCATAATTTTTCCAACTTTTCCGTCTAACTTTCAACCAGAAAATATACTGGAACTGACTTCTCTTCATGGAAAAGCAAATGAAGCAAAGACATCAAGAACATCAACAATGAAGTGAAGACCATGGTTTGGAAAGAAATGCTTCAAATCAGTATTCCAATTGATTGACCTGTTCACCCCCATTTCCCTGTAAACAAGTCCACAATCACCATTGATAACAAAAGGTTTGGGCCAGACCATGGTGGTAAAAGGGTTAGGTTCTGCGAAGTACAGCTTGCACACAATGATCAGTTTTGCAAAAGATAATATTTTGCATATTCTAGCACTGACTGACAAATCATCACTAAGTGTGTTTTTTGCCACAATAGACTTATTTCAGAAAACTATAAAAGAATTCAACACTGGCAGGCCCCCCCCCTTCCCAAATTATCACCCCAACCTCCAACCCTCCTCACCTGTGTGCCTTCTAAACAGAATTGACACACATTGACCAAGAAAGCTGTCACAAAAAAGCCAAACTATACAACTTGTAAACTACCATCACATTTGGTTTTGCTGCGTGATGTAGATAAACCTGTATTAATGTGTGACACATATTGTACAGTGCTGACCCACATAAACTTTAAGAAACTCCTAAATTGACCCAAAAATTCAGCCTTGTGACCAGGAAGGTACACAGCCCACTTGGACACCCTAAATTGAAGTGATTTACACCCTCAGGGCTGGTCAGAGTTCACAGACAATCAACTTGAGTCTCTAATGGATGTCAGGACCTACAAACAACAACTGGAAATTTCAACAAAGAATTTTATGGCTTCTTGACAAAAATGCTGCAATAGTCCCTGAGTTTAATCTTGTCATTTTACAGTCCGGTGGTTATAAAGCAAAAGGGGTCTAAAAATGCTGAACTACACAACTAGGAATAGTTTTAGATTTCTTGAAAACTATCATTGCACTTGTTATGCTGCATAATGTAGATTTTGTTTACTTGTATTAATTTCTTCATGATTTGCGATTTGTCTATTCTGAATTACAATTTTTCCACAAAACTGATAACACATAAAACACAAAATTTGTGTATGACAGAGTACCGCCAACACAGCCTGTCTGTCTGACTGTCTGACACATTTTATAAAACCTAACCATACCCCACAACAAATGTACATTCGTTTGAACATACCACACTCTCAATGTGTTATCATGTTTCTCCCCTCATAATCGACCTCTCAACCCCTAAAAATGCCTTCAGGATACACTGTCTCCTATGTAAAGGTATTGGAAGATAGACTATACCATTTAGATTTGGGGCACACAGGCTACTCCAATTGTGGTGAACGTCAACTTTCATTTCAACAATGCTTCACAGCAATTTATTCAAACAAACTCAAAACATGATAGCCATTTCACTGACCGCACAATCCACAAGAAATCGATCAATGACTTTAACATTTTCTGAAATTTCACTTTTTTCCTCTTAGCTTAATTTCATCCAAACCATGATACAATACATGAGTCGTTCTGATTGTTGAAAGGTGAAAATACTATAAAATATTATGAGTAACTGCCGATATATCAAATTAGGCTTTCAACATCTTGAAGGTTCTTTCTCATATTCAGGTGTATACAATGCAATTTTTGGTCAAAATTTTACTTACTCATTGTTAGAATTAATATCTTAACATTTTCAGTCCAAAATGAATTGAAACTCAGCCAAAATTTCAGAAAATGTTAAAATCTTTGCCAAAATTACAGTGTGAAAATTGTCGGTAGTGAAATGGGTGAAGTGCTTATACTTGTGCAAAAGTTAAATGCTACACGCTACACACTACACACACAACAAGTGGTTGCCACAGCGATGTGTCTACAGACTACGAGCGGTGTGCAAACCATAGAAGCTTACTTTCATTAGCTGCAGTTTACAAGTGAGTCCAACATGCAGGGGTTGCCATGGAAACAAGGATGATTTGGGGAAGAAACAGTAGAGGGTAAAACAGGGTTAATAATAACTATACATCAAAATTCGTGTCAGCTATCTGAGAAGAACAAACTGTGACCGGTAAAAATTCTATTTTCATCAATTTTTTTAACTTTTTTCAATTCTCAAATTATTTTCATTTCACATGGATCAAATAAAAATTTTGAGATCAAAGTTATTCAATTTAATTTTTTTTTAAATTTGTTTATGACAGTACTGTATATTTTTCAAAGGGGGTAAATTTTGTCTGCCATCTCAAAATATCATAATTTCTGAAAATTTTGCTGCATTCAATTTTTTTTATTGCTTTAATTACAAATTTACTGATAAAACTGCAGATCAGCTGACTGGTTAATAAAATAGAAATAAAAAACATTAAAAACAAGCTGAAACAGAACAAATGAACAAGCAATATGTATGTTAGTTATTGTTCACCAAGCATTTATTGAGATCTTGTTTTTTTTTCCATTTTCTGTCCATTATGTCAGTCACTGTGTCTGTGTGTCTGTCACGTCTCTTTATCTCTCTCTTCAACATCAATGTTTGTACACAAATAATCATATCATGTATTTCCTTATGTCTCAATCTTTCTGTTTTCTTTGCTGTAATTTTGATGAATTTTTGATGAAGTTTTGATGAATTTTTTCAGGAGCAGATATAAGGATGTCTGTAAACAGTACTCCAGGGAATGTAGAGTGTCTGTTTGTTGATGAAACGAATTAACCTGTACCCTTTTTTTAGAATGGAGACCTAAAAATCTTGTAAACAATGAAGTTAACCACATGTACAGGCTCATAAATTGTTATGTAGTCCATGGAAACAAAATTATTGAGAAACGTCCTTAGAGCCAGCTTCCTTTCCAAAGACAACAGATTTCTAGAAATATGTTATTTTCACACAATCATGGAGAAATGTCATGATTATAAATTGTTAAAGAACCACACATTAGTTAAGCACTTTCTGAGAATAATGAAATTTTTATGATTACAATTTCTTAAATGTAGGAAAACTGCCCTCTGAAACTGTCTTACATCATCTTGAAACAGTTTTGGTGAACACTTTTGCAAAATAACTCAAAAAACTTATCAAATTTATGTGAAACAAACTAATTTTGGTAAGGAAATCCCAGCTTTCTGTGACAGACCATGATTGTTTATCCTACCTGTTTTGGTGTCCTCCAGTGCCACTAAGGCCTGTGTCAGCTTGGACTGTAACTTGTCGATCAAATTCTGTAAACAAAAACATAAAACCCATCGTAACTCATATGAGCCCAATAACAGAAATTCCTCTGTTCGACAGCATTTGGTACATCATACTTTCGGACCAAAATCTCCACACAAAGAGGACAAAGTCGGCATCAACAGAAAGTTTGATATATGACTTACAGTTACGAACACCTGTGTCGTATGGTCAGAATGTAAAAATTACCATTTCCACAAATTTTGTGCCAAAAGAATGATCATTTTGGACAAGAATTTTCTATTTTTCATTTCTGACTAAAACTGGTTTAAATTTGGTCAAAGATACAGAAGAATTTTGGGTATTTTTTTGAAAATGTGTGATTCTCTGGTGGCATTTCATGAGGAGAGGCGATCCTAGATACCAGTGTATGTTATTGACACAACAAAATAAATGTAGTCTGGACACCTTTTAAATGAGTAACTGTGTACATAGGCAGACCATTGAGAGGTGTTTTGTTTAAATCGTAATGATCCAACAGGCTTTCTCTCGACTAAGCTGTGACATACAGCATTGATGTCATAGTTTGCTATGCAAAAGTACATGTAAATCTGTCCTACCGGTAAATTTTTATTGAGCCTATTTGAAATTACTGGTACAGAAATGCCAAAATTGTGGCTGTATTACCACTGGTGTCATGATGAAACTATAAAACCATGTATTAGGGGATCTGATCACAAGCTGCTGGGTATTAAACACAGATGCATAAACACAAAATTTGTCTGAATTTCTGCAAGCTGCAGCTGATGTCCTAAATAAGATACTATACTAAGAAACAAAATTACAATTGTGATCAGCGCTTTTGTAACAATTAAAGTTTTTGTGTCGTGTGTGTGTGTGACTTACACACGACAAGCTTAGTTCTACCACTATTACCTTTCTGTCATCAAATTTTGCAATGGCCCTGGCGTTTTCTATGGCAAAAGTGGACCTCCACACAGTGACACAGGGGTGGAAGGGTGATACTTCATTCTTGCACGATTTACATGTGGGGTACCTTCAGACTTTTATCCCAAGTGATTAATTTTGTCTAATAAAATATTTGTCATTTTTCACTCTCTTATTTTCCTGCCAAAACTGCGACCTACAACTTTGGGTACTTTTCATTGATTCCATATGATTACTACAAAAATTTTATCCGTTATTTCTGTCTTGGTATACAGCTATCAATGAATATTGTCACTGTTAAACCTATACAATCCCCATGACTTTTATTCAAGATTACAGCGACTGACTTTTCAGCTTTGCTGCTGGCATATTTTATCCACCAGCTACCAACTTTTCAATCCACCTTTTTTCTGCTGTTGGCTGTAAACTATTCCAATACCAAGGTGTGGAATACTGCCAACATTAAAGTTTGCCTCCCTATTAAGAATTTGACATTGGATCCTGGAACAAAATCTTGGTATTCACTCAAAGAACTGTTCCTTTGTCGAAATTTGCCTAACAATGCTAGAATTTTTCATTAGATTTTTGTCAAAATGCCATATTTTGTATGTCACTGTGTCCAGGGTTGAAGTTGGCCTTGGAAAGTAGAACTTTGCATCAAAATGCTATCTACTCTGACAGTATAAAATCTACAAGGCCTGAAGAAAAATGACAGCGCTCGAATCACCCATGATTGAATTTGAAAGATGTTTTCTTTACAACATTGAGTAACAAATGAAAGGAATGTCGGTGAAAAGTAACACAGCAAAGTGTTCAATTAGATGGAAAGGCAGACAAACAGCAATGCAGAAAATGAGACATTTGTAAAAACAACCAGAAGGGAAACTGTTTCATCTTTTTGTCAAATCTTTCTGTTTTTACAGTGGCTGATTAACAGTGTTCTTACTGCCAAGAAAAACAACGTCAGTGTTTGGAAAAATCAGTTATATACTTATTGGGATAATAGACCAAGTCTGCACATTGAAAATGTAGTTTCAGTGGTATCAGTATTCATAACCATTGTGTCTCAGGGACTGAGCAACTAACACATAAAACAACTTAAACATGGACAGCTGCAATGTACTGAAACTTGCATTTTAGCACTAACTTTTATAAAATTTTGTAATTTTATAATTGGAATTCGGATCTCTTTGGGTGAATAGTACAATCAGACTTAGACAGGAAGAAAACATTTGTGTCAAGAAAGACGCACACTTTGAGTACAGAGTGGAAGAAATTTTAGTTTTTTTCAAACAGAAAAGGAATCAACCAACTCAATCAAAGAGTAAAATGAAAACAAACTGGTTTTAGTTCAAGCAAACGACAAATAAAAATGGCGGGAATAAAAGTCCTACATTTGGATTGCCAGACTGGCTATCCTCAGACATGTCGTCATCCTTGATTTGATGAACAGAAATAAAATAATACAATAAAAAAAAGTCAAAATAAAATTACAAATGGTCATTAATGAATCTGCGCAGAGAAGAAGACAAGATATTGGCGATAATCATAATGGTTCAGACCAACAATCAGTAACTTAATTTAAAATGTTTGAATACAAAATTACCAATCAATAAATGTACCAAACGACAAATAGCTCATTTTTTTTGTTTTTGTCAGTCTTTTCCAAATAATCAGTTTTGTTCAAAGTGGTCCATGGGTTGCTATTATTGTGTCATTGACCTCAAAAATACTGCATATATGTAATATTATATAGAGCTCAGCCCTTGGTGTCGCGCCAGGGGTTAAGATTGGCAATGTTATTTGTATTGATTCATGATAAACTGTAATTGTTACTTCATAAACTTTTACTAATATATATGACAACTTTGCCCAGTTTCCCTCTGATGAAAGCAGTTCACGTACGTACACGACGTCAAACCCTGCAGCAGGGCAGGTATAGATTTTCTGAAGCGTGTAAAAATTTTGGAAAAAAATTGGCAATTTTTACAATGATAACAGCCTATTGCGTTAAACAAGGGACGTATTATGCAATCATTATCATTGCAATTGAATGGTAACCGCACTGCCCAACTTCCACTTGCAAGCTGAAAACTACACGGAAACTTTATATAGCGTTCCGTCTAAAAACTGGCTAATTATTGACACAGGGGGCGCTCTTCTATAATTCAATCCCAGCATTCTTTGCGTATGCCCCCGTTCATATGCACGACAGTTTTCTCCCCTTATCTATATTAACGATATTTTGTATCAGCGACAAGGTGCATAATAACATTTACTGGCTAATAAAAGAGGTATATTTTATAAAAGGCATGTTATATAATGGTAATTTGTTTCGTATTTGTTTATTTACGAGTATTCAAAAAAAAAACATGGCGGCGCCCATGAAAGAAGGGTACACTTCCGGTTACTCGCATAGTATATTATGAATAAGCGCATGCGTAGTCAGTAAGCCGCTGGCGCGACTATTAACAATATCACACGGAAGCAGCCATATTAGAGGGGGTGCCAAAAATATGGCTGCTGATGTAAATTGTAAAACACTGCAGAAACACTACACTAGTTTGAACACTGAGCAGTATTTTTTAAGGAAAAGTGATTTTGAATATGATATAAAATAGTGTAAAATTATAAAGTAATATTTCGATAATGTTGAAACATTTCCAAAACGGAAATTAATTGAAATTTCGGTGGAATACATGCAAGCAGTGTCTGAGTCGGTAGGAAACACACAACAGTGCATGTGAATATAAAATGTGCGATTATCAAACACCCAAACCTTGTGCAAAGTGGATGAGTCCAAAAAAAGTAAACAATAAAACAATGGACTGTTCTAAGATTGAGAAGTATAGGGGTGAGTGCATGAGGGGAAGATAAAGTTACAGATTTTTGCAGCCAATAATTGAACATTGGAGGAAAATATTGAATATTGAATATGTGTATTTGAATATTAGTGAAAAATATTGAACATTGAAAAGCAGATATTTGCATACTTCTCTTCGCTATTTCCGTTGGTTTGCAAAGAAATTCAAAAAAAGATGAAAAAAATTTCAGGGTTAATTTTTGCAATCAGGAAAAGCATGTTAAGATCGAGTTTCAAGCTTTTCACTTGTAGGGACAAATGACGTAAATATTGATAATATTTCCATTATATTTACACCGAAAACCAAGTAAACTTTCTCATTCTCTCCCTAGAGTATGTTGAAATATCAAGTATTTGATGTGTGAACACAACACACCGTAAACAGTTTGCAATTCTAGTCAGGGCTAAATGTTGAATGTGCCTCGGGATATTCAGACTCAAATTTATACGATACTTCTCTGCTCTACCACTTGTTGGGCTCATTTTCAAGGTCTTGGACTGAATAAGAAAGATTTTCACCATCTCAGTTATTTTTTAAATTCAAAAATTTTATTTTTCTCCATAGAATGAACACAGGGATGGCAGCCAAAGTTTAAGTCTTTCATTCAAAGGGGCATACTTCCTTAAGGTAGTTTGTACCTTGAAAATGAAAGACTTTAACTTTTGCTCAAAATTTTCTCAAGGAAGCTTTAAACCATTCTTTTTCAAAATCAAGAATATTAATCAGGGTCATCGTGTGAATTTTGAGACTAGAGAAACAAATTAGCCAATATTCACCAATATTAAAAATTACTAATGACCGCCATCCCTGTGTTGTCTCTATTGGGGAAAAATGAAATTCCAGATTTTCACAAAACTATGCCTGTGAAAACTTCATTTACCCAATAAACTTCAAAATGAGCCCTAACAAAGGAAGGCCTAAAGAATTTTGCAAAAGTTTGAGGGTCAAAATATCTGTCCCTGAGGCGCATTTTACCTTAAATTCAGACATCAACAATTACATTGAACATTTCACACATAAAGGCTGAGTGATAAGTCGGATGTGATTTTTGGAATTGGACATTTGCATTTCACAAACTGAAAACAAATGGTTTGTTCTGATTGGTCAAGCAAACTGCCTTCTCAATACTGTACACAACAATAAAAAATGTTGAGTTTTTGAAATTTTCTCTGAAATTTCATTCCATTTTGGACTGAAAAGACTCAAAAGTACTTTTTACAACTTTCTGTATCTGACCACAGTAGGATTGTGCATCCTAGTTTTGGAAGAACCTTGACCTTTGACCTGTGGTGATACCAAAGTCTGATTGAGTGGAGGTGGGTGTATTAAACCACCAGCCACTTAAAGCTTTGGTTAAACAAACAGTCCACTGATTGTAGATTGACAATGGACTGCAAGACAAACGCTGACTACAGGCAGGACTATTGGTTGAAGATTTACGACTCAATTGGCTAAAAGATCGATACTTTGTAACTGTTTAAAATATTTTGTGTTGGTTTTGAAAAGGAAATAGCATTAACTTTTGTTCAAAATTTGATTTCAATATTAAACAAAGGAATGGAACAATACTTTGACAGCCTAAACTTTGTTGAACATTCCCCTTGAAAACTGTTTACACAGCCAGCAAGCTGCCAGCTATATCCACTGTTTACAAAACATAATTATCACCACTGTTAGCAATATCTTAAAACCTTAATCAAAATGTCTGCATTTCTAGCATTAATTTTTCTTAACATTTGACAATAATTCAAAAGACAGAAAGTAACATATTTAAACTCCTAACGTCACATACTTTAGTTTCTATTTGAACACAGCTGTGAAACTACAGACATGAGCAAATTATGCGGAAACTTGTAAATTTTATGAAGACAGGTTCCTAAATAAAGTTGTCCACTTGATCACCTTGACAACATTATCACATTTAGCTAAAATTGTTAAGATAAACTGTTATACTGTCGAAGTGTATCACTGATATTGTGTATTTTGTCTGACATACTAGTATTGATATCACAACTATATGGCATTATATGTTGTGGTGAAGCAATCTGTTAAAATCAAATATTTCCACAAAACAACCCAAATGGCACTCTCTTGTTGTCACAGAGATTGATATTCAATGGTTTAACATTTAAACACTAAAATAAATTTTTACTTAGTGTTGAAGACATTTGGAAAAGGTTATGATCTGATCTTAAATAGCTCATCGTTTTTAATTCTGTTCACCCCAGTTCCTTGTGAACAGGTCCACAACGACCATTTATGACAATGGGTTTGGGCCAAACCATGGTGGTGAAAGGGGTTAAAGTTGTGTGAAAAATTTACCAGGAGGTGTTGTTGGCTCATGGCAATCTCTGCTGTCAAATGTTAAAGTTGAATCTAATTTACAGGGAAACATAGTGTGTAGGTCAGGTTACTATAACAAGTACATGCACTTTGCGTTTTCCTGACAACTGTTGATTTTGCTCTCTGCAAGAAGACATATCGTCTGCAACAAATTAATGATATATTTTTCCAGTGTAAACCGTAATTTTTTTCAGAGGTGTTACGAATTTCTTTTTCTTCTAGGATACAATTTCATATTACTATAAAGGACTACAAAAATCTATGCTGCTTACACTGATTTTTTGTTTGAATGCAAAGAAAAATCTATGATCAAATTACAGCTGCTTTGTATCTAGAAATTTTATCGAATCACATCAACTTGAAAATTGTATTTGTATGATTGTTTGACTAAATAGAGGGCATATTTTGAGGAAGGAAAACAACAGTTTCCTTCATCAACAAATCCATTTTGCTTTAAGAACTTATACGATGAAAATTTTTTAAATTTTAAAAATTGTAAATATTTTGAGTATCACATGATATTCAAAAACGGAACATATTTTCAGTAATAATAATGCAAAATTAATATTTTTAATATTACATGACATTCATAATCAGTATTTAAAACTGAAACAATCATATGAAGAAATAATTTGGTGAATAACAAGTATTTTAAATGGTTTGTTTCTGATCCAAGGTCTTGCAAGACATGTTGAAATCTCATACTAAGTAGAACAAATAAACTTTGAACAAACATTAAGATTAGCAGTTATGCCACAGTTTGGTACGCCTACCGACAACCGACACAATATTTGATGTGATGTAATTCTCTATTCTGACAATGCAATTCCATTTTCAGAGAAAAGCACCACTTACATAATCATTTCCTAGCAACACCATGATTAACAAAATAGTTTCATAACTTTACATTAACTAGGCCCAATATAGTAATTTCATATTAAGGTAGTATGCGCCTCACAGACATACATTTGGACATTGAAACTTTTACAATATTTTTGTGGTCTACCACTTGTGGGGACTTATACCATCTTAATTTTTTGAAAATCAAAAATATTATTTTCCCATAGAGCTAACTTAGGTATGGCGGCCATTTTGAATATCAAACATTAGTAAATGTCAGGTAATTTGTTTCTCTAGTTCCAAAGTTTGCATGGTGACCCCTTGTTTTTATTCTTGATTTGGTAAGGTAAGGGAAGGGTTAAAAGTTTCATTGAGGAAAAGTTTGACCAAAAATTTAGGTTTTCCACTTCTGCGGCTCATACTACCTTAAAGAACTGTTTCCCAACATTAAAAAGAAAAACAAAGTTTCATAAAGCTTACAACAAAGTCAAACCTTTGGCAAGACTGAATAAATCTGGGCCCATGTAAAGCTGGTATATAATTTAACATTATCCTAGGGGGTATTGTACATTTATTCAACCTTAAAGGCACCCTTAGGCGAGCTCTGATTTCTACCATAAGGAGGGTGTAGCCCCGTTTTTTTTTCAGGTTTGTCAAGAAATTCTGATCCTCCTCAAAGCTTAAAGTTCTTTCAAATGGACATATTGAACAAAAACATACCAATTATTTATAATATCAGTTTAGAAATTACCCTTGGTGGGCTTCTATACTGGGCTGTATGGTGTATGTGTTAATATAAAATGATTACAGCTTGAATTACTTGTACAATAAATCTATTCCCCATTCCTAGGCTGTCCTAGTTAACCCACTTCACCCCAATACTCAATAAATTTCACAACAACACATAGATTAGCTTACTAGCCCACTTGTGAGGAATGTGCTAGACATTGCTACATCCCCAAATTTTTTCATCCTTACACCACTATGGTTTGGCCCAAACACATTATTATCAATGTTGAGTGTGGCTCTGTTAACTAGGAAATTGGGGTGAACAGGTTTAAAAAATTGGATGGACCTATTTGTAGGGAATTGTGTTCAAATTCAGCTTAACTTCAAAGTTAAAGGTACAATAACCCACAACAAACTTGCAACATTTTTTTACCTATTGAGCGCCAAAGTCTGTTTTTGTCCCCTTTATAAAATGAACCCCTGTAATTTTTCTCAGATTTTTGCAAAAAATTTGAGAAAAAAGTGTAGCCAATGAAATGTGATGTCCATTTGGTCCAAAATTATGAAAAAAATCCAGAAAAATTCATAAAAATTGGTAAAATTTTTAACTAAAATTTCGGGGGAGAAAATTACGGTGCTCAAAGGGTTAAAAAAGTCACTTCCACATACCGTCATCCTCCGGGCCAAACACGATAAAATCGTGCCGTGTATTCGATTAAAGTCAACTCAAATTAAAGTACAATAGAGCAGCCTTTTGTATGGTCAGCAACACTAGTCATAAAATCAAATCACAACTTGATACCATTAGCATCACTTGACCAGCGATTCATTCTGATTTTGACGCAAGCATTTCACTTCTTTGTTTCCCTCAATAACGGAGAATTTCTCAACTTAATCAAATAAGTAAGGTCTGTATTTTCCAGTCACAGCAAGGGTTCTTGATAAAACGGTTTTCATTCAACTGCACTCAATTTATCATGCTTTCACTTGACTCCATGCAAATGAAGCGACCTTAATTTTTTTGTCATCAAAAATTTTCACAACACCAGCAATTTTAGAGAAATTTAAAGTTAATTTTAGACTAGATGTCTGTGATTGACACCCCACTAAAGGAAGAAATAAAAATTTTCATGAAAAATTACAATAATTTTTTTCTTTCCAATTTGGTTTCAGACATCGAACGCATATTCAATGGCGGGAAACGGCCGACTGTGCCACTAAACTGTAAATAGGCCAAATTAACCTAAACTGACAGGAGTTCCGACATAGATGACTGTATTTAAAGCGTCATTCATACATGTGATAAATGAAAAATTAGTGCTTAAAACGTAATTTTGAAATAATCAGGTGCACACTGTTCTGTGCATGTGTATGTTATTTTGTTGAAGTGTAGTGCAAGACCGTATGTGCACGCTGTGTATTTTGTAAATAATACTGCATGTAGTCTGATCTAGACCAGAAAATGTTAAATCATTCTGCATTTGCACAGTTTGACTGTCAAAATTTTGACAATTTAATATTTTGTTATTAAAATCAAAATAAATTTTTCAGCAATGTGAAAATGATGAGCATGGAAGTCGGATACATACAAAGCTACCTACAGCTGTACTGTCACTTTGGTGTGAAGATGGCAAATCACCCAGAAGACCAAATTTAATATGGCCGTACAATTCAAGAATGCAAAATGCAAAACTTGAGGTGCAAAATGGGAAGGGTAAGATGACTTAACTAAAACCTGGTCACTTTACACAAATGGACAAAGGTTTATGCAAATACAACATATAAACGGTGAATGTTGGCTCAAAAAAATTGTTAGCCTTGCGTAACTTTTTATCCACTGCACTCATTTATTTTCAATTCAACTTAACGTAAATTCTTTGTTTTAAAAATATTTCCCAAATCACGGATTTATTTTAGACATTGAAAAAACAAAACAATTATAAGCAAAATTTGAAAGCGAGAATCTCTGATTAAAATGAAGAGCTTTTCATCTCTTTCATTACAATGGTTCAGCCCAAACTTGTTGTTATCAATGGTGACTGTTGACCTGTTTATGGTGAATCGGGGGTGTGCAGGTTAAACCTTTTAAACACCAAAACTTAGAAATATTGTGTTCTATAGAATTGGCGGACCTATACACAGTCAATCAGGGGTGTCAGGATTTAAAGATTCACATTTGTTGAACTACTTGGGAATTTGGATCAGTCTTGGGCGACCTTTGAGCTTATATTAAATCCAATATTCTATTATTCATTTTAAAAACTGGAAATCCCATAAGCTGGTAAGTAACGTTTAAACACTAAAATTTTCATGTAGTTTGAGAAACATTTAGTTCAGAAATAGTTGGCCAGAATCTTACATTTTGCAATTTGAGTTTCACAACGGAAGAAGTACTATTGACGACTAAAATATTGTCCCCTTTTCACAAACCGTTATTTACATCTTAAACATTTTCTAACTAAAGGAAAATCTTAATTAATTTCTTGTTTTCTGAATTTTTAACCCTTTTGAATGCCAAAGTAAATTTCTGTCTCCTACGTAAAATAACTCAGATTATTTTTTCAGATTTGGACGATTTTTTTCCCCAGATTTTTACTAAAATTTTGATCAACAACTGTTGCCCATGCAAAGTGATGTCAATGTGATCCAAAATTATCAAACGATTAAAAAAAAATTCATAGATATTTGTAAAATGTTGCTCTAAAATTTAAAATTTTGATGGGAAAAATTGCAGCATTCACAAGGTTAAAACCAAAAAATATCCTTTTTAATCAGTTTATATGGAGGTCAAGCCAGTTTTGTGGTCAGTTAGTTGCTGTCGGTTCATCTGACCGTGTTTTTTCTGTTTAACTTTTCGTCTCCCCGTGATTGTGCTTCAAACAAATTTATCTGGTGTTCCTGACCACAGGAAAGTAAATTTACATTCCATTAGTGCTGTTTCACAGGATTCTCACCCTATTTATACTAAATTTTGGTTTCAACCAATTGTTTTCAGTGCTACAGGTGGACCTATGTACGCAGACACGGGAGTGAAAGGGTTAACTGAGAAACAAACTGACAGACTTAATAAACAAATCATGCTTGGTTCATAGCTCAGCAGGCTGACAGCGGTAGCACAGACTGATAAATGCATATTAACACATAAATTGAGAAATATTATGTGAAGTGGTTCGCAATATTTGTTATAAAATATTTGAACTAGAAAGATCTCCACAAATGGTCAGCAACCACTACTGGCTGCAAAACCCTCTGACATCAAAATGGCAATTCAGCCTCACCAAAATCATTGCACCTGTCTCATCGAGGACACCTGCACAACGTATCAATAATCTGTTGATTCATTAATTATAATCAAGTAAACGGCAATTGTTAATTAAGAATGAATGGTTACCTTGGTAGGCACAGAAGTTCCGGTTTCTCTCGGAGTGTTGTTGCTAGGTTGATGTATGCAATCTGACTGGATTACGGTTAACCTGTAACTATGTGTTTACTCAGTTCCATATACTGCCAGTTATCAATCTTCAAGTGGAGGCAGAACTGCGATTGCACTGATTTTGAAGGACGCCCTCTATAGTCATTTACTGGCACACATGGCTGTGGTGGAGCTCTTCACAAGGCCAGCAAATTGGCTCTGATTTACAAGTCACAACAAACAAGTCCTACAGGGCATGATCACGTAACCCCAATTCCTAGTGAACAGGTCCCAACTCACCATTGAAAACAATAAGTTTGGGCCAAATCATTGCGTTGAGGGGTTCACATTCATGGTTTAATACTAACAATGTATTCGGAATCTAAGAATGATGAGTATTTTTGGCAAAATATATGTGATGGTCTTGAAATCTTACCAGACTTGGTGATATGATTCAGTTACAAACACATATACACAATCTCACATATATTATCGAGTTACATGGTATTAGCTAGGGGAGTTTTCAACCTTTTAGCTAATTAGCATCTCAAAGTATGTGATCTGAATATCCTACAGTTTTGAAGATCACCAATATTTGTAAGTTATAACCATAGTGCACAATAATAAAGCTGTAGGCTAACTTCATATCCCTTAAAAAAAACCCCCTGTTATAGCTTTTCAACGAGAATGGGACCAGGATCTAAACTGATTGCTCATTGGTTACTGTATGTCATGTGACTATATCATGTGATCTTGCAAGCCAATCAAATTCAAGCAGAAGATGCACTGACCTGATTGTCTTCATTTGAAGCCCGTAATTTCGCCTGACTTGCTTCCCGACTCTGTTCAACTTGTTGCATGTGCAGCTGTACGTCTGCAACTTTCTTACGCCATCCATCGATTTCGTCCTCTTTGGCGCTTATCACCAGTTTCAGTTCATCAATTTGTTTCAATTTTTCCTGTGAGATAAAAATGTAACAAATGTTATTTTGAGTGCTGTAATTTTCCCATCAAAATTTTAGGTCAACACTTTACTAATCTTTATGAATTTTTTTGCAATTTTTGGACAATTTTGGACCAAATGAACATGACTTTCCATCGGTTTCACTTTCTGATCAAAATTTTGAGGAAAAAACCTGAAGAAAAATTGTTTGGATATGAAAGATTGTCTGGGTTACATTTTATGTAGGTGACAAAAATTGACTTTGGCACTCAAGGTTAACAATAGTATTTGAGCTAACTATGCAAAATTTTTTCATTTGAGAAAAAATTACCAAAGATTTGCTAATATTTGAAATTTGAAATGATGGCCGTACTCTGGTCTTAATCTTTGGGTGAAAAAATTAATTTTTAATTGTAATGAATTGAGGTGTGGAAACTGCATGTATTCCTAAACCTCAGATAATGAGTCCACAAATGCAGCGGACAGCAAAGTACTGAGAGAATTTCAGCGCCTGAAAAAATGTAGCCCAGGAGCACCATACCTCACACTTCAAATTAGCATTGGGGTGGGGGTGGGGGTAGGGTGGGGGGGGGGAAATAACACGGGCAAATGTCACTTCAAAGGGGAAACCTCATATTCTATTTTCATTATAAAAGCTCTGTTAGCTGTAACTTTTGAAGCATTTTCAAGTATTTATTTATCCTTCTGTGTGTTCACCCTTTGAATGCTGAAATTTTTCCCATCAAAATTTTAGTGCAACATTTTCCCAATTTTTATGAATTTTTCTGTAAATTCTTTTGAAAATTTTGGACCAAATGGACAGCACTTTCCATAGATCCCAGTTTTGGATCAAATTTTGGGAAAAATCTTAAAAAAATGTTTGCACCTGAAAAAAATTGTCTGGGTTACATTTTATAAAGGTGACAAAAAGTGACTTTGGCACTCAAAGTGTTAAATACACCTGGCTACTCTGCTAGCCATGTTGAAATGCCTTTGCTAGTGTTCATCTTAACAACACAGCCTTTATGGTGTTACAATGTCCGTTGATAATATTGACAACTGAAATTAGATCTGAACTTTGAACTCATTGTGCATTCAATCTAAAGGAACACGATCTTTCAATCCGTTTAGGAATTTCTGGAATTTCTTTGAACCAGCTCATTACCAGTACATGTATTGTGTCAAATTTTCATGTACTGGAGAGCAAGTGAACTAGGACAGTACGGTTCAGGAATCACAAAGACCGACACTAGATAGTAGATACCTCAGTGTCAGTCACAGCTTGATATATTATCAGCATGATATCATCAAATGTTTTAGTCTGAGTCCTATTTAATGTAACATTACTTGTAAGAAGGTCTAAATGACTGACTCAGCCAATCAAATTAGTTAGAATTTTGATTTGACCAATCACTGTCAACCTTTCAAAAGGAATAAAGTGCAACCATTCAGTATCTAATGTAACATGAGTTGTGAGATGCTCTGAGTGACCGGCTCTGCCAATCAAATTTAGTTGAATTTTGAATCGACCAATCACTGTTAATCTTTCAATGTAGGCATTCTTACCCTGGCAACTTCTGTCTGTGCTTTTTGTTTCTGTATTTCCATGTTCTTGACATCAATCTGTTTGTAAAGCATTGTCATCTTGTCTTCTTTATCCTCAATTTCTGACAAAAACAGAAAACGATCAGAAATGAAACACAGCTCCCAATACAATGTAAATGCACACGAACAAAACATTTTTTGTGACAAAAAATTTTAAAATCATAATTTCCTTGAAAATTTAACCAATGATCAAGAAGACAATATCATCACATTTTTTCACCATAAAGTAGTGCATCTCTGCAATAATTTTGTGATAGTGAGTGACTCGTCACTGCACAGGATGGCAACCAACAAACATATCATTTCAAACATGTGTATTCATTATTCATTATGTCAGTAACAATAAAAAAAGATTCACTCATAAACTCTCAGAAAACTTGCAATACAGAAGCAGTTATTGTGACATTCGGATTATTTTGTAAAAATTATTTTCAGAATTGGCAAACCCCGGATGATGTACCAACTAACCATTACCTAATGAAGCAATGAGGAGTCAAGTGCCGCAACATTCTTTCCAACTCACAATCATCCAATAGTGAGTCCAGTACCCTAACCACTACTTCACAAATATTGATTTCAATTTCCCTCATTTAAAATGAACAGTTTGTGGCATAAACCTCTGCCTTGAGGCACAACGTGATGTTAACCCTTTGAGTGCCAAAGTCAACTTTTGTTGCCTTTATAAAATATAGTGCAGACAAATTTTTTCAGATCAAGACAATTTCTTTTCAGATTTTTCCCAAAATTTTGATAAAAAATTGTAGTCAATGAACAGTTATGTCCTTTTGCTCCAAAATTACAAAAAAAATTACAGAAAAATTCATGAAATTTTGTAAAATGTTGCACTAAAATTTAGGTGGGAAAAATTACAGCTCTCAAAGGGTTAAAAAAAGTGAACATAAAGAAAAAATACTTATCCCTTTCAACAGCATGGTTTGGCCCCAATCCATTCTTTTCTTTAGTATGATAATTGTGGACCTATCTACTGGGATTATTTAGGGGAGCAGGTTAAAGAACAAATACGGCAGAAAACCCACCTGTTTGAGCTCCAAGCAATTTGTCTGTCAGACTTTGAATATCATCTTTGGCTTGTTGTAAAGCTTTCTCTAATTTCTTTTTGCTCCTGAAAAACCAGATATGAACTGTAAATGCTCACGTGTTTCAGTATATATTGAAGTTATGTGTAAATTTGAACCTTTGCCACATGTTTGCAACTTCATTGAAATTATTATGATCAACATAATGAACAATAATCACCGCCGATTAATTCTAAAAGGTCATGAAGTATACAAATATGTAATTAGCTGAAATAAAAATATTAAAGTTATTTGACTGCTCTTATTGTATCACTACTTTATCTAGAAAGTGTAATTACCGTTGGCCAAGTCCTTCAAGCCATATACGCCGAGCTGTGAAAGCTCATTAGATATGCAAATTATAAATTAGCTGACATGAAAATGTGAAATGACTTTCGATATTGTTTTGACCTAGTAACTGGTATAATCATCAATGTACATAGCATGTTTTGCCAACTTTGATCAAGCAAATCCCGGTAATATACCTAATAAGCAAAGTTAATTAAATATGTAAATTAGGAAGTGGCTTTGGTAAAAATGCTTAGTGATTCAGTAATGTTGTATCATGGTATCTGCAATATGTGTAGCAAATTTTGTCAACATTGGTCAAGTCAATTCAGACATATATCTCTAATTAGGAAAGTTCATTAAATATGCAAATGAGGAATTGGCTGAAGAGAAAATGCTTGATGACTTTCAATAATATTGTATTATAGTGTCTTTAATGTACATAGCAAGTTTCATCAATTTTGATCAAGTCCATTCAGATAAATATCCCTAATTATGAAAATTCATGAATAATATTAAAATTAGGTTTTGGCTGAAGTAAAAATGTCTTTTGACTTTCAATAATGTTATATCACAGTATCTTTGATGTATATAGTAAGTTTCAATAACTACAATCAAGTTAATTCAGATATATATCCCTAATTGGGAAAGTTCATTAAATATGCAAATTCAGAATTGGCTGAAGTAAAAATGTTTAATGACTTTAAAAATTGTTGTATCATAGTGGCTTCAATACATGTAGCAAGTTTCATCAACTTTGGTCCAGTCATTTCAAATATATATTCCTAATTAACAAAGTTCATGAAATATTCAAATTAGGAATTGGCTGAAATTAAAACGCTTAATGACTTTCAATAATGTTAGATAATAGTATATTTAATATACATACCAAGTTTGGTTAATTTTGATCGAGTCAAATCAGACATATATCCCTAGTTAGGAAAGTTCATTAAATATGCAAATTAGCATTTATCTTTCATGTCACCCTTAATGGTTCCCACTGCTGATATATCTTGGTGTGATCAACATTTGTAGCAAATCTCATCAAATTGTGTGTAGTTTGTTTTTAATATACCGGTACATCCATTTTTTCTAAAATCATTAATTATGCAAATGAGCATTATGCAAAACAATGCAAGCCACACCCACCAAAAACTAATCAGTTCTTGCCATTTGCTAACTGATATATGTACCAGATTTGATTCTGATCTGATAGCCGTTTTTGAGATAATGGACCAACAGACAGACAGACAGACAGACAGACAAACAGACGGACAGACAGACAGACATCGCTGCGACATATGCCCACGTGTGTAAACACGTGAGCAAAAAACAAAATATCAACAGAAATGTCATGATGTAAAATGTTTAAACTATTGAGGAACTTTTAGAAGTGAAAATCCAGGTCACATTTACCAAATGCAAAATTATCCTTTGAGTGCCAATATCAATTTTCACACCTTTATAAAATATATCACAGTCAATTTTTCTCAGATTTTTGCCAAAATTTTGATGAAAAACTGTACCAAATAAAATATGATTTCCGTTCGGTCTAAAATTATCAAACAATTTCAGAAAAATTCATATAAGATTGGTAAAATGTGGCAGTAAAATTTTGGAGGGAAAAATTACAGCACTCAAAGGGTTACTTTTTACATAATAAAGATTTGGTGACTAACATTTTGCCCATTTTACAAAGAATAGGACACAGTTCTAATATTTGAAATTTTTCAGTGTTTTTGTTCTACCGGTATATAGAAACCAATTACTACTCAAAGTGCACTGAAATACCAAGTACTTGGCGTTGCACTGTATGTCTTTAAGGTGTATGATTACCATACAGCTGCTGTCTATAGGAAAACAACATTGTCAGCATGTCAACAGTAACATTGTTGGCAATTTATATACATGCCATGTTGGAACGCCAATAAACAATAAGTATTTCAACATGACTTTAAGAATTGACTATGAGTTCATGATACATGGAAAAATATACCAAAACATTGTAAAATGTCAAAGTGAATGCCCTTAATACTCTACATATCCATCTCAATAAACCAAAGAAAACTATGGTATTCATTTCATCCATATAAATCTAAACCCCTTTGTGATCATCGTTTTGGTATTACCTATTGTTTTCAACATGTTATTGGAATGTTACACTCGCCAGTAGGGGTGGCAGGTTTACACTTACTTCGTTGCTCCTTTACCGCCAGTAAGCGTCTGCACATATGTCACCATTTCGTGATTGATTTCCGAGAGTTTCTGCGTGGCGTTTTCAGCCGTGTCAAGAGCTGTCTGGATGCTAGAGGAAATTTCATCGAGGTCGACTTCTTTTCTCTTTGGCATCAACTCATCCTCATCGTACGTATTGATTGTACTCACGAAAAACTACAAGAAAAAAAAAGCAGTAACGGTTCAATCATGTTATTTTTATTGTCTCTGTTTTTTGTAATCATAAGTGTGATGTCAGATTTCAGCAATTATACTGAGGCAACAGAACATCCACACGCATGTTGACATTGGCATTGGCATTGTTTGCCAAAATTTCAGACAATTTTTAGAAGATGATATCAATTACTTATTCAAATGGTCTGTGAAATGGAAAATTAATCATAAAGGGAGGCTGTCGTCACAATTATGTGTGTGTGACTTTCTTGTTTACAAACAATGTATTTAATGCATGATATCTAGATGCATCAAGTCAATATAGCTGCAACATTTAAATTTTACAATATTGTTCAAAAACATGTTTTAACTTTCATCAATTGCCAAAGTACCCAATATGCAGTGTTAATATTGGTCATAGCAGTCTTTGGCAAGCTTTGAGCAGAGTTCGACGACCCCCTCCCTTTTAAAGTGTGTTGTACTTTGTCTTTCTTTAAAAAGATTGCCAATTGACATGGCTTATAATATAGATGTACACAATTTGGAGACAGTTTACAGTCACAGTAATTTCGGTGTGATGCTATACACACCAAGTTACCTTTTACAACGGATGGTTTTGCCATTATTATCAATGCTTGAAGACAACTTGGTATTTTGAAAAGATTTGGGAGGGGTTGTCAGTGGGTGCTCTGCTCATGGTTCACAAAACTTTTGTGAGAAGTCAACTTGAATATTCCCCAGTTGTTTGAAACAGCATTGACAGAGTGTATTCAGACAAGCTGGAAGCTGTTCAGTGTACCAAGCAATAATCTGAGATGCTCACGTGTCTGACGAAAATTTGCAATTTGGTGGGATAGAAGATGTTGTAATATTGTAGAAAAAAGTTTGCTAATCACTGCTGCAAAAATAAATGCGAGAATTTCTTTGTATCAGCTCCGTACCAGTCAAATTATTGAATGTGTGAGACATTGCTGGGTCAAGGCACTTTATTGAGTGACCAATGAGTCTGTCTAGATAGGGACTTTGGTGTAAAGTTCAGCGCAAGGGTTCTGTACAAAAGTTCAAGGGTTGTCTTGTAATCGCCATTGGCAATATGTGCATATTGTTCTTGTAGGATTATCTCCTCCGACCTTAGGCTCATGTAGTAAAGTACATGTGTTCAGTGTAACGAACTGTGCTATCAAGAGGTAGGACATCCAACACTCCTTATGTCAGTGTATATAGTGTTCATGTAGGGTTTTCTTCACTTCACAACTCTAACCATTCATGCGTCACATGACACCATGAACTGTATCTGAAACACCATGTTAAGGGGCCTTATCTGCTATCAGCTCTGTACCTGTCCACAGCTGGTTTACTAAGACAACACCTACAATATCCAAATTGGGATACAATTTCATTAACGGCTTAACTTTACTTCACTTCACACCTATGTACAATGGCTGCTGCATCTGAACTTCATGGAACTCTGGGAATTCTCGACTCTGAACATGACATTGAAATCTCCAAGTGTACAGTTGAAAACATTCCAAAACATCTCTGGAAAGGTGACTCTGCAGACCTACTGATCACAACCAGAGATTCCACAGGAAAACAAGTCATCCAAAACAACAAGTGAAAGCCAAGGTAAGAAAACCTGATGCATCATGGGAAGACATCCATGTAGCTGATAACAGAGATGGTACACACAGAGTTACAGTGGCTGGACAATTGGATGGAAGATATCAAGTAACCATGACAATAGAAGATCAACCAATACCAGGCTGTCCTGTCATCATACCTGTCATCAAAGGATTGGTGAAGACCATTGGCAGTGAAGGAAGTGCTGAGGGACAGTACAGGTGGCCCTGTGGTGTAGCCATAAACAAAGACAGAGACATTGTTACTGCTGACAAAAGCAATAATAGGTTGCAGATAACCAGTAGGGAGGGAATATTTAAGAAAATTTTGGAATTCAAACAGTTTAAATACCCTTTCTCACCATGTGATATAGCTATATCAAGTGATAATACATACTATAGTTTAGATGACAACAATAAGCAAGTAGTTGTCAGTGATGAGAATGGACATGTCATCAGATACTTTGGACAAAATGAGTTGAAAAATCCAAGGAATATTGGGATTAGTCCTGTAGATGGCAATGTCTATGTGACAGATGGTGAAGGTGGATATTGTGTTAGAGTTTATACACAACATGGCAAATACCTTAGGTCATTTGGGTCAGAAGGTAAAGGTCAAGGGCAATTTAATTTGCCCAGGGGCATAGTCATTTCAAGTACTGGAATGGTATTTGTAGCAGACTACAATAACAAGCGTATCCAGGTATTCAATGCAGATGACCAGTATTTGTATTCCTTTGATTGTCAGAGAGGGGATGGCAAGATGAAATGTCCTGCAAAAATAGCACTTGAAAATGATAAATATGTCTATGTTACTGCTGACTACCCTATTATCGGTCTACTGTTTATAGACCCTAATGACAGTAGTCTACTAAAGTTTGAGAGTAGTGGTAAGTTTGTTTGTCGTATTGATAGTGAGAGGGAAGATGGTGATGAGATGGAGTGCTCTGGTATAGCACTGACTGATGATGTACCTTGCAGGGTTGTTGTAACTGATTGGGTCAACGACTGCGTCAAAGTGTTTGTACAGTGATAACATCACAATAAATTGTACCAGACTGCGTTTTGATGATTGATATATATTATTAGTAAGGTAAGTGTGACCAAATAGTAAATTACTGAAATCAGTTGAATGAAGGTGATAAATGGATAAGGCCTTTTAAACTTTCATCATTATTTGTCAACAACAAAATGAAAATACACTTAAGACATGTTATAGGAAATTGAAAAAATTGAACTCCCTTACCTTAGTATAGGATTGATGTTTTTAATCATAGACAATTTTAGAAAATGTTAAGAGCATAAAACTAGGCTCTTTTCATTGTTCAATGAAACTCCTTTACAAAAGATTTTGAGAATCGATTTCAATTTTCCTGAATTTAGTTTACTATTGCATCATGGGTAATACATGAACACATTGAAAGACATATTTGCTGTTATTTCCTTTACAAAAACATGATAATTCTGTTTGACAAGAAACTTTTCATTCTATACTTTGTTCAGTTGTTGATACAAGTACGAGTACAACATTTCAAGAGATGTCATTATGGTCTGTTAAATATTTTCTTTCTTTAGTTTGAGAATTTTGAAAGAAAAATCACTGTTTCTTTTCATGTCAATGACTGTATTCAAGACATAACACTTGATGTGAATTATAAATGTTCTGGTCTTTCAGTGCCTGTATTTGTAGTGTGCAGTTGTCTGTAAATTTATACTTTGGTTTCTCTGATAATGAGAATATGTCTATATTTTGGTCAATTTTTGTCAAATTTACCGACACCCTTCATGAGACAACAGCAAAATGGTTTAAATGTATTAAATATGTAAATTACCATTAATTCCATGTGAAACTCTGACACATCTTTTAGATCATTCATTGAGGTCAAAGTTCAATATTGAACACACTGGGTTTAAATCTCGGTACAATTGATGTTTTCTTTGTATCATGCAACTCTCAATAAAAATTTTGGTGATAATTTATCCTCAACATAACTGGTTATAAGTTTGACACAGAAAC
Organism: Ptychodera flava; assembly: GCF_041260155.1. NCBI lineage: Eukaryota > Metazoa > Hemichordata > Enteropneusta > Ptychoderidae > Ptychodera > Ptychodera flava. The sequence continues at coordinate 16,932,416 of NW_027248277.1, read as the reverse complement.
ACTAGAATGCAAAAAAAGCAAACAGGTATTATGTTAACTTAGTTTGATTGGAATCTGGTGATAGACCAAACACTTAACCTGTTCACCCCCAATTCCTTGTAAACAGGTCCACAATTACCTTGATAACAATGGGTTTGGACCAAACCATTGTGATGAATGGGTTATAAGCTGATTTAACTGGGACATTTGATCTTCCAGTATTTTGTTTACTTTTTGAAAGTTTCTTTTCTTCTTCAAAAATTCGGTAAAAACCCTTGTGTTAAACTTGTCAACACAGCCTTTGTATGTATGTATGTCCAATCTTATTTTTAACATCTTAATTTTAGTCCAGACTAGAATTCATTTGTCAACAATGACACTACAATTGTACACAATAGGTTGAGTTAAGAATATTTACATTTGATATTTCAACAAACTTTCAGCCAAAAATAAGAAAACCTATTTCTTCTTTTTTAACAAAACTGAAGAATATTTTGAAAACATTCCAACTGTTCTTTTTAACTTCAACTACCTACCGTATATGTAAGAAGTTCCAAATCTATGATGAACTCTGTATGGAAATTTAACACCAAGACTTGAGTTCAACTTACTGACACAGCTTTGTATGTATTTCCAATTTTATTTTTGACATGTTAATTGAGTCCAGACCAGAATTCATTTGTCAACAATAACTTACAATTGTACATGATGAGTTGAGTTGAGAAAGCTTGTATTTGATATTTCAACAAACTTTCAGCCAAAGAATGAGAAAATCACTGTTTTTTGGAACAAAAATAATAAAAGACATTATGAAAACATTCAAACAGTTCTCCCTTGAGTCTTTTACTTCAACTGGCTTGATGGAAGTTCTAAATCAACAATGATCTTGAAACAGTTGTTGAAGACTGACTCTATGTTCTACCTGCCATAACCAGTCACCAGAGGGCGCTATGCAATACAATGAAACCAATCATCTGACACTGGATTTCTAAAATACATTGTATTCATATAGGTAAATTGTGTATTCTTTTAATATGCAAATCAACATTGTCATAATGAATTATCAATGAAGAATTTTCATTGGCCTGAGTAATGTACTATAGACTGTATGGAAATTTACCACTCAGACATGGTTGGTACCAGGGTTATAGTGCCCTCCAAGGGAAGGAAAAACAATTTGTATGACACAAATTGAAGAAAACTACATTTTGTTGGAGTCAGATATAGATTTTGGTGGCACAAGGTACAACATGGTGCTTCACGACATGAATTGGTGAGGAGGGTTGCAGCCCTTGAAAATTTTGTCCTTTCTAAAAAAGCTGGAGTTGATTTTGATGACCTTTGGATGTAAAATTTTACACGTTTTTTTTTTTTTTAAAGCTCCTTTTGATGTAAATTTAGTGTTCTCTTCAAGAATTCTCATCTCCATGTATAGACCAGCCTCTACCTTAACTGTGTAGTGTGATTCATACCACATGGTCAAGAAGACTATAGTACACACAAATATCTGATGCAGTGTACAATGGCAGCTCAGAACGATAATAAATCCACATTTTTATACAATGACTTCATTATTCACCTGATAGACCATAATACTTGTTGTAGATATGGCACAATTTATCATTGCATGCCTTTCTTGACATATTCTTGTGCAAACTTGTTGTGAACACAAACAAAACAACAATGGCCACACTAGACTTGTCGATCAAACAGCAAGATAAGCTGGCTGTTGGTTCTGACATTTTATTGAACGTGCCATATTCATAATTTTTATCAGAAACTTATTGAAAACATGTTATCAGTGTAGATTATGAATTCACTGAGCATCTTTTTCCATTTGCAGATTTTTACAGCACATCATGAACAGGTCAAATGGCATCTAAACTTTGCCAGGCATCATGAAGGTTCAAACTGGCAGGCACATAATTTTGTTCAGAAATATTTTAGATGCAAGGAGGGACTGTATTGTATCTTAAAAGATCAACTAATCACAGCTGTGAAAAATACAAAGTCAAAACATTCAAAGTCTAGTCAATTTTATCGAGTCAAGACACTTTTTTGGGTCACTGGTCAGTCAGTTTGGTTGATAGGGCATACTGTATAAAGGTCAGCTAGGGTTCTGAACTGATATGGGAGAATGGCAATACAGGCATGGCATGTACAATAAAAACATATATTCAACACTATATATTCTTGTGAAAATTACCTCTGACCTTTGTCACAGGGAAGTTTACAGTGGTATTCAATATTACAATGGATTGCCTGATCAAGAAGTGGGTTGTAAAAACTCCCTATGTTAGTGTACAGTGCTAACATTGGGTTTCCATTAGTTCACAAATTTAACCATTCACAGGTCACATGACACCATTAACTGCATTTGCAACATCAAGTTAAGGGGCACTGTCTTTTAACAGCTCCACTACTCTCAAGTTGGTTTACTGACACACCTATGCACAATGGCTGCTGCTTCTGAACGCAAAGTTTTGGAAGAAATCGGTGAAGATTTCCTGTGTTGTACCATCTGTCTGGAGCAGTTCAAGTCTCCTAAAATTCTACCATGTCTGCATACATTCTGTGAGCAGTGTTTAGTCACACTGGTTGAGAAGACTGGATCTCTAAACTGTCCAGAATGTCGACAGCAATATCAGCTTCCTGTTGGAGGAGTGCCAGCGATAAAAGGCAACTTCTTTATGAGCAATCTGGTTGAGATATTCAAGCAACGACTGGAGTCTATGCAGGGAACTGAGATCAAATGTGAAGCTTGTCAAGAAAACACAGTAACTCACAAATGTGTGGAATGTAAACATTATCTTTGTAAGAACTGTGTAAGAGCACATAAAAAATTACCAGTCACACAGACACATCGACTGATGACCATTGGAGAATATAAAACAGCAAAGTCAACCAGTCCTGTTACACTACAAGCGGTGGAATATTGCAGTGTTCATCCTAGGAATGAAATTGAATTCTACTGTGAAACCTGTCAGGTACCAGTCTGTTCAAACTGCACCATAGTCAAACACCGCATACCAGAACATGTACACAGAGACTTGAAAGATGCAGCAGATGAGTATCTTACAGAATTGAAAGCCATGGTTGACAAACTCAAAGCGAAAGAACAGGAAGCTGAAAAGAACAAAACCCTGGCCAAACAGATACACACTGATTTTACAGAGCGGTGCAGCAGAGAAGAAAGGAAGGTGAGAATGAAAGCAGAAGGAATCATCAAGAAAATAAAGAGAGAAGAGCAGAGACTGATAGATGAACTGAAAAACAATTACAAAATGAAAATTAAAAGAGCAGCTGCTGATATTGATGAGATGGAATTAAAACATGGTAACATTAAGAGTGCAGGCAATTACATAGAGACACTGATGCATCATGGGAATGCTGCTCAACTTCTCTCAACAAAGGGTGATGTTGGTACTCGTATCAAGCAACTCATTACCATGGAAACTACAGCAAAGGTTGAACAGGAAGATGTAATCTTCACACCACATGATAAATTCAGTGAACATGGAATTCTGGGAATCCTGAAATCTGATGTGTGTATGTCAAAGTGTACAGTTGAAAACATTCCAAAACAACTCTGGAAAGGTGACTCTGCAGACCTACTGATCACAACCAGAGATTCCACAGGAAAACAAGTCATCCCAAAACAACAAATGAAAGCCAAGGTAAAAAATCTGATGCATCATGGAAGACATCATGTAGCCGATAACAGAGATGGTACACACAGGGTTACAGTGGCTGGACAATTGGAGGAAAATATCAAGTTACCATGACAATAGGAGATCAACCAATACAAAGTTTCCTGTCATCACACCTGTCATCAAAGGATGGTGAAGACCATTGGCAGTGAAGGAAGTGCTGAGGGACAGTTCAACAATCCCTTGAGTGTGGCCATAAACAAAGACAGAGACATTGTCACTGCAGACTATGGCAACAACAGGTTGCAGATAACAACCAGAGAGGGAAAGTTGAAGAAAATTTTGGAATTCAAACAGTTTAAGCAGCCTTTTAGACCACTTGATATAGCTTTATAACTACAGCTATGATATAGCTATATCAATACACTACTATAGTTTAGATGACAGTAATAAGAGAGTAGTTGTAAGTGATGACAATGGACATGTCATCAGATGCTTTGGAGAAAATGAGTTGAAAGATCCATGTGGTATTGGGATTAGTCCTGTAGATGGCAATGTCTATGTGACAGACTGGAAGGGCATTGTGTTAGGGTTTATACACAATTTGGCAAATACCTCAAGTCATTTGGGTCAGAAGGTAACGGTCAAGGGCAATTCAATGGACCCTTTGGTGTAGTTATTTCATGTACTGGAATGGTATTTGCATCGGACTACAGGAACCACCGTATCCAGGTATTCAATGTACATGACCAGTATTTGTATTCCTTTGATTGTCAGAGTGGGATGGTCAGATGAGATACCCAAGAGGAATAGCAATTGAAAATGATAAATATGTCTATGTTACTACTGTGTTCCCTAGTAGTGTACTGAAGTTTGAGAGTAGTGGTAAGTTTATTTGTCGTATTGATAGTGATAAGGATGGTCTGAACTGCCCCACTGGTATAGCACTGACAGATGATGTACCTTGCAGGGTGATTGTAGCTGATTTGCAAACCACTGCATTAAAGTGTTTGTACAGTGATAACATCACAATAAATTGTACCAGACTGTGTTTTGTTGATTGATATTTGTCACAGCAGAGATGGAAAAGTGGAACATTAAGTCAGTGAAGGTGATAAATGGATGAGTTCATTTCAATATTTTATCAAAATTTCAAAACAACATGATCAAAATACACTGTAGATATTGCAGCAAGTTTGAAAAAATAATTGCACTTCCTTAGATCAGTATTGGATGGACATTTTTTGCCTAAGACAATTTCAGAACATGTAACATAATACACTGAAGCTTTTTTCATACTTCAAAGAAATCCCCTTTCCAAAAGATTTTGAATATTAGTTTCAACTTGTTCTCAACTTAGTTTACCATTGCATCATGAGTAAAACAATGATCAACCTTGACAGCAAGCTGTGCATTTATTGCATTTATAAAAACAATCATTTCAGATCATCAATTGTTTGATAAAAACATTTTTCTCTTAATCTTTGTACTTTATTTATTTGTTGGGACAAAGACAACATTGTTGAGAGATGTGATCGTAGTCTGTAGAATGCTTTCATTGTTCCTTTTGAAATTTTTCATGTACCTGTACCTGTATTCAAGACATAAAACCTGATGTGAATTGAAATGTTCCTGTCTTTCAGTGCCTGTATTTGTAGCGTGCACAATTATCTATAGAGTTATATTTTGGTTTCTCTGATAATGTCTATATCTTGTTATGATCAATATCATGAGTAAATTTTGTCAAATTTGCCAAGGCAGTTCATATCATGTGAAAGCAAAACTTTAAAAATGTGTTAAAATATGTCATTTACCATTGATGTGACATAAAACCTTGATAATTCTTTCAGTTCATTCATTCATTCTCGTCAAAGTTCAGCATTGTACACACTGGGATTTAATCTCAGTACAATTGTTATTTTTTGTATCATGCAACTCTGAACAAAAATAATGGTAATTGCGTATCCTAAACATCATAACTAGGAAAAAAAATTTGTGACAGAAGCAGAATGCACAAAAAGCAAACAGGTATTATGTTAACTTAGTTTGATTGGAATCTGGTGATATACAAAACACTTGACCTGTTCACCCCAATTCCTTGTAAACAGGTCCACAATTACATTGATAACAACGGGTTTGGGCCAAACCATTGTGATGAAAGGGTTATATTAAAGCTGAATTAAATGTGACATTTGATCTTCCAGTATTTTGTTTCTTTGTGAAAGTTTCTTATTCAACTCCAAAAATTCTGTAAAAACCCTAGTGTTCAGCATATCAACACAGCCTTTGTAAGTATGTCCAATGACATTTTTGAGATGTTAATTTTAGTCCTGACTAGAATTCATTTATCAACAATGACATTACAATTGTACGTGATAAGTTGAGTTGGGAAAACTTGTATTTGATATGTCAACAAACTTTCAGCCAAAAACTAAGCAAACCAATTGGTTTTTTTTAACAAAACTGAAGAATATTTTGAAAACATTTCAACTGTTCTTCTAAGAGTTTTTAACTTCGACAACCTATATGGAAGTTCCAAATCTATGATGAACTCTGTATGGGAATTTACCACCAAGACTTGAGTTCAGCTTATCGACACAGCCTTTGTATGTATTTCCAATTTTACTTTTGACATCTTCATTTTAGTCCAGACCAGAATTCATTTGTCAACAATAACTTACAATTGTACATGATGAGTTGAGCTGAGAAAGCTTGTATTTGATTTTTCAAGAAACTTTCAGCCAAAGAACGAGAAAATCACAGTTTTTTTGAACAAAAATAATAAAAGACATTATGAAAACATTTAAACAGTTCTCCCTGGTGTCTTTTACTTCAACTGGCTTGATGGAAGCTCTAAATAAACGATGATCTTGAAACAGTTGTTGAAGACTGACTCTATGTTCTACCTGCCATAACCAGTCACCAGAGGGCGCTATGCAATACAATGAAACCAATCATCTGACACTGGATTTCCAAAATACATTTATATATAAATAGTGTATTCTTTAACCCTTTGAGCGCCAAAGTCTATTTTTGTCCAATTTATAAAATAAACCCCAGTCAATTTTTCTCAGATTTTTCCCAAAATTTTGAGAAAAACTGTAGTAAATGAAATGTGATATCCATTTGGTCCAAAATTATCACAATATTACAGAAAAATTCATAAAAATTGGTAAAATTACATCTCTCAAGGGGTTAAATATGCAAATCACCATTGTCATAGTTAATTATCAATGAAGAATTTTCATTGGCCTGAGTAATGTCCTATAGACTGTATGGAAATTTACCACTCAGACATAGTTGGTACCAGGGTTAGTGCCCTCCAAAGGAAGGCAAAACAATTTGTATGAGACAAATTGAAGAAAACTACATTTTTGTTAAATTTTAGTCAGAGATTTGTGTGGCACAAGGTACAACATAGTGCTTCACAACATGAATTGGTGAGGGGGTTGCAGCCCTTGAAAATTTTGTCTTTCTAAAAAAGCTGCAATTGATTTTGATGACTTTGGATGTAAAATTTTACAGGTTTTTTCAAGCTCCTTTTGATGTAAATTCAGTGTTCTCTTCAAGAATTCTCATCTCCATGTATAGACCAGCCTCTGCCTTAACTGTGTGGTGTGATTCATACATATGGTATAGTATACACAATTATCTGATGTAGTGTACAATGGCAGCTCAGAATGATGATAAACCCACATTTTTATATACAATGACTTCATAATTCACCTGACAGACCATAAAACTTGTTGTAGATATGGCACAATTTATCATTGCATGCCTTTCTTGACATATTCTTGTGCAAACTTGTTGTGAACACAAACAAAACAACAATGGCAACACTAGACTTATAAATCAAACAGAAAGATAAGCTGGCTGTTGGTGCTGACACTTTACTGTACGTTCCATATTCATTATTTTTATCAAAAGCTTATTGAAAACATGTTATCAGTGTAGATTATGAATTCACTGAGCATCTTTTTCCATTTGCAGATTTTTACAGCAGCATCAGTGACAGGAAATTGATTATAACTTCCATGTGTCTTCAGCTTTGCTTTGCATCATGTCAAATTGGCAGGCACATCAATTTGTTCAGAAATATTTCAGATGGAGCAAGTACTTTTCACTTATTACTCTCAAGCAATATTCGGAGGTACGCAAGTATTTTCTAAAATGAAATGTCTGATGTAAAGTAGTATTTGGATAAGGTTTTGTTTTCAGTACCTCCTTGCATGGACTTGAGAGTGACTGTGTTGTAATTTATAATGAAACATTCACCGTAATCACTGCTGTGAAAAAATTATGAAAACTTCTTCTCTTTAATAGTCCAATACAAAGTCCATATATTTAAAGTCTTGAAGTTTATTGAGTTAAGGCACATTTTTGAGTCACTGGTGAGTCAATTTAGGTTGATAGGCAACATCACTATTGTGAAAATGACCTCTGACCTTTGTCACAAGTAAGTATACAGGAGTATTCAATATTACGATGGATTGCTTGATCAAAATGAGGGTCATCAAGAACTCCCTATATTAGTGTATAGTGCTCACATTGGATTTCCATTAGTTCAGAACTCTGACCATTCACAGGTCACATGACACCATTAACTGACTCTGTAACATCATCTTAAAGGGCACTATCTGTTAACAGCTCTGTACCTGTCTCAGGTTGGTTCACTAACACACCTGTGCACAATGGCTGCTGCTTCTGAACGCAAAGTTTTGGAAGAAATTGGTGAAGATTTCCTATGTTGTACCATCTGTCTGGAGCAGTTCAAGTCTCCTAAAATTCTACCATGTCTGCATACATTCTGTGAACAGTGTTTAGTCACCCTGGTTGAGAAGACTGGATCTCTAAACTGTCCAGAATGTCGACAACAATATCAGCTTCCTGTTGGAGGAGTGCCAGCCATAAAAGGCCACTTCTTTATGAGCAATCTGGTTGAAATATTCAAGCAACGACTGGAGTCTATGCAGGGAACTGAGATCAAATGTGAAGCTTGTCAAGAAAATACAGCAACTCACAGGTGTGTGGAGTGCAAGAATTTTCTTTGTAACATTTGTCTCCAGGCGCATGGAAAACTACCACTCACACGGACACATCAACTAATGACCATTGGAGAATATGAAACAGCTATGACAACAAGTCCAGAAACATTACAAACAGGGGAATATTGCAGTGTCCACACAGAGAACAAAATTGAATTCTACTGTGAAACCTGTCAGGTACCTGTCTGTACAAACTGCACCATAGTCAAACACCGCATACCAGAACATGTACACAGAGACTTGAAAGATGCAGCAGATGAGTATCTTACAGAATTGAAAGCCATGGTTGACAAACTCAAAGTGAAAGAACAGGAAGCTGAAAAGAACAAAACCCTGGCCAAGCAGATACACACTGATCTTACAGAGCAGTGCAGCAGAGAAGAAAGGAAGGTGAGAATGAAAGCAGAAGAAATCATCAAGAAAATAAAGAGAGAAGAGCAGAGACTGATAGATGAACTGAAAAACAATTACAAAATGAAAATTAAAAGAGCAGCTGCTGATATTGATGAGATGGAATTAAAACATGGTAACATTAAGAGTGCAGGCAATTACATAGAGACACTGATGCATCATGGGAATGCTGCTCAACTTCTCTCCACAAAGCGTGATGTTGGCACTCGTATCAAGCAACTGATTACCATGGAAACTACAGCAAAAGCTGAACATGAAGACGTAATCTTCACACCATATGATGAGTTCTGTGAACATGGAATTCTGGGAATCCTGAAATCTGATGTGTGTATGTCAAAGTGTACAGTTGAAAACATTCCAAAACAACTCCTGAAAGGTGACTCTGCAGACCTACTGATCACAACCAGAGATTCCACAGGAAAACAAGTCATCCCAAAACAACAAGTGAAAGCCAAGGTAAGAAAACCTGATGCATCATGGGAAGACATCCATGTAGCTGATAACAGAGATGGTACACACAGAGTTACAGTGGCTGGACAATTGGATGGAAAATATCAAGTTACCATGACAATAGGAGATCAACCAATACCAGGCTGTCCTGTCATCATACCTGTCATCAAAGGATTGGTGAAGACCATTGGCAGTCAAGGAAGTGCTGAGGGACAGTACAACTATCCCTATAGTGTGGCCATAAACAAAGACAGAGACATTGTCACTGCAGATTATGGCAATAATAGGTTGCAGATAACCACTAGAGAGGGAACATTTAAGAAAATTTTGCAATTCAAACAGTTTAAGAAGCCTTTCACACCACGTGATATAGCTATATCAAGTGATAATACATACAATAGTTTAGATGACAACAATAATCAAGTAGTTGTCAGTGATGAGAATGGACATGTCATCAGATGCTTTGGACAAAATGAGTTGAAAAATCCATGGAGTATTGGGATTAGTCCTGTAGATGGCAATGTCTATGTGACAGATAGAAACGGGCAATGTGTCAGGGTTTATACACAACATGGCAAATACCTTAGGTCATTTGGGTCAGAAGGTAAAGGTCGAGGGCAATTCAATTTGCCCTGGGGTGTAGTCATAGCAACTACTGGAATGGTATTTGTAGCAGACCATGATAACAAGCGTATCCAGGTATTCAATGCAGATGACCAGTATTTGTATTCCTTTGATTGTCAGAGTGGGGATGGTAAGATGAAACAGCCAAAGGGAATAGCAATTGAAAATGATCACTATGTCTACGTTACTACTAAATACCCTAAGGCAAGTAGTGTACTGAAGTTTGAGAGTAGTGGTAAGTTTGTTTGTCGTATTGATAGTGATAGTGATGGGCTGAACTGCCCCTCTGGTATAGCACTGACAGATGATGTACCTTGCAGGGTGGTTGTAGCTGATAGGAACAACCACTGCATCAAAGTGTTTGTACAGTGATAACATCACAATAAATTGTACCAAATTGTGTTTTGTTGATTGATATTGGTCACAGCAGAGATGGATAAGTGGAATATTAAATCAGTTGAATGAAGGTGATAAATGGATGAGTTATTTCAATGTTTTATCATAATTTGCCGACAAGCCTATCAAAATACACTGTAGATATTGCACTTCCTTTAATCAGTATTTAGGTTTTTTGCTGTAGACAATTTCAGAACATGTAAAAATAATACTAGAACAAGGGCGAGGCTTTTTTCCGTACTTCAATGAAACTCCTTCCAAAAAGATTTTGAGAATTAGTTCAATGTCCTAACTTTAGCCTACCATTGCATCATGGGTAAATCAATGAACAAGGTTGACAGAAATCTTGCTTTTATTTCAATTATAAAAAGTCAGTCCTTTCAGTTTATGAATTCTTTCACAAAACACTTTTCTCTTTGTGCTTTATTCAGTTGTTAGTACAAGTACAACATTGTCAGGTAGTGTGATGATAGTCTGTAGAATAGCTTTCTTTGTTAATTTTGAAACTTTCTACATACCAACAATCATTTTTCATGTGAATGGATCTATTCAAGACATAAAACCAGATATGAATTGAAAATACTTCTTTGTTTCAGTACCAATATTTGTACATTAGTGTGTGCAATTGTCTGTAAACTGACTCTTTGGTTTCACTGATAATGTCTATATCTTGTTATGATCAACATCATTAGCAAAATTTGTCAATTTGCCGAAGTTCTTCATGAGATTATAGCAAAATTATAAAAATGTGTTAAATATGTAAATAACTGTTAATTCAACACGAAACTTAGACACATCTTTCAGTTCATTCATTGAGGTCAAATTTCAGCATTGAACACACTAGCTTCAAACCTCAGTACAATTGATGTGTTCTTTGTATCATGCAACTCTGAATAAAATAATGGTGATTATGTATCCTAAATATCAGGAGTAGAAAAAATTTTGTGACAGAAACAGAATGCAAAAAAAAGCAAACAGGTATTATGTTAAGTCATTTTGATTGGAATCTGGTGATATACCAAACACTTGACCTGTTCACCCCCAATTCCTTGTAAACAGGTCCACAATTACATTGAAAACAATGGGTTTGGGCGAAACCATTGTGATGAAAGGATTATAAGCTGAACTAACTGTAACATTTGATATCTTCCAGTATTTTGTTTAATTGTGAAATAGCTCTTATACTTCTCCAAAATTGTGAAAAAAACCTTGTGTTCAGCTTATCAACACAGCCTTTGTATTTATGTCCAAGGTTACTTTTGACATTTTAATTTTAATCCAGACTAGAATTCATTTGTCAACAATGACACTGCAATTGTACATGATGAGTTGGGTTTGGAAAACTTAAATTTGACAGCCTACTGCAGACAAAGAATAAGAAAATCAATGTGTTTTTTTGAAGAAAAATAATAAAACATTATGAAAAACATTGCAACTGATCTTCCTTTCCTTGAGTCTTTTAATTCAACTGTATGCAAGTTCCAAAGCTATAATGATCTTGATACACTTATGGAAGACCACTCTATGTTCTACTTACCATCATCAGTCACTAGAGGGCGCTGTGTAATACAAGGAAACCACATCTGACCATAGGGCACAGGAATCAGTCCCCTGGGGTGGGGAGGAGGGTTTTTTTGTGCAACAGTTTACTTTATTTGATTTTATTAATTTTGACTGTGGTATTTCAAATAAAGATTTTCGACTCCACACTGTCTGACTGCTTTATATATTACCGATAAGTCCTCATCTCCTCTTCAACTTGTGTAGACACCTGGCTATAATTGCTCCGAAACACATTCGAATACATTGCCAACTTGCTAATCGGCTGTCCGTATCAGCAGATTAATTGATTGAGTCAACACCATAGCTGTGTACAGATATGAGTGGCGTTCTCACTGCAACGTTTTCGGTGGCCCAGCACCGCCCCTAATCCGAGTCTGACTCAGAAAAGTAAATGAGAACAGTTCCCAACGCCCCTGGGCCTCTGTTAATTGAAGACGGAGTCAAGGGGTGGACCTGATTCAGAGCTCGAACTTAACTACTGCGTTTGGGTCTGTGTGAACGCATTGAAAATCAACAACGGCGAAAAATGCCCAAACGCGGCGATTTTTGGGCACATTTTGGATGTGACCTACAACCTTTTTTAGTTGCCGCTGTGAGTTCAATCATGTAATAAAGGGAAAGCGGCTCCACACATCGCCTATACTATTTTTTTCGTTCTCTGTGTTCATGTTCGATTTTGTGTGTTTGGCTATTGGTGTAGATATAAGCCATGGCGAGACGTAGCCGTAATCTGGCTGTCAAATGACAGTGTGATCCTTTGACGCTACGTTTCGAAACCAGTGTGTGGTCTCTTCCTCAGTCGCTTTTTGATACTTGCTCTCCTTGGATTTTTGTTTCACTGTTTCTGGTTTAAAACTTGTTAGTGTTTTGTTCGTCCAGTAAGGAGGCTAGAATACAACGTCAGTTTGTTTTGTTTCATTTTGTTCGGTCTTTTCTGTAAGATTGTGTACATGTGCATTTATGAGTGTGTCGCCAACGTTTGGATTTCTTTTGTATGCGATGATCGGTTTCATCGTGAATAAATTCTTTAGCGTTTGGTCTTTTTTATTTCCTCCCAGTTCTTCAGGAGTACTTGTTTGATGTCTTTTGTTTTGATATGTGGTTGAAAATATCCCTTTATTAGTGTTGTTGTTGTGTGTTTTTTGTGTTTTAAATGTGTTCTTCGTGTTGCGTAATCTGTTTCCGCATTGATGTTCGATATTTCTTGTTGTGAATATCCTCGTTGTAGTAATTTTTCAATAAATGTTTTGACTTTCTTCTTTGTTGCATGTCCTCATGTACCTTAATGTTTGCTTTGATAAGGCCCTTGAAGGTTGATTTGGATGACATGATTCCCTGTGTAAGAACTGGAATGTATCTGTTGGTTTTGTGTGCGTTCTAGTGTCTAGTATGTTTTCATTGTTGTATTGTCAAAGTCAAGATATGTTATTTCGTGTGAAGAACTTTCATATGAAAATTTGAAAGTACGATGCATTTTGTTAATTATTTTATGAATTCGTGGAGTTCATGTTCTGTTCCAATAAAATTAGGAAAATATCGTCTCTGAATCTACACCACAGTGATATTTTTGTTGTGTGTTCACGTATAATTTTCAGTTCTAATTCGTGAAACGTGATGTCGGCAAAAATCCGATGCATTTTCAATTTGTGGATTTACATTCAACACTTCTAGACCGTTAAAATGGTCATGAAGATGACGGCGGAGTAGTCTAGAACGCATATTTAAAGGAGAAACTGGAGACGTGTTCTCGACGTCTGCCATCTTAATTTGTTGATGTTGATGTTCAATATGACCGTAGAGGGTGTTTAGGTCGGCGTCAGTTCACAAACAGAGCCTAAACTTACGCGTGTGGACGCTCACAGTATTCTCGGGCTAATCCCCTGTATTTGCAAAGCTTCAACACAGACCCTGCAACACCCAAAAAACTCACAGTGAGAACAAGACTATGTAGAGGTAATATAGGGTATTATTACACTTGACTTCAGATATTATCCAGTGACTGTGATTGGCATAACCTTCTCACCTGATATAGAACAAAGAGTGCCAAAACAATTGGCTTAGGTGAATTATAAACCCTATCGTGTGCACTGATAGAGCCACATTCTAGGCTATCACATTCTGGAATACTGCCCATCGTTTCTGCACGCATCACATCATCCTGTAAAATTGCTGGGTATTTTCTGTATAGCAATGACTTCGATAAGGTACAAGAAGTTCTTGAACTTAGCTCGACTTGAATTAGACAACATTATGCACATAATACAAGAAAAGCTTGTATCCGTTTTAGACGTGACTTCAGATAGCATTGCCATTGAGCAAGAAATGTAACATGAGTCTCAACAGTCTTGACCTCATTCCATGTAAAGTATTAAAAACAAAAGTGTTTGGTGTAATGAAATTAAAAACACATGCTAGCACAGGCGAGATCATGATTCATTGCCTTCACTTGGGCTCACAAGACATTCATGCTCATACCTTTGCCTTTGCTTGGGCATCATCATCAATATTACCATCATGAACACCACCCCTCGGACAGCCAACAAATTGTGATCTTACTCTTGCTAGCATGTGTTATTATTTAACTAAATAGAATCTCTGTCTGAATACAATTTCGTAAATTCAATTTTCAACATCATGTAGATACAAGCTGCATTGACGAGCCAAGCAGTAGTGATACCACAGTCGCGACCAGGAAGTTTACCATTGCGATGTTTCAAACTCACAAGTTGGGGCCAGGATATACCGTAGTGTCAAAACATGTCCAGGGGGGTGAATATCCAAGAGTGTTGTAGGCTATGCCCTATAGCCAATAGAAAGCTAAGTTCCTGTGTACGTACCACTCAGGGCTCAAGTTCTTGAATGCTTTGAGTGCGAATGTCCTCCTAAACTTGTTTTCAATGTACTTAAAGGTGTGCATCAAGACTACTGTATGCAGTTCGTTTTCGGATAAAAATATGGACAAAATTTGCAGTAAAGTTGACACCACTGAGGCTTTAATCCTTTTGCCCCTAAAATTTGGTACAGCCCTATTGAGAGTTTGACCAATGTTTAACTCTTTAAATTTCGGGGCACATAAGTTTGAACAAAAGTTTAACTCTTTCAATTTTGAAGCACATACTATCTTAATAAATCAGAAACAACTTTGTTCAGTGGTGAGTGTCGACCTTTGATGTCGAACAATAATAAGTATGTTTTTCTGATCACCTGCTTTTGAAATGGTGCGGCCCAACTTGCCACTCTTTCTGCAAGTTCCAAATCAAAATTGACCTTAAAACTGATGACCAACTTTCTGTTCTACCTGTCATCACCAGCCACTAGAGGGCGCTGTGTTCGACCAGGAAACTGGTCAGTTCACTTGACCACCACAAGTTGCTGATCTATGTAACATCTGACACATGATTTCCAATATACATGTATTTATTTATGAATAGCAAATTGTATGAATGCGCATTGTTTAAATATGACAATCAATATGTCATGAGTTATTATCGATGGAGAATATTCATTGGACTGAAATATGTACATATGTACCTTGGGAATGTGGTCGTTTACTAATGATGGATTGGACCTGTACACAAAGGCACAAGGTAAAATAGGGTAACTACATGGGATCTATGTCGGAATGTAAATTCTCCTTTCAGTGACAACAACACATGTCAAACAGGTACAACTGAGTTGACAAGCCTTGTATTTTAACTCTTTGAGTGCTGTAATGTTTCGCACCAAAATTTTAGTTCAACATTTTACCAATTTCTATGAATTTTTATGAAATTTTTTTGATTGTTTTGAACAAAATGGACATCACATCTCATTGGCTACAGTTGTTTATCGAAATTTAGGAAAAATCTGAAAAAAATTGACTGGGGAATATTTTTTAAGGTGACAAAAATTGACTTTGGCTCTCAAAAGTTTTAATGATACAATGTAGGCTTCACAAACAAATTTGGCTGCCTAACATTTTTTCCACTGACAAGTTGGGGGAGGGGGCTAAGATTACATTTATGGTTGCCAAAAGGTTACAGTGTGTCATTAGCTATACCCAATCCCTGTACAAGAAAGGTAATCCCCAGGGCATTTACAGCTTTTACAGCCATACTATGAGTTGGGCGATGGTTAGTATATACTGGGAGTAATAGAATCTGGTGGGTATACCCCGGTACATGTCCAAAGGGTAAGTGTTCTAGAAAAGGTTAAACCTGGGATTTGAACGGACCACAGTATAAGGTAACCACAACTATGCTCAGAAAAGTGTACATATCCATGCACATTTGTACTAATGGGTTTGTTTGTACCTCATGTGATCTATTGGACGTATTGAGTCTGCTAAAGACACTGAGCGTCTCTTAAATTCCAGAGCAGAACCATTGTGCTGTTTGTGCACCAAGACTATGTGAATTGGGGAAAATACTGAAAAATTGCACCATAGTTACTGGGCTTTTATTAATCCTATCACCAACAGATTTTGGTATCACCCTATTGTCTTCTATGGAAAAGTTGGACCTCTGAACAGTGAAATGGGGGTGAGAGGGATGAAAACTTGAAGACCAGAAACACTGATTGCCTGTAGGCATACTGGTATATTCAACTGATCAAGTCATTGTACCTGGAACTAAGACTTGCCGGCAACAAGTTTCTGAGAATTTTAACTTTGATATTTTTTGATTGCATTAACTTGATACTTTCAGAGACACTGTCTTTTAATATCAGTTTTTGCAAATTGTTTGGTTTTTAATACTTTTTCGGAACAACCATTTGATCCAAAATCAAGACTTCTCTTACTAACCACAAGATGCATTATTTAAATATAAACAGAATCACACCTGAATTGAAATTCTACTACAGCTGACACACCTAAGTACAATAGCTTCCATGACCTGTATCAAAAACTTTGGATAGTTGCTGAAATAAGAGATCAGATGAAGTAGAGATATGAGATGAAGTAGAGGGGGTTCTAGGATGGGAAGAGGTTCAACTTCATTTTTACATATTGATAGGGATGTCCAGCAACCACTATCATCTGGGGAAAAGAACACTGCTAGAGGTATGCGTACTAGAGCTGGTACTTGGTAAAAAAAAACATGTTTGCGTTTATGTACCAGCTACTTTTTCTCAAAAGAAGTACTTCCTCCAATTTCTTATACTACCACTCTGCTCCCTTGAACACCAACTTTAAAATTTTGCCATTGACTTTTGAAACTTATAGCTACACCCCAGACTTCTGAAACAAACTACTAAAAATTATAGATCTGGTTGTTCCATACATACTGCCACTGACAATTTCACATGAATGAAGGCAATGGATATGGAAAAAGTATCTACTATCCGTCTTTTCGCTGTCAATATGGCATGAAAAAGGGAAAAGGATTTTACACAAAATGAGAGAGCTCAAAAACTTCATTCACTAAACAAGCTTCAAAACCAGTCCACACAAACGGCATTCCAGCAAAGAAGGGTAAAAATTTGAGTCTAACTATGATCTGTCCCAGAGGTAAATTTTATCGTATATGATAAATATATATGCAATTTCAATATTACGAAGGGGTCAAATTAATGGAGGTAAAAACAATTACATGTTAGAAAAATTTAGTGGTCAGACTGATAAAAATAGTCAAACTTTTAAAGTGATTACAGTATGTCATATGGTTTGATCGATGTCTTGTAAGCATATGACATCTATCACCTCAATTGAACATACTGTAATCACTTTAATAGTTTGACTGTTTTTTATTTTGACTACCAATATTTTATAAAGGAATATAGCCCACATTACAATATTCAAATATAACAAGTCATCGTTGATGACCCAGTCCCCGCTTGCTAATGGGTATTTTGATTACAGGTTCTGTGATAAAAATACTTTGATACAGATGGCACTCAACGGCCAAGAATGAGTTCCATGGTGATGAAAAATAAAACCAATGTAGGCCACTATCCTAAAGGTCATTAAATGAGTCAACTGGGAATTAGTTGACAGGATGTTGCAAAACATTTTTTCATTCTATCCTAACACTAATAGATAACGGTACCATATTTCATAAAGTTTAATGTAGTATTTACAACACTATGAGATCAACATCTGTATCAAGTTTCATCAAATTTGACGTTGTATTTGTGGATATATCACTCTAATTAGGAAAGTTCATTACATATGCAATTACAAATTAATTAAAATGACACTGATAAATGTCTTTTTCACTGTTAAAGCAATGTGAGCTTAACATCTGTACAAAGTTTCATGAAATTTGATGCAGTATTTCTGACATATCAACCTAATTATGAAACTTCAAAAATTGACAAGATACTGCTACATGACGTGAAACAACTGACAAGCATGTATGAAATAGGTCAATGTCCTTGTACCAACTTTGAATTATACTGGTGGAAATACCGGTATGTCTGAGTTATGGCTCAGTACATGAGAAAATCGTAACAAATTTGCCGCCACGCAGCGATATTTGATCTTACTGTTTTAAAAATCACACGTATATGTATTACATAAGTCAATGTCCAGGTACAAACTTTGAATAAAATCAGTTGAGACTTGCCAGAGTTATGGCTCTCGACATGAAAAAACCATAAAAAATTGCTACCATGTGGCCATATCAGACCATATCGAGAAACAAATCAATGTACTTATGTATACTATAAGTAAATGTCCTTGTGCCAACTTTGAATAAATTTGCTTGATACATGTCTGAGTTATTGTTCAGGACATGGAAAGTCGTAAAAAAAATGCCCACAAGGCGGCCATATTGGATCGTATCACAAAACAATTCAATGTGCATAAGTATAACATAGGTCAATGTCCTTGTACCAACTTTGAATAAAATCGGTTGAGATATGCCTGAGTTATGGCTCTGTACATGAAAAAATCGTAACAAAATGGCCGCCTGGCGGCCATATTGGATCATATCACAAAACAAATCCACATGCATATATATGACATTGGTCAATGTCCTTGTACCAACTTTGAATAAAATCTGTTGAAACATGTCTGAGTTATGGCGCTGTACATGAAAAAATCGTAATAAAATGGCCGCCTGGTGGCCATATTGGATCGTATCACAAAACAAATCAACACGCATATATATGACATAGGTCAATGTCCTTGTACCAAGTTTGAATAAAATCGGTTGAGATATGCCTGAGTTATGGCACTGTACATGAAAAAATCGAAACAAAATGGCTGCCTGGCGGCCATATTGGATCGTATCACAAAACAAATCAATGTGCATATGTATGACATTGGTCATTGTCCTTGTACCAACTTTGAATAAAATCGGTTGAAACATGCCAGAGTTATGGCTCTGTACATGAAAAAATCATAATAAAATGGCCGCCTGGCGGCCATATTGGATCATATCACAAAACAAATTGACATGCATATCTATGACATTGGTCAATGTCCTTGTACCAACTTTGAATAAAATCGGTTGAAACATGTTTGAGTTATGTCTCCGTACATGAAAAATTGTAATAAAATGGCCGCCTGGCGGCCATATTGGATCGTATCGCAAAATAAATCGATGTGCATCTGTAGGTCATAGTGCTATGCCTTTGTGCCAAGTTTGAACAAAATTGGTTCAGCAGTGTCTGAGAAACTGTTGATGACGGACGGACGGACGGACGGACGGACGGACGGACACACAGACGGGACCCAATCTATAAGTCCCCGCCGGACTTCGTCCGCGGGGACTAAAAAGGATTATATACCAAAAATACGGTATGTGAAAATTTCTTCTCAATTATAGCCTTATACCAATCATATAAATTTAAACTTAAGTCTAAACTTTGTTTACTCACGGCATTTGTTTGAGTCAGTTTGGTTCATGGGGAAAACAATGTAAAGGTTAGCTGGCGTTCTATACAAGAGCTATAAGCTGTAAAGTGAAATCTACGGTACAGACAATTTATAGAGATCTTCAACACTGATCGTGTGAAAATGATGTCCCACCTTGGTCACAAGGTACAGGTATTTAATGTACCAGATCATATGACAACTGACTTATGTCACTTGTCAGAAAACAGGTATTCAAAGTACTAGATCACGTGATCAAGAAGTGGGTCATAAAGAACTCCCTAATGTAATGTATAGTGTTAATATGGAATTTGCATCAGTTCGAGCTCTTACTGTTTATAAGAAGCATGACACCACGAATCATATTTGCAACATCTGATGTTAAGGGGACTATCTGCTAACAGGTCACTGCACCTGTCTCAAGTTGATTTATTGACACACCTACTAGGACAGGTAAACTAGGAATGAATAGTCTAAAAATATGATATTATTTTTGTAATTATTAAAAATAATAAATAGTAATTATGAAATATTGATATCACTAAAACTCAGAATTTCATCCAGGTTGAGCTTCCTTTCTTCAGAGCAGCACTCAATAAAATTGCTGTATGTGTATGAGTAGTGTATGACATAGGCAGCCAGCCAGCCTAGCAGGGCATCCAATATACTAAGAGTATATAAAATGGGAAGGCGGCCAGCAAACACAGCAAGTCCTCTCTATTTTACTTGCTCCTACCATTTACATCTCTGTATATCCCCTGCATCTCCTTTGCATTACTGATGGTTGATAAGCTGGCTATCAAATCTGCCTCACTTGCATGGCACTTCTTAATTGTCGCCTTGTGAAGCTTTTTCTCTTAAAATGTTGTGCAAAGTCCCAGAATAGTTTCTGGGTCGCTTGTTCCCTGTTCATAGCGACATCTTGGAGGCTAAGCTTGAGTCCGCTGCCGTTGACTTATCAGCATAATTATACAGGCTGACATCAAAGAACATTAAACCAATAAGCGCTATAGTAACCTCTGACTGATGACCCTAACTGCTGGTATGCAGAGGTCAAACCGCAAACGGCAGTCAACAATGACACCGTACATGATGAGTTGAGCCAGGATGGCTTAACATTTACTAATATTTATTATAATATTTCAACAAACTCAGCTGAAGAATAAGAAAATCAAGTTGGGTAATTTGGACAAAATTAATAAAAATATTACGAAAACATTTTCACTAGCTCCCTTGAGTCTTTTACCTCAACTCTCTGAATGCAAGTTCCAAAATCACCTATCAATGAAGAATTTTCATTGCCCTGAGTAAAGATAGACTCTGTATAGAAATTTACTGCCTGGACATAGTTCAGTTGTTACATAGTGCACTGCAAGGGAATTAAGGTAAAACAATTTTTATGAGACAAAATGACGAATACAAAACATTGTTGGAGTCAAAAACTTGTGTGGTGCACAACATGGCACTTCAAAACATGATTGGTTGGGGGGGGGGGGGGGGAGCCCTTGAAAATGTTGTCCTTTCTAGAAAAGTTAGAGTTAATTTTGATGACATTTGGATGTAAACTTTTACATTTTTTACAGCAACTTTTGATGTAAATTAAGGTTGTTTTCATAAAATATTCCCATCTCCAAATAAAACAGCATCTGCCATAGTCTGATTTCTACCATACAGTCAAGAAGACTATAGCACAGATATCTGATGTACAATGTACAGCTCAGCACGCCAAGCACGCCAAAATCCCCTGCGACATTTACATACATTAACTTCATTATTCACCTCAGAGACCAATGCTAAGCGCCATCTATCATTGCATGCCTGTCTTGACATATTCTTGTGCAAACTTGTTGAGAAGACAAACAAAACAACAATGGCCACACTTCACTTATCGATCAACCAGTAAGATAAGCTGGCTGTTGGTGCTAAAACACTTTATGGTGCCATTTTTATTTTATTTTTTGATCAGAAACTCAACATTAAACGTACTATCAGTATAGAATATGAATTCACTGAGCATTTTTTTCCATTTGCAGATTTTTACAGCACCATCAGTGACAGGTCAAATA
Organism: Ptychodera flava; assembly: GCF_041260155.1. Classification (NCBI taxonomy): domain Eukaryota; kingdom Metazoa; phylum Hemichordata; class Enteropneusta; family Ptychoderidae; genus Ptychodera; species Ptychodera flava. The sequence continues at coordinate 16,910,434 of NW_027248277.1, read as the reverse complement.
ATTATAATTTCCATGTGTCTTAAGCTTTGCCTTGCATCATGTCAAATTGGCAGGCACATGATTTTGTTCAGAAAATATTTCAGATGGAGCAAGTACTTTTTACTCTCAATCAATATTTGGAGGTACGCAAGTATTTTCAAAAAGGAAATGTCTAATGTAAATTAGTAATTGGATAAGGTATTGTTGTAATCACAGTACCTCTTTGCATAGAGGGACTGTGTTGTAATTAATCCCAAACATCCACTAATCTGGGCCGTAGAAAAATTACGAAAATTTATTCACTTTAGCCCAATGAAAAGTTCATATTAAAATTCAAAGTCATGATTTTTATCAACTCAAGGCACTTTTTTGAGTCACTAGTAACTAAAGTCAGTATGGTTGACAGGGAATACTGTATAAAGGTGAGCTGGGGTTTTGAACAAACATTAATGTATGTCATATAAAAACCTTGGGCAATAAATACATATCTTCAACTCATTCCTTGTGAAAATGACCTCTGACTTAAGTCTAATGGAAGTATACAATGGTATTTAATATTACAATGGATCGCGTGATCAAGAAATGCGTCATCAAGAACTCCCTATGTAAGTGTACATTGTTCACCTACAATTTTCATATTTTCAGAACGGTAACCCTTCACATTTCACATGACACCATAAATTGTATCTGCAACATCATCTTAAGGGGCCTTTCTGCTAACAGCTCTCTACCTGTCTCAGGTTGGTTCTCTGACACACCTATGCACAATGGCTGCTGCTTCTGAACGCAAAGTTTTGGAAGAAATCGGTGAAGATTTCCTGTGTTGTACCATCTGTCTGGAGCAGTTCAAGTCTCCTAAAATTCTACCATGTCTGCATACATTCTGTGAGCAGTGTTTAGTCACACTGGTTGAGAAGACTGGATCTCTAAACTGTCCAGAATGTCGACAGCAATATCAGCTTCCTGTTGGAGGAGTGCCAGCGATAAAAGGCAACTTCTTTATGAGCAATCTGGTTGAAATATTCAAGCAACGACTGGAGTCTATGCAGGGAACTGAGATCAAATGTGAAGCTTGTCAAGAAAATACAGCAACTCACAGGTGTGTGGAGTGCAAGAATTTTCTTTGTAACATTTGTCTCCAGGCGCATGGAAAACTACCGCTCACAAGGACACATCAACTGATGACAATTGGAGAATATAAAACAGCAAAGTCAACCAATCCAGTTACACTACAAGCAGTGGAATACTGCAGTGTCCACACTGAGAACAAAATTGAATTCTACTGTGAAACCTGTCAGGTACCTGTCTGTACAAACTGCACCATAGTCAAACACCGCATACCAGAACATGTACACAGAGACTTGAAAGATGCAGCAGATGAGTATCTTACAGAATTGAAAGCCATGGTTGACAAACTGAAAGTGAAAGAACAGGAAGCTAAAAAGAACAAAACCCTGGCCAAGCAGATACACACTGATCTTACAGAGCAGTGCAGCAGAGAAGAAAGGAAGGTGAGAATGAAAGCAGAAGAAATCATCAAGAAAATAAAGAGAGAAGAGCAGAGACTGATAGATGAACTGAAAAACAATTACAAAATGAAAATTAAAAGAGCAGCTGCTGATATTGATGAGATGGAATTAAAACATGGTAACATTAAGAGTGCAGGCAATTACATAGAGACACTGATGCATCATGGGAATGCTGCTCAACTTCTCTCCACAAAGGGTGACGTTGGCACTCGTATCAAACAACTGATAACCATGAAAACTGTAGCAAATGTTGAACACGAGGACTTTATATTCACACCAAGTAATGAATTCTGTGAACAAGGAATTCTTGGAAACCTGAAATCTGATCTGTGTATGTCAAAGTGTACAGTTGAAAACATTCCAAAACAACTCTGGAAAGGTGACTCTGCAGACCTACTGATCACAACCAGAGTTTCCACAGGAAAACGAGTCATCCCAAAGCAACAAGTGAAAGCCAAGGTAAGAAAACCTGATGCATCATGGGAAGACATCAATGTAGCTGATAACAGAGATGGTACACACAGAGTTACAGTGGCTGGACAATTGGATGGAAAATATCAAGTTACCATGACAATAGGAGATCAACCAATACCAGGCTGTCCTGTCATCATACCTGTCATCAAAGGATTGGTGAAGACCATTGGCAGTGAAGGAAGTGCTGAGGGACAGTACAACAAACCCTGGAGTGTGGCCATAAACAAAGACAGAGACATTGTCACTGCAGACTACAGCAATAATAGGTTGCAGATAACCAATAGAGAGGGAACATTTAAGAAAATTTTGGAATTCAAACAGTTTAAGAAGCCTTTCAGACCATGTGATATAGCTATATCAAGTGATAATACATACTATAGTTTAGATGACAGCAATAATCAAGTAGTTGTCAGTGATGAGAATGGACATGTCATCAGATACTTTGGACAAAATGAGTTGGAAGATCCATATGGTATTGGGATTAGTCCTGTAGATGGCAATGTCTATGTGACAGACTGGGATGGGCATTGTGTCAGGGTTTATACACAACATGGCAAATACCTTAGGTCATTTGGGTCAGAAGGTAAAGGGAAAGGGAAATTCAATTGGCCCTGGGGTGTAGTCATAGCAACTACTGGAATGGTATCCATATCAGACTACTATAACCAGTGTATCCAGGTATTCAATGCAGATGACCAGTATTTGTATTCCTTTGATTGTCAGAGTGGGGATGGTAAGATGAGATGCCCAAGGGGAATAGCAATTGAAAATGATAAATATGTCTATGTTACTGCTGATAACAGCATACTGAAGTTTGAGAGTAGTGGTAAGTTTGTTTGTCGTATTGATAGTGATAGTGATGGGCTGGACTATCCCATTGGTATAGCACTGACAGATGATGTACCTTGCAGGGTGGTTGTAGCAGATAGGAACAACCACTGCATCAAAGTGTTTGTACAGTGATAACATCACAGTAATTGTACTAAACTGTGTTGTGTTGAGTGACATTCATTTATCAAAGAGACAAGGATTTTGTTATGATGATGTATCTCTTTTAAGTTAAAGTGAAACAAAGATGACTTTGATGAATACATCATCTTGTTTTAGTGACGTAGTGGGGATGGTAAGATTATAGGATACCCAAGGGGAATAGCATTGAAAATGATAATATGTCTATGTTACTGCTGATAACAGCATACTGAAGTTTGAGAGTAGTGGTAAGTTTGTTTGTCGTATTGATAGTGATAGTGATGGGCTGAACTGGCCCACTGGTATAGCACTGACAGATGATGTACCTTGCAGGGTGGTTGTAGCAGATTGGAACAACCACTGCATCAAAGTGTTTGTACAGTGATAACATCACAATAAATTGTACCAGATTGTGTTTTGTTAATTTATAATGCCAGTAAGGTAAACGTAAACAAGTAGTACATTCATGAAATCAGTACAATGAGGGTGATATACGGATGAGGCTTTTAAAAATTTCATCACCATTTGATAACAACACGATGAAAATACACTGTAGACATGTACAGGAAGTTGAAAAAAATTAAACTTCTTTACTGTATAGGATTAATGTTTTTTTAGCCATAGGCAATACAGAAAGTGTAAAAAAACAATAAAACTAGGCTCTTCTCATGGTTTAATGAAACTCCTTTACATTTGTCCTCAATTTATTGAATCATGGATAAACATGAACAGGTTGAAAGACATTTTCAAAGATTTTTTGCATGTCAATGACTGTATTCAAGAAATAAGAATTGAATTGAAAATGTTCCTGTGTTTCAGTGACTGTATTTGTAGTGTTCAGTTGTCTGTAAGTTGACACTTTGTTTTCTCTGATAATGCTGGTATACCTATGTCTTGCTATGATCAACATCACAACGAAAGTTCATCAAATTTGCCAAAGTCTTTCACGAATAACAGCAAAATTTTACAATGTATTAAATATGTAAATTACTATTCATTCGACATGAAACTTAGAAACGCCTTCCAATTCTCATTCATTCAGGTCAAAGTTCAACACTGTGCACACCTCAGTATGATGTTTTCTTCTCAGTTGACATGGCTGCCCTCAGTGTTGACACATTTCTGCAGAGCTGCAGCATCTAGCCTACCTACCGTACAACTACTGTTCAAGTTTATCAGTAAACATTCCCATCAAATCTTCGTTACTGCGGAATAGTTTATTGTACCCACTACATGCACTCCTATATACTCGGTAGTGTGCCAAGCCTACACTGTGCTCTGAACAAATAGACAAATATTTTTTTTCAAATTTCGTTGTATAAAAATCAAGGTATTTTATTTTTAATACAAGTCATCGTTGATGACACAGTCCCCACTTGTTAATGGGTACTTTTATTACAGGTCCTCAGAGAGGATAGAGTCCTCTTCATTAGGTCTGTGATAAAAATACTATTGAATGTCTGAGCTGTAGTTCAGGACATGAAAAAATCGTAATAAAATGGCCACATGGCGGCCTTATTGGATCGTATCACAGAACAAATCTATGTGCATATGTATGACAGACATCCAGCTCTATGGGTTTGCTCAGAATTAGATATATGCATTATTAATGAGGTATAGTATGAAGTATCATAAAGTCTCCCATCATACCATATATGAAGGGTGTACCACTTGTGGTTCCTGAGTTATGGACAAATATGTATATTTGAGGTCAAAGGTCATCGAGGTCATGTGAAATTTTGTCAAAATAATTGTATTGCTAAGTTATCCCTATATACCAAAAATCAGACCTCTAGCTCTATTGACTTGCTCGAAATTAGATATGCACATAACTAATGAGGTATAATATGTGGCGTCATAAGGTGTCCCATCATACCATATATGAAGGGTGTAGCACTTGTGGTTACTGAGTTATGGACAAATATGTATATTTGAGGTCAAAGGTCACCGAGGTCACATGACATTTTGTTAAAAAAATTGTATTGCTAAGTTATCCCTATATACCAAAAATCAGACCTCTAGCTCTATTGGCTCGCTCAAAATTAGATATGCACATAATTAATGAGGTACAATATGTGGCGTCATAAGCTGTCCCATCATACCATATATGAAGGGTGTAGCACTTGTGGTTACTGAGTTATGGACAAATATGTATATTAGAGGTCAAAGGTCACCGAGGTCATGTGACATTTTGTCAAAAAATTGTAGTGCTAAGTTATCCCTATATACCAAAAATCAGACCTCTAGCTCTATTGGCTCGCTCAAAATTAGATATGCACATAATTAATGAGGTACAATATGTGGCATCATAAAGTGTCCCATCATACCATACATGAAGGTAGTAGCACTTGTGGTTACTGAGTTATGGACAAATATGTATATTTGAGGTCAAAGGTCACCGAGGTCACGTGACATTTTGTCAAAAAAATTGTATTGCTAAGTTATCCCTATGTACCAAAAATCAGACCTCTAGCTCTATTGGCTTGCTCAAAATTAGATATGCACATAATTAATGAGGTACAATATGTGGCGTCATAAGCTGTTCCATCATACCATACATGAAGGGTGTAGCACTTGTGGTTCCTGAGTTATGGACAAATATGTATATTTGAGGTCAAAGGTCACCGAGGTCACGTGACATTTTGTCAAAAAATTGTATTGCTAAGTTATCCCTATATACCAAAAATCAGACCTCTAGCTCTATTGGCTTGCTCAAAATTAGATATGCGCATAATTAATGAGGTACAATATGTGGCGTCATAAGCTGTTCCATCATACCATACATGAAGGGTGTAGCACTTGTGGTTACTGAGTTATGGACAAATATGTATATTTGAGGTCAAAGGTCACCGAGGTCACGTGACATTTTGTCAAAAAAATGTTATTGCTAAGTTATCCCTATATACCAAAAATCAGACCTCTAGCTCTATTGGCTTGCTCAAAATTAGATATGCGCATAATTAATGAGGTACAATATGTGGCGTCATAAGCTGTTCCATCATACCATACATGAAGGGTGTAGCACTTGTGGTTACCGAGTTATGGACATATATATATATTTGAGGTCAAAGGTCACCAAGGTCACGTGACATTTTGTCAAAATATCTGAGATATCTGCGTGAAAGGATGGACTCACGGATGGACTCATGGACGGACATGACCCAATCTATAAGCCCCCTGGACTTCATCCGTTGGGACTTAAAACTGTGTCACTGCATCCTTTTTGCAATATGAATACGATGAGAAACTAAATTTTATTTTTCTTGGCCTTATACATGGGAGTCTATGGACTGCCTTATACATGGGAGTCTATGGACTGCCTTATACATGGGAGTCTATGGAGACGGCCTTAATACATGGGAGTCTATGGAGGTGAAAACTAAAAAGTCCTCTATCACGGCCAAATTTGATCGCATTGTGGAACAAATCGACGTGCATCTGTATGGGGTAGGGTACTATCCTTGTGCAAAGTTTGAAAGAAATTGACCTGGGCATGTCTGAGATATCTGCGTGAACGGACGCACGCACGGACGGACGCACACACGCACGGACATGACCAAACCTATAAGTCCCCCCCGGACAGTGTCCGTGGGGACTAATAACACAAGCAATTAAACCGGCATCTTGCGACCAAATTCGCTTAAAAATATTGCTTTAAATTTTACTCTCTGAAACTTTAAAATTACCGCCGTTTCTGCTTTCAGAACTGACAGCTGTATTGTCCTCCATCTTATAATCATACCAATCACACCCTGGGCCATGATTGTTGTGATTGTCAATCATGATTGTTATGGGGCGTATTCGAACGCACAATCACGATCATGATTGGCCAATCACAATCAGGTTTGTATTAATCAAACGCACCCCTAGTCAGTTAATCCAATTTCTTACGCCACCACTCCGCTCCCAAACCGCAAACTTTTAAAATTTTGCCATTGACTTTTGAACCTTATAGCTACATCCCAGACTTCTGAAACAAACTTCTGAAAGAATGGTGAAACACCCACTTTTTAGCTTGTCAACTTCTCGTTAAAATGTGTAAAATGCATTTTTATTGTTGACATTTGAATTGTAGTCCAGACCAAAGTCACTTTTCAACAATAACAGTGCAGTTTACAACCATAGGGGGTGAGTTGACAAGCTGGCTACTGTGTATATCAACATTCTTTGGGGAGAAGAACAAGGAATTATGGTTCACATTCAAAATAAAAATGGTGAAATTATAATCAAAAGTTAGCATTACAGGGGCTTTAATGTAAAATGTTAATATGGAATTTGTATCAGTTCGAGTTCTAACTGTTTATAAGAAGCATGACACCATGAATCATATCTGCAACATCTGATGTTAAGGCCGCGTTCAAAAAAAATGGTGAGGGGGGGGCTGGAGGAATCGCGATTGAAATCTTATTTTTTTTCAGATCCCCCCTCTCAATACCCTCAAAAATTTTCAAGTCCCCCCCCTCAATACCCTCAAAAATTTTCAAGTCCCCCCCCCCAAATTACCATATAGCCGCATATTTATTAGGAATGCACGCAGAGTAAAAAAAACATGTAATGTGTCGTTCTGCACGCAAATGTTCAACACTATCTCTTATCAGCAGGTTGTAGAGCCATATACCATTTTTAAATGCATCAGTGAACTTTTTGGATTTCTCAGTCTAAGCCCACTTGAGTTTATCCAACTCTGGCCAGTTCAATGGCACCAGCTGAAAAGCACACAAAATGACAATCATGAGAGAGTATGAAAATTATGTATTCCTAGCTACGTTTAACCAAATTGTGAAAAAATGAGCACAGTGACCTACCAAAATTTTTTTTTCAAAAGTTCAAGACATATACAACTTAGATGCCACTTATAAAATGTTTTACAAAATTGACAATACTGGATTGGACGGTTAAAATATTCCATGAATTAATGTTTTAATCTCAGAAATTTTGGGTGTAATAATGACAAATTGATAAAAATAAAAGATTCCATTTAGTCACACATTTTTCCATTTAAATTAGAGTCTTTACTATTCAAAGTTTTACTTTTGTGTTATTGGTACAATGAGATGTGAAAATTTCATTCACTGCATAAACTTGAAATGAATGGTTTTATATATTGATTTTAAGTGATTTTAGAAAAACTGACTTTTCATCGTATATTTGTATAAGATCAATTATGGTGACCCCATCTTTTTTCTCTAATATTTTATTGTTCTCATATGCCAGAATTCAAAAATCCATGGTAACTGTTAGTCCCCTAGTCTTCTATGTGTTGCTCTCTGGCTGGATCTTGTGTACAAGTAGATGTATGTTTCACTGTCAATTGAGTGTCCTATGACCGAAACTCTTTTTAAACTACATCAGAGTCAGAGCTACATGTATCACTCTCACTGCCAGTATGTAGTAGCAGGGCAGTAGTTGTATTAACTTTTTATTTTGACAACATTTTTGTTCAGTTTATACAATTGTGTTCTTGTTCTATTCTCTACAGAATGTTGAGCTATCCAGTATTCAGCTTGCCAACACAGCCTACGTGTACCGTGCATTTGCATCATTCAATTATCACCTATATTTAGACAAACGGGCTTTGTTGACAAACTGAATATTGTGTTTTTCAGCATGCTGTAGAGAGACACCAAGAAACTGTGTTTGATACATTGCATAGAAATATTGAAAAATTATAAACAGTTGTAGCTCCTGCCCCATTACAAGGCAAACTTGTTCTACAAAAATTTAATGGCATTCATACAGTTTTAGACTTTTTTGAGATTAAAGACATAAAATATGACAAAACGGTTCTAGATTTTGTTTAATTATTACTAACATTAGAACCATTGGACGACATCAAAATGTTGGGAGTCACAATATTTTCAGGTCCCCCCCCTATAGGCAGAGCAAAACTTTCAAGTCCCCCCCCTCGACTACCCCAAAAATTTTCGAATCCCCCCCTGAATTCCTCCAGCCCCCCCCTCACCACTTTTTTTGAACGCGGCCTAAGAAGACTATCTGCTAACAGGTCACTTGGTTTATAGACACACCTACCAGCACAGGTAAACTAGGAGTGAATAGTCTAAAAATATATTATTTTTGTAATTATTAAAAATAATAAATAGTAATTATGAAATATTGATATCACTAAAACTCAGAATTTCAAACAGGTTGACAATGAGCTTCCTTTCTGCAGAGCAACACTCAATAAAATCGCTGTAAATGTATGAGTTGTGTATGACATGGGCAGCTGGCCAGCCTGGCAGGGTGTCCAATATATTAGGAGTATATATAATAAAATGGGAAGGTGGCCAGAACACACAGCCAGTCCTCTCTATTTTACTTGCTCCTACCATTTAAATCGCTGCATCTCCCCTGCATCTCCTGATGGTTGATACGCTGGCCATCAAATCTGCCTCACTTGACCCTTCTTAATTGTCGCCTTGTGAAGCAATATTGCTCTTAAAATTTTGTGCAAAGGCCCAGAATAGTTTCTGGGTTTCCAGCTCCCTGTTCATGGCGACATCGGGGAGACAAATCTTGAGTCCGCTGCCATTGACTTATCAGCATAAATTATACAGGCTTACATCAAAGAACATTAAACCAATGAGCGCTATAGTAACCTCTGACTGATGACCCTAACTGCTGGTATGCAGAGGTCAACTGCAAACGGCCGTCAACAATGACACCATACACGATAATTGAGCCAGGATGGCTTAACATTGACCGGATAATATTTCAACAAACTCAGCTGAAGAATAAAAAAATCAAGTTGGTTAATTTGAACAAAATCGATAAAATTATTATGAAAACATTTTGACTATCTCCCTTGAGTCTTTTACCTCAACTCTCTGTATGCAAGTTCCAAATCAACAATGATCTTGAAACAGATATGGAAGATCAACCCTATATTCTATGTGCCATCACCAATCACTAGAGGGCGCTATGCAATACGAGGAAACCAAACACTTGACACAGGATTACATAATAAGTGTATTCATATATGCAAATTGTGTAATGTTCAATATGCAAATCAACATGTAATGAGTCATTATCAATGAAGAACTTTCATTGCTCTGAGTAAAGATAGACTCTGTATAGAAATTTACTGTCTGGACATAGTTCAGTAGACTGAAAGATTCCGTCGCGTGCGGTCGCTCCGGCGCACTGCGGGTCGTAGGTCGCAGTGCGCCGGAGCGCCCGCACGCGACGGAATCTTTCAGTCTAATAGTTCAGTTGTTACATAGTGCCCTCCAAGGAAGGTAAAACAATTTGCATGAGACAAAATGAAGAATACAAAACATTGTTGGAGTCACAAACTTGTGTGGTGCACAACATGGCAAGTCACAACATGAATTGGTGTGGGGGAGCCCTTGAAAATGTTGTCCTTTCTAGAAAAGTTAGAGTTGATTTTGATGACATTTGGATGTAAACTCCTTTTGATGTAAATTTAGGTGTTCTCATAAAGAATTCCAATCTCAAAATAAAGCAGCCTCTGCTATAGTGTGATTTGTACCACACGGTCAAGAAGACTATAGTACAGATATCTGATGCAATGTACAATGTACAGCTCAGCATGCCAAGCACGCCAAAATCCCCTGTAACATTTACATACAATGACTTCATTATTCACCTGAGAGACCTGCTAAGCGCCATCTATCATTGCATGCCTGTCTTGACATATTCTTGTGCAAACTTGTTGAGAAGACAAACAAAACAACAATGGCCACACTTCACTTATCGATTAAACAGTAAGATAAGCTGGCTGTTGGTTCTGACACTTTATGGTGCTATTTTTATTTTATTTTTTGATCAGAAACTCAACATTAAACGTACTATCAGTGTAGATTATGAATTCACTGAGCATTTTTCCATTTGCAGATTTTTACAACAGCATCAGTGACAGGTCAAATTAATTGTAATTTCCATGCATCTTAGGCTTTGATTTAAGCTCAGGTCAAATTGGCAGGCACATAATTTTATTCAGATATATTTCAGATGGAGCTAGCACTTTTTACTTGTTACTCTCAACCAATATTTGGAGGTACGCAAGTATTTTCAAAAGGGAAATGTCTAATGTAAATTAGTAATTGGATAAGGTATTGTTGTAATCACAGTTCCTCTTTGCATGGAGGGACTGTGTTGTAATTAATCTTAAAACATTCACCATAATCATGGCTGTAGGAAAATTATGAAAATTTATTCACTTTAGCCCAATAAAAAGTTCATATTAAAATTCAAAGTCTAGAATTTTATCGAGTCAAGGCACTTTTTTGAGTCACTGGTAATTAAGTCAGTTTGGTTGACAGGGAATACTGTATAAGGTCAGCTAGGGTTAGGAACAAACATTAAGGGATGTCATACAAATACACATCTTCAACTCTATTCTAGTGAAAATGACCTCTGACCTTAGTCAAATGAAAGTATACAATGGTATCCAGGTATCCACTATTACAATTGATCGCGTGATCAAGAAATGCGTCATCAAGAACTCCCTATGTTAATGTACACTGTTTCACCTAGGATTTTCATAGGTTCAGAACGGTAAACCTTCACAGGTCACTGACACCATAAACTGTATCTGCAACATCATGTTAAGGGGCCTTTCTGCTTACAGCTCTGTACCTGTCTCAGGTTGGTTTAGTCGACATACCTAGTTACCACAATGGCTGCTGCTCCTGAACGCAAAGTTTTGGAAGAAATCAATGAAGATTTCCTGTGTTGTAGCATCTGTCTGGAGCAGTTCAAGTCTCCTAAAATTCTACCATGTCTGCATACATTCTGTGAGCAGTGTTTAGTCACACTGGTTGAGAAGACTGGATCTCTAAAATGTCCAGAATGTCGACAGCAATATCAGCTTCCTGTTGGAGGAGTGCCGGCGATAAAAGGCAACTTCTTTATGAGCAATCTGATTGAAATATTCAAGCAACGACTGGAATCTAAGCAGGGAACTGAGATCAAATGTGAAGCTTGTCAGGAAAATATGGCTACTCACAGGTGTGTGGAGTGCAAACATTATCTTTGTAACATTTGTCTCAAGGCACATGGAAAACTACCAGTCACAAGGACACATCATCTGATGACCATTGGAGAATATGAAACAGCAATGTCAACCAGTCAAGTTACACTACAAGCAGTGGAATATTGCAGTGTTCATACTAAGAATGAAATTGAATTCTACTGTGAAACCTGTCAGGTACCTGTCTGTTCAAACTGCACCATAGTCAAACACCGCATACCAGAACATGTACACAGAGACTTGAAAGATGCAGCAGATGAGTATCTTACAGAATTGAAAGCCATGGTTGACAAACTGAAAGTGAAAGAACAGGAAGCTGAAAAGAACAAAACCCTGGCCAAGCAGATACACACTGATCTTACAGAGCAGTGCAGCAGAGAAGAAAGGAAGGTGAGAATGAAAGCAGAAGAAATCATCAAGAAAATAAAGAGAGAAGAGCAGAGACTGATAGATGAACTGAAAAACAATTACAAAATGAAAATTAAAAGAGCAGCTGTTGATATTGATGAGATGGAATTAAAACATGGTAACATTAAGAGTGCAGGCAATTACATAGAGACACTGATGCATCATGGGAATGCTGCTCAACTTCTCTCAACAAAGGGTGATGTTGGCACTCGTATCAAGCAACTGATTACCATGGAAACTGTAGCAAAACCTGAACAGGGGGACATAACATTCACACCACATGACAAATTCTGTGAGCATGGAATTCTGGGAATACTGAAATCTGATGTGTGTATGTCAAAGTGTACAGTTGAAAACATTCCAAAACAACTCTGGAAAGGTGACTCTGCAGACCTACTGATCACAACCAGAGATTCCACTGGAAAACAAGTCATCCCAAAACAACAAGTGAAAGCCAAGGTAAGAAAAACTGATGCATCATGGGAAGACATCCATGTAGCTGATAACAGAGATGGTACACACAGAGTTACAGTGGCTGGACAATTGGATGGAAAATATCAAGTTACCATGACAATAGGAGATCAACCAATACCAGGCTGTCCTGTCATCATACCTGTCATCAAAGGATTGGTGAAGACCATTGGCAGTAAAGGAAGTGCTGAGGGACAGTTCATCAATCCCACAGATGTGGCCGTAAACAAAGACAGAGACATTGTCACTGCAGATTATGGCAATGAAAGGTTGGAGATAAGAACGAGAGATGGAACATTTAAGAAAATTTTGGAATTCAGACAGTTTAATAAGCCTGTCTTACCATGTGAGTTAGCTATATCAAGTGATAATACATACTATAGTTTAGACGATAACAATGATCAAGTAGTTGTCAGTGATGAGAATGGACATGTCATCAGATACTTTGGACAAAATGAGTTGAAAGATCCATTGGGTATTGGGATTAGTCCTGTAAATGGCAATGTCTATGTGACAGACAGGGATGGGCATTGTGTCAGAGTTTATACACAACATGGCAAATACCTTAGGTCATTTGGGTCAAAAGGTAAAGGTCAAGGGCAATTCAATGGTCCCTGGGGTGTAGTCATAGCAACTACTGGAATGGTATTTGTAGCAGACAGGTATAACCAGCGTATCCAGGTATTCAATGCACATGACCAGTATTTGTATTCCTTTGATTGTCAGAGTGGGGATGGTCAGATGAGATGTCCCAGGGGAATAGCAATTGAAAATGATAAATATGTCTATGTTACTACTGATACCCCTAGTAGTCTACTGAAGTTTGAGAGTAGTGGTAAGTTTGTTTGTCGTATTGATAGTGATAGGGATGGGCTGAACTGCCCCACTGGTATAGCACTGACAGATGATGTACCTTGCAGGGTGGTTGTAGCTGATAGCAACAACCACTGCATCAAAGTGTTTGTACAGTGATAACATCACAATAAATTGTACCAGACTGTGTTTTGTTGATTGATATTGGTCACAGCAGAGATGGATAAGTGGAATATTAAATCAGTTGAATGAAGGCAATAAATGGATGAGTTATTTTAATATTTTATCATCATTTGCCAACAACGAAATCAAAATACACTGTAGATATTGCAGCATGTTTTAAAGAATTGCACCTCCTTACATCAGAATTTGATTGAGGTTTTTGCTGTTGACAATATCACAACATGTAAAATGATAATAAAATTAGTCTTTTTTCATATTTCACTGAAACTCCTTTACAAAGACTTTGAATATTAGTTTCAACTCTTCTCAATTTAGTTTACCATTGCATCATGGGTAAAGCATGAACACCCTTGACAGACATCTTTGCATTTATTGCATTTATAAAAACACAATAACTTCAATTATTTGACAAAAAACTGTTCATTCTATATTTTATTCAGTAGTTACTACAAGTAGAACATTTTCAAGAGACGTGATCATAGTCTGTAGAATGCTTTCTTTGCAAACTTTGAAAATTCCTACATGTATGTACCATTATACCTGTGATTTTTTTCAATGACTGTATTCAAGACATAAAACTGCAAATTGAAAATGCTCCTGTGTTTCAATGCCTCTATTTGTAGTGTGCACAGCTGTCTGTAAGTTTACAATTTGTTTTCTCTGACAATGCCGATATTTCTATGTCTTGTTATCATCAACATCACAAGAAAAATTCGCTTGCCAAAGCACTTCATGAGATAACAGCAAAATTTTAAACATGTATTAAATATGTAAATTACAATTCATTTGACATAAAACTTGGATACGTCTTTCAGTTCATTCATTCATTTAGGTCAAAGTTCAACATTACACACACTATTAAACCTTAGTACAATTGTTGTTTTCTTTGTATCATGCAACTCTCAATAAAAATAATGTGAGGTTATTAAGAAAATACTGCAAGGGACACATGAGGACATTGATGCAGTGCATTTGCATTGGGCAATGCGTGGCGGCAATGTCAGAGTGCATCTTTTGCGATATTTACTGTGACAACCTTATTATTATACATCTTTCATTCATGAGAGGGTACCACATAAAATAGGACTGAGTATTGACTGTTTTTGTGCAATGTCAACAATTTTTCTTATAGTTTATTGCACAACTAGAGTGGAAATATGTTATCTTGGATGTCTACGCACTTCTGGATAGCCTATGCACAACACGTACAAAGCACGAGACAGTCTGGCACTTGTCCAATGGGTCCCTTAAGTTGAAACAATGCATCAATGAATGCATAGATGCAGCTGCAGGGTGGGGTGCCCGGAAACTGTGAATGTCATGGAACAGGTGTTAGGTATGACTTTTTTAACATATGCAAATTTTATTGTTCTCGATGTCAGATTTATAGTAATGGTGATTATGAATCCTAAACATAATATCTACCAATCTTTGTGACAGAAACAGAATGCACAAAAAGCAAACAGGTACTATGTTAACTCAGTTTGATTGGAATCTGGTGATATACCAAAACTTGACCTGTTCACCCCAATTCCTCGTAAACAGGTCCACAATTACCTTGATAACAATGGGTTTGGGCAAAACCATTGTGATGAAAGGGTTAAAAGTTAAATTTTCTGTGAGATTTGATGTATTTTTTTGTTTTCAAGTGTTTGTAATTGAAAATTGTTTCCTATTCTACTCCAAAAATTATAAGAAAACCCTTGTGTTCAGCTTGTAAACACAGCCTTTGCATATATATCCCATGTTTTTTTCGGCATCTTCATTTTAGTCCAGACTAGAATTGATTTGTAAACAATGACATCGAAGTCGTACACAATAGGTTGAGTTGAGAAGGCTAGTATTTGATATTTCAACAAACTTTCAGCCAAAGAATAAGAAAATCAATCTGTGTTTTGAACAAAAATAAAAATATAATGAAAACTTTCAAACTGTTCTCCTTTAAATCTTTTACTTCAACTCCCTGTATGCAAGTTCCAAATCAACAGTGACCACAAAACTGGTATGGATGATCAACTCTATGTTCTACCAGCCACTAGAGGGCGCTATGTACCACCAGGAAACAGGGGCATATTCGATTTGCACGATAATGATTATGATATATGTGACACCAATTTCAAAATCGAGGTTGTAAACAAAACTGGCTATCACGATCATGTTTTCAGTTGACATGGCTGCCCTCGGTGTTGACACATTTCTGCAGAGCTGCAGCATCTAGCCTGCCAACCGTACTACTACTGTTCAAGTTTATCAGTAAACATTTCCATCAAATCTTTGTTACTGCGGAATAGTTTATTGTACCCACTACATTCACTCCTATATACTCGGTAGTGTGCCTGTAGCCTACAAATGTTCTGAACAAATAAACAAATATATTTTTTTTAAATTTCTTTGTAAATCAAGGTATCCTATATTTAATATAGCAGAAGTGATTCAACCGACATCTTGCGACTAACTGTGCTTAAATATATCGCTGTAAAAACTCAAATTTTACTCTCTGAAGCTTTAAAATTACCGCCGTTTCTGCTCCATTACCGACCGCTGTGATGTCGACCGCCATCTTCTAATCACACCAATCACACCCTGGGGCATGATTGCTGTGATTGTCAATCATGATTGTTATTGGGCGTATTTGAACGCACGATAACGATCACGATTGGCCAATCACAATCAGGTTCGTATTAATCAAACACACCCCTGGTCAGTTCACTTGATCACTTATAGACTGTTGGTCTCTGTAACATCTGACAAACAATTTCCAAAATACATGTATTCACTTATGCTCTGCAAAGTGTACTAAAGAGTTGTTTAACCTGTTCACCCCCAATTCGCTGTAAACAGGTCCACACTCACCATTGATAACAATGGATTAGGCCAAACCATGGTGGTGAAAGGGTTAATATATGACAACATTCATTGGCCTGAAATACGTACTACATAACTTTGGAATGTGGTCGTTTACAATGAGGAATTGAACCTGTACACAGATCTAGAGGTACAAGGTAAAATAGGGTACCACATGGAATCTCTGTCTAAGTATTTAATGTAAATTCTTCTTCAATGACAACAACGCATGTCATACAGGTACAAGCTGTGTTGACAAGCCCAGTAATGTATTTCAATAATATCAGATAGGCTACACCTGGAAATTTGTCCGCCAAACATTTTTCCACTGTCAAGTTGCCAGGGCTAGGGTTAAGGCTAGAGGTTAGTCCTAGAATGTCATTAGCTATCCCCAATGCCAGTATGAAGAATGTCATCCCTGGGACATCTACAGCTTTGACATAGTAGGGGCTTTGGTTAGGGATATGCTGGTAGTATTAGCATCTGGTGGGTACATATCTGAGGAGTAAGTGTTCTAGAATAGGTAAAAACTGGAATTTGAATGGACCACAGGGCAAACAAAACCACATGCACAACTGTGCTCAGAAAAGTGTATATTTCCATGTATAAATTTGTACTCATGGCTTTGTTTGTACCTTCAAGTGATCTCTTGGGTGAAATGAGTCTGCTAAGAACACTGACCATCTTTTACATTCCGGAGCAGAACCAATGTTTTATATGTGCTGTGTGTGCACCAAGACCATTTGATTTACGTGTTGGGAAGAATACTGAGAAAATTTGCACAAATAGTTTCTCATCATCCTATCACCACCAGAGTTTCAATTGGTACAACCCAATTGTTTTCTATGGAAATGTTGGACTTCTGAACGGTATAGTGGGGGTGAGAGGGACAAATACTTGAGGACCAGAAACACTGATTGCCATATACAGGCAGGTGTTTTACTGATTGAGTCACAGGAATATTGTACCTGGAACCCAGACTTCCTGGCAACAAATTTCTGAGAACTTTAACTTCGATATTTTTTTTATTGCATTAACTTAATACTTTCAGCAACACTGCCTTTTAATATCAATCTTTACAAATTGTTTGTTTTTAATACTTTTTTTGGAACAACTTTGAGATCCCCAATCAGGACTTGACTTACTGCATAAAAACAAGATGCACTCTTAAATACAAGTCATCGTTGATGACACAGTCCCCACTTGTTAATGGGTACTTTGATTACATGTCCTCAGAGAGGATAGAGTCCTCTTCATTAATTAGGTCTGTGATAAAAATACTTTGATACAGATAGCGCTCAATGGCCAAGAATGACCTACATACAAAAAAGACCTACATATGTATGACATAGGTTAATGTCCTTGTACCAACTTTGAATAAAATCGTTTGAGATATGCCTGAGTATTATGGCTCTGTACATGAAAAAATCGTAACAAAATGGCCGCACGGCAGCCATATTGGATCGTATCACATAACAAATTGACATGCATATGTATGACATTGGTCAATCTCCTTGTACCAACTTTGAATAAATTCGCTTGATACATGTCTGAGTATTACGGCTCTGTACATGAAAACATCGTAATAAAATGGCTGCCTAGCGGCCATATTGGATCGTATCACAAACCAAATAGACGTACATATGTATGACATAGGTCAATGTCCTTGTACCAACTTGGATAAAATCGGTTGAGATATGCCTGAGTTTTGGCTCTATACATGAAAAAATTGTAATAAAATGGCCGCCAGGCGGCCATATTGGATCGTATCACAAAACAAATCGACATGCATATCTATGACATTGGTCAATGTCCTTGTACCAACTTTGAATAAAATTGGTTGAAACATGTCTGAGTTATGGCTCTGTACATGAAAAAATTGTAATAAAATGGCCGCCTGGCGGCCATATTGGATCGTATCACAAAACAAATTGACATGCATATCTATGACATTGGTCAATGTCCTTGTACCAACTTTGAATAAAATCGGTTGAAACATGTCAGAGGTATGGCTCTGTACATGAAAAATCGTAATAAAATGGCCGCCAGGCGCCATATTGGATCGTATCACAAAACAAATAGACTTGCATATCTATGACATTGGTCAATGTCCTTGTACCAACTTTGAATAAAATCGGTTGAAACATGTCAGAGTTATGGCTCTGTACATGAAAAAATCATAATAAAATGGCCGCCAGGCGGCCATATTGGATCGTATCACAAAACAAATACACTTGCATATCTATGACATTGGTCAATGTCCTTGTACAACTTTGAATAAAATTGGTTGAAACATGTCTGAGTTATGGCTCTGTACATGAAAAAATTGTAATAAAATGGCCGCCAGGCGGCCATATTGGATCGTATCACAAAACAAATACACTTGCATCTCTATGACATTGGTCAATGTCCTTGTACCAACTTTGAATAAAATTGGTTGAAACATGTCTGAGTTATGGCTCTGTACATGAAAAATTGTAATAAAATGGCCGCCTGGCGGCCATATTGGATCGTATCACAAAACAAATCGACATGCATATCTATGACACTGGTCAATGTCCTTGTACCAACTTTGAATAAAATCGGTTGAAACATGTCTGAGTTATGGCTCTGTACATGAAAATATCGTAATAAAATGGCCGCCTGGCGGCCATATTGGATCATATCACAAAACAAATCGACGTGCATCTGTATGACATATGAAGTAATCCTTGTACCAAGTTTGAATGAAATCGCTCCTTGCATCTCTGAGATATCTGCGTGAACGGACGGACGCACGCACGGACGCACGCACACGCACGCACGGACGCACGCACGGACATGACCAAACCTATAAGTCCCCCGGACGGTGTCCGTGGGGACTAATAAACACAATCACGCCTGAATTCAAGTCAACTGCATCTGACTCATCTACGTACTGTAGATTCTATGATTTGGTATCAAAGAACTTTGGATAGTTACTGACATCAGAGATCATATGAAGCAAGCTGGGTTCTGGGATGGTGAGAGGTTCAACTTCTTTTGTATGTATTGATAGGGATGTGCAGCAACCACTATCATCAGAACAAGAAAACATTGCTGAGTGGTGAGTATTAGAGCTAGTACCCGGTAAAAAACATTTTCCTTTATGTACCAGCTACTTTTACTCAAAAGAAGTACTTCCTCCAATTTCTTACACCACCACTCTGCTCCCTTGACCACCAACTTTTAAAATTTTGCCATTGACTTTTGAAACTTATAGCTACACCCCAGATTTCTGAAACAAAATTTTGAAAGTTATAGATCCGCTTGTTCCATACACACTGCCACTGACAATTTCACATGAATGAAGGCAATGGATATGCAAAAAGTATATACTATCTGTCTTTTCGCTGTCAATATGGCATCATCATATTTGCAACATCTGATGTTAAGGGGACTATCTGCTAACAGGTCACTGCACCTGTCTCAAGTTGATTTATTGACACACCTACTAGCACAGGTAAACTAGGAATGAATAGTCTAAAAATATGACATTATTTTCGTAATTATTAAAAATAATAAATAGTAATTATGAAATATTGATATCACTAAAACTCAGAATTTCATCCAGGTTGAGCTTCCTTTCTTCAGAGCAGCACTCAATAAAATTGCTGTACGTGTATGAGTTGTGTATGACATAAGCAGCCAGCCAGCCTAGCACGGTATCCAATATACTAAGAGTATATAAAATTGGAAGGGGGCCAGCAAACACAGCAAGTCCTCTCTATTTTACTTGCTCCTACCATTTAAATCCCTGTATATCCCCTGCATCTCCCCCGCATTACTGATGGTTGATAAGCTGGCCATCAAATATGCCTACGTTACTTGCATGGCCCTTCCTAATTGTTACCTGGCCTTGTGAAGCTTTCGCCCTTAAAATTTTGTGCAAAGGCCTAGCATACAGTTTCTGGGTCGCTTGCTTCCTGTTCATAGCAACATCCGGGAGGCTAAGCTTGAGTCCACTGCCAATGACTTATCAGCATAAATCATATAGGCTGACATCAAAGAACATTAAACCAATGAGTGCTATAGTAACCTCTGACTGATGACCCTAACTGCTGGTATGCAGAGGTCAAACCGAAAACGGCAGTCAACAATGATACCGTACATGATGAATTGAGCCAGGAAGGCTTAACATTGACCAAATAATATTTCAACAAACTCAGCTGAAGAATAAAAAAATCAAGTTGGTTAATTTGAACAAAATTGATAAAATTATTATGAAAACATTTTGACTATCTCCCTTGAGTCTTTTACTTCAACTCTCTGTATGCAAGTTCCAAATCAACAATGATCTTGAAACAGATATGAAAGATCAACTCTATATTCTATGTGCCATCACCAATCTCTAGAGGGCGCTATGCAATACGAGGAAACCCAACATCAGACACTGGATTTCCAAAATCAGTGTATTCATATATGCAAATTGTGTATTATTTAAACATGCAAATCAACATGTAATGAGTCATTATCAATAAAGAATTTTCATTGCCCTGAGTAAAGATAGACTCTGTATAGAAATTTACTGCCTGGACATAGTTCTGTTGTTACATAGTGCACTCCAAGGGAAGGTAAAACAATTTTTATGAGACAAAAATCAAAATGAAGAATACAAAACATTGTTGGAGTCACAAACTTGTGTGGTGCACAACATGGCAAGTCACAACATGAATTGGTGTGGGGGGGAGCCCTTGAAAATTTTGTCCTTTCTAGAAAAGTTTTGATGACATTTGGATGTAAACTCCTTTTGATGTAAATTTAGGTGTTCACATAAAAAATTCCAATCTCCATTGTGTGATTTGTACCACACAGTCAAGAAGACTATAGTACAGATATCTGATGCAATCTACAATGTACAGTTCAGCACACCAAGCACGCCAATGTCCCCTGCGACATTTACAAACAATGACTTCATTATTCACCTGAGAGACCAATGCTAAGCGCCATCTATCATTGCATGCCTGTCTTGACATATTCTTGTGCAAACTTGTTGAGAAGACAAACAAAATGGCCACACTTCACTTATTGATCAAACAGTAAGATAGCTGGCTGTTGGTGTTGACACTTTATGGTGCCATTTTTGTTTATTTTTTGATCAGAAACGCAACATTAAACATGTTATCAGCGTAGATTATGAATTCACTGAGCATTTTTTTTCCATTTGCAGATTTTTACAGCAGCATCAGTGACAGGTCAGATTAATTATAACTTCCATGTGTCTTAAGCTTTGCCTTGCATCATGTCAAATTGGCAGGCACATGATTTTGTTCAGAAGTATTTCAGATGGAGCTAGCACTTTTTACTTGTTACTCTCAAGCAATATTTGGAGGATATGCGAGTATTTTCAGAAATGAAATGTCTGATGTAAATAAGTATTTGTATAAGGTATTGTTGTAATCACAGTTCCTCTTTGCAAGGGGAGACTGTGTTGTAATTAATTCCAAACATCCGCTAATAAAGGCTGTAGAAAAATTATGAAAATTTATTCACTTTAATAGCCCAATAAAAAGTTATATTGAAATTCAAAGTCTAGAATTTTATCGAGTCAAGGTACTTTTTTGAGTCACTAGTAAGTCAGTTTGGTTGACAGGGAATACTGTATAAAGGTGAGCTGAGGTTTGAACAAACATTTATGTATGTCATATAAAAACCCTGGGCAATAAATACACATCTTCAACTCTATTCTTGTGAAAGTGACCTCTGACCTTAGTCAAACAGAAGTATAGAATGGTCTCCAGGTATTCAATATTACAATTGATCGCGTGATCAAGAAATGTCTTATCAAAAACGCCCTATGTTAGTGTACACTGTATAACTAGGATTTTTATAGGTTGAGAATGGTACCCCTTCACAGGTCACATGACACCATAAATTGTATCTGCAACATCATCTTAAGGGGCCTTTCTGCTAACAGCTCTATACCTGTCTCAGGTTGGTTTACTGACACACCTATGCACAATGGCTGCTGCTTCTGAACGCAAAGTTTTGGAAGAAATCGGTGAAGATTTCCTGTGTTGTACCATCTGTCTGGAGCAGTTCAAGTCTCCTAAAATTCTACCATGTCTGCATACATTCTGTGAGCAGTGTTTAGTCACACTGGTTGAGAAGACTGGATCTCTAAACTGTCCAGAATGTCGACAGCAATATCAGCTTCCTGTTGGAGGAGTGCCAGCGATAAAAGGCAACTTCTTTATGAGCAATCTGGTTGAAATATTCAAGCAACAACTGGAGTCTATGCAGGGAACTGAGATCAAATGTGAAGCTTGTCAAGAAAATACAGCAACTCACAGGTGTGTGGAGTGCAAACATTATCTTTGTAACATTTGTGTCAAGGCACATAGAAAACTACCAGTCACAAAGACACATCAACTGATGACCATTGGAGAATATGAAACAGCAAAATCAACCAGTCCTGTTACACTACAAGCAGTGGAATATTGCAGTGTTCATCCTAAGAATGAAATTGAATTCTACTGTGAAACCTGTCAGGTACCTGTCTGTTCAAACTGCACCATAGTCAAACACCGCATACCACAACATGTACACAGAGACTTGAAAGATGCAGCAGATGAGTATCTTACAGAATTGAAAGCCATGGTTGACAAACTGAAAGTGAAAGAACAGGAAGCTGAAAAGAACAAAACCCTGGCCAAGCAGATACACACTGATCTTACAGAGCAGTGCAGCAGAGAAGAAAGGAAGGTGAGAATGAAAGCAGAAGAAATCATCAAGAAAATAAAGAGAGAAGAGCAGAGACTGATAGATGAACTGAAAAACAATTACAAAATAAAAATTAAAACAGCAGCTGCTGATATTGATGAAATGGAATTAAAACATGGTAACATTAAGAGTGCAGGCAATTACATAGAGACACTGATGCATCATGGGAATGCTGCTCAACTTCTGTCAACAAAAGGTGACGTTGGCACTCGTATAAACCAATTGATTACAATGGAAACTATAGCAAAAGCTGAACAAGAGGACCTAACATTCACACCATATGATGAATTCTCTCAGCATGGCATTCTGGGAATCCTGAAATCTGATGTGTGTATGTCAAAGTGTACAGTTGAAAACATTCCAAAACAACTCCTGAAAGGTGACTCTGCAGACTTACTGATCACAACCAGAGATTCCACAGGAAAACAAGTCATCCCAAAACAACAAGTGAAAGCCAAGGTAAGAAAACCTGATGCATCATGGGAAGACATCAATGTAGCTGATAACAGAGATGGTACACACAGAGTTACAGTGGCTGGACAATTGGATGGAAAATATCAAGTTACCATGACAATAGGAGATCAACCAATACCAGGCTGTCCTGTCATCATACCTGTCATCAAAGGATTGGTGAAGACCATTGGCAGTCAAGGAAGTGCTGAGGGACAGTACAGTAATCCCAGTGATGTGGCCATAAACAAAGACAGAGACATTGTCACTGCAGACTATGGCAACGAAAGGCTGCAGATAACCACCAGAGAGGGAACATTTAAGAAAATTTTGGAATTCAAACAGTTTAAGAAGCCTTTCAAACCATGTGATATAGCTATATCAAGTGATAATACATACTATAGTTTAGATGACAACAATAAGCAAGTAGTTGTCAGTGATGAGAATGGACATGTCATCAGATACTTTGGACAAAATGAGTTGAAATATCCAGGTGGCATTGGGATCAGTCCTGTAGATGGCAATGTCTATGTGACAGACAGTGGTGGGCATTGTGTCAGGGTTTATACACAACATGGCAAATACCTTAGATCATTTGGGTCAAGAGGTAAAGGTCAGGGGCATTTCAATGTACCCGTTGGTGTAGTCATAGCAACTTCTGGAATGGTATTTGTAGCAGACTGCATTAACCAGCGTATCAAAGTATTCAATGCACATGACCAGTATTTGTATTCCTTTGATTGTCAGAGTGGGGATGGTAATATGAGATATCCACTGGGAGTAGCAATTGAAAATGATAAATATGTCTATGTTACTACAGAAAACCCTAGTAGTCTACTGAAGTTTGAGAGTAGTGGTAAGTTTGTTTGTCGTATTGATAGTGATAGTGATGGGCTGAGCAACCTCACTGGTATCGCACTGACAGATGATGTACCTTGCATGGTGGTTGTAGCTGATACCGACAACCACTGCATCAAAGTGTTTGTACAGTGATAACATCACAATAAATTGTACTGGACTGTGTTTTGTTGATATAAGTTAGGCAAATGTAAACAAGTAGTATATTAATGAAATCAGGTAAATGGAAGTGAAACATGGATGAGGCTTCTGAAATTTCATCATCATTTAACCCTTTGAACCCGGCTCGGACATAAATGTCAGATGACGTCAGAGAGTACCAGGGGGTTAGGGTGCAAAGGGTTAACAACAACATGATGAAAATGTACAGGAAGTTGAAAAAATTGAACTTTCATACTTTAGTATAGGATTTAAGTTTTTTAGCCAAAGAAAATTTCAAAAAACAATAAAAACTAGGCCCTTTTCATGTTTCAATGAAACTCCTTTAGAAAAGATTTTGAAATCAATTTCAATTTGTCCTCAGTTTAGTTTAATATTGCATCATGGGTAATAAATGAACACGTTGAAAGACACCTTTGCTGTATTTCCTTTACAAAACCATGATAATTATGTTTGACAGAAAACTTTTCATTCTACACTTTGGTCAGCTGTTGTGACAACTACAACATTGTCATGAGATGTGATCATAGTATGTACAATGAATTCTTTCTTTACTTTGAGAATTTTGAAGGAAATCAATGATTTTTTTCATGTCAATGACTGTATTCAAGACATAAAACCAGATATGAATTGAAAATCTTCCTGTGTTTCATTTGCCTGTATTTGTATGTGCGCAAGTGTCTGTAAATTGACACTGTAGTTTCTCTAATAATGCAAGTATGCTTGTATCTTGTTATGATCAACATCACAAGCAAATTTTGTCAAATTTGTCAAAGTACTTCATGAGATAACAGCAAAACTTATAAGTGTGTGAAATATGTACTTACCATTCATTTGACATGAAACTTGAAAACATTGTATGGTGCATTTTCTTATTTTGTTCGGAGTTTGATATTAAAGACACTAAGTTTAAACCTTAGTACAGTTGTTGCTTTCTGCTATGTGTAGCATATCATGTTAGGCTATGCTTAATGTGCCAATGTGCCAATGTATCCTTTGTGGTATTTTCATGATAACCTTATTATTTAACATCTGAAATTCATGACTTTGGTACTGCATTAAATGGGCCAAGTATTGGAGAATATAGAACAGCAATGTCAACGAGTCCTGGGGCACTAAAAGCAGTGGAATATTGCAGTGTTCATACAAAGAATGAAATTGAATTCTACTGTGAAACCTGTCAGGTACCTGTCTGCACAAACTGCACCATAGTCAAACATTGCATACCAGAACATGTAGATGACAACAACAATCACGTAGTTGTCAGTGATGAGAATGGACATGTCATCAGATGCTTTGGACAAAATGAGTTGAAAGATCCATATGGTATTGGGATTAGTCCTGTAGATGGCAATGTCTATGTGACAGACGATAGTGGGCATTGTGTCAGGGTTTATATATCACTGGATAAATACCTTGGGTCATTTGGGTCAGAAGGTAAAGGTCAAGGGCAATTCAATTTTCCCTGGGGTGTAGTCATAGCAACTACTGGAAGGTATTTGTAGCAGACTACTTTAACCAGCGTATCCAGGTATTCAATGCAGATGACCAGTATTTGTATTCCTTTGATTGTCAGAGTGGGGATGGTAAGATGAGATACCCAATAGGAATAGCAATTGAAAATGATAAATATGTCTATGTTACTACTGATGACCCTAGTAGTGTACTGAAGTTTGAGAGTAGTGGTAAGTTTGTTTGTCGTATTGATAGTGATAGTGATGGGCTGAGCTGGCCCACTGGTATAGCACTGACAGATGATGTACCTTGCAGGGTGATTGTAACTGATAGGTACAACCACTGTATCAAAGTGTTTGTACAGTGATAACATCACAATAAATTGTACCAGACTGTGTTTTGTTTGTTGATTGACATTGGTCACGATGGATAAGTGGAATATTGAATCAGTTGAATGAAGGTGATAAATGGATGAGTTCGTCCAATATTTCATCATCATTTGCCAAAAACACAATACTCTGTGGACATGCACACGAAGTTGAAATAATACTTCCCGTCATGAGTATAGGAATAATATTTGTTAGCCATAGATAATTTCAGAAAATGTAAAATACAACAAAATTAAGGCTCTTTTCATGGTTCAGTAAAATTCCTTCACAAAAGATTTTGAGAATCAATTGTAATCTGTGTTCGATTTACTGTAGTTTATTATTGCATCATGGGAAACACATGAACAGGTTGATAGACATCTTTGTTGTTTTCTTTACAAAACCATGATCATTTTGTTTGACAAAAATCTTTCCATTCATTACTTTGTTCAGTTGTTGGGACAGTACAACTTTGTCAAGAGATGTGATTATAGTCTGTAGAATGTTTTCTTTGTTCATTTTGAAAATTTCAATTACCTGTGATTATTTTTATGTCAGTGACTTTATTTGAAGACATACAACCTGATGTGAATGGAAAATGTTTCTGTTTTTCAGTGCCTGTACTTGTAGTGTGTAGTTGTCTATAAGCATACACTCTTTCTCTAATAATGCCAGGTCTCTCATTTTTTTTGGTCAAATTTTGTCAAATTTGCCAAAGCCCTTCATGAGATGGCAGCAAAATATTAAAAATGTATTAAATATGTATATTACAATTAATTCGACATGAAACTTTGAGACATCTTTCAGTTCATTCATTAAGGTCAAAGTTCAACATTGAACACTCTGGGTTTAAAAATCTCAGTACAATTGTTGTTTTCTTTGTATCATGAAACTCTTCAAAAATTAATTTTTATTATGTATCCTCAACATCATAACTTGTAAAAATTTTGTGACAAAAACTGAATGAAAAAAATGCAAACAGCCTGTACTACGGTATGTTATCTCAGTTTGTTTGGAATCTAGTGATATACCAAACACTTGACCTGTTCACCCCCAATTCCCTGTAAACAGGTCCACAATTATCTAGAAAACAATGGGTTTGGGCCAAACCATTGTGATAAAAGGGTTATAAGCTGAATGAACTGTGACATTTGATGCATCTTCCAGTATTTTGTTTTCTTTGTAAAATAATTTCTCAGCTATTCTATTCCAAAAATTCTGTAAAAACCCTTGTGTTCTGCTTTCAACACAACCTTTGTATGTACCGGTATGTCATATGTTATTTTTGAAATCTTGAATTTTAGTCCAGACTAGAATTCATTTGTCAACAATGACACTGCAATTGTACATGATGAGTTGAGTTGGGAAAACTTACATTTGATACTTCAACAAACTTTCAGCCAAAGAATAAGAAAATCAATTTGGTTAATTTGAACCAAAAAAATAAATAATATTATCAGAGTTCGCGTTTACGCAAAAATCATGCGTATTTACGCATTGAAATTGACTCTCTACGCATTTTTTTCATCGTTATGCGTTTTCTATACGCAAAGGATAACACCGAAAGCACTCCCTACGACTGAGCTTAGGCGACAACCAGACGAAATTTGTTGCAACACATTTCTGTCAATCACTCATTTTGTGTGGAAAGTTTCGGATTCTCTGGGCGTTGTCTGAAAAATCGGCATCGTAGTCCACACGTTATCACGTTAGGCACGTTATCATGTCAGCTGTGCCTATGAATTACGTTGCTAATTTTCAGGCGAGCGATAGTTTCTGAAAGTGAGTGATTGACAGAAATGTTGCGACAAATTATATAAATGCCAACCGTGCACGATCATCGCGTCTCGCTGTTCCCAAATTTTGATCAAGCACACATGCAGCGTGGCGTCGAAGCAGACAAATCTGTTTTACATTTCTTTCAACTTTGCTCTACGAGTCCGTGAAAAAAAATGATTCATTGGTAGAGCGCGTCGGAATCCCGATAAATTTTGAACACTGCAGAAGTGTCTGGATGCGGATGGTAACTGGTCGTTCAGGCACCAAGTCGTTTCGGCCTCTCAATTTCCGGTCCCAAGTCACTTCGGCACCGCAACCCAAGACGTTTCGGCATCTGTGTTTCGATTTTTTTTTCAACTATCTAGTAATTGACTGATCCTTCATATTCGTAAGCGTGACCTTTGCGTTCTGACCAGTACTTTATGTGCATTTTGTGTGAATTTTGCCGTGCTGTTTCCTCACCGCTTTCAAACTTTTTCCGTGTCGGCGGCTATTGATATCGATAAACTTGTGTCACAGATTTGAAAATGATATGAAGTTTTTTCTTACGGTCTCTTCCCGTGTTCTCACAAAGATTAAGCATGTACGTGAATGTTAGTTGACACTATACTTTTTAGTACTTTGATTTGTAACATTACGCTCCAGCACTAGTTCCCAAAGGTAGCCTTCAGCGGTGTCGAAACGTCTTGTTTGCGGTGCCGAAACGACTCTGACTTGAGGCCTGAAATTGGAAGGCCGAAACATCTTGGGCCGAAACGACTTGGTGCCGAAACGTCCAGAAACCGTCTGGATAAGCTGCCATAACTCTAACTTTTGGGTTGCCCGATGTGCTGTGACGGTTGCATGTATACCCTTCGCTGTTACGTTTCAACATTGTTCGAGTTGTTCGTTAAACTGTTTTCATATTATGTTACATCGTACAATCCGAATATGTAGTGTAGGTTTATTCAACGGCACATTGTATTTTGCTGTCAGTTTTTTCATCAATCGAGTGCGGAAGTGAAATTACGCACTCAAATCCAGCCATTACGCAATTTTAGCAGACTAATGCGTATGCCGTACGCGAGGAGAAAAAAGTCACCGCGAACACTGATTATGAAAACATTCCAACTGTTCCACCTTTAGTCTTTTACTTCAACTTCCTGTATGCAAGTTCTAAATCAACAATGATCTTGAAACAGGTAATAAGGCCTACTTTGTGTCCCAGCACCATCACCAGTCACTAGAGGGCGCTATGTAATTTTCACTCAACAAAGTGTGTTAATTGGCTCTGTTAAAATATGCAGATTTGCATGTGATGAGTCATTACCAATGGAGAGTATTCATTGGCCCAAAGTTCACATGATTAAAATCTGTTGAAGGGGCGGGGTTTTTTATAAGTTTTATTCTCTGAGCAAATTGACTAACCGTGCACAATTAAATTTCAATTTAGAACAATGGACTACAATCTCATAAACAGCCAATAAAACGAGGACTAGGGATTGAAGACTACCCCTTTAATATCTACCGGTATGTATTCAGGGGAATTCATAGCTTTAATTATTTGTTCAATTGCACGATATGGGACAAGTTGTGCTTCACTAGTATTAGCCAAATTGACCTGATGATGAAAACATGAACTTGGCAGGATAAAGGTTATAAATCTGTAACACCAGAACCATTAAAATTTTGTGACAGAAACAGAATGACAAACAAAGCAGCAGGTTAAACTCTAGTTGATCTCAATCTATTAATATACTGAACAGTTCACCTGTCACCCCTTATTTGCTAAGAAGAGGTCCACAATCATGATTGATGATAATGGATTTGGGCTAAACCATTGGGTTAAAAGGGTCAAAGCTGCATGAACTGTGACATTGATGTATCCTCTGCTATTTTGTTCTCAACGCATTACTTGTAATTTTTCTACAGCCAAAATGTCGGAATGTCAAATAATATTGTTGAAAACTAAATTTCAGTCCAGACTGGAAATTATTTGTGAAAAACTAAAGATTCTCATCATACACAGTGAGTTAAGATGACACAGCTTATACCTGATAATTTACAGGGACAAATTTGTCTTGTTAAGCATTTGATACTTGAAACAGGGTGATATACTAGTCAACTATGCACAACCTAAACTTTGCTTGCAGCAAGACATGACTAAACATTCTGTCAAGCATTTCATGATCTGTATCAACAAACAAAATGTTCAAAACTTCAAGTGCACAATTCTCACTATGCAGGGCTGAACATACACTGTTACAAAAATTTGGTTCCTACGCAAGCTGTTATAATGAGGTCTTGATTGGCAGTGCCAAGATAAGGATGGCAGCTTGCCCTTACATTGTAGCAGCGTTTATTTGTGATAGCAAAGCAAGTTGGAATAGGAAAAATCCATTTTGCCATGATATCATAAACAAAATAATCTGTTTGCATTCAGAAAAGGGGCCATTTTTGACACTTTTAAAGTTATGCATTAACATCATTTTGTACACTCAGTGACTTACATCTCTTCCACATATTGTTGATTATCAGAAAAAGGTCAAAAAGATCAACTTTGTCCCTCTAACAAATTTTTGAGCAAAAAATAAGAAAGATATCCAGCTATATTGAACAAAAATAATAAAAAATATTTTGAAAACATTCTAACTGTTCTCCCTTGAGTTTTTTACTTCAACTCCCTGTATGTGAGTTCCAAATCAACAATGATCTTGAAGCAGGTATGGAAGGCCTACATGTCATCACAAGTCACTAGAGGGCGCTATACGCAATGGTAGGAAACCCAACATTTGACACTTGATTTCGAAAATACATGTATTCATATATGCAAATTGTATGTTGTTTAATTAAGTAAATGAACATGTAAAGAATCATTATCAAATAAAGAATTTTCATTGTCCTGAGTAATGTCAATAGAGTACAATGTATGGAAATTTACCACCCAGACATAATTGGTACTAGAGTTTAGTGCCCTCCTGGAAGGCAGAACAATTTGTATGAGACAAACTGAGGAACACTTAATTTTGTTTCAATCACAGTCTTGTGTGGCAAAAAGCACAACTTGGTTGTGGAGGTCCCTGGCAACCTTTATGCAGAGATCCGATGACTGGCTCCCTTTAATTATGCTGAGTGTGTTGTGCTTTGTCTTTCTTTGAAAAGACTGCCAATTGACAATTACCAATTGCCAGGGCTTCCATTGATGTACAAAATATTGATGTACACAATATTGATGTACACAATATTGATGTACAAAATTTGGAAAACACTTTACAGTTACAGTAATTTTAAGACATGACGCTATACACACCAAGTTACCTTTTACAGCCCATGTTATTTCTAGTATTATCAATGCTTGAAGACAATTTGGCATGTTGAAAAGATTTGGGAGAAGGTTGTCGGTGGTGCCCTGCTCATGGTTCACAAAACTTTTGTGAGAAGTCAACTAGAATATGCCTTAGTCGTTTGGAACAGCACTGACAAAGTGTACTGGCAGACAAGCTGGAAACTGTTCATTGTACCAAGCTATATTCTGAGATGCTCATGTGTCTGACGAAAATTTGTAATTTGGTAGGATAGAAAATGTTGGTTATTGTGGTACAAAGTTTGCTTATCACTGCTGCAAAAATAAATGTGAGAATTTCTTTGTATCAGCTCCGTACCAGTCAAATTATTAAATGTGTGAGACATTGCTGGGTCAAGGCACTTTACTGAGTCACCGGTGAGTCAGTTTTGTTATATGGAATACTGTGTAAAGTTCAGCGCAAGGGTTCTGTACAAAAGTTCAAGGGTTGTCTTGTAATAGCCATAGGCAATATGTGCATATTGTTCTTGTAGGATTATCTCCTCCGACCTCAGACTCATGTACTAAAGTACATGTGTTCAGTGTAACGTACTGTGCTATCAAGAGGTAGGACATCCAACACTCCTTATGTCAGTGTATATAGTGTTCATGTAGGGTTTTCTTCACTTCACAACTCTAACCATTCATGCGTCACATGACACCATGAACTGTATCTGAAACACCATGTTAAGGGGCCTTATCTGCTATCAGCTCTGTACCTGTCCACAGCTGGTTTACTAAGACAACACCTACAATATCCGAATTGGGATACAATTTCATTAACGGCTTAACTTTACTTCACTTCACACCTATGTACAATGGCTGCTGCATCTGAACTTCATGGAACTCTGGGAATTCTCGACTCTGAACATGACATTGAAATCTCCAAGTGTACAGTTGAAAACATTCCAAAACATCTCTGGAAAGGTGACTCTGCAGACCTACTGATCACAACCAGAGATTCCACAGGAAAACAAGTCATCCCAAAACAACAAGTGAAAGCCAAGATAACAAAACCTGATGCATCATGGGAAGACATCAATGTAGCTGATAACAGAGATGGTACACACAGAGTTACAGTGGCTGGACAATTGGATGGAAGATATCAAGTAACCATGACAATAGGAGATCAACCAATACCAGGCTGTCCTGTCATCATACCTGTCATCAAAGGATTGGTGAAGACCATTGGCAGTGAAGGAAGTGCTGAGGGACAGTACAGGTATCCCTGTGGTGTGGCCATAAACAAAGACAGAGACATTGTCACTGCTGACAGAGACAATAATAGGTTGCAGATAACCAGTAGGGAGGGAACATTTAAGAAAATTTTGACATTCAAACAGTTTAACCCTTTCACCACCATGGTTTGTCCCAAATCCATTGTTTTCTATGGTAAAGTTGGACCTGTATACAGGGAACTGGGGGTGAAAGGGTTAAGGAGCCTTTCAGACCATGTGATATAGCTATATCAGTGATAATACATACTATAGTTTAGATCACAACAATAAGCAAGTAGTTGTCAGTGATGAGAATGGACATGTCATCAGATACTTTGGACAAAATGAGTTGAAAAATCCATGTTGTATTGGGATTAGTCCTGTAAATGGCAATGTCTATGTGACAGATGATGATGGTGGTTATTGTGTCAGGGTTTATACACAACATGGCAAATACCTTAGGTCATTTGGGTCAGAAGGTAAAGGTCAAGGGCAATTTAATTTGCCCAGGGGCATAGTCATTTCAAGTACTGGAATGGTATTTGTAGCAGACTACAATAACAAGCGTATCCAGGTATTCAATGCAGATGACCAGTATTTGTATTCCTTTGATTGTCAGAGTGGGGATGGCAATATGAAATGTCCTGCAAAAATAGCACTTGAAAATGATAAATATGTCTATGTTACTGCTGACTACCCTATTATCGGTCTACTGTTTATAGACCCTAATGACAGTAGTCTACTAAAGTTTGAGAGTAGTGGTAAGTTTGTTTGTCGTATTGATAGTGAGAGGGAAGATGGTGATGAGATGGAGTGCACTGGTATAGCACTGACAGATGATGTACCTTGCAGGGTTGTTGTAACTGATTGGGTCAACGACTGCATCAAAGTGTTTGTACAGTGATAACATCACAATAAATTGTACCAGACTGTGTTTTGATGATTGATATATATCATTAGTAAGGTAAGTGTGACCGAATAGTAAATTACTGAAATTAGTTGAATGAAAGTGATTAATGGATAAGGCCTTTTAAAGTTTCATCATTATTTGCCAACAACAAAATGAAAAATACACTTAAGACATGTTATAGGAAATTGAAACAAGCGACCTAGCGGCCGATATAGCTCCGCTGTGTTTATGTAGAGAATAACTATTTTTGACACATGTTGATGAAGAAGGTGGAAAATCTTTGATAGCTCAATGCAGTGGCCAGAGAAAAGTGGCTAAAATAAGCTGCCAAAACACACATTGAAGATTTCATCATACTTTGAATATATCACATTGGATCATCCCTAAGAACATGTCAACCAAAGCTATCTGATGAGTAGATTTGTGAGAATAAAATTTTCTGACCAAAAACGGCAACAATTGCCCCCAAAAATAAAAATTGCAGATTTCATCATAATTTTAAAAGATCAAATTTAGTTCATCTATAGAAACCTGTATACCAAATTTCAAAGCTGTTACACCAGTACTTTTTGGGAAACACATTTTTTGACCAAAAATGGGAAAAATTACCCCAAAAATTCAAAATTGCAGATTTCACCATTATTTCAATAAATATCATTTAGTTCATCTATAGAAACCTGTATACCAAATTTCAAAGCTATCAGATGAGTAGTTTTGGAAATACACATTTTTTGACCAAAAATGGCAAAAATTGTCCCAAAATACAAAATTGCAGATTTCATCTGTAGAAACCTGTATACCAAATTTCAAAGCTATCAGACCAGTACTTTTTGATAAACACATTTTTTGACCAAAAATGGAAAAAATTGCCCCGAAAATACAAAATTGCAGATTTCATCATAATTTCAATAAATATCATTTAGTTCATCTATAGAAACCTGTATACCAAATTTCAAAGCTATCAGATGAGTAGTTTTGGAAATACACATTTTTTGACCAAAATGGCAAAAATTGCCCCAAAAATACAAAATTACAGATTTCATCAGAAATTCAATATATATTACTTAGTTCATCTATAGAAACCTGTATACCAAATTTCAAAACAATCAGACCAGTACTTTTTGAGAAATACATTTTTTGACCAAAAATGGCAAAAATTGCCTTAAAAATGCAAATTTACATATTTCTGCACAATTTGAACAAATCTGAAATAGATCATCCCTAGGGACATATGTACCAAATATCAAAGCTATCTGACCGGTAGTTTTAAAGAAGAAGATTTTTAAAGATTTTTTTACCAAAAATGACAAAAATTGCCTTAAAAATACAAATATGTAAATTTCACCATGATTTGAACAAATCTGACTGAAGTCACCCTAAGTAAACTGCATATCAAATTTCAAAGCAATCGGACAAGCGGTTTGAGAGAAGAAGATTTTTTTACCAAAAACACCAAAAAATGCCCCAAAAATACAAATATGCAAATTTCACCACGATTTGAACAAACTTAAGTGAGGTCACCCCAAGTGAACTGCATATCAAATTTCAAAGCAATCGGACTTGCGGTTTCAGAGAAGATGGCAATTGTTGACAGACGACGGACGACGGACGACGACGGACGACGACGACGGACGACGACGGAGAATCAGCCTATTTGATAAGCTCCGCGTCGCTGACAGCGGAGCTAAAAAACTCAATTCCCTTACGTTAGTATAGGATTGATGTTTTTAATCATAGACAATTTTAGAAATGTTAAGAGCATAAAACTAGGCTCTTCTTATGGTTCAATGAAACTCCTTTACAAAAGATTTTGAGAATCAATTTCAATTTTCCTAAATTTAGTTTACTATTGCATCATGGGTAATACATGAACACATTGAAAGACATCTTTGCTGTTATTTCCTTTACAAAAAGCATGATAATTTTGTTTGACAAGAAACTTTTCATTCTATACTTTGTTCAGTTGTTGATGCAAGTACGAGTACAACATTTTCAAGCGATGTCATTATAGTCTCTTAAATATTTTCTTTCTTTAGTTTTAGAATTTTTAAAGAAAAATCACGGTTTCTTTTCATGTCAATGACTGTATTCAAGACATAACACTTGATGTGAATTGAAAATGTTCTGGTCTTTCAGTGCCTGTATTTGTAGTGTGCAGTTGTCTGTAAATTTATACTTTGGTTTCTCTGATAATGAGAATATGTCTATATTTTGTTCAAATTTTGTCAAATTTACCGACACCCTTCATGAGACAACAGCAAAATGGTTTAAATGTATTAATTATGTAAATTACCATTAATTCCATGTGAAACTCTGACACATCTTTTAGTTCATTCATTGAGGTCAAAGTTCAATATTGAACACACTGGGTTTAAACCTCAGTACAATTGATGTTTTCTTTGTATCATGCAACTCTCAATAAAAATTTTGGTGATAATTTATCCTCAACATAACTGGTTATAATTTTGACACAGAAACACTAGAATGCAAAAAAACCAAACAGGTATTATGTTTACTTAGTTTGATTGGAATCTGATGATATACCAAACACTTAACCTGTTCACCCCCAATTCCTTGTAAACAGGTCCACAATTACATTGATAACACTGGGTTTGGGTCAAACCATGGTGATTAATGGGTTATAAGCTGATTTAACTGAGAGATTTGATCTTCCAGTATTTTGTTTACCTTTTGAAAGTTTCTTTTATTCTTCAAAAATTCTGTAAAAACCCTTGTGTTAAACTTGTCAACACAGCCTTTGCATTTATGTATGTCCAATGTTATTTTTAACAACTTAATTTTAGTCCAGACTAGAATTCATTTGTCAACAATGACACTACAATTGTACACAATAGGTTGAGTTAAGAATATTTACATTTGATATTTCAACAAACTTTCAGCCAAAAATAAGAAAACCTATTTCTTCTTTTTTAACAAAACTGAAGAATATTTTGAAAACATTCCAACTGTTCTTTTTAACTTCAACTACCTACCGTATATGTAAGATTAGTTCCAAATCTATGATGAACTCTGTATGGAAATTTACCACCAAGACTTGTGTTCAGCTTACTGACACAGACTTTGTATGTATTTCCAATTTTACTTTTGACATGTTAATTGAAGTCCAGACCAGAATTCATTTGTCAACAATAACTTACAATTGTACATGATGAGTTGAGTTGAGAAAGCTTGTATTTGATATTTCAACAAACTTTCAGCCAAAGAATGAGAAAAATCACTGTTTTTTGGAACAAAAATAATAAAAGACATTATGAAAACATTCAAACAGTTCCCCCTTGAGTCTTTTACTTCAACTGGCTAGATGGAAGTTCTAAATCAACAATGATCTTGAAACAGTTGTTGAAGACTGACTCTATGTTCTACCTGCCATAACCAGTCACTAGAGGGCGCTATGCAATACAATGAAACCAATCATCTGACACTGGATTTCCAAAATACACATTGTATTCATATATGTAAATTGTGTATTCTTTTAATATGCAAATCACAATTGTCATAATGAATAATCAATGCAGAATTTTCATTGGCCTGAATAATGTCCTATAGACTGTACATGGAAATTTACCACTCAGACATAGTTGGTACCAGGGTTAGTGCCCTCCAAGGGAAGGCAAAACAATTTGTATGAGACAAATTGAAGAAAACTATATTTTGTTTGAGTCAGATATAGATTTGTGTGGCACAAGGTACAACAAGGTGCTTCACAACATAAATTTGTGAGGAGGGTTGCAGCGCTTGAAAATTTTGTCCTTTCTAAAAAAGCTGGAGTTGTTTTGATGACCTTTGGATGTAAAATTTTACACGTTTTTTTACAGCTCCTTTTGATGTAAATTTAGTGTTCTCTTCAAGAATTCTCATCTCCATGTATAGACCAGCCTCTGCCTTAATTGTGTAGAGTGATTCATACTACATGGTCAAGAAGACTATAGTACACACAAATATCTGATGCAGTGTACAATGGCAGCTCAGAATGATAATAAATCCACATTTTTATACAATGACTTCATTATTCACCTGATAGACCATAATACTTTTTGTAGATATGGCACAATCTATCATTGCATGCCTTTCTTGACATATTCTTGTGCAAACTTGTTGTGAACACAAACAAAACAACAATGGCCACACTAGACTTATCGATCAAACAGCAAGATAAGTTGCCTGTTGGTTCTGACATTTTACTGAACGTGCCATTTTCATTACTGTTGTCAGAAACTTATTGAAAACATGTTATCAGTGTAGATTATGAATTCACTGAGCATTTTTCCATTTGCAGATTTTTACAGCAGTATCAGTGACAGGTCAAATTAATTATAATTTCCATGCGTCTTAAGCTTTGCTTAAGCTCATGTCAAATTGGCAGGCAGATGATTATTTCAGAAAATATTTCAGATGGAGAAAGTACATTTTACTTATTACTTAGAAGCAAAATTTGGAGATATGCAAATATTTTCAGAAATGAAATGTCTGATATAAATTAGTAATTGCATAAGGTTTTGTTTTCAGTACCTCCTTGTATGGACTCCAGAGCGACTGCGTGGTGATTTATATTGAAACATTCACCGTAATCACGGCTGTGAAAAAATTATGAAAACTTCTTCTCTTTTGTCCAATACAATATTCATATATTCAAAGTCTAGAAGCTTATCGAGTCAAGGTACTTTTTTAAGTCACTGGTCAGTCAGTTTGGTTGATATGGAATACTGTATAAAGGTAAGGGTTTAGGGTTCGAAACAAACATTAACAGATGTCATACAAATACCGGCCCTGGGCAATAAATACACATCTTGAATCAACACAACTATTGTGAAAATGACCTCTGACTTTTGTCACAATTAAGTATACAGGGGTATTCAATATTACAATGGATCGCGTGATCAAAAAGTGGGTTATCAAGAACTCCATATGTTAGTTTACTAGTGTTCACATTGGATTTCCATAAGTTCAGAACTCTGACCATTCACAGGTCACATGACACCATCAACTGCATCTGTAACATCATCTTAAAGGGCACTTTTTGTTAACAGCTCTGTACCTGTCTAAAGTTGGTTCACTAACACACCTTTGCACAATGGCTGCTGCATCTGAACGCAAAGTTTTGGAAGAAATTGGTGAAGATTTCCTGTGTTGTACCATCTGTCTGGAGCAGTTCAAGTCTCCTAAAATTCTACCATGTCTGCATACATTCTGTGAGCAGTGTTTAGTCACACTGGTTGAGAAGACTGGATCTCTAAACTGTCCAGAATGTCGACAGCAATATCAGCTTCCTGTTGGAGGAGTGCCAGCGATAAAAGGCAACTTCTTTATGAGCAATCTGATTGAGATATTCAAGCAACGACTGGAGTCTATGCAGGGAACTGAGATCAAATGTGAAGCTTGTGAAGAAAATACAGCCACTCACAGGTGTGTGGAGTGCAAACATTATCTTTGTAAGAACTGTGTTAAGGTGCATAAAAAACTACCAATCACACAGACACATCGACTGATGACCATTGGAGAATATGAAACAGCAAAATCAACCAGTCCTGTGACACTACAAGCAGTGGAATATTGCAGTGTCCATCCTAAGAATGAAATTGAATTCTACTGTGAAACCTGTCAGGTACCTGTCTGTACAAACTGCACCATAGTCAAACACCGCATACCAGAACATGTACACAGAGACTTGAAAGATGCAGCAGATGAGTATCTTACAGAATTGAAAGCCATGGTTGACAAACTGAAAGTGAAAGAACAGGAAGCTGAAAAGAACAAAACCCTGGCCAAGCAGATACACACTGATCTTACAGAGCAGTGCAGCAGAGAAGAAAGGAAGGTGAGAATGAAAGCACAAGAAATCATCAAGAAAATAAAGAGAGAAGAGCAGAGACTGATAGATGAACTGAAAAACAATTACAAAATGAAAATTAAGAGAACAGCTGCTGATATTGATGAGATGGAATTAAAACATGGTAACATTAAGAGTGCAGGCAATTACATAGAGACACTGATGCATCATGGGAATGCTGCTCAACTTCTCTCAACAAAAGGTGATGTTGGAACTCGATTCAAGCAATTGATCACCATGGAAACTATAGAGAAAGCTGAATATGATGACTTCATTTTTACACCAAAGGATGAATCCTGTGAGCATGGAATTCTGGGAATTCTTGAATCTCAATATGACATTGAAATCTCCAAGTGTACAGTTGAAAACATTCCAAAACAACTCTGGAAAGGTGACTCTGCAGACCTACTGATCACAACCAGAGATTCCACAGGAAAACAAGTCATCCCAAAACAACAAGTGAAAGCCAAGGTAAGAAAACCTGATGCATCATGGGAAGACATCAATGTAGCTGATAACAGAAATGGTACACACAGAGTTACAGTGGCTGGACAATTGGATGGAAAATATCAAGTTACCATGACAATAGGAAATCAACAAATACCAGGCTGTGCCGTCATCATACCTGTCATCAAAGGATTGGTGAAGACCATTGGCAGTCAAGGAAGTGCTGAGGGACAGTACAGCTATCCCTACGGTGTGGCCATAAACAAAGACAGAGACATTGTCACTGCTGACAAAGACAATAATAGGTTGCAGATTACGACCAGAGAGGGAACATTTAAGAAAATTTTGAAATTCAAACAGTCTAAGAAACCTTTCTCACCATGTGATATAGCTATATCAAGTGATAATACACACTATAGTTTGGATGACAACAATAATCAAGTAGTCGTTAGTGATGAGAATGGACATGTCATCAGATGCTTTGGACAAAAAGAGTTGACATATCCATTGGGTATTGGGATTAGTCCTGTAGATGGTAATGTCTATGTGACAGACAGGGATGGGCATTGTGTCAGGGTTTATACACAACATGGTAAATACCTCAGATCATTTGGGTCAGAAGGTAAAGGTCAAGGACAATTCAGTTTGCCCTGGGGTGTAGTCATAGCAACTACTGGAATGGTATTTGTAGCAGACTACTTTAACCAGCGTATCCAGGTATTTAATGAACATGACCAGTATTTGTATTCCTTTGATTGTCAGAGTGGGCATGGTGAGATGAGTAAGCCTAAGGGAGTAGCAATTAAAAATGATAAATATGTCTATGTTACTACTAGTAGCCTTTGTAGTCTACTGAAGTTTGAGAGTAGTGGTAAGTTTGTTTGTTGTATTGATAGTGATAGTGATGGGCTGAACTGCCCCATTAGTATAGCACTGACAGATGATGTACCTTGCAGGGTGATTGTAGCTGATAAGAACAACCACTGCATCAAAGTGTTTGTACAGTGATAACATCACAATACATTCACAGTGCTGGACTGTGTTTTGATGATTGATATTGGTCACAGCAGAGATGAATAGATGGATTATTAAATTAGGTGAATGAACATGATAATGGATAACGCTCTTTCAAATTTCATGAAAGTACACTGCAGACATGTACAGGATGTTGAAAAATTGAACTTCCTTACATTGGTATTAATATTTTTTACCAGACATATTTTCAGAAAATGTTCAAAAAAAAGAAAACTGAGGTCTTTTTCATGATTCAATGAAACTCTTTTACAAAATATTTTAAAATTAATTTCAATTTGTCCTCAGTTTAGTTTTCTATTGCATCATGGGTAATACGTGAACACGTTGAAAGAGACATCTTTGCTTTTCTTTCCTTTACAAAAACATGATAATTTTGTTTGACAACAAACCTTTCATTCTAAACTTTGTTCAGTTGTTGGGCAAGTACAAAACTTTCA
Source organism: Ptychodera flava (assembly GCF_041260155.1). Lineage (NCBI taxonomy): Eukaryota > Metazoa > Hemichordata > Enteropneusta > Ptychoderidae > Ptychodera > Ptychodera flava. The sequence continues at coordinate 16,868,743 of NW_027248277.1, read as the reverse complement.
AGAGATGTGATCATAGTCTGTAGAATGCTTTATTTGCAAACTTTGAGAATTTTTAAAGAAATCACCACTTTTTTTCATGTCATTGACTGTATTCATAAAACCCGACATGAACTGAATATCTTCCTGTCTTTCAGTGACTGTATTTGTAGTGTGCACACTTGTCTGATAGTTGACACTTTGTTTTCTTTAATAATTCTAGTATGTCTATATTTTGTTATGATGAACATCACAAGCAAATGTCAACAAAGTTGGCAACGTACTTCATGAGATAACAGCAAAATTGTTTAAATGTGTTAAATATGTAATTACCATTAATTCCACATGAAACTTTGACAGGTCCTTCACTTCATTCATTCATTGAGGTCAAAGTTCAACATTGAACACACTGGGTTTAAATCTCAGTACAATTGATGTTTTCTTTGTATCATTTAACTCTCAATAAACATTATAGTGATTATCTATCCTCAATATCATAACTGGTTATAATTTTGTCACAGAAACACTGGAATGCAAAAAAAGCTAACAGGTATTATGTTAACTCAGTTTGATTGGAATCTGGTGATATACCAAACACTTAACCTGTTCACCCCAATTCCTTGTAAACAGGTCTACAATTACATTGATGACAATGGGTTTGGGCCAAACCATGGTGATGAAAGGGTTATAAGCTGAATTGACTGTAACATTTGATGTATCTTCGAGTATTTTATTACTTTGTGAAAGTTTCTTTTCTACTTCAAAAATTCTGTAAAAATCCTTGGGTTCAGCTTGTCAACACAGCCTTTGTATGTATGTCCAATATTATTTTTGACATCTTAATTTTAGTCCAGACTAGAATTCATTTGTCAACAATGACACTACAATTGTACACAATAGGTTGAGTTAAGAAAATTGACATTTGATATTTCATCAAACTTTCAGCCAAAGAATAAGAAAACCAATTTGTTTGTTATTGAATAAAAGTGAAGAATATTTTGAAAACATTTAAACTGTTCTTCCTAGAGATTTTAACTTCAACTACCTCTATATGGAAGTTCCAAATCAATGATGGACTCTGTATGGAAATTTAACACCAAGACTTGAGTTCAGCTTACTTACACAGCCTTTGCATGCATTTCCAATTTTACTTTTGACATCTTCATTGTACTCCAGACTAGAATTCATTTGTCAACAATCACTTACAATTGTACTAAGCTGATAAGCTGAGTTGAGAAGGCTAACATTCGATATTTCAACAACTTTCAACCAAAGAATAAGAAAACCAATTTGGTGTTTTGAACAAAAATAATAAAACGTATTATTAAAATATCCAAACTGTTCTTCCCTAAAATTTTGGCTTCTATAGACTATGGTCTATAGAAGCTATTGGGATGGGTATCCGTCCGGCGTCCATCGTCAGTATGCATGTATGTATGTATGTATGTATGTATGTATGTTTGTGAGCGTGTCCGTCTACTCAAATCTTGAGAACCGCAGTACTTAAAGATTTGATATTTGTCATGTAGATGCAAAATATGATTATGAGAAAGCAACTTTTTAAAATTTTTCATATTGTTGAAAATATGCAAATTAGCGTTAAAAAGGGCTTAGGGGTAAAAAATCTTCATAACTGCTGGTCAGACAGCTTTGATATTTGGTATACAGGTCCCTAGGCATAACCTAACTTAGATTTGTGAAAATTGTGATGAAATATGTAAACCTGTATTTTTAAGGAAATTTTTTGTCATTTTTGGTCAAAAATTTATTTCATCAAAAGCGCTAGTCTGACAGCTTTAATATTTGGTATCCTGGTGCATAGGGATGATCAAAATATGATACATTCAAATTATTATGAAATCTATGAACACTTCCCAGTTGAAACTGAGGCAATCCGGAAGCAATGTCCACCAGAGGGCGTATTGGCCACAGTCACTTGTGGTTCCGTACAGGATAGCTGCTGCTGTGCGGTATGCATTATCTATACCACGCAGTGGCGCTCATGTATCAAATCACAATTGACTGTGGTAGTGACGCATTGGATGTGTTCATTTGGTATATCTACAAAGGTGTCATGGGCATGATCTTCCTGGGGTAGAAGTCCACAGTGGATTTAAATCAAGACAAGCTCCCGCATTTAACAAAGCAAACAGTGCTTGCAGCATACACTTTTGGTCGAGCAATATTCTCCAATGGACGTAGCACTAGCCGGAGAGTCGACCGGTGAGAAACGGAAGGCTAGCGTGCGTAGGTTCCACTGAACACCCATAGGGTTTGTGCACATGTACATTGTTGTGTCAGCAGATATGGGGCAGAGATAAAGTGGAGTGGGACCGCTATTCCATGTAAATGAACAGCGTTGTGACGTCAGAGTGCACCAACCAAGACCCCACTGAGGGCATGACCTTAGTGCAGCAAAATGACCCCAACAGAAACCCCACATAGAAATATCAAAAAAATTAACACTCATGCATACTTTTATATTGCAATTCTGTTGTGAGTGTAACAATATTGCCCCTACAAGCTATTAGGTCTGCAGAACTGGGTTGATTTCACCAGACCTTTAAATATGCAAATCGACATGTCATAATTAATTATCAGTGAATAATTTTCATTTGCCTGTGTAATTTTCTATAGATTCTGTATGGAAATTGACCAACCAAACACAGTTGGTACTAGGGTTTAATGGCTTGCAGGCAAATTAAGTAATTTTTATGAGATAAATCTGAAAACTAAATTTTGTTTGAGTCACAGACTAAATGTGGTGCGAAGCACAACATGGCACATCACAACATGCATTGGTTGGGGCCTTGAAAATTTTGTTCTTAATTCTAGATAAGCTAGAGTTGATTTTATTGACCTCTACTGTACAATTTTACACAGCGTTAAAACTCGTCTCGATGTACATTTTAGTGTTCTCTCAAAGAATTCCCATCTCCAAATAAACCAGCCTCAACCACAACTGCATGTGTGGTCTGTTTCGTACCACATGATCAAGATGACTATAAGTACAGATAACTGATGCAATGTACAAATGGGCAGCTAAGGGGCCCTCTCACATTGTCTCATAAGTTCATGAAACGAAATTCCTTCGTTTACATCAAACCCCCTCCCCCTCCCTTGAAGGAAAGTTCAAAAGTGTGAAATGTTGATGCCTGCCTGAGAGTACAATATAGCATTTTGCTATAGCTACTGAAAAATATGTTTCCCCTGCCAACATTACATCATCAAGTAATCGATCGCATTTGAGTGCTAACCAACGTCAGTATGACACGAACGAAATGTAAATAGTTACGGCAAAATTTGTCAGTACAAGTGTGCAGCTTTTGTTAATGTTTACACACAATGTAAAGAGAACTTGTAATCAAAAAAATAAAAGTGTGTAAGTGAAGTTCACTAATCGAATGGGGTCAAACCCCCTCCCCTGTTAACAAGTAAATTTCACTTTTTGAACTTATGCGACAATTCTGAGATGGTCTCTAAACACGCCTAAAATCCTGACAGCATTTACGTACCCCATTTACATACAATGACTTCATTACTCACCTGTCAGACCATATTAGCTGTAGTAGATATATCACCATCTGTTATGTCATGCTTTTCTAAATTCTTGACATATTGTGTGCGAAGGTGTTGTGAAAACAAACAAAACATCAATGGCCACACTAGACTTAATCAATCAAACAGCAAGATAAGCTGGCTGTTGGTGCTGACGCTTTATGGTACGTACCATATCCATATTATTTTTTTTTTTAAATTCACTGACTACATGTACATGTTATCAGTGTAGATTATGAATTCATTGAGCATTTTTTCCATTTACAAATTTTTACAACAGCATCAGTGACAGATCAAATTAATTAAAATTTCCATGTGTCTTAAGCTTTGCCTTGCATCATTATCATCATCATGACAGTCAAGTTGGCAGGCACATGATTTTGTTCAGAACTATTTCAGATGGAGTACTTTTCACTTATTAAATTACTCACAAACAATATTTTGAGGAATGGGGTGTATTTTCAGAAACAAAATGTCTGATGTAAATCAGTAATTGGATAAGGTATTGTTGTAATCACAGTACTTCCTTGCATGCAGGGAAAAATTATGAATATTTCTTCTCTTCTGCTGAATACTAAGTCCATAAATTCAAAGTCAAGAATTTTATCGAGTCAAGACACTTTTTGAGTCACTGGTTAGTCAGTTTGGCTGATAGGGAATACTGTACCGGTATAAAGGTCAGCCAGGGTTCTGAACATGAACCGATGTCATATAAAAACCCTGGGCAGTGAATACATTTCTTGAATCGACAACACTATTGTGAAAATGCCCTCCAAAGTTGTCATGTGTAAATATACAGGGGCATTATAATATTATAATGGATAGCGTGATCAAGAAGTGACATAAAAAACTCCCTTTGTTAGTGTACAGTGCTCACATTGGATTTCTATCAGTTCACAACTATAACCATTCACAGGTCACATGACATCATAAACTGCATCTGCAACATCATGTTAAGGGGCACTACATCTGTTAACAGCTTAGCACCTGTCTCAAGTTGGTTTACTGACACCATTCTTTCTACATCCATACTGACACAGTCACCTGTGCACAATGGCTGCTGCTTCTGAACGCAAAGTTTTGGAAGAAATCAGTGAAGATTTCCTGTGTTGTACCATCTGTCTGGAGCATTTCAAGTCTCCTAAAATTCTACCATGTCTGCATACATTCTGTGAGCAGTGTTTAGTCACACTGGTTGAGAAGACTGGATCTCTAAACTGTCCAGAATGTCGACAGCAATATCAGCTTCCTGTTGGAGGAGTGCCAGCGATAAAAGGCAACTTCTTTATGAGCAATCTGATTGAGATATTCAAGCAACGACTGGAGGCTACGCAGGGAACTGAGATCAAATGTGAAGCTTGTCAAGAAACTTCAGCCACTCACAGGTGTGTAGAGTGCAAATATTATCTTTGTAACAACTGTGTCAAGGCACATAGAAAACTACCAGTCACACAGACACATCAACTGATGACCATTGTAGAATACAGAACAGCAATGTCAATGAGTCCTGTGGCACTACAAGCAGTGGAATATTGCACTGTTCATACGAAGAATGAAATTGAATTCTACTGTGAAACCTGTCAGGTACCTGTCTGTACAAACTGCACCATAGTCAAACACTGCATACCAGAACATGTACACAGAGACTTGAAAGATGCAGCAGATGAGTATCTTACAGAATTGAAAGCCATGGTTGACAAACTGAAAGTGAAAGAACAGGAAGCTGAAAAGAACAAAACCCTGGCCAAGCAGATACACACTGATCTTACAGAGCAGTGCAGCAGAGAAGAAAGGAAGGTGAGAATGAAAGCAGAAGAAATCATCAAGAAAATAAAGAGAGAAGAGCAGAGACTGATAGATGAACTGAAAAACAATTACAAAATGAAAATTAAAAGAACAGCTGCTGATATCGATGAAATGGAATTAAAACATGGTAACATTAAGAGTGCGGGCAGTTACATAGAGACACTGATGCATTATGGGAATGCTGCTCAACTTCTCTCAACAAAGGGTGATGTTGGAACTCGATTGAAGCAACTGATCACCATGGAAATTATGCAGAAAGCTGAACATGACGACTTCATTTTTACACCACAGGATGAATCCTGTGAGCATGGAATTCTGGGAATTCTTGAATCTCAATATGACATTGAAATCTCCAAGTGTACAGTTGAAAACATTCCAAAACAACTCTGGAAAGGTGACTCTGCAGACCTACTGATCACAACCAGAGATTCCACAGGAAAACAAGTCATCCCAAAACAACAAGTGAAAGCCAAGGTAAGAAAACCTGATGCATCATGGGAAGACATCAATGTAGCTGATAACAGAGATGGTACACACAGAGTTACAGTGGCTGGACAATTTGATGGAAAATATCAAGTTACCATGACAATAGGAGATCAACCAATACCAGGCTGTCCTGTCATCATACCTGTCATCAAAGGATTGGTGAAGACCATTGGCAGTAAAGGAAGTGCTGAGGGACAGTACAACTATCCCTACGGTGTGGCCATAAACAAAGACAGAGACATTGTCGCTGCAGATTTTGGCAATGATAGGTTGCAGATAACCACTAGAAAAGGAAAATTTAAGAAAATTTTAGAATTCAAACAGTTTCAGAAACCTTTTAAACCACGTAATATAGCTATATCAAGTGATAATACATACTACAGTTCAGATGACAACAATAAGCAAGTAGTTGTCAGTGATGAGAATGGACATGTCATCAGATACTTTGGACAAAATGAGTTGAAAAATCCATGGGGTATTGGGATTAGTCCTGTAGATGGAAATGTCTATGTGACAGACTATGGTGGGAATTGTGTCAGGGTTTATTCATCAGAGGGAAAATTCCTGAGCAGATCATTTGGGTCATATGGTACAGGCCAAGGGGAATTCAATTTGCCCATAGGTGTAGTCATAGCAACTGCAGGAATGGTATTTGTAGCAGACTACTGGAACAAACGTATCCAGGTATTTGATGCAGATGACCAGTATTTGTATTCCTTTGATTGTCAGAGTGGGGATGGTGAGATGAGATGTCCACAGGGAATAGCAATTGAAAATGATGAATATGTCTATGTTGCCACTGGAAACCCAAGCAGTCTACTGAAGTTTGAGAGTAGTGGTAAGTTTGTTTGTCGTATTGATAGTGATAGTGATAGGCTGAACTGGCCCACTGGTATAGCACTGACAGATGATGTTCCCTTCAGGGTGGTTGTAGCTGATAAATACGACAACAGCATCAAAGTGTTTGTACAGTAATATTGATAACATCACAATAAATTGTACCAGACTGTGTTTTATTGATTGACATTGGTCACAGCAGAGATGGATAAGTGGAATATTTAATCAGGTGAATGAAGGTGATAAATGGATGAGTTAGTCCAGTATTTTATCAAAATTTGCCAAAAACACAATATTAGATGTAGACATGCACAGGAAGTTGAAATATTGATTCAGAACTTCCTTTCATGAGTATAGGAACAATATTTGTTAGCCATAGATAATTTCAGAAAATGTAAAATACAACAAAATTAAGGCTCTTTTCATGGTTCAGTAAAATTCCTTCACAAAAGATTTTGAGAATCAATTATAATTTGTGTTTGATTTACTGTAGTGTACTCTTGCATCATGGGTAATACATGAACAGGTTGAAATACATCTTTGCTATTATTTCCTTTACAAAACCATGATCATTGTGTTTGACAAAAAAACTTTTCATTCTATACTTTACAGTTGTTGATACAAGTACCACATTGTCAAGAGATGTGAATATAGTATGTAGAATGCTTTCTTTGTTCATTTTGAAAATTTCAATTACCTGTGATTATTTTTATGTCAATGACTTTATTTGAAGACATACAACCTGATGTGAATGGAAAATGTTTCTGTTTTTCAGTGCCTGTATTTGTAGTGTGTAGTTGTCTATAAGCCTACACTCTTTCTCTAATAATGCCAGGTCTCTCATTTTTTGGATCAAATTTTGTCAAATTTGCCAAAGCCCTTCATGAGATGGCAGTAAAATATTAAAAATGTATTAAATATGTATATTACAATTCATTCGACTTGAAACTTTGAGACATCTTTCAGTTCATTCATTCAGGTCAAAGTTCAACATTGAACACAATGGGTTTAAATCTCAGTACTATTGTTGTTTTCTTTTTATCATTAAAACTCTTCAAAAATTAATGGTTATTATGTATCCTCAACATCATAACCTGTAAAAAGTTTGTGACAAAAACTGAATGAAAAAAATGCAAACAGCCTGTACTACGGTATGTTATCTCAGTTTGATCTGAATCTGGTGATATACCAAACACTTGACATGTTCACCCTCAATTCCTTGTAAACAGGTCCACAATTACCTTGACAACAATGGGTTTGGGCCAAACCATGGTGATGAAAGGGTTATAAGCTGAATTAACAGTAACATTTGATGTATCTTCCAGTATTTTGTTTTCTTTGTGAAATAGTTTCTCAGTTATTCTACTTCAAAAATTATGTAAAAACCCTTGTGTTCTGCTTTTCAACACAGCCTTTGTCTGTATGTCAAATGTTATTTTTGACATCTTGAATATAGTCCAGACTAGAATTCATTTGTCAACAATGACACTACAATTGTATATAATGAGCTGAGATGGGAAAACTTACACTTGATACTTCAACAAATTGTCAGCCAAAGAATAAGGAAATCAATTTGGTTAATTTGAACAAAAAAAATAAAAAATATTATGAAAACATTCCAACTGGTCTATCTTAAGTCTTTTACTTCAACTGCCTGTATGCAAGTTCCAAATCAACAATGATCTTGAAAACAGGTATCGAAGACCAACTCAATGTTCCAGCACCATCACCAGTCACTAGAGGGCGCTATGTAATTTTCACTTAACAAAGTGTATTAATTGGCACTGTTTTAATATGCAAATTGACATGTGATTAGTCGCCACCAATGTAAAATATTCATTGGCCCAAAGTTAATATGCTTAAAATCTGTTAAAGGGGCAGGTTTTTATGAGTTTTATCTCTGAGCAAATTGACTAACCAAATGTAAACAGCAAATAAAACAAGAACCAGGGACTGAAGACTGCCCCTTTAATATCTATGTATTCAGGGGCATTCATAGCTTTAAATATTTGTTCAATTGCACGATATGGGACATGTGCTTCACTAGTTTTAGCCAACTTGACCTGATAGTGAAAATATGAACTTGGCAGGATAAAGGCTATAAATCTGTAACATCAGAACCATTAAAAATTTTGTGACAGAAACAGAATGACAAACAAAGCAGCAGGTTAAACTCTAGTTGATCTCAATCTATTAATATACTGAACAGTTCACCTGTCACCCCTAATTTGCTGAGAAGAGGTCCACAATCATGATTGATAACAATGGATTTGGGCCAAACCATTGTGTTAAAAGGGTTAAAGCTGCATGAACTGTGACATTGATGTATCCTCTGCAGTTTTGTTTTCATCACATTACTTGTAATTTTTCTACAACTAAGATGTCGGAATGTCCAATGATATTGTTGAAAACTAAATTTAAGTCCAGACTGGAAATTATTTGTGAACATTTAACGATTCACATTGTACACAGTGGGTTGAGATGATAAAGTTTACACTTGATAATTTACTCTGTTAAAGAGACAAATTTTATCTTTTGCTAAGCATTTATTTTTCATGAATTTTGTTTCATAAAAAAATGTTGTTTTTTTTAATTACATGAAACATGGTGAAATATTAGTCAACGGTACACAACCTAAACTCTGCTTACAGTAAGACATGACTAAACATTCTGTCAAGCATTTTATGGTCTGTATCAAAAAACAAAATGTTCAAAACTTCAAGTGTACAACTCTCACCATGCAGAGCTGAACTACACTGTTACAAAAGTTTGGTTCCTACGCAAGCTGTTACAATGAGGTCTTGATTGGCAGTGCCAAGATAAGGATGACAGCTTGCCCTTGCATTGTAGCAGTGTTTATTTGTGATAGCAAAGCAAATTAGGAAAGGAAAAATCCATTTTGTCATTACATCATAAACATAATCATAAACATAATTATCTGTTTGCATTCAGAAAAGGGGCAATTTTTGACAATTTGCATTAACATCATTTTGTACACTCAGTGACTTACATGTCTTCTATGTATTGACGATATCAGAAAAAGGTCAAAAAGATCAACTTTGTCCCTCTAACAACTTCAGGCAAAATTAAGAAGATATCCAGCTTTTTGGAACAAAAACAATGAAAATATTACAAAAACATTCTAACTGTTCTCCCTTGAGTTTTTAACTTCAACTCCCTGTATGCAAGTTCCAAATCAACAATGATCTTGAAACATATATGGAAGGCCTACCTGACATCACCAGTCACTAGAGGGCGCTATGCAATACAAGGAAACCTAACACCTGACACTAGATTTCCAAAATACATGTATTCATGTATAAACTGTACGTTGTTTTAAACATGTAATGAGTCATTATCAATGAAGAATTTTCATTGGCTTTAGTTATGTACTATAGACGCTGTATGGAAATTTACCACCCAGACACAGTTGGTACTTAGGGTTAGAGCCCTCCAATGGAAGGCAAAACAATTTTTATGAGACAAATTGAAGAAAACTATATTTTGTTTAAGTCACAGTCTTGTGTGGCATAAAGCATAACTTGGTCATAGGGGTGCCTGGCAACCTTTGTACAGAGATCCAACGACTGGCTCCCTTTAATTATGCTGAGTGTGTTATGCTTTGTTTTTCTTTGAAAAGACTACCAAATCCAATTACCAATTGCCAGGTCTTCTAATATTAATGTACACCAATATTGATGCACACAATATTGATACACACAATTGGAAACAGTTTACAGTTACAGTAGTTTTAAGGCGTGACACTATACACACCAAGTTACCAAGTTACCGACCCATGTCATTTCCATTATTATCAATGCTTGCAGAAAACTTGGCATGTTGAAAAGATTTGGGAGAGGGTTGTTGGTGGATGCCCTGCTCATGGTTTACAAAACTTTTGTGATAAGTCAACTAGAATATGCCTCAGACATTTGAAACAGCATTGACAGAGTGTATTCAGACAAGCTGGAAGCTGTTCAGTGTACCAAGCTATAATCTGACATGCTCACGTGTCTGACGAAAATTTGCTATTTGGTAAGATAGAAAATGTTGCATATTGTGGTAAAAAGTTTGCTAATCACTGCTGCAAAAATAAATGCGAGAATTTCTTTGTATCAGCTCCGTACCAGTCAAATTATTGTATGTGTGAGACATTGCTGGGTCAAGGCACTTTATTGAGTCACAGGTGAGTCAGTCTGGATAGGAACTTTGTGTAAAGTTCAGCGCAAGAGTTCTGTACAAAAGTTCAAGGGTTGTCTTGTAATAGCTATAGGCAATATGTGCATATTGTTCTTGTAGGATTATCTCCTCCGACCTCAGACTCATGTAGTAAAGTACATGTGTTCAGTGTAACGTACTGTGCTATCAAGAGGTAGGACATCCAACACTCCTTATGTCAGTGTATATAGTGTTCATGTAGGGTTTTCTTCACTTCACAACTCTAACCATTCATAGGTCACATGACACCATGAACTGTATCTGAAACACCATGTTAAGGGGCCTTATCTGCTATCAGCTCTGTACCTGTCTACAGCTGGTTTACTCAGACACACCTACACTATCCGAATTGGGATACAATTTCATTAACGGCTTACTTTACTTTACTGACACACCTATACACAATGGCTGCTGCATCTGAACTTCATGGAACTCTGGGAATTCTCAAATCTGAATATGACATTGAAATCTCCAAGTGTACAGTTGAAAACATTCCAAAACAACTCTGGAAAGGTGACTCTGCAGACCTACTGATCACAACCAGAGATTCCACAGGAAACAAGTCATCCCAAAACAACAAGTGAAAGCCAAGGTAAGAAAGCCTGATGCATCATGGGAAGACATCAATGTAACTGATAACAGAGATGGTACACACAGAGTTACAGTGACTGGACAATTGGGTGGAAAATATCAAGTTACCATGACAATAGGAGATCAACCAATACCAGGCTGTCCTGTCATCATACCTGTCATCAAAGGATTGGTGAAGACCATTGGCAGTCAAGGAAGTGCTGAGGGAGAGTACAGCCTTCTCTATAGTGTGGCCATAAACAAAGACAGAGACTTTGTCACTGCAGATACGCACAACCACAGGCTGCAGATAACCACCAGAGAGGGAACATTTAAGAAAATTTTGGAATTCAAACAGTTTGAGGAACCTTTCAACCCAATTGATATAGCTATATCAAGTGATAATACATACCATAGTTTAGATAGCAGGAATAAGCAAGTAGTTGTTAGTGATGAGAATGGACATGTCATCAGATGCTTTGGACAAAATGAGTTGAAAAATCCATGGGGTATTGGGATTAGTCCTGTAGATGGCAATGTCTATGTGACAGACAGGGAACGGAATCGTGTCAGGGTTTATACACAACATGGCAAATACCTTAGGTCATTTGGGTCGGAAGGTAAAGGTCAAGGGCAATTCAACTGGCCCTGGGGTGTAGTCATAGCAACTACTGGAATGGTATTTGTTGCAGACTACTACAACGAGCGTATCCAGGTATTCAATGCACATGACCAGTATTTGTATTCCTTTGATTGTCAGAGTGGGGACGGTGAGATGAGATGTCCCGCAGGAATTGCACTCGAAAATGATAAATATGTCTATGTTTACTACTGATTACCCTACCTGGGAGCTAATAAATGTTGACCCTGGCAGTCTACTGAAGTTTGAGAGTAGTGGTAAGTTTGTTTATCGTATTGATGAAGATAGTGATGGGGTTAGCTGCTCTAGTTTAGCACTGACGGATGATGTACCTTGCAGGGTGGTTGTACCTATCATTCTCAAGGGCTGCATCAAAGTGTTTGTACAGTGACAGCATCATAATAAATTGTACCAGATTGCGTTTTGTTGATTGATATCAGCAAGGCAAGTGTAGCTAAATACTAAGAAATCAGTTGAATGAAGGTGAAAAATGGGTGTGGCCTTTCAAAATTTCATCATTAGTAGTCAACGACAAAATTACACTTAAGGAAGTTGAAAAACTTGAACTCCCTTACATTAGCTTAGGATTAATGTTTTTTAGCCATAGACAATTTTAGAAAATGTTAAGGGCAATAAAACTAGGCTCTTTTCATTGTTCAATGAAACTCCTCTAAAAAGATTTTGAGAATCAATTTCAGTTTTCCTGATATACTAGTAGTTTACTATTGCATCATGGGTAATACATGAACACGTTGAAAGACATTTTTGCTGTTCTTTACAAAAACATGATAATTTTGTTTGACAAGAAACTTTTCATTCTATACTTTGCTCAGTTGATGATGCAAGTAGGAGTACAACATTTTCAATAGATGTCATTATAGTCTGTTAAATATTTTCTTTCTTTAGTTTTAGAATTTTGAAAGAAAAATCACTGTTTCTTTTCATGTCAATGACTACATGTATATTCAAGACATAAACCCTGATGTGAATTCAGTACCCAGTACCTGTATATGTAGTATGCAGTTGTAAGTTTACACTTTGTTTTCTCTAATAATGAGAATATGTCTATATTTTGGTCAATTTTTATCAAATTTACCGACATTCTCATGAGATAACAGCAAAAGTGTTTATATGTTTTAAATTTGTAAATTACCATTAATTCAACATGTCACTTTGACACATCTTTTACTTCATTCATTCATTCAGGTCAAAGTTCAACATTGAACACACTGGGGTTAAACCTCAGTAGAATTTATGTTTTCTTTGTCTCATGCAACTCTGAATAAAATTTTGGTGATTATGTATCCCCAACATAACTGGTTATAATTTTGTCACAGAAACACTAGAATGTAAAAAAAAAGCAAACAGGTATTATGTTAATCAGTTTGATTGGAATCTGGTGATATACCAAACATTTGACCTGTTCACCCCTAATTCCTTGTAAACGGGTCCACAATTACATTGATAACAATGGGTTTGGGCCAAACCATTGTGATGAAAGAGTTATAAGCTGAACTAACTGTAACATTTGATGTGTCTTCCAGTATTTTATTTACTTTGTAAAAGTTTCCTTTATTCTTCAAAAATTCTGTAAAAACCCTTGTGTTAAACTTGTCAACACAGCCTTTGTATGTATGTCCAATGATATTATTTTTAACATCTTAATTTTAGTCCAGACTAGAATTCATTTGTCAACAATGACACTACAATTGTACACAATAGGTTGAGTTAAGAAAATTTACATTTGATATTTCAACAAACTGTCAGCCGAAGAATAAGGAAACCAATTTTTTTTTTTTTTTAACAAACCTGAAGAATATTTTGAAAACATTTCAACTGTTCTTTTTAACTTCAACTACCTACCGTATATGCAAGAAGTTCCAAATCAATGATGAACTTTGTATGGAAATTTACCACCAAGACTTGAGTTCAGCTTACTGACACAGCCTTTGTATGTATTTCCAATTTTACTTTTGACATGTTAATTGAAGTCCAGACCAGAATTCATTTGTCAACAATGACACTGCAATTGTACATGATGAGTTGAGTTGAGAAAGCTTGTATTTGATATTTCAACAAACTTTCAGCCAAAGAATGAGAAAATCACTGTTTTTTGGAACAAAAATAATAAAAGACATTATGAAAACATTCAAACAGTTCTCCCTTGAGTCTTTTACTTCAACTGGCTTGATGGAAATTCTAAATAAACAATGATCTTGAAACAGTTGTTGAAGACTGACTCTATGTTCTACCTGCCATAACCAGTCACCAGAGGGCGCTATGCAATACAATGAAACCAATCATCTGACACTGGATTTCCAAAATACACATTGTATTCATATATGTAAATTGTGTATTCTTTAACCCTTTGAGTGCCAAAGTCTATTTTTGTCCAATTTATAAAATAAACCCCAGTCAATTTTTCTCAGATTTTTCCCAAAATTTTGAGAAAAACTGTAGTAAATGAAATGTGATATCCATTTGGTCCAAAATTATCACAATATTACAGAAAAATTCATAAAAATTGGTAAAATTACAGCTCTCATGGGGTTAAATATGCAAATCACCATTGTCATAATGAATTATCAATGAAGAATTTTCATTGGCCTGAGTAATGTCCTATAGACTGTATGGAAATTTACCACTCAGACATACCGTAGTTGGTACTAGGGTTAGCGCCTTCCAAGGGAACGCAAAACAATTTTTATAAGACAAATGAAGAAAACTACATTTTTTTTGAGCCAGATATAGATTTGTGTGGCACAAGGAACAACATCATGCTTTACAACATGAATTGGTGAGGGGGTTGCAGCCCTTTAAAAATTTTGTCCTTTCTAAAAAGGCTGGAGTTGATTTTGATGACCTTTTGACGTAAAATTTTACATGATTTTTTTATGCTCCTTTTAATGTAAATTTAGTGCTCTCTTCAAGAATTCTCATCTCCAAGTAAAGACCAGCCTGTGCCTTAACTGTGTAGAGTGATTCATACCACATGGTCAAGAAGACTATAGTACACACAAATATCTGATACAGGGTACAATGGCAGCTCAGAACGATAATAAATCCACATTTTTTGCTCACGTGTTTGTCATGTCTGCTCATGTCTGTCTGTCTGTGTATCTGTGTGTCTGTCTGTCTGTCTGTCTTTCTGTCTGTCTGTCTGTCCGTCTGTCTGTCTGTGTACTCAATATCTCAAAACGGCTCATCAGATCACATTAAAATCTGGTACATAGATCCAGTTTGCAAATGGCAAGAACTGATTAGATTTTGGTGGTGTGGCTTGCTTAATTTTTGGTCATTTGCATAATTAATGATTTTAGAAAAAACTGATATATATTGACAACGACTGCACACAATTTGATGAGATTCGCTACAAATGTTGATCACACCAAGATATATCAGCTTTGAAAGATATTAAGGGGTGACATGAAAGATAATTACTAATTTGCATGTTTAATGAAATTTCCTAATTAGGAGTATATATCTGAATTTACTCGATCAAAATTGACGAAACTTGGTATGCATATTGAAGATACTATGATTTAACCTTATTGAAAGTCATTAAGCATTTTTACTTCATCCAAATCCTAATTTGCATATTTAATGACCTTTTGAAATTAAGGATATATATTTGAAGTTACATGACCAAAATTGATGAAACTTGCTATGTACATTAAAGATACTATGATAGAACACTATTAAATGTCATTCAGCATTTTTACTTCAGCCAATTCCTAATTTGTATTTTTATGAACTTTCCTAATTAGGGGTATTTATCTGAATTGAAGAGACCAAAGTGATGAAACTGGCTATGTACATTAAAGATACTATGATAGAACATTATTATAAGTCATTAAGCATTTGAACTTTAGCCAATTCCTTATTTGCATATTTAATGAACTTTCATAATCAGGGATATTTATCTGTATTGACTAAACCAAAGTTGACAAAACTTGCTATGTACATTAAAGATGCTACGATACGACATTATTGAAAGTCATTAAGCATTTTTACTTCATCCAGCTCCTAATTTGCATATTTAATGAATTTTTGAAATTAGGGATATATATTTGAATTTACATGACCAAAATTGATGAAACTTGCTATGTACATTAAAGATACAATTATGTATGCTAACATTATTGAAAGGCATTAAGCATTTTTGCTTCAGCCAATTCCTAATGTGTGTATTTAATTAACTTTCCTAATTACGGATATATACTTGGATTTATTTGATCAAAGTTGGCATAACATGCTATGTACATTGATGATTATACCAGGTTATACCAATATTGGAAATCATTACGCACTTAAGTTTTCATGTCAGCTAATTTATACTTTGCAGTTTTGCACATCTAATGAGCTTTCAAAGTTTGGAATATATAGTTTGAAGGACTTGACCAAAGACAATACACTTGCTATATAAAGTGGTGATACAATGATAGCAGTCAAAGAAATTAATTATTTTTATTTCAGCTAATTACATATTTGAATACTTAATGACCTACAGAGTTAATCTGTGGTGAATATTGTTCATTATGTTGATCATAATACTTTCAATGAAGTTGCAAACATGTGGAAAAGGTTCAAATTTACACATAACTGCAATATATAATGAAACACGTGAGCATTTACAGTTCATATCTGGTTATATACAAGGACTTCATTATTCACCAGAGAGGCCATACTACCTGTTGTAGATATGGCACAATCTATCATTGCATGCCTTTTTTGACATATTCTTGTACAAACTTGTTGTGAACAAAACAACAATGGCCACACTAGACTTATCGATCAAACAGTAAGATATGCCAGCTGTTGGTGCTGACACATTACTGTACATGCCGTATTCATTATTTTTATCAGAAACTTATTGAAAACATATTATCAGTGTAGATTATGAATTTACTGAGCATCTTTTTCCATTTGCAGATTTTTAACAACAGCATCAGTGACAGGTCAAATTGATTATAACTTCCATGTGTCTTAAGTTTTGCCTTGCATCGTGTCAAATTGGCAGGCACATGGTTTAGTTCAGAAATATTTCAGATGGAGTTAGCACTTACTCTCAAGCAGTATTTCAAGGTACACAAGTATTTTCAGGAACGAAATGTCTGATGTAAATCAGTAATTGGATAAGGTATTGTTGTAATCACAGTACTTCCTTGCATGCAGGGACTGTGATGTTATTTTTCTTAAAACATCCAATATAAATCACGACTGTTGGAAAAATTGTGAAAATTTCTTCTCTTCTGCTGAATACTAGTCCATACATTTAAAGTCTAGAATTTTATCAAATCAGTCAGTTTGGCTGATAGGGAATACTGTACCGGTATAAAGGTCAGCCAGGGTTCTGAACATGAACCGATGTCATATAAAAACCCTGGGCAGTGAAATACATATCCTCAACACTATTCCTCTTAAAATCACCTCTGACCTTTATAACATGTTAAGTATGCCAGGGTATTCAATATAATGGATCTTGTGATCAAGATGTGGGCTGTAAAGAACTCCCTATGTTAGTGTACATTGCTCACATAGGCCTTCCATGACTTATGAAAAATAACCATTCACAGGTCACATGACACCATAAACTGCATCTGCAACATCATGTTAAGGGGCCTTTCTGCTTATAGCTCTGTACCTGTCTCAAGTTGGTTTACTGACACACCTATACACAATGGCTGCTGCTTCTGAACGCAAAGTTTTGGAAGAAATCGGTGAAGATTTCCTGTGTTGTACCATCTGTCTGGAGCAGTTCAAGTCTCCTAAAATTCTACCATGTCTGCATACATTCTGTGAGCAGTGTTTAGTCACACTGGTTGAGAAGACTGGATCTCTAAACTGTCCAGAATGTCGACAGCAATATCAGCTTCCTGTTGGAGGAGTGCCAGCAATAAAAGGCAACTTCTTTATGAGCAATCTGATCGAAATATTCAAGCAACGACTGGAGTCTATGCAGGGAACTGAGATCAAATGTGAAGCTTGTCAAGAAAATACAGCAACTCACAGGTGTGTGGAGTGCAAACATTATCTTTGTAACATTTGTGTAAAGGCACATAGAAAACTGCCAATCACACAGACACATCAACTAATGACTATTGAAGAATATGAAACAGCAAAATCAACCAGTCCAGTAACACTACAAGCAGTGGAATATTGCAGTGTCCACGCTGAGAACAAAATTGAATTCTACTGTGAAACCTGTCAGGTACCTGTCTGTACAAACTGCACCATAGTCAAACACCGCATACCAGAACATGTACACAGAGACTTGAAAGATGTAGCAGATAAGTATCTTACAGAATTGAAAGCCATGGTTGACAAACTGAAAGTGAAAGAACAGGAAGCTGAAAAGAACAAAACCCTGGCAAAGCAGATACACACTGATCTTACAGAGCAGTGCAGCAGAGAAGAAAGGAAGGTGAGAATGAAAGCAGAAGAAATCATCAAGAAAATAAAGAGAGAAGAGCAGAGACTGATAGATGAACTGAAAAACAATTACAAAATGAAAATTAAAAGAGCAGCTGCTGATATTGATGAGATGGAATTGAAAACATGAAGACTTCATATTCACACCACATGATGAATTCTGTGAGCATGGAATTCTGGGAATCCTGAAATCTGATGTGTGTATGTCAAAGTGTACAGTTGAAAACATTCCAAAACAACTCCTGAAAGGTGACTCTGCAGACCTACTGATCACAACCAGAGATTCCACAGGAAAACAAGTCATCCCAAAACAACAAGTGAAAGCCAAGGTAAGAAAACCTGATGCATCATGGGAAGACATCAATGTAGCTGATAACAGAGATGGTACACACAGAGTTACAGTGGCTGGACAATTGGATGGAAAATATCAAGTTACCATGACAATAGGAGATCAACCAATACCAGGCTGTCCTGTCATCATACCTGTCATCAAACTTTCAAAGGATTGGTGAAGACCATTGGCAGTGAAGAAAGTGCCAAGGGACAGTATTGCTTTCCCTACAGTGTGGCCATAAACAAAGACAGAGACATTGTCACTGCAGATTATAGCAATAATAGGTTGCAGATAACCACCAGAGAGGGAACATTTAAGAAAATTTTGGAATTTAAACAGTTTAAGAAGCCTTTCAAACCATGTGATATAGCTATATCAAGTGATAATACACACTATAGTTTAGATGACAACAATAAGCAAGTAGTTGTCAGTGATGAAAATGGACATGTCATCAGATGCTTTGGACAAAATGAGTTGAAAGATCCATATGGTATTGGGATTAGTCCTGTAGATGGCAATGTCTATGTGACAGACAGAGGTGGGCATTGTGTCAGGGTTTATACACAACATGGCAAATACCTTAGATCATTTGGGTCAGAAGGTAAAGGTCAAGGGCAATTCAATCGTCCCTGGGGTGTAGTCATTTCAAGTACTGGAATGGTATTTGTAGCAGACTACAATAACCAGCGTATCCAGGTATTCAATGCACATGACCAGTATTTGTATTCCTTTGATTGTAAGAGTGGGGATGGTAAAATTAGATGTCCAAGGGGACTTGCAATTGAAAATGATAATATGTCTATGTTACTACTGATAACCCTAGTAGTGTGCTGAAGTTTGAGAGTACTGGTAAGTTTGTTTGTTGTATTCATAGTGATAGTGATGGGCTGAACTGCCCCATTGGTATAGCACTGACAGATGATGTGCCTTGCAGGGTGGTTGTAGCAGATAAAAACAACCACTGCATCAAAGTGTTTGTACAGTGATAACATCACAATAAATTGTACAAGATTGTGTTTTATCACAGCAGAGAGGGATAAGTTGAAGATTGAATCAGGTGAATGAAGGTGATAAATAGATGAGTCACTTTGACAATATTTTATCATCATTTGATCATAACAACACATGTCAATCAAAATACACTGTAGATATTGCAGCATGTCGCATGTGTAATTGTACACGATGAGCCTCCTTACATCAGAATCTGATTTGGGCTGTAGACAATTTCAGAACATGTAAAAATAATAAGACTTGGCTTTTTCCATATTCAATGAAATTCCTTTACAAAAGATTTGAGAATTAGTTTAAATGACCCTTAGTCTACCATTGTATCATGGGTAAATCCATGAACATACTTGACGGCCATCTCGCTTTATTTCATTTATAACCAGATATGAACTGAAAATGTTTATGTGTTTCATTATATGTTGCAGGTATGTGTAAATTTGAATTTTGCCATTGAAAGTGTTATGATTAACATAATGAACAATATTCGCCACAGATTAACTCTATAGGTCATTAAGTATTCAAATATGCAATTAGCTGAACTAGAAATAATTAATTTCTTTGACTGCTGTTATTGTATCACCACTTTATATAGCAAGTGTAATTGCCTTTGGTCAAGTCCTTGAAACTATATATTCCAAACTTTGAAAGCTCATTAGATATGCAAACTATAAATAAGCTGACATGAAAATGCAAAATGACTTCCAATATTGGTATAACCTGGTATAATTATCAATGTACATAGCATGTTTTGCCAACTTTGATCAAATAAATCCAAGTATATATCCCTAATTAGGAAAGTTCATTAAATACACAAATTAGAATTGGCTGAAGCAAAAATGGTTAATGCCTTTCAATAATGTTAGCCTACATCGTACGGTAGTATCTTTAATGTACATAGCAAGTTGCATCAATTTTGGTTATGTAAATTCAAATATACATCCCTAATTTCAAAAGTTCCTTAAATATGCAAATTAGGAGTTGGCTTCAGTAAAAATGCTTAATGACTTTCAATAATGTCGTATCATAGTATCTTTAATGTACATAGCAAATTTTGTCAACTTTGGTCTAGTCAATACAGATAAATATCCCTGATTATGAAAGTTCATTAAATATGAAAATAAGGAATTGGCTAAAGTTAAAATGCTTAATGACTTTCAATAATATATATTATAGCCCAAACATGGGACTATGTGCCCGAGGGTAGGTGACCATTTGCCCGACGTAAGGAGGCCAAATGGTCTCCTGCCCCGAGGGTACATAGTCCTATGTTTGGGCTTTGTTTTTATTACATGCCTCTCTTACTCAGTTTGCACCAAAAATATTTACGTTTATTGGTAAATTATGTTCAAATGCTTTATTTTCATTTTAGACGAAAACGATTGAAAATAGAACGATTTTCATCATCGAATGGCGCATTGATATATTTAAACTACTGTTATGCAGTTTATCAATATTTTTATGCAAAATTTTCCAAAAACCGGATTTTCTGTGCAAAACATGACTTTTACATCCAAAAATTTTCAAGTTGAAAATAGCTCCGGTTCACTTTCAGTCCAGTGATGACTATGCGGCCTGCAGCGTCATCGGCAAGTTACCATTGAATCCTATGGAGCGCGCGACGTTCTATATGCGAGGCATGTAATAATGTTCTATCATAGTATCTTTAATGTACATAGCAAGTTTCGTCAACTTTGGTCCAGTTAATTCAGTAAATATCCCTAATTAGGAAAGTTCATAAATATGCAAATAAGGAATTTGCTGAAATAAAAACGCTTAATGACTTTCAAGAATATTGTATTATCTTCAATATATGTAGCAAGATTCATCAATTTTGGCCGAGTCAATTCAGATATATATCTCTTATTAGAAAAGTTCATTAAATATGCAAATAAGGAATTGGCTTAAGTAAAAATACAATGCCTCTCAATAATGTTCTATCATAGTATCTTTAATTTACATAGCAAGTTTCATCAATTTTCATCATAGAAATTCAAATATATATCCTTAATTTCAAAAGTTCATTAAATATGCAAATTAGGAGCTGGATGAAGTAAAAATGCTTAATGACTTTCAGTAATGTTAAATCATAGTATCTTCAATATACATACAAAGTTTCGTCAATTTTGATCGAGTAAATTCAGATATATATTCCTAATTAGGAAATTTTATTAAATATGCAAATTAGCAATTATCTTTCATGTTATCCCTTAATAATTTCCACAGCTGATATATCTTGATGTGATCAACATTTGCAGCAAATCTCATCAAATTGTGTGATGTCGTTAATTATGAATCCTAAACATCATAACTAGCAAACACTTTGTGATAGAAACAAAATGCAAAAAAAGCAAACAGGTATTATGTTAACTCATTTTGATTGGAATCTGATGATAGACCAAACACTTAACCTGTTCACCCCCATTTCCCTGTAGACAGGTCCACAATCACCATAACAACAATGGGTTTGGGCCAAACCATGATGGTGAAATGGTTAAAAGTTGAATTGACTGTAACATTTGATGTGTCTTCCAGTATTTTTGTTTTCAAGTGTTTGTAATTTAAAATTGTATCTTTTTCTACTCCAAAAATTGTGTAAAAACCCTTGTGTTCAGCTTGTAAACACAGCCTTTGTATATATACCCAATGTTTTTTTGGCATCTTCATTTTAGTCCAGACCAAAATTCATTTGTAAACAATGACATCGAAGTTGTACACAATAGGTTGAGTTGAGAAGGCTGTATTTGATATTTCAACAAACTTTCAGCCAAAGAATAGAAAATCAACCTGTGTTTTGAACAAAAATAACAAAGATATTATGAAAACTTCCAAACTGTTCTCCTTTGAGTCTTTTACTTCAACTCCCTGTATGAATGTTCCAAATCAACAGTGACCTCCAAACCGGTATGGATGACCAACTCAATGTTCTACCTGCCATCACCAGCCACGAGAGGGCGCTATGTACCACCAGGAAACAGGGGCATATTCGATTTGCACGATAATGATTATGATATATGTGACACCAATTTCAAAATCGAGGTTGTAAACAAAACTGGCTATCACGATCATGTTTTCAGTTGACATGGCTGCCCTCGGTGTTGACACATTTCTGCAGAGCTGCAGCATCTAGCCTAGCTACCGTACTACTATTGTTCAAGTTGATCGGTAAACATTTCCATCAAATCTTCGTTACTGCGGAATAGTTTATTGTACCCACTACATGCACTCCTACATACTCGGTAGTGTGCCTACACTGTGTTCTGAATAAATGACAAATATTTTTTTCAGATTTCGTTGTAAATCAAGGTATTTTATTTTTAATATAACAGAAGCAATTAAACTGGCATCTTGCGACTAAATTCGCTTAAAAATATTGCTTTAAATTTTACTCTCTGAAACTTTAAAATTACCACCATTTCTGCTTTCAGCACCGACAGCTGTGTTGTCCTCCATCTTATAATCATACCAATCACACCCTGGGCCATGATTGTTGTGATTGTCAATCATGATTGTTATTGGGCGTATTCGAACGCACGATCACGATCATGATTGGCCAATCACAATCAGGTTCGTATTAATCAAACACACCCATAGTCAGTTCACTTGATCACTACAGACTGCTGGATCTGACAAATGATTTCCAAAATACATGTATTCACTTATGCCCTGCAAAGAGTAGTACTACAGAGTTGTTTAACCTGTTCACCCCTAATTCCCTGTAAGCAGGTCCACACTCACCATTGATAACAATGGGATTGGGCCAAACCATGGTGGTGAAAGGGTTAAATATGAAAATCAATATGTTATGAGAATATTCATTGGCCTGAAATATGTACTACATACCTTGGGAATGTGGTTGTTTACAATGATGAATTGACCCTGTACACAGATCTCGAGGTACAAGGTAAAATAGGGTACCACATGGAATCTCTGTCTAAATATTTAATATACATTCTATTTTCAGTGACAACAACGCATGTCATACAGGTACAAGCTGTGTTGACAAGCCAAGTAACGTATTTCAGTAATAATTTCAATAATTTTCAATAATATAATTTTTCCGCTAAACATTTTTCCACTGTCAAGTTGCCAGGGCTAGGGTTAAGGCTAGAGGTTACTAGCCTAGATTCTATTCGTCCGCTTGCCTCCGTACCTCCGACCCACTCCCGTCTAGTCTCGTGAGCAGTATTTCGAGCTAGAGTTGTAAAAACTGCTCATTTGAATGTCAATGGTCACCAACTGAGACCGTGACGTCACTAGCGTCCCTTTCAAAGTCAATCACTGAAAATGACCCTCTCATGATTGGCCTATGACTTGGTTGGGCAGAGCTAATTAATATGACGTCAAATATGTTAATTATGTTGACACTGCAGCTCTGCCCAACCAAGTCATAGGCCAATCATGAGAGGGTCATTTTCAGTGATTGACTTTGAAAGGGACGCTAGTGACGTCATGGTCTCAGTTGGTGACCATTGACATTCAAATGAGCAGTTTTTACAACTCTAGCTCAAAATACTGCTCACGAGACTAGACGGGAGTGGGTCGGAGGTACGGAGGCAAGCGGACGAACTAGAATCTAGGCTAGAGGTTAGTCCTAGAATGTCATTAGCTATCCCCAATGCCAGTATGAAGAATGTCATCCCTGGGACATCTACAGCTTTGACATAGTAGGGGCTTTGGTTAGGGATATGCTGGTAGTATTAGCATCTGGTGGGTACATATCTGAGGAGTAAGTGTTCTAGAATAGGTAAAAACTGGAATTTGAATGGACCACAGGGCAAACAAAACCACATGCACAACTGTGCTCAGAAAAGTGTACCTTTCCATCCATGCACATTTGTACTCATGGCTTTGTTTGTACCTTTGCGTGATCTATTGGGCTTAATGAGTCTGCTAAGAACACTTATGACCATCTTTCACATTCCGGAGCAGACCATTGTTTAACCCTTTGAACACCAAAGTAAAGTTTAGTTGCCTTTAGAGAATACACTTAAGTCATATTTTTTCAGATTTTTGCCAAAATTTTGATAAAGAACTGTAGCCAATGAAATGTAATGTCCATTTGTCAAAAATTATCAAAAGCATGAAAGAAAAGTTTTAAAAAATTTTAAAATGTTTCATTGAATTTCAGTGGGAAATATAAAAGCACTCGAAGGGTTAAATGTGCTGTGTGTACACCAAGACTATGTGACTTTGTGTTGGGAAAAATACTGAGAAAATTTGCACAATAGTTACTGGGCTTTTAATCCTATCATCCCCAGATTTTGGTACAACCCTATTGTTTTCTATGGAAAAGTTGGACCTCTGAACAGTGAAATGGGGATGAGAGGGACAAATACTTGAGGACCAGAAACACTGATTGCCATATACAGGCATGTGTTCTACTGATTGAGTCAGGTAGGAATATTGTACCTGGAACCAGACTTCCTGGCAACAAATTTCTGAGAACTTTAACTTTGATATTTTTTGATTGCATCAACTTGATACTTTCAGCGACACTGCCTTTTAAGATCAATCTTTATAGATAGTTTTTTTTAATACTTTTTCGGAACAACTTTGAGATCCCCAATCAAGACTTGACTTATAGTACTAAAAACAAGATGCGCTTTCAAATATAAACAGAATCACGCCTGAATTGAAATTCAACTACAGCTGACACATCTGAGAACAATATATTCCACGACTCAGTATCAAAAACTTTGGATATATAGTTGCTGATATCAGAGATCATATGAAGCAAACAATGTTCCAGGACAGGAAGAGGTTCAACTTCTTTTTATGTATTGATAGGGATGTGCAACAACCACTATCATCCAGAACAAAATAACATTGCTGGAGTGGTGTGTATTAGAACTAGTACCGGGTAAAAAAAAAGTTTTCCTTTATGTACCAGCCACTTTTTCTGAAAATAAGTACCGGTACTTCCTCCCATTCCTCTTATGCCAACACTCTGTTCCCATGACCGCCAACTTTTAAAATTTTGCCTTTGACTTTTGAATCTTGTTGCAACACCCCAAACTTCTGAAACAAACTTCTGAAAGAATGTTGAAACACCCACTATTTAGCTTGTCAACTTATCGTTCAAATGTGTAAAATGCATTTTTATTGTTTACATTTGAATTATAGTCTGGACCAATCACTTTTCAACAAAAACAATGCAGTTTACAACCATAGGGGCTGAGTTGACAAGCTGAATACTGTGTATATCAACATTCTTTGGGGAGAAGAACAAGGAATTATGGTTCACATTCAAAATAAAAATGGTGAAATTATCATCAAAAGTTAGCATTACAGGGGCTTTAATGTAAAATGTTAATATGGAATTTGTATCAGTTCGAGTTCTAACTATTCATAAGAAGCATGACACCACGAATCATATTTGCAACATCTGATGTTAAGGGGACTATCTGGTAACAGGTCGCTGCACCTGTCTCAAGTTTATTTATTGACACACCTACCAGCACAGGTAAACTAGGAGTGAATAGTCTAAAAATATGATATTATTTTCGTAATTATTAAAAATAATAAATAGTAATTATGAAATATTGATATCACTAAAACTCAGTATTTCATCCAGGTTGAGCTTCCTTTCTGCGGAGCAGCACTCAATAAAATTGCTGTACATGTATGAGTTGTGTATGACATATAAGCAGCCAGCCAGCCCAGCAGGGCGTCCAATATACATAACTAGGAGTACACAAAATGGGAAGGCGGCTAGCTTACATAGCCAGTCCTCTCTATTTTAATCACTCCTACCATTTAATCCCTGTACATCCCTGCATCTCCCCGCATTACTGATGGTTGATAAGCTGGCCATCAAATCTGCCTTACTTACTTACTTGGCCCTTCTTGTTGCCTTGTGAAGCTATTGCTCCTAAAATTTTGTGCAAAGGCCTAGAATACAGTTTCTGGGTTTCCAGCTCCCTGTTCATAGCAACATCCAGGAGACTAAGCTTGAGTCCACTGCCGTTGACTTATCAACATAAATCATATAGACAGACATCAAAGAACATTAAACCAATGAGAGCTATAGTGACCTCTGACTGATGACCCTAACTGCTGGTATGCAAAGGTCAAACCGCAAACGGCAGTCAACAATGACACCATACACGATGAGTTGAGCCAGGAAGGCTTAACATTTACCGAATAATATTTCAACAACCTCAGCAGAAGAATAAGAAAATCAAGTTGGTTAATTTGAACAAAATTGATAAAATTATTATGAAAACATTTTAACTATCTCTCTTGAGTCTTTTACCTCAACTCCCTGAATGCAAGTTCTAAATCAACAATGATCTTGAAACAGATATGGAAGATCAACTCTATATTCTATGTGCCATCACCAATCACTAGAGGGCGCTATGCAATACGAGGAAACCCAACATCTGACACTGGATTTCCAAAATAAGTGTATTCATATATGCAAATTGTGTAATGTTCAATATGCAAATCAACATGTAATGAGTCATTATCAATGAAGAACTTTCATTGCTCTGAGTAAAGATAGACTCTGTATAGAACTTTACCGCCTGGACATAGTTCTGTTGTTACATAGTGCACTCCAAGGGAAGGTAAAACAATTTGCATGAGACAAAATGAAGAATACAAAACATAGTTGGAGTCACAAACTTGTATGGTGCACAACATGGCACTTCACAACATGAGTTGAAAATTTTGTCCTTTCTGGAAAAGTTTAGAGTTGCTTTTGATGACATTTGGATGTAATCTCCTTTGATGTAAATTTAGATGTTCTCTTAAAGAATTCCCATCTGAAAATAAAGCTGCCTCTGCCATCGTATGATTTGCACCACACAGTCAAGAAGACTATAGTACAGATATCTCTGATGCAATGTACAATGTACAGCTCAGCATGCCAAGCACGCCAAAATCCCCTGTAACATTTACATACAATGACTTCATTATTCACCTGAGAGAACTGCTAAGCGCCATCTATCATTGCATGCCTGTCCTGACATATTCTTGTGAAAACTTTTTGTGAACACAAACAAAACAACAATGGCCACACTTCACTTATCGATCAAACAATAAGATAAGCTGGCTGTTGGTGCTAAAACACTTTATGGTGCCATTTTTATTTATTTTTTGATCAGAAACTCAACATTAAACATACTATAAGTATAGAATATGAATTCACTGAGCATTTTTTTCCATTTGCAGATTTTATACAGCAGCATCAGTGACAGATCAAATTAATTATAATTTCCATGTGTCTTAAGCTTTGCCTTGCATCATGTCAAATTGGCAGGCACATGATTTTGTTCAGAAATATTTCAGATGGAGCTAGCACTTTTTACTTGTTACTCTCAAGCAATATTTGGAGGTACACAAGTATTTTCAAAATGGAAATGTCTGATGCAAATTAGCATTTGGATAAGGTTTTGTTTTCAGTACCTCCTTGTATGGACTCCGGAGCGACTGTGTTGTAATTTATATTGAAACATTCACCGTAATCACGGCTGTGAAAAAATTATGAAAACTTCTTCTCTTTAGTCCAATACAAAGTCCATATATTTAAAGTCTTGAAGTTTATCCAGTCAAGGCACATTTTTGAGTCACTGGTGATTCAGATTAGGTTGATAGGCAACATCACTATTGTGAAAATGACCTCTGACCTTTGTCACAAGTAAGTATACAGGAGTATTCAATATTACGATGGATTGCTTGATCAAAATGAGGTCATCAAGAACTCCTTATATTAGTGTACAGTGCTCACATTGGATCACCATAAGTTCAGAACTCTGACCATTCACAGGTCACATGACACCATTAACTGACTCTGTAACATCATCTTAAAGGGCACTATCTGTTAACAGCTCTGTACCTGTCTCAGGTTGGTTCACTAACACACCTGTGCACAATGGCTGTGCTTCTGAACGCAAAGTTTTGGAAGAAATTGGTGAAGATTTCCTATGTTGTACCATCTGTCTGGAGCAGTTCAAGTCTCCTAAAATTCTACCATGTCTGCATACATTCTGTGAACAGTGTTTAGTCACACTGGTTGAGAAGACTGGATCTCTAAACCTGTCCAGAATGTCGACAGCAATATAAGCTTCCCGTTGGAGGAGTGCCAGCGATTAAAGGCAACTTCTTTGTGAGCAACCTGATTGAGATATTCAAACAACGATTGGAGTCTATACAGAAAACGGAGATCAAATGTGAAGCTTGTCAAGAAAATACAGCAACTCACAGGTGTGTGGAGTGCACAAATTTTCTTTGTAACATTTGTCTCCAGGCGCATGGAAAACTCCCACTCACACGGACACATCAACTAATGACCATCCAAGAATATGAAACAGCAATGACAACAAGTTCAGTAACATTACAAACAGTGGAATATTGCAGTGTCCACACTGAGAACAAAATTGAATTATACTGTGAAACCTGTAAGGTACCTATCTGTACAAACTGCACCATAGTCAAACACCGCATACCGGAACATATACACAGAGACTTGAAAGATGCAGCAGATGAGTATCTTACAGAATTGAAAGCCATGGTTGACAAACTCAAAGTGAAAGAACAGGAAGCTGAAAAGAACAAAACCCTTGCCAAGCAGATACACACTGATCTTACAAAGCAGTGCAGCAGAAAAGAAAGGAAGGTGAGAATGAAAGCAGAAGAATCATCAAGAAAATAAAGAGAGAAGAGCAGAGACTGATAGATGAACTGAAAAACAATTACAAAATGAAAATTAAAAGAGCAGCTGTTAATATTGATGAGATGGAATTAAAACATGGTAACATTAAGAGTGCAGGCAATTACATAGAGACACTGATGCATCATGGGAATGCTGCTCAACTTCTCTCCACTAAGGGTGATGTTGGCACTCGTATCAAGCAACTGATTACCATGGAAACTACAGCAAAGGTTGAACAGGAAGATGTAATCTTCACACCACATGATAAATTCAGTGAACATGGAATTCTGGGAATCCTGAAATCTGATGTGTGTATGTCAAAGTGTACAGTTGAAAACATTCCAAAACAACTCCTGAAAGGTGACTCTGCAGACCTACTGATCACAACCAGAGATTCCACAGGAAAACAAGTCATCCCAAAACAACAAGTGAAAGCCAAGGTAAGAAAACCTGATGCATCATGGGAAGACATCCATGTAGCTGATAACAGAGATGGTACACACAGAGTTACAGTGGCTGGACAATTGGATGGAAAATATCAAGTTACCATGACAATAGGAGATCAACCAATACCAGGCTGTCCTGTCATCATACCTGTCATCAAAGGATTGGTGAAGACCATTGGCAGTCAAGGAAGTGCTGAGGGACAGTACAACTATCCCTGGAGTGTGGCCATAAACAAAGACAGAGACATTGTCACTGCAGATTATGGCAATAATAGGTTGCAGATAACCACTAGAGAGGGAACATTTAAGAAAATTTTGGAATTCAAACAGTTTAAGAAGCCTTTCACACCACGTGATATAGCTATATCAAGTGATAATACATACAATAGTTTAGATGGCAACAATAATCAAGTAGTTGTCAGTGATGAGAATGGACATGTCATCAGATACTTTGGACAAAATGAGTTGAAAAATCCATGGGGTATTGGGATTAGTCCTGTAGATGGCAATGTCTATGTGACAGACAGGGATGGGAATTGTGTCAGGGTTTATACACAACATGGCAAATACCTTAGGTCATTTGGGTCAGAAGGTAAAGGTCAAGGGCAATTCAATTGGCCCTGGGGTGTAGTCATAGCAACTACTGGAATGGTATTTGTAGCAGACTATGATAACAAGCGTATCCAGGTATTCAATGCACATGACCAGTATTTGTATTCCTTTGATTGTCAGAGTGGGGATGGTGAGATGAGACATCCAAAGGGAATAGCAATTGAAAATGATAAATATGTCTACGTTACTACTAAATACCCTAAGGCAAGTAGTCTACTGAAGTTTGAGAGTAGTGGTAAGTTTGTTTGTCGTATTGATAGTGATAGTGATGGGCTGGACAGCCCCTCTGGTATAGCACTGACAGATGATGTACCTTGCAGGGTGGTTGTAGCTGATACCAACAACCACTGCATCAAAGTGTTTGTACAGTGATAACATCACAATAAATTGTACCAGACTGTGTTTTGTTTATTGATATTGGTGAAAGCAGAGATGGATAAGTGGAATATTAAATCTGGTGAATGAAGGCAATGAATTGATGAGCTATTTCAATGTTTTATCATAATTGCCAACAACACAATCAAAACACACTGTAGATATTGCACTTCCTTTAATCAGTATTTAGGTTTTTTGCTGTAGACAATTCAGAACATGTAAAAATAATACTAGAACAAGGGCGAGGCTTTTTTCCGTACTTCAATGAAACTCCTTCCAAAAAGATTTTGAGAATTAGTTCAATGTCCTAACTTTAGCCTACCATTGCATCATGGGTAAATCAATGAACAAGGTTGACAGAAATCTTGCTTTTATTTCAATTATAAAAGTCAGTCATTTCAGTTAATGAATTCTTTCACAAAAACACTTTTCTCTTTGTGCTTTATTCAGTTGTTAGTACAAGTACAACATTGTCAGGTAGTGTGATGATAGTCTGTAGAATAGTTTCTTTGTTAATTTTGAAACTTTCTACGTACCAACAATCATTTTCATGTGAATGGATCTATTCAAGACATAAAACCAGATATGAATTGAAAATACTTCTTTGTTTCAGTACCAATATTTGTACATTAGTGTGTGCAATTGTCTGTAAACTGACTCTTTGGTTTCACTGATAATGTCTATATCTTGATATGATCAACATCATGAGCAAAATTTGTCAAATTTGCCAAAGTTCTTCGTGAGATTATAGCAAAATTATAAAAATGTGTTAAATATGTAAATAACTGTTAATTCAACATGAAACTTTGACACATCTTTCAGTTCATTCATTCATTGAGGTCAAAGTTCAACATTGACCACACTAGCTTTAAACCTCAGTACGATTGATGTTTTCTTTGTGTCATGCAACTCTGAATAAAATTGTGATTATGTATCCTAAATATCAGGAGTAGAAAAAATTTTGTCACAGAAACAGAATGCAAAAAAACGCAAACAGGTATTATGTTAACCCAGTTAGATGAGAATCTGATGGTATACAAAACACTTCACCTGTTCACCCCCCACCCCACCCCATTCCTTGTAAACAGGTCCACAATTACCTTGATAACAATGGGTTTGGGCGAAACCATTGTGATGAAAGGATTATAAGCTGAACTAACTGTAACATTTGATATCTTCCAGTATTTTGTTTAATTGTGAAATAGCTCTTATACTTCTCCAAAAATTGTGAAAAAAACCTTGTGTTCAGCTTATCAACACAGCCTTTGTATTTATGTCCAAGGTTACTTTTGACATTTTAATTTTAATCCAGACTAGAATTCATTTGTCAACAATGACACTGCAATTGTACATGATGAGTTGGGTTTGGAAAACTTAAATTTGATAGCCTACTGCAGACAAAGAATAAGAAAATCAATGTGTTTTTTTTAAGAAAAATAATAAAACATTATGAAAAACATTGCAACTGATCTTCCTTTTCCTTGAGTTTTTTAATTCAACTGTATGCAAGTTCCAAAAGCTATAATGATCTTGATACAGTTATGGAAGACCAACTTTATGTTGTACTTACCATCATCAGTCACTAGAGGGCGCTGTGTAAAACAAGGAAACCACATCTGACCACAGGGCACAGAAAGCAGTCCCCTGGGATGGGGAGGGAGGGATTTTTGTGCAACAGTTTACTTTATTTGATTTTATTAATTTTGACTGTGGTATTTCAAATAAAGATTTACGACTCCACACTGTCTGACTGCTTTATATATTACCGACAAGTCCTTATCTCCTCTTCAACTTGTGTATACACCACTGTAATTGCTCCGAAAACATTGCCAACTTTCTAATCGGCTGTCCGTATCAGCGGATTAATTGATTGAGTCAACACTACAGCTGTGTACAGACATGAGTGGCCTTCTCACTGCAACGTTTTCAGTGGCCCAGCACCACCCCTAATCCGAGTCCGACTCAGAAAAGTAAATGAGAACAGTTCCCAATGCCCCTGGGCCACTGTTGAAATAGTTCTTTTACCGGTTCCATGATGCAGTGCGCGCCAGGGTATACCAAGCGTACGTTACGCATAGAACTTTTTAGCCGTAGGGTACACGCAGGGTACGTTACTCATAGAACTCTATGGCAAATTACACCCAGGCCTATATTTTCGTCGCTGATGGGTAGATTATACACGGGGCATTATTTGGTATTGCAAATTTGTGTCATTCTTCCATAACAATCCGTTGTACAAATAAAAACAAATCAACATGTTTTCTCTGTTTTGAGCTTATATACGCTGTTTGATAACATCACTGCAATGCATTGTGGGATAACGCGGGAAAGGTCTATTTAGGACGGAGTCAAGGGGTGGACCTGAGTCCGAGCTCAGACTTAACTACTGCGCTTGAGTCCAATTGAACGCATCGAAATTAACAACGGCAAAAAACGCCCCCAAGCGGCGCTATTAGTGCAAGATGCAAGGTATAATGATATTCAAATATGCAGATTACATTAATGAGCATTGTTTCGGTATTAAAATTCTATGCTAATGACCGTTAATCAATGTGGAATATTCATGTTCCTCCGATCTTGCATTGTATAAAGCGGCGACTTTTGGGCATATTTTGGATGTGACCTACGACCTTTTAAGTTGCCGCTGTGAGTTCAATCATGTAGTAAAGGGAAAGTGGCTCCACACATCGCCTATACTATTTTTTTCGTTCTCTGTGTTCATGTTCGATTTTGTGTGTTTGGCTATTGGTGTAAATATAAGCCATGGCGAGATGTCGAATATGACCGTAGAGGGTGTTTAGGTTGGCATCAGTTTCAAAACAAAGGCCTAAACTTACGCGTGTGGACGCTCACAGTATTCTCAGGCTAATCCCCTGTATTTGCAAAGCTTCAACACAGACCCTGCAACGCCCAAAAACTCACAGTGAGAACAAGACTACGTAGAGGTAATATAGGGTATTATTACGCTTGACTTCACATATTATCCAGTGACTGTGATTGGCTTAGCCTCTCTCACATGATATAGAACAAAGAGTGCCAAAACATGGCTTAGGTGAAGTAACCCTGTCGCGTGCACTGATATACCGGTAGCCACGTTCTAGGCTATCACATTCTGGAATACTGCCCATCGTTTCTGCAGGCATCACATCATCCTGTAAATTTGCTGGGTATTTTCTGTACAGCAATGACTTTGATAAGGTACAAGAAGTTCTTGAACTCGACTTGAATTAGACAACATTATGCACATAATACAAGAAAAGCTTGTATCCGTTTTAGACCGTAGACGTGATTTAAAGTTGACTTCAACTTCAGATAGCATTGCCATTGAGCAAGAAATGTAACATGAGTCTCAACCGTCTTGACCACATTCTACGTAAAGTATTAAAAACAAAAGTGTTTGTTTGGTGTAATGAAATTAAAAACACATACTAAGCACAGGCAAGATCACAATTCATTGCCTGCCTTTGGGCTCACAAGACATTCATACTCATACCTTTGCCTTTGCTTGGGCATCATCATCAATATTACCATCATGAACACCACCCCTCGGACAGCCAACAAATTGTGATCTTACTCTTGCTAGCATGTGTTATTATTTAACTAAATAGAATCTCTGTCTGAATACAATTTCGTAAATTCAATTTTCAACATCATGTAGATACAAGCTGCATTGACTGACGAGCCAAGCAGTGATACCACAGTCGCTAGCAGGAAGGTTACCATTGCAATATTTCAAACTCACCAGTTGGGGCCAGGATAGTGTCAAAACATGTCCAGGGGCTAAACATCCAAGAGTGTCCTAGGCTATGCCCAATAGCCAATGGGAAGCTAACTTCCTGTGTACGTACCACTCAGGGCTCAGGTTCTTGAATGCTTTGAGTACGAATGTCCTCCTAAACTTGTTTTCAACGTACTTAAAGGTGTGCATCGAGACTACCGTATGCAGTTCGTTTTCGGGACAAAAATAATGGACAAAATTTGCAGTAAAGTTGACACCACTGAGGCTTTAATCCTTTTGCCCCTAAAATTTGGTACAGCCCTATTGAGAGTTTGACCAATGTTTAACTCTTTAAATTTCGGGGCACATAAGTCTGAACAAAAGTTTAACTCTTTCAATTTTGAGGCACATACTATTTTAAATCAGAAACAATTTTGTTCAGTGGTGAGTGTTGACCTTTGATGTCGAACAATACCAAGTATGTTTTTCTGATCACCTGCTTTTGAAATTGTACGGCCCAACTTGCCACTCTTTCTGCAAGTTCCAAATCAAAATTGACCTTAAAACTGATGACCAACTTTCTGTTCTACCTGTCATCACCAGCCACTAGAGGGCGCTGTGTTCGACCAGGAAACTGGTCAGTTCACTTGACCACCACAAGTTGCTGATCTATGTAACATCTGACACATGATTTCCAATATACATGTATTTATTTATGAATAGCAAATTGTATGAATGCGCATTGTTTAAATATGACAATCAATATGTCATGAGTTATTATCGATGGAGAATATTCATTGGACTGAAATATGTACATATGTACCTTGGGAATGTGGTCGTTTACTAATGATGGATTGGACCTGTACACAAAGGCACAAGGTAAAATAGGGTAACTACATGGGATCTATGTCGGAATGTAAATTCTCCTTTCAGTGACAACAACACACGTCAGACAGGTACAAGCTGAGTTGACAAGTCAAGTAATGTATTGTAACTCTTTGAGTGCTGTAATTTTTCCCACCAAAATTTTAGTTCAACATTTTACCAATTTTTTATGAATTTTTATGAAATCTTTTTGATAGTTTTGAACAAAATGGACATCACATCTCATTGGCTACAGTTGTTTATCGAAATTTGGGAAAAAATCTGAAAAAAATTGGCTGGGAATATATTTTAAGGTGACAAAAATTGACTTTGGTGCTGAAAGGTTTAATGATATAATGTACGCTTCACAAAGAAATTGGCTACCAAACATTTTTTCCACTGACAAGTTGGGGGAGGGGGGCTAGGATTACATTTATGGTTGCCAAAAGGTTACTAGAATGTCATTAGCTATCCCCAATCCCAGTACAAGAAAGGTAATCCCCAGGGCATTTACAGCTTTGACAGCCATACTATGAGTTGGGTGATTGTTTATAGGGATGGTGGGAGTAATAGAATCTGGTGGGTATACCCCGGTACATGTCCAAAGGGTAAGTGTTTTAGAATAGGTTAAACCTGGAATTTGAATGGACCACAGTGAAAGGTTAACCACAACTATGCTCAAAAGTGTACATTTCCATGCACATTTGTACTCATGGGTTTGTTTGTACCTTCATGTGATCTATCGGGCATAATGAGTCTGCTATTAAAAGACACTGAGCGTCCAGAGCAGAACCATTGTGCTGTTTGTGCACCAAGACTATGTAATTTATGAATTGGGGAAAATACTGAAAAAATTGCACAATAGTTACAGTGCTTTTAATCCTATCACCACCAGATTTTGGTACAAGCCTATTGTGTTCTATGGAAAAGTTGGACCTCTAAACAGTAAAATGGGGGTGAGAGGGACAAATACTTGAAGACCACAAACACTGACTGCCATATACAGGCAGGTGTTTTACTGATTGAGTCACAGGAATACTGTACCTGGAACCCAGACTTCCTGGCAACAAATTTTTGAGAACTTTGACTTTGATATTTTTTGACTGCATTGACTTGATACTTTCAATGACATTAACTTTCAATATCAATCTTTACAAATTTTGTTTTTTAATACATTTTTGGAACAACTTTGAGATCCCCAATCAAGACTTGTCTTACCGTACTAAAAGCAAGATGCGCTTTCAAATATAAACAGAATCACACCTGAATTGAAATTCAACTACAGCTGACACAATAGATTCCATGACTTGGTATCAAAAACTGTGGATAGTTGCTGATATGAGAGATCAGATGAAGCAAACAAGGTTCCGGGATGGGGAGAGGTCCAACCTCTTTTGTACGGTATGTATTGATGGCGACATTCAGCAACCACTATCATCAGAACAATAAAACATTGCTAGAGTGGTTTGTATTAGAGCTAGTACCAGGTAAAAAAAATGTTTTCCTTTTATATGTAACAGCTACTTTTTCTGAAAAGGAATTCCTCCAATTTCTTATGCCACCACTCTACTCCCTTGAACACCAAAACTTTTAAAATTTTGCCTTTGACTTTTGAATCTCATAGCTACACCCCAGATTTCTGAAACAAACTTCTAAAAATATAGATCTGGTTGTTTCATACATACTCCCACTGACAATTTCAAATGAATGAAGGCAGTGGATATGAAAAAAGTACCTACTATCCATCTTTTCACTGCCAATATGGCATGAAAAAGGGAAAAGGATTTTACACAAAATGAGAGAGCTCAAAAACTTCATTCACTAAACAAGCTTCAAAACCAGTCCACACAAACGGCATTCCAGCAAAGAAGGGTAAAAATTTGAGTCTAACTATGATCTGTCCCAGAGGTAAATTTTATCGTATATGATAAATATATATGCAATTTCAATATTACGAAGGGGTCAAATTAATGGAGGTAAAAACAATTATATGTTAGAAAAATTTGGTGGTCAAACTGATAAAATCGCCAAACTTTTAAAGTGGTTACAGTATGTTCATATGGTTTGATTGATGTCTTGTAAGCATATAACATCTATCATCTCACTTGAACACACTTTATATAGTTTGACTGTTTTATTCTTTTGACTACCAAATTTTCCTCAAAGAAATATAGCCCTGTATTACAATATTCAAATATAAACAGAAACATGACAAAAATGTGTGAAAATTTCTTCTCAGTCATTTATAGCCTCATACCAATCTACAAATTAAATGTCTAAACTTTTGTTGACTCATGGCAATTGTAAGAGTCAGTTTGGTTTATAGGGAAAACAATGTAAAGGTTAGCTAGTGTTCTACACGAGAGCTATCGGCTGTAAAGTGAAATCTATGTTACAGGCAATTTATAGATATCTCCAACATTGATCTTGTGAAATGACGTCCTATCTTGGTCACAAGCTAAGGTACTTAATGTAGTAGATCAAATGACAACTGACCTTTTTTACTTGTCAGTATACAGATATTCAAAGTACTGGATCACATGATCAAGAAGTGGGTCATAAAGAACTCCCTAATGTAATGTATAGTGTTAATATGGAATTTGCATCAGTTCGAGCTCTTACTGTTTATAAGAAGCATGACACCACGAATCATATTTGCAACATCTGATGTTAAGGGGACTATCTGCTAACAGGTCACTGCACCTGTCTCAAGTTGATTTATTGACACACCTACTAGGACAGGTAAACTAGGAATGAATAGTCTAAAAATATGACATTATTTTCGTAATTATTAAAAATAATAAATAGTAATTACAAAATATTGATATCACTAAAACTCAGTTAGTATTTCATCCGGGCTTAGCTTCCTTTCTGAAGAGCAACGCTCAATGAAATCGCTGTACCTGTATTGAGTTGTGTATGACATAAGCAGCCAGCCAGCCTAGCAGGGCATCCAATATATTAGTAGTATATAAAATGGGAAGGCGGCCAGCACACACAGCCAGTCCTCTCTATTTTACTCGCTCCTATCATTTAAGTCCCTGTATATCCCCTGCATCGCCCCTGCATTACTGATGGTTGATAAGCTGGCCATCAAATCTGCCTTACTTGTATGGCGCCTTCTTAATTGTCGCCTTGTGAAGCTATGCTCCTAAAATTTTGTGCAAAGGCCTAGAATACAGTTTCTGGGTTTCTAGCTCCCTGTTCATAGCGATATCCGTGGGACTAAGCTTGAGTCCACTGCCGTTGACTTATCGGCATAAATTATACAGGCTGACATCAAAGAACATTAAACCAATGAGCGCTATAGTAACCTTAGACTGATGACCCTAACTGCTGGTATGCAGAGGTCAAACCGCAAACGGCAGTCAACAATGACACCATACATGATGAGTTGAGCCAGGAAGGCTTAACATTGACCGAATAACATTTCAACAACTTTAGCTGAAGAATAAGAAAATCAAGTTGGTTAATTTGAACAACATTAATAAAAATATTATGAAAGCATTTTATATCTCTCTTGAGTCTTTTACCTCAACTCTCTGTATGCAAGTTCCAAAGTCAACAATGATTCTTGAAACAGATATGAAAGATCAACTCTATATTCTATGTGCCATCATCAATCACTAGAGGGCACTATGCAATACGAGGAAACCCAACATCAGACACTGATTTCCAAAAAAAGTGTATTCATATATGCAAATTGTGTATTATTTAAACATGCAAATCAACATGTAATGAGTCATTAACAAAAAGAATTTTCATTGGCCTGAGTAAAGATAGACTCTGTATGGAAATTTACTGCCTGGACATAGTTCTGTTGTTACATAGTGCACTCCAAGGAGAGTAAAACAATTTTTATGAGACAAAATGAAGAATACAAAATATTATTGGAGTCACAAACTTGTGTGGTGCACAACATGGTGCTTCACAACATGAATTGGTGTTGGGGGGAGCCCTTGAAAATTTTGTCCTTTCTAGAAAAGTTTTGATGACATTTGGATGTAAACTCCTTTTGATGTAAATTTAGGTGTTCACATAAAAATTCCAATCTCCATTGTGTGATTTGTACCACACAGTCAAGAAGACTATAGTACAGATATCTGATGCAATGTACAATGTACAGCTCAGCACACCAAGCACGCCAAAATCCCCTGCGACATTTACATACAATGACTTCATTATTCACCTGAGAGACCAATGCTAAGCGCCATCTATCATTGCATGCCTGTCTTGACATATTCTTGTGAAAACTTTTTGTGAACACAAACAAAACAACAATGGCCACACTTCACTTATCGATCAAACAATAAGATAAGCTGGCTGTTGGTGCTAAAACACTTTATGGTGCCATTTTTATTTATTTTTTGATCAGAAACTCAACATTAAACATACTATAAGTATAGAATATGAATTCACTGAGCATTTTTTTCCATTTGCAGATTTTATACAGCAGCATCAGTGACAGATCAAATTAATTATAATTTCCATGCATCTTAAGCATTGCTTAAGCTCATGTCAAATTGGCAGGCAGATGATTTTGTTCAGAAATATTTCAGATGGAGCTAGCACTTTTTACTTGTTACTCTCAAGCAATATTTGGAGGTATGCGAGTATTTTCAGAAATGAAATGTCTGATGTAAATTAATAATTGGACAAGGTATTGTTGTAATCACTATACCTCCTTGCATGGAGGGATTGTGTTGTAATTAATCCCAAACATTCACTAATCTGGGCCGTAGAAAAATTATAAAAATCTATTCACTTTAATAGCCCAATAAAAAGTTCATATTGAAATTCAATGTCTAGAATTTTATCGAGTCAAGGTACTTTTTTGAGTCACTAGTAAGTAAGTTTGTTTGACAGGGAATACTGTATAAAGGTCAGCTAGGGTTATGAACAAACATTGCAGATATGTCATATAAAAACCCTGGGCAATAAATACACATCTTAAACTTCATTCTTGTGAAAATGACCTTTGACTTTAGTCAAATAGAAGTATAGAATGGTACATGGTCTTTAATATTACAATGGATCACGTGATCAAGAAATGCATCATTAGAAACTCCCTATGTTAGTGTACACTGTTCACCTACGATTTTCATAAATTCAGAATGGTCAATATTCACAGGTCACATGACAGCATAAACTGTATCTGCAACATCATGTTAAGGAGCTTTATCTGCTATCAGCCCTGTACCTGTCTGAAGTTCGTTTACTCAGACACGCCTATGCACAATGGCTGCTGCATCTGAACGCAAAGTTTTGGAAGAAATTGGTGAAGATTTCCTGTGTTGTACCATCTGTCTGGAGCAGTTCAAGTCTCCTAAAATTCTACCATGTCTGCATACATTCTGTGAGCAGTGTTTAGTCACACTGGTTGAGAAGACTGGATCTCTAAACTGTCCAGAATGTCGACGGCAATATGAGCTTCCAGTTGGAGGAGTGCCAGCCATAAAAGGCAACTTCTTCATGAGCAATCTGATTGAAATATTCAAGCAACGACTGGAGTCTACGCAGGGAACTGAGATCAAATGTGAAGCTTGTCAAGAAAATACAGCAACTCACAGGTGTGTGGAGTGCAAACATTATCTTTGTAACAGTTGTGTTAAGGCACACAAGACACTGCCAATAACACAGACACATCGACTGGTGACCATTGGAGAATATGAAACAGCAAAGTCAACCAGACCACTCACAATACAAGCAGTGGAATATTGCACTGTTCATACGAAGAATGAAATTGAATTCTACTGTGAAACCTGTCAGGTACCTGTCTGTACAAACTGCACCATAGTCAAACACCGCATACCAGAACATGTACACAGAGACTTGAAAGATGCAGCAGATGAGTATCTTACAGAATTGAAAGCCATGGTTGACAAACTGAAAGTGAAAGAACAGGAAGCTGAAAAGAACAAAACCCTGGCCAAGCAGATACACACTGATCTTACAGAGCAGTGCAGCAGAGAAGAAAGGAAGGTGAGAATGAAAGCAGAAGAAATCATCAAGAAAATAAAGAGAGAAGAGCAGAGACTGATAGATGAACTGAAAAACAATTACAAAATGAAAATTAAAAGAGCAGCTGTTGATATTGATGAGATGGAATTAAAACATGGTAACATTAAGAGTGCATGCAATTACATAGAGACACTGATGCATCATGGGAATGCTGCTCAACTTCTCTCCACAAAGGGTGACATTGGCACTCGCATCATGC
This sequence comes from Ptychodera flava, assembly GCF_041260155.1. Lineage (NCBI taxonomy): Eukaryota > Metazoa > Hemichordata > Enteropneusta > Ptychoderidae > Ptychodera > Ptychodera flava. The sequence goes on along the minus strand of NW_027248277.1, from coordinate 16,826,988 downwards.
AACTGGTTACAATGAAAACTAAAGCAAAAACTGAACATGAAGACTATATATTCAAACCACATGATGAATTTCGTGAGCATGAATTCTGGGAATACTGAAATCTGATGTGTGTATTTCAAAGTGTACAGTTGAAAACATTCCAAAACAACTCTGGAAAGGTGACTCTGCAGACCTACTGATCACAACCAGAGATTCCACAGGAAAACAAGTCATCCCAAAACAACAAGTGAAAGCCAAGGTAAGAAAACCTGATGCATCATGGGAAGACATCAATGTAGCTGATAACAGAGATGGTACACACACAGTTACAGTGGCTGGACAATTGGATGGAAAATATCAAGTTACCATGACAATAAGAGATCAACCAATACCAGGCTGTCCTGTTATCATACCAGTCATCAAAGGATTGGTGAAGACCATTGGCAGTGAAGGAAGTGCTGAGGGACAGTACAACAACCCTGGAGTGTGACCATAACAAAAACAGAGACATTGTCACTGCAGACTATGGCAATAATAGGTTGCAGATAACCACCAGAGAGGGAACATTTAAGAAAACTTTGAAATTCAAACAGTTTAAGAAGCCTTTCAGACCATGTGACATAGCTATATCAAGTTATAGCAATATCATACATGCTATAGTTTAAATGACAACAATAAGCAAGTAGTTGTCAGTGATGAGAATGGACATGTCATCAGATGCTTTAGACAAAATGAGTTGAAAAGTCCATGGGTATTGGGATTAGTCCTGTAGATGGCAATGTCTATGTGACAGGACCAGGGTGGGCATTGTGTCAGGGTTTATACACAACATGGCAAATACCTTAGGTCATTTGGCTCACAAGGTAAAGGTCAAGGGCAATTCAATTGTCCCTTTGGTGTAGTTATTTCAAGTACTGGAATGGTATTTGTATCAGACTACAGGAACCAGCGTATTCAGGTATTCAATGCAGATGACCAGTATTCGTATTCCTTTGATTGTCAGAGTGGGGATGGTGAGATGAGATGTCCCAAGGGGATAGCAATTGAAAATGATAAATATGTCTTTGTTACTACTGATAACCCGAGTAGTGTATTGAAGTTTGAGAGTAGTGGTAATTATATATAATCCCCCCGTATTCCGAACGAGTGTGGCTGCGTCGCGGACGAGTGATTCCCCGTGTAGCGGCCGTATCCCTCCGAGCCGTAGGCGAGGGGGATACGGCCGCTACACGGGGAATCACGAGTCAGCGACGCAGACACACGAGTGAGGAATACGGGGGGATTATATATTTATCACATGCATAGACCCAGTTTTCCGTGAATAAACCTTCCAGGAATGATAATTACTGGGAAAAAACGAGAGGGAGTATTTTACAAGAATCCATACGCTTGTGTTATGCGGTCGTGGCTGGGTCACAGCTGACTTGACTGCGGTCAGCTCAACATGTCGGGGCTGCTCCTATGGACAATTAGCGTCTCTCGTAGGGCTTTTTCTGTGCGAATCAAGCGGAAATAGGAAAGACTATGGATTTTTAATGCAAGGTATTTATTTGGTACTTACTATAACATCAATTTTAGTGAAAATTCATTCATAAAATTATTGGACGTACAAGCGGGACGTCGCGACACTCAGCCGCGGCTGGCGAGAACGGGTTATTTTTGTCAATATTCGAACATCATTCAAATAATTCTGCTTTGCAAAGTTTGTATGAAATTTTCAAAATTAACAATTATTATGTTTTACGAAATTGTCAATTGTATGTTTAATATTTTACGAATAAAATGAGCGTGTTTAAATATAATGAAGAACAGTGTTCGGCTCTGACTCAATCGGTAAGACAACATACAAGCAACGAGTCTTTCTTAGCTCAGACGCGAGACGACGGAAGTTCAACAACAAGGTACAATACAGGAAACGTGATGCACAATATGCATGGACAAAACAATAGCTTGCACCTTTAAATGCACTGATAACATTGTGAACTCGTCGCTCTTGAAAAATATAATAGCGTTTCTTCTGATGAGTCTCAAGTCCGGAGTATCGTCATTGCTGTCAGAAATAATGTACGCTCTTTGCTTCATCGGCTCACTCCGGGGGCTCGACTGGTTGACTACCGCGGCAGCATTGATCGTGATGTTGAACTTACAACCCGTCAATGTTGCTTCAGAAAACATTCTTACTGCTGCAGGGATGATTGGTACGTGTCTTGGGTTATCGGCTATGCTAATCATGTTGTTTGATGGACATCGACAGGGGCTCTTTTGACGAGGTAGACAACACAAAATGCCGGTAACATAGCGTATTAAATGTCAGTGGTGTAGAAATCAAACGTTTCAATCGCAAATCAACGACGAAGAAACACAAATTCATAAACATTCTAGTATCGACGGTATTTTGTATTCTACACATATATTTTAATACTCTATATTTCCTTGTGCTTCATTACCCTCCCACTTTTGCATTTCAGGAATTTGAAAATAATTTCTGAACAGCTGATTTTTTGTTTACGTTTTAAAAGTAGTCCGGGTCCCATATCCACCACATGTGGAATATGGATTCATCGTAGTCATATACCTATAGTGTGACGTCATACTATAGGGATAACTGGGTCTATGTATGTGATAATTTTGTTTGTCGTATTGATAGTGATAGTGATGGGCTGAACTGCCCCACTGGTATAGCACTGACAGATGATGTACCTTGCAGGGTGGTTGTAGCTGATACCAACAACCACAGCATCAAGGTGTTTGAGCAGTGATAACATCACAATAAATTGTACCAGACTGTGTTGTGTTGATTGCTATTGGTCACAACAGAGATGAATGTGTGGAATATTAAATGAGGTGAAGGTGATAAATGGATGAGTTATTTCAATATTTTATCAAAATTTCATAACAACATTATCAAAATACACTGTAGATATTGCAGTAAGTTGAAAAAATAATTGCACTTCCTAAGATCAGTATTGGATTGACTTTTTTTGCCTTAGACAATTTCAGAACATGTGACATAATAGAACGAAGCTTTTTTTCATACTTCAAAGAACCCCTTTACAAAAGATTTTGAATATTGATTTCAACTTGTTCTCAACTTAGTTTACCATTGCATCATGAGTAAACCATGATCAACCTTGACAGCAAGCTGTGCATTTATTGCACTTGTAAAAACAATCATTTCAGATCATGAATTGTCTGATAAAAACATTTTTCTTATAATCTTTTTGTTCGGACAAATAGAACATTGTTGAGAGATTTGATCATAATCTGAGGAATGCTTTCATTATTCATTTTGAAACTTTTTATGTACTTATCGTATATATCAATGACTGTATCCAGGACATGAAACCTTACATGAATTGAAAATGTTCCTGTGTTTCAGTGCCTGTATTTGTAGTGTACGCAGTTGTCTGTGAATTTATACTTTGGTTTCTCTGATAATGTCTATATCTTGTTATGATCAATATCATGAGTAAACTTTGTCAAATTTGCAAAGTTCATGTGATAGCAAAACTTTATAAATGTGTTAAAATATGTGAATTACCATTCCTTTGACGTCAAACTTTGATACTTCTTTCAGTTCATTCATTCATTCATTCAGGTCAAAGTTCAGCATTTTACACACTTGGATTTAATTTCAGTACAATTGTTATTTTTTTGTATCATGCAACTCTGAATAAAATAATGGTGATTATGTATCCTAAATATCAGGAGTAGAAAAAATTTTGTGACAGAAACAGAATGCAAAAAAAAGCAAACAGGTATTATGTTAAGTCATTTTGATTGGAATCTGGTGATATACCAAACACTTGACCTGTTCACCCCTAATTCCTTGTAAACAGGTCCACAACTACATTGATAACAATGGGTTTGGGCCAAACCATTGTGATGAAAGGGTTAAAGCTGAATTAAGTGTAATATTTGATGTATCTTCCAGTTTTTTGTTTTCTTTGTAAAATAGTCTCTTATACTTCTTCAAGAATTGTGAGAAACCCTTGTGTTCAGCATATCAGCACAGCCTTTGTATGTATGTCAAAATATTATTTTTTACATCTTAATTTTCAATCTAAACTAGAAATCATTTTTCAACAATGACACTGCAATCGTACATGATGAGTTGAGTTGGAAAACTTACATTTGATACTTCAACAAACTGTCAGCCAAAGAATAAGAAAATCAATGTGTTTAATTTGAACAAAAAAAATAAAAAATATTATGAAAACTCTCCCACTATTCTACCCTGATTCTTTTACTTCGGCAACTCCCTGTATCCAAGTTCCTAATCAACAATGATCTTGAAAACAGGTATGGAAGGCCATCTCTATGTTCCAGCACCATCACCAGTCACTAGAGGGTGCTGTAATTTTCACTCAAAAAAGTGTATAAATTGACATTGTATGACTATGCAATTGGCATGCGATTAGTTTTATCATTGGAGAATATTCATTGGCCCAAAGTTTATATGATTAATATTTGTTAAAGGGACGGGTTTTTTTATGAATTTTATCTCTGAGCAAATTTATTAACCGTGCACAATTAAATTTCAATGAAGAGCAAAGGACTAAAACCTAAAAACAGTCAATGTAAACAGCCAACAAACAAGAACCAGGGATTGAAGACTGCCCCTTTGAATATATATGTATTCAGGAGCATTCATAACTTTAATTATTTGTTCAACTGCACGATATGGGACATGTTGTGCTTCACTAAATTTTAGCCAACTTGACCTGATAATGAAAATATGATCTTGGCAGGATAAGGGTCATAAATCTGTAACGTCAGAAGCAGTAAATATTTTGTTAGAGATACAGAATGACAAACAAAGCAGCAGGTTAACTCTAGTTGATCTCAATCTATTAATATACTGAACAGTTCACCTGTCACCCCTAATTTGCTGAGAAGAGGTCCACAATCATGATTGATAACAATGGGTTTGGGCAAACCATTGTGTTAAAAGGGTTAAAGCTGCATGAACTGTGACATTGATGTATCCTCTGCAGTTTTGTTTTCATCACATTATACTTGTAATTTTTCTACAACTAAGATGTCGGAATGTCCAATGATATTGTTGAAAACTAAATTTAAGTCCAGACTGGAAATTATTTGTGAACATTTAACGATTCACATTGTACACAGTGGGTTGAGATGATAAAGTTTACACTTGATAATTTACTCTGTTAAAGAGACAAATTTTATCTTTTGCTAAGCATTTATTTTTCATGAATTTTGTTTCATAAAGAAGTTTTTTTTTTAATTACATGAAGCATGGTGAAATATTAGTCAACGGTACACAACCTAAACTCTGCTTACAGTAAGACATGACTAAACATTCTCTCAAGCATTTTATGGTCTGTATCAAAAAACAAAATGTTCAAAACTTCAAGTGCACAATTCTCACCATGCAGGGCTGAACATACACTGTTACAAAAGTTTAGTTCCTATGCAAGCTGTTACAATGAGGTCTTGATTGGCAGTGCCAAGATAAGGATGGCAGCTTGCCCTTACATTGTAGCAGTGTTTATTTGTGATAGCAAAGCAAGTTGGGATAGGAAAAATCCATTTTGCCATGATATCATAAACATAATCATAAACAAAATCATCTGTTTGCATTTCAGAAAAGGGGCAATTTTTGACACTTTTAAAGTTATGCATTGACATCATTTTGTACACTCAGTGACTTACATGTCTTCGACTGACGATATCAGAAAAATGACAAAAAGATCAACTTTGTCCCTCTAACAAACTTCGGGCAAAAATTAAGAAAGATATCCAGCTTTTTGGAACAAAAACAATGAAAAATATTACAAAAACATTCTAACTGTTCTCCCTTGAGTTTTTAACTTCAACTCCCTGTATGCAAGTTCCAAATCAACAATGATCTTGAAACATATATGGAAGGCCTACCTGACATCACCAGTCACTAGAGGGCGCTATGCAATACAAGGAAACCTAACACCTGACACTAGATTTCCAAAATACATGTATTCATGTATAAACTGTACGTTGTTTTAAACATGTAATGAGTCATTATCAATGAAGAATTTTCATTGGCTTTAGTTGTGTACCATAGACGCTGTATGGAAATTTACCACCCAGACATAGTTGGTACTTAGGGTTAGAGCCCTCCAAATTGGAAGGCAGAACAATTTGTATGAGACAAATTGAAGAAAACTAAATTTTGTTTAAATCACAGTCTTGTGTGGCAAAAAGCACAACTTGATTGTGGAGGTCCCTGGCAACCTTTATGCAGAGATCCGATGACTGGCTCCCTTTAAATTATGCTGAGTGTGCTATGCTTTGTTTTTCTTTGAAAAGACTGCTAAATCTAATTACCAAATTGCCAGGGCTTCTAATATTAATGTACACCAATATTAATGTACACAATATTGATGTACAAAATTTGGAAAACACTTTACAGTTACAGCAATTTAGACTTGACGCTATACACACCAAGTTACCTTTTACAGCCCATGTTATTTCCATTATTATCAATGTTTGAAGACAACTTGGCATGTTGAAAGATTTGGGAGAGGGGTGTCAGTGGATGCCCTGATCATGGTTAACAAAACTTTTGTCAGACGTCAACCTCAGTCGTTTGGAACAGCATTGGCAAAGTGTACTCAGACAAGCTGGAAGCTGTTCAGTGTACCAAAAAATAATCTGACATGCTCACGTGTCTGACGAAAATTTGTAATTTGGTAAGATAGAAAATGTTGTATATTGTGGAAAAAAGTTTGCTAATCACAGCTGCAAAAATAAATGCGAGAATTTCTTTGTATCAGCTCCGTACCAGTCAAATTATTAAATGTGTGAGACATTGCTGGGTCAAGGCACTTTATTGAGTCACCAGTGAGTCAGTCTGGATAGGAACTTTGGTGTAAAGTTCAGCGCAAGGGTTCTGTACAAAAGTTCAAGGGTTGTCTTGTAATAGCTATAGGCAATATGTGCATATTGTTCTTGTAGGATTATCTCCTCCGACCTTAGGCTCATGTAGTAAAGTACATGTGTTCAGTGTAACAACTTGTGCTATCAAGAGGTAGGACATCCAACACTCCTTATGTCAGTGTATATAGTGTTCATGTAGGGTTTTCTTCACTTCACAACTCTAACCATTCATAGGTCACATGACACCATGAACTGTATCTGAAACACCATGTTAAGGGGCCTTATCTGCTATCAGCTCTGTACCTGTCTACAGCTGGTTTACTCAGACACACCTACACTATCCGAATTGGGATACAATTTCATTAACGGCTTACTTTACTTTACTTCACACCTATGCACAATGGCTGCTGCATCTGAACTTCATGGAACTCTGGGAATTCTCGACTCTGAACATGACATTGAAATCTCCAAGTGTACAGTTGAAAACATTCCAAAACAACTCTGGAAAGGTGACTCTGCAGACCTACTGATCACAACCAGAGATTCCACAGGAAAACAAGTCATCCCAAAACAACAAGTGAAAGCCAAGGTAAGAAAACCTGATGCATCATGGGAAGACATCAATGTAGCTGATAACAGAGATGGTACACACAGAGTTACAGTGGCTGGACAATTGGATGGAAAATATCAAGTTACCATGACAATAGAAGATCAACCAATACCAGGCTGTCCTGTCATCATACCTGTCATCAAAGGATTGGTGAAGACCATTGGCAGTAAAGGAAGTGCTGAGGGACAGTTCAAAAAACCCTGGGGTGTGGCCATAAACAAAGACAGAGACATTGTCACTGCAGATAGAGACAATAATAGGTTGCAGATAACCAGTAGGGAGGGAACATTTAAGAAAATTTTGGAATTCAAACAGTTTAAGAAGCCTTTCTCACCATGTGATATTGCTATATCAAGTGATAATACACACTATAGTTTAGATGACAACAATAAGCAAGTAGTTGTCAGTGATGAGAATGGACATGTCATCAGATACTTTGGACAAAATGAGTTGAAAAATCCAAGGAGTATTGGGATTAGTCCTGTAGATGGCAATGTCTATGTGACAGACTATGATGGGCATTGTGTCAGGGTTTATACACAACATGGTAAATACCTTAGGTCATTTGGGTCAGAAGGGAAAGATCAAGGGCAATTCGATAATCCCTGGGGTGTAGTCATTTCAACTACTGGAATGGTATTTGTAGCAGACTACGACAACAAGCGTATCCAGGTATTCAATGCAGATGACCAGTATTTGTATTCCTTTGATTGTCAGAGTGGGGATGGCAATATGAAATGTCCTGCAAAAATAGCACTTGAAAATGATAAATATGTCTATGTTACTGCTGACCTCCCTATTATCGGTCTACTGTTTATAGACCCTAGTGACAGTAGTATACTGAAGTTTGAGAGTAGTGGTAAGTTTGTTTGTCGTATTGATAGTGATGGTGATGGTGATGAGATGGACTGCACTGGTATAGCACTGACAGATGATGTACCTTGCAGGGTGATTGTAAATGATTGGGTCAACCACTGTATTAAAGTGTTTGTACAGTGATAACATCACAATAAATTGTACCAGACTGTGTTTTGATGATTGATATATATTATTAGTAAGGTAAGTGTGACCAAATAGTAAATTACTGAAATCAGTTGAATGAAGGTGATAAATGGATAAGGCCTTTTAAACTTTCATCATTATTTGTCAACAACAAAATGAAAAATACACTTAAGACATGTTATAGGAAATTGAAAAAATTGAATTCCCTTACGTTAGTATAGGATTGATGTTTTTAATCATAGACAATTTTAGAAATGTTAAGAGCATAAAACTAGGCTCTTCTTATGGTTCAATGAAACTCCTTTACAAAAGATTTTGAGAATCGATTTCAATTATCCTGAATTTAGTTTACTATTGCATCATGGGTAATACATGAACACGTTGAAAGACATCTTTGCTGTTATTATCTTTACAAAAACATGATAATTTTGTTTGACAAAAACTTTTCATTCTATACTTTGTTCAGTTGTTGATGTAAGAGTACAACATTGTCAAGAGATGTCATTATAGTCTCTTAAATATTTTCTTTCTTTAGTTTGAGAATTTTGAAAGAAAACTCACTGTTTCTTTTAATGTCAATGACTGTATTCAAGACATAACACTTGATGTGAATTGAAAATGTTCTGGTCTTTCAGTGCCTGTATTTGTAGTGTGCAGTTGTCTGTAAATTTATACTTTGGTTTCTCTGATAATGAGAATATGTCTATATTTTGTTCAAATTTTGTCAAATTTACCGACACCCTTCATGAGACAACAGCAAAATGGTTTAAATGTATTAAATATGTAAATTACCATTAATTCCATGTGAAACTCTGACACATCTTTTAGTTCATTCATTGAGGTCAAAGTTCAATATTGAACACACTGGGTTTAAATCTCAGTACAATTGATGTTTTCTTTGTATCATGCAACTCTCAATAAAAATTTTGGTGATAATTTATCCTCAACATAACTGGTTATAATTTTGACACAGAAACACTAGAATGCAAACAAAGCAAACAGGTATTATGTTAACTTAGTTTGATTGGAATCTGGTGATAGACCAAAACACTGGACCTGTTCACCCCCAATTCCTTGTAAACAGGTCCACAATTACCTTGATAACAATGGGTTTGGACCAAACCATTGTGATGAATGGCTTATAAGCTGATTTAACTGAGACATTTGATCTTCCAGTATTTTGTTTACTTTTTGAAAGTTTCTTTTATTCTTCAAAAATTATGTAAAAACTCTTATGATCAACATACCAACACAACCTTTGCATGTATGTCCAATGTTATTTTTGACATCTTAATTTTAGTCCAGACTAGAATTCATTTGTCAACAATGACACTACAATTGTACACAATAGGTTGAACTAGAAGATTTACATTTGATAATACAACAAACTTTCAGCCAAAAATAAGAAAACCAATTTCTTCTTTTTTATCAAAAATGAAGAATATTTTGAAAACATTTCAACTGTTCTTCTAAGAGTTTTTAACTTCGACAACCTATATGGAAGTTCCAAATCTATGATGGACTCTGTATGGAAATTTACCACCAAGACTTGAGTTCAGCTTACTGACACAGCCTTTGTATGTATTTCCAATTTTACTTTTGACATCTTCATTTTACTCCAGACCAGAATTCATTTGTCAACAATAACTTACAATTGTACATGATGAGTTGAGCTGAGAAAGCTTGTATTTGATTTTTCAAGAAACTTTCAGCCAAAGAACGAGAAAATCACAGTTTTTTTGAACAAAAATAATTAAAGACATTATGAAAACATTCAAACAGTTCTCCCTTGAGTCTTTTACTTCAACTGCCTTGATGGATGTTATACCAGGTAAATAAACAATGATTTTGAAACAGTTGTTGAAGACTGACTCTATGTTCTACCTGCCATAACCAGTCACCAGAGGGCGCTATGCAACACAATGAAACCAATCATCTGACACTGGATTTCTAAAATACATATATGTAAATAGTGTATTCTTTAACCCTTTGAGCGCCAAAGTCTATTTTGTCCAATTTATAAAATAAACCCAGTCAATTTTTCTCAGATTTTTCCCAAAATTTTGAGAAAAACTGTAGTAAATGAAATGTGATATCCATTTGGTCCAAAATTATCGCAATATTACAGAAAAATTCATAAAAATTGGTAAAATTACATCTCTCAAGGGGTTAAATATGCAAATCACCATTGTCATAGTTAATTATCAATGAAGAATTTTCATTGGCCTAAGTAATGTCCTATTGACTCTGTATGGAAATTTACCACCCAGATATAGTTGGTACTAGGGTTAAGTGCCCTCCAAGGGAAGGCAAAAACAATTTTTATGACAAAAATTGAAGAAAACTACATTTTGGTTAAATTTGAGTCAGATATAGATTTGTGTGGCACAAGGTACAACATGGTGCTCTACAACATGAATTGGTTGCAGCCCTTGAAAATTTTGTCCTTTCTAAAAAAGCTGGAGTTGATTTTGATGACCTTTTGACGTAAAATTTTACACGTTTTTTTTAAGCTCCTTTTGATGTAATTTAGTGTTTTCTTCAAGTGTTCTCATCTCCATGTATAGACCAGCCTGTGCCTAATAACTGTGTAGAGTGTATTCATACTACATGGTCAAGAAGACTATAGTACACACAAAGATCTGATACAGTGTAAAATGGCAGCTCAGAACGATGATAAATCCACATTTTTAAATACAAGGACCTCATTATTCACCTGAGAGACCATACTACCCGGTACTTGTTGTAGATATGGCACAATCTATCATTCTTGACTTTCTTGACATTCTTGTACAAACTTGTTGAGAACACAAACAAAACAACAATGGCCACACTAGACTTGTCGATCAAACAGCAAGATAAGCTGGCTGTTGGTTCTGACATTTTATTTTACGTGCCGCATTCATTATTTTTATCAGAAACTTATTGAAAACATGTTATCAGTGTAGATTATGAATTCACTGAGCATCTTTTTCCATTTGCAGATTTTTACAGCATCATCAGTGACAGGTCAAATTTATTATAATTTCCATGCATATTAAGCTTTGCTTAAGCTCATGTCAAATTGGCAGGCAGACAATTTTTTCAGAAAATATTTCATACAGGTGAGTCAGTTGGGTTGATAGGGGAGACTGCAGAAAGGTCAGCTAGGGTTGTGAACAAATATTAAAAGATGTCGTGTAAAAACCCTGGGCAGTATAAACATATATTCAACACTATTCTTGTGATAATGATGTCTGACCTTAGTCACATGTTAGTATACCGGGGTATTCAATATTGGATCGCATGATAAAAAAGTGAGTTTAAAAAAACTCTCTATGTTAGTGTATAGTGCTCACATAAGACTTCCATGAGTTCAGAGCGCTACCCATTCACAGCTCACATGATACCATAAATTGCATCTGCAACATCATGTTAAGGGGCATTATCTGTTATCAGCTCTGTACCTGTCTATAGCTTGTTTACTCAGACACACCTATGCACAATGGCTGCTGCTTCTGAACGCAAAGTTTTGGAAGAAATTGGTGAAGATTTCCTGTGTTGTACCATCTGTCTGGAGCACTTCAAGTCTCCTAAAATTCTACCATGTCTGCATACATTCTGTGAGCAGTGTTTAGTCACACTGGTTGAGAAGACTGGATCTCTAAACTGTCCAGAATGTCGACAGCAATATCAGCTTCCTGTTGGAGGAGTGCCAGCGATAAAAGGCAACTTCTTCATGAGCAATCTCATTGATATATTCAAAAAACAACTGGAGTCTATCCAGGGAAGAGAGATCAAATGTGAAGCTTGTCAAGAAAATACAGCAACTCACAGATGTGTGGAGTGTAAATATTATCTTTGTAACATTTGTCTAAAGGCACACAGAAATCTACCACTCACAAGGACACATCAACTGATGACCATTGGAGAATATGAAACAGCAAAGTTAACCAGTCCAGTGACACTGCGAGCTGTAGAATACTGCAATATTCACAACCAAAATGAGGTTAAATTCTACTGTGAAACCTGTCAGGTACCTGTCTGTACAGACTGCACCATAGTCAAACACCGCATACCAGAACATGTACACAGAGACTTGAAAGATGCAGCAGATGAGTATCTTACAGAATTAAAAGCCATGGTTGACAAACTGAAAGTGAAAGAACAGGAAGCTGAAAAGAACAAAACCCTGGCCAAGCAGATACACACTGATCTTACAGAGCAGTGCAGCAGAGAAGAAAGGAAGGTGAGAATGAAAGCAGAAGAAATCATTAAGAAAATAAAGAGAGAAGAGCAGAGACTGATAGATGAACTGAAAAACAATTACAAAATGAAAATTAAAAGAGCAGCTGTTGATATTGATGAGATGGAATTAAAACATGGTAACATTAAGAGTGCAGGCAATTACATAGAGACACTGATGCATCATGGGAATGCTGCTCAACTTCTCTCCACAAAGGGTGATGTTGGCACAGTATCAAACAACTGATTACCATTGATGTGAAACCAAGGGCTGGCCATGAGGACTTCATATTCACACCACATGATGAATTCTCTGAGCATGGAATTCTGGGAATACTGAAATCTGATGTGTGTATGTCAAAGTGTACAGTTGAAAACATTCCAAAACAACTCCTGAAAGGTGACTCTGCAGACCTACTGATCACAACCAGAGATTCCACAGGAAAACAAGTCATCACAAAACAACAAGTGAAAGCCAAGGTAAGAAAACCTGATGCATCATGGGAAGACATCAATGTAGCTGATAACAGAGATGGTACACACAGAGTTACAGTGGCTGGACAATTGGATGGAAAATATCAAGTTACCATGACAATAGGAGATCAACCAATACCAGGCTGTCCTGTCATCATACCTGTCATCAAAGGATTGGTGAAGACCATTGGCAGTAAAGGAAGTGCTGAAGGACAGTACAACTATCCCTATAGTGTGGCCATAAACAAAGACAGAGACATTGTCACTGCAGATACAGACAATAATAGGTTGCAGATAACCACCAGAGAAGGAACATTTAAGAAATTTTTGGAATTCAAACAGTTTGAGGAACCTTTCAACCCAATTGATATAGCTATATCAAGTGATAATACATACCATAGTTTAGATAGCAGGAATAAGCAAGTAGTTGTCAGTGATGAGAATGGACATGTCATCAGATACTTTGGACAAAATGAGTTGAAAGATCCATGGGGCATTGGGATTAGTCCTGTAGATGGCAATGTCTATGTGACAGACAGGGGTGACAGGCATTGTGTCAGGGTTTATACACAACATGGCAAATACCTTAGGTCATTTGGGTCAAAAGGTAAAGGTCAAGGGCAATTCAATTGGCCCTGGGGTGTAGTCATAGCAACTACTGGAATGGTATTTGTTGCAGACTACTACAACGAGCGTATCCAGGTATTCAATGCAGATGACCAGTATTTGTATTCCTTTGATTGTAAGAGTGGGGATGGTAAGATGAGATGTCCCGCAGGAATCGCACTCGAAAATGATAAATATGTCTATGTTACTACTGATTACCCTACCTGGGAGCCAATAAATGTTGACCCTGGCAGTCTACTGAAGTTTGAGAGTAGTGGTAAGTTTGTTTATCGTATTGATGAAGATAGTGATGGGGTTAGCTGCTCTAGTTTAGCACTGACGGATGATGTACCTTGCAGGGTGGTTGTACCTATCATTCTCGAGGGCTGCATCAAAGTGTTTGTACAGTGACAGCATCATAATAAATTGTACCAGATTGTGTTTTGTTGATTGATATCAGCAAGGCAAGTGTAACTAAATACTAAGAAATCAGTTGAATGAAGGTGAAAAATGGGTGTGGCCTTTCAAAATTTCATCATTAGTAGTCAACGACAAAATTACACTTAAGGAAGTTGAAAAACTTGAACTCCCTTACATTAGCTTAGGATTAATGTTTTTTAGCCATAGACAATTTTAGAAAATGTTAAGGGCAATAAAACTAGGCTCTTTTCATGGTTCAATGAAACTCCTTTACAAAAGATTTTGAGAATCAATTTCAATTTGTCCTCAATTTAGTTTTTGCATCATGGGTAGTACATTAACATGTTAAAAGACATCTTTGCTGTTATTTCCTTTACAAAAACATGATAATTTTGTTTGACAAGAAACTTTTCATTCTATACTTTGTTCAGTTGTTGATACAAGTACGAGTACAACATTGTCAAGAGATGTCATTATAGTCTCTTAAATATTTTCTTTCTTTAGTTTGAGAAATTTGAAAGAAAAATCACAGTTTCTTTTCATGTCAATGACTGTATTCAAGACATAACACTTGATGTGAATTGAAAATGTTCTGGTCTTTCAGTGCCTGTATTTGTAGTGTGCAGTTGTCTGTAAATTTATACTTTGGTTTCTCTGATAATGAGAATATGTCTATATTTTGTTCAAATTTTGTCAAATTTACCGACACCCTTCATGAGACAACAGCAAAATGGTTTAAATGTATTAAATATGTAAATTACCATTAATTCCATGTGAAACTCTGACACATCTTTTAGATCATTCATTGAGGTCAAAGTTCAATATTGAACACACTGGGTTTAAATCTCGGTACAATTGATGTTTTCTTTGTATCATGCAACTCTCAATAAAAATTTTGGTGATAGTTTATCCTCAACATAACTGGTTATAATTTTGACACAGAAACACTGGAATGCAAAAAAAAAGCAAACAGGTATTATGTTAACTCAGTTTGATTGGAATCTGGTGATATACCAAACACTTAACCTGTTCACCCCCAATTCCTTGTAAACAGGTCCACAATTACATTGATAACAATGGGTTTGGGCCAAACCATTCTGATGAAAGGGTTATAAGCTGATTTAACTGAGACATTTGATCTTCCAGTATTTTGTTTACTTTTTGAAAGTTTCTTTTATTCTTAAAAAATTCTGTAAAAACCCTTGTGTTAAACTTGTCAACACAGCCTTTGTAAGTATGTCCAATGATATTTTTGACATCTTAATTTTAGTCCAGACTAGAATTCTTTGTCAACAATGACACTACAATTGTACACAATAGGTTGAGTTGAGAATATTTACTTTTGATATTTCAACAAACTTTCAGCAAAAAATAAGAAAACCTATTTCTTCTTTTTTAACAAAACTGAAGAATATTTTGAAAACATTTCAACTGTTCTTTTTAACTTCAACTACCTACCGTATATGCAAGAAGTTCCAAATCAATGATGAACTCTGTATGGAAATTTACCACCAAGACTTGAGTTCAGCTTACTGACACAGCCTTTGTATGTATTTCAAATTTTACTTTTGACATCTTCATTTTAGTCCAGACTAGAATTCATTTGTCAACAATAACTTACAATTGTACATGATGAGTTGAGCTGAGAAAGCTTGTATTTGATTTTTCAAGAAACTTTCAGCCAAAGAACGAGAAAATCACAGTTTTTTGGAACAAGATAATAAAAGACATTATGAAAACATTCAAACGGTTCTCCCTTGAGTCTTTTACTTCAACTGGCTTGATGGAAGTTCTAAATATACAATGATCTTGAAACAGTTGTTGAAGACTGACTCTATGTTCTACCTGCCATAACCAGTCACCAGAGGGCGCTATGCAATACAATGAAACCAATCATCTGATACTGGATTTCCAAAATACATGTATTCATAAATGTAAATTGTGTATTCTTTTAATATGCAAATCACCACTGTCATAAGTCATTATCACTGAAGAATTTTCATCGGCCTGAGTAATGTCCTATAGACTCTGTATGGAAATTTACCACCCAGATATAGTTGGTACTGAGGGTTAGTGCCCTCCAAGGGAAGGTAGAACAATTTGTATGAGACAAATTGAAGAAAACATTTTGTTTGAGTCAGATATAGATTTGTGTGGCACAAGGTACAACATGGTGCTTCACAACATGAATTGGTGAGGGGGTTGCATCGCTTGAAAATTTTGTACTTTCTAAAAAAGCTGGAGTTGATTTTGATGACCTTTTGACGTAAAATTTTACATGATTTTTTTAAGCTCCTTTTGATGTAAATTTAATGTTCTCTTCAAGAATTCTCATCTCCATGTACAGACCAGCCTGTGCCTTAACTGTGTAGAGTGATTCATACCACATGGTCAAGAAGACTATAGTACACACAAATATCTGATGCAGTGTACAATGGCAGCTCAGAACAATAATAAATCCACATTTTTATACAATGACTTCATTATTCACCTGACAGACCATACTACTTGTTGTAGATACGGCACAATCTATCATTGCATGCCTTTCTTGACATAGTCTTGTGCAAACATGTTGTGAACAAAAACAAAACAACACTTCATTTATCAATCAAATAGTAAGATGAGCTAGCTGTTGGTGCTGACACTTATGGTGCCATTTTTATTTATTTTTTGATCAGAAATTCGTTAAAAACACATACATAATCAGTATGGATTATAAATTCACTGAGCATTTTTTCCATTTGCAGATTTTTACAGCAGCGTCAGTGACAGGTCAAATTTATTATAATTTCCATGCATCTTCAGCTTTGCTTAAGCTCATGTCTAATTGGTAGGCAGATGGTTTTTTCAGAAAATATTTCAGATGGAGCAAGTACTTTTTACTTATTACTTACAAGCAAAATTTGGAGATATGTAAGTATTTTAAGAAATGAAATGTGTGATATAAATTAGTAATAGCATAAGGTTATGTTTTCAGTACCTCCTTATATGGACTCCAGAGCGACTGCGTGGTGATTTATATTGAAACATTCACCGTAATCACGGCTGTGAAAAAATTATGAAAACTTCTTCTCTTTTGTCCAATACAATATTCATATATTCAAAGTCTAGAATTTTATTGAGTCAAGGCACTTTTTTGAGTCACTGGTGAGTCATTTTGGTTGATATGGAATACTGTATAAAGGTCAGCTACGGTTCTGAACAAACATTAACAGATGTCATATAAAAACCCTGGGGTAAGCCTAATTGACGTGCCACAAGCCGCGTGCTGTGTGCCGGGAGCTATTCTGTACATTATTTTGTAGACCATATGGTAAGGTTGCTATATTTCAAATATCTAGGTCTCAAGCCATGATAATATTAAGAAAATTTTTACAATATTATTTTTGAGAATTTATTTATGACCTTTGACCTGCCCTATCCCCCCTCTGCAACTAAGCTGTGGCTTATTCTGCGTAAGAGTCAAAGACAGCTGGTGTCTCTTGAACTGTGACTGGTATGGACCCCAACCTTCGACCCTCAAATCATTCTGTACCTCACTAATTATGTGCATCTATAAATTATAGGCTAGCTAACACAGGTAGAGGTCCGAAGTTTACTGGACGGAGATGATTATGTTAACTTACATTTCTGCTAAAATATCAAGCGAACCAGGATGACATTTGACCCAGCCAATATGGCTATAGGTCTGATTTTTGCTAGACGGCCATCATGGGAGGAAAGTGTACAGCAAAAATATCAAGTAACAAGGATGACCTTTGACCTGAATTTAACTTATTTGACAGTATATTAGAGCAACAGCCTTCCTATTTGGTGGGATGAGGCGTCACATTATGAATTAGTAAATATTTGTCAAATAAAATATTATTGATGTTGACTATAGCACGTACAGGGACGGCATAACAATTGGGGAGAGTCACTTTTCTCAGCATCATTTTGAAAAATTCGCCCTCCCTCCCTATAATTTTTTCAGTCCCTCACCGGCCAGCATATGTTGAATTCGTGAACACACATATCGCAGGTCACCACGGGCTTTATGCACATATAAGGCGTCTATTAAATGTGTTTTAACAGTGAAGATGAATCGATAAAGTGAATTAGAGTGAAAATGCACTCTATTTCTAGCTTAACATGCTAATCATGCATCGTAAGCTTTGGCTCATGGCACGCTGTGCGTGGCACGTGGCACGTGAATTAGGCCTAACCAAACCCTGGGCAATAAATGTATATCTTGAATCAACACCACTATTGTGAAGACAACCTCTGAGGTTTGTCACAAGGAAGTATAGGGGTATTCCATATTACAATGGATCACATATGATCAAGAAGTGGGTGATCAAGAACTCCCTATGTTATTGTACAGTGATCGCATTGGATTTCTATAAATTTAGAACCCTAACCATTCACAGGTCACATGACACCATAAACTGCATCTGCAACATCATGTTAAGGGGCATTATCTGTTATCAGCTCTGTACCTGTCTCAGGTTGGTTTAACGTTTACTCAGACACACCTATGCACAATGGCTGCTGCTTCTGAACGCAAAGTTTTGGAAGAAATCGGTGAAGATTTCCTGTGTTGTACCATCTGTCTGGAGCACTTCAAGTCTCCTAAAATTCTACCATGTCTGCATACATTCTGTGAGCAGTGTTTAGTCACACTGGTTGAGAAGACTGGATCTCTAAACTGTCCAGAATGTCGACAGCAATATCAGCTTCCTGTTGGAGGAGTGCCAGCGATAAAAGGCAACTTCTTTATGAACAACCTGATTGAAATATTCAAGCAACGACTGGAGTCTATGCAGGAAAGAGAGATCAAATGTGAAGCTTGTCAAGAAAATACAGCAACTCACAGATGTGTGGAGTGTAAATATTATCTTTGTAACATTTGTCTAAAGGCACACAGAAATCTACCACTCACAAGGACACATCAACTGATGACCATTGGAGAATATGAAACAGCAAAGTCAACCAGTCCAGTTACACTGCGAGCTGTAGAATACTGCAATATTCATGACCAAAATGAAGTTAAATTCTACTGTGAAACCTGTCAGGTACCTGTCTGTACAGACTGCACCATAGTCAAACACCGCATACCAGAACATGTACACAGAGACTTGAAAGATGCAGCAGATGAGTATCTTACAGAATTGAAAGCCATGGTTGACAAACTGAAAGTGAAAGAACAGGAAGCTGAAAAGAACAAAACCCTGGCCAAGCAGATACACACTGATCTTACAGAGCAGTGCAGCAGAGAAGAAAGGAAGGTGAGAATGAAAGCAGAAGAAATCATCCAGAAAATAAAGAGAGAAGAGCAGAGACTGATAGATGAACTGAAAAACAATTACAAAATGAAAATTAAAAGAGCAGCTGCTGATATTGATGAGATGGAATTAAAACATGGTAACATTAAGAGTGCAGGCAATTACATAGAGACACTGATGCATCATGGGAATGCTGCTCAACTTCTCTCATCAAAGGGTGATGTTGGAACTCGTATCAAGCAACTGATTACCATGGAAACTAAACCAAAGGCTGACCATGAGGACTTTATGTTCACACCACATGACAACTTCTGTGAGCATGGAACTCTGGGAATACTGAAATCTGATGTGTGTATGTCAAAGTGTACAGTTGAAAACATTCCAAAACAACTCTGGAAAGGTGACTCTGCAGACCTACTGATCACAACCAGAGATTCCACAGGAAAACAAGTCATCCCAAAACAACAAGTGAAAGCCAAGGTAAGAAAACCTGATGCATCATGGGAAGACATCAATGTAGCTGATAACAGAGATGGTACACACAGAGTTACAGTGGCTGGACAATTGGATGGAAAATATCAAGTTACCATGACAATAGGAGATCAACCAATACCAGGCTGTCCTGTCATCATACCTGTCATCAAAGGATTGGTGAAGACCATTGGCAGTCAAGGAAGTGCTGAGGGACAGTACAACAATCCCTGAGTGTGGCCATAAACAAAGACAGAGACATTGTCACTGCAGATGCAGACAATAATAGGTTGCAGATAACAACCAGAGAGGGAAAATTTAAGAAAACTTTAGCATTCAAACCGTATGAAAAGCCTTTCAGACCATGTGATATAGCTATATCAAGTGATAACACATACTATAATTTAGATGGCAACAATAAGCAAGTCGTTGTCAGTGATGAGAATGGACATGTCATCAGATACTTTGGACAAAATGAGTTGAAAAATCCATTGGGTATTGGGATTAGTCCTGTAGATGGCAATGTCTATGTGACAGACTGGGATGGGCATTGTGTCAGGGTTTATACACAACGTGGCAAATACCTTAGGTCATTTGGGTCACGAGGTAAAGGTCAAGGGCGAATTCAATAATCCCTATGGTGTAGTCATAGCAACAACTGAATGGTATTTGTAGCAGAAAACAATAAACCAGCGTATCCAGGTATTCAATGCACATTACCAGTATTTGTATTCCTTTGATTGTCAGAGTGGGGATGGTAAGATGAGAAACCCAATAGGAATAGCAATTGAAAATGATAAATATGTCTATGTTACTACTGATGACCCTAGTAGTCTACTGAAGTTTGAGAGTAGTGGTAAGTTTGTTTGTCGTATTGATAGTGATAGTGATGGGCTGAACTGCCCAACTGGTATAGCACTGACAGATGATGTACCTTGCAGGGTGCTCGTTGGTGATTGGACAACCACTGCATCAAAGTGTTTGTTCAGTGATAACATCACAATGAATTGTACCAAATTGTGTACAGTTGATTTATATTGGTAACAGCAAAGATGGATAAGTGGAATAGTTGATCAGTTGAATGAAGGCGAAAATTAGATAAGACTTTTTAAATTGCATCAGTATTTCTCAAAAACACAATGACAATACACTGTAGATATTTACAGGAAGTTGAAAAATTGAAATTCTTTACAATATAGGATTGATGTCTTTTTAGCCATAATTTCTAGAAATTGTAAAAAACAATAAAACTAGTCTCTTTTCATGGTTCAATGAAGCTCCTTTATAAAAGATTTTGAGAATCAATTTTAATTTTCCTCAATTTAGTTTTTTATTGCATCACAGGTACTAATACATGAACACATTGAAAGAATCTTTGTTCAGTAGTTAGTACAAGTACAACATTGTCAAGAGATGTGATCATAGTCTGTAGAATGCTTTCTTTAACATTGAGAAGTTTGAAAGAACATATACAGAGAATTTTGAAAGAAATGTAATTACCATTTTTTTCATGTCAATGACTGTATTCAAGACATAAAACCAGAAATGTTTTGGAAACATGTGTACCTTGTGTACTGTGTTTCAGTACAATATTTGTAGTGTTGTGCAGTTGCTTATAAGTTTACACTTTGTTTTCTCTCATAATGCCAGCATTCATCTTGTTAAGATCAACATTACAAACAAATTTTGTCAAATTTTCCAAAGAAATTCATGATTACAGCAAAATTGTTTAAATGTGTTAAATATGTAAATTACCATTCATTCAACATGAAACTTTGACACATCTTTCAGTTCATTCATTCATTGAGGTCAAAGTTCAACATTAAACACACTTGGTTTAAACCTCAGTACAATTGTCATTTTCTTTGTATCATGCAACTCTCAATAAAAATTATGGTGATAATTTTATCCTCAACATAACTGGTTATAATTTTGTCACAGAAACACTAGAATGCAAAAAAAAAGGAAAAAACGTATTATATTAACTCAGTTTGATTGGAATCTGGTGATATACCAAACACTAACTGTTCACCCCTAATTCCTTGATAAAAGGTCCACAATTACCTAGACAACAATGGGTTTGAGCCAAACCATTGTGATGAAAGGGTTATAAGCTGAATTAACTGTGACATTTGATGTATCTTCCAGTATTTGTTTTCTTTGTGAAATAATTTCTCAGTTATTCTATTCCAAAAATTCTGTAAAAACCCTTGTGTTCTGCTTTTCAACACAGCTTTTGTATGTATGTCAAATGTTATTTTGACATCGTGAATTTAGTCAAGACTAGAATTCATTTGTCAACAATAACAGTGCAATGGTTCTACTCCGGAATAAAAAGGACGCGATGCGTTCTACAGACTCAGTACGTGCAAATAATCACGTGATGCCGTACAAACAAGCCCACATGTGTACTAATGCGTATGGAAATACATGTACGTCTGTGCGCGTTTGCGCACATGGTTTTGTTTGTACCGTGGTCAATTCGAATTCCGGGTTTGGCCTATTGTACATGATAAGCTGAGTTAGGGAAAACTTACATTTGATACTTCAACAGACTGTCAGCCAAAGAATAAGAAAATCAATTTGGTTAATTTGAACAAAAAAAACTAAATAATATTATGAAAACATTCCAACTGTTCCACCTTGAGTCTTTTACTTCAACTGCCTGTATGCAAGTTGTAAATCAACAATGATCTTGAAAACAGGTATCGAAGACCAACTCAATGTTCCAGCACCATCACTATTCACTAGAGGCCGCTATGTAATTTTCACTCAACATAGTCTATCAATTGTTTGAATATGCAAATTGGCATGTGATTAGTCATTATCAATGGAGAATATTCATTGGCCCAAAGTTTATATGATTAATATTTGTTAAAGGGACGGGTTTTTATGAGTTTTATCTCTGAACAAATAGACTAACCAAATGTAAACAGCCAATAAAACAAGAACCAGGGACTGAAGACTGCCCCTTTAATATATTATGTATTCAGGGGAATTCATAGCTTTAATTATTTGTTCAATTGCACGATATGGGACAATGTGCTTCACTAGTTTTCGCCAACTTGACCTGATGATAAAAATATGAACTTGGCAGGATAAAGGTTATAAATCTGAAACATCAGAACCAGTAAAATTTTTGTGACAGAAACAGAATGACAAACAAAGCAGCAGGTTAACTCTAGTTGATCTCAATCTATTAATATACTGAACAGCTGTCACCCCTAATTTGCTGAGAAGAGGTCTACAATCATGATTGATAACAATGGGTTTGGGCCAAACCATTGTGTTAAAAGGGTTAAGCTGAATGAACTGCAACATTGATGTATCATCTACTATATTGTTCTCGTTGTTAAACACATTTCTTGTTCTACAGCCAAAATGTATGAATATCCAATAATATTGTTGAAAACTAAATTTTAGTCAAGACTGGAAATCATTTGTGAATATTTAAAGATTCACATTGTACACAATGGGTTGAGATGATAAAGTTTACACTTGATAATTTACTACGACAAATTTAATCTTTTGTTAAGCATTTATTTTTCATGAATTTTATTTCATAAAATAGTTGTTTTTGTTTTGATTACATGAAACATGGTGAAACAGCAGTCAACTCTACACAACCTCAACTCTGCTTGTGGCAAGACAAGACTCAAACATAATGTCAGCATTTTCATGGTCTGTATAAAAAAACAAAATGTTCAAAACTTCAAGTGCAGAACTCTCACCATGCAGAGCTGAACTACACTGTTACAAAAGTTTGGTTCCTACGCAAGCTGTTATAAATGAGGTCTTGATTGGCAGTGCCAAGATAAGGATGGCAGCTTGCCCTTACATTAGTCCTGTAGATGGCAATGTCTATGTGACAGACAGTGGTGGGCATTGTGTCAGGGTTTATACACAACATGGCAAATACCTTAGGTCATTTGGGTCAGAAGGTAAAGGTCAAGGGCAATTCAATTGTCCCTGGGGTGTAGTCATTTCAAGTACTGGAATGGTATTTGTAGCAGACCACAATAACCAGCGTATCCAGGTATTCAATGCAGATGACCAGTATTTGTATTCCTTTGATTGTCAGAGTGGGGATGGTAAGATGAGATACCCAAAGGGAATAGCAATTGAAAATGATAAATATGTCTATGTTACTACTGACTACCCCAGTAGTGTACTGAAGTTTGAGAGTAGTGGTAAGTTTGTTTGTCGTATTGATAGTGATAGTGATGGGCTGGACTGCCCCACTGGTATAGCACTGACAGATGATGTACCTTGCAGGGTGGTTGTAGCTGATAGGGACAACCACTGCATCAAAGTGTTTGTACAGTGATAACATCACAATAAATTGGACCAGACTGCATTGGTCAAAGCAGAGATGGAAAAGTGGAATATCAAATCAGGTGAATAGTGATAAATGGATTAGTCATTTCAATATTTTATCATCATTTGATCATAACAACACAATCAAAATACACTGTAGATATTGCAGCATCTTGCATGTGTAATTGTACACGATGAGCCTTACAACAGAATCTGATTGGAGCTTTGCTGTAGATAATTTCAGAACATGTAGAAAAAAATACCACCATGGCGCTTGGACATAATGACTGCCTAGTATTATCGGCATTTATCAACAACCCCACTCACTGTGAATTAGACAGACCACAAAGTCAATGTGCAACATATACCGGTAGCTGAAAGACTATTTTTCACATTGCGATTTTAAGCCCATTTTTGTGAGAAAAGGGACATGTGTAAGTATATGAAGAAAAAGCAGAAGACATATTTGTTAATGGTTTGTTGAGTGACATTAATTGAAGCATCTCTTGAAAAAAATTGTGGTTATAAGGTATAACAGTAGTGTAAGAATTATGAGGTTAGAGTAAGTGTAGTAAAGCTAAGTTGAAAGTAATTAAGATTACAAAATTATACACTAAGCTAAGGAAATCTGAATGAAATAAATGTTGAAAGTAGTAATTGAAGCTAAGATAGGAATGAACTGAATTACTGCTTAAAGGTTGGTAGAAGGCCACCACAGGAATTGGTCAATACCATGGTGTTGGAAACGTAAAGCCAATCTTGCCTGCCACCCTTATTACAAAAAGGTCTATAAATATTAGTCAATTTAAGGGGGTAAGATGATTAAGTAGGGCAGCAAAGTCATGGTCATCTTTTTGTCTAATACCCATCGCAATATCAAAATGACCTTCGGTCATTATGTTAATAATAAGATTTGGCTTTTTTTCTATATTCATGGAACTCCTATACAAAAGATTTTTAGAATTAGTGTAAATGTCCTTTATCCATGAACATACTTGACAGCCTTCTCGCTTTATTTCATTATAAAAATGCAATCACTTCAGATTGTGAAATAGTTGACAAAACTATACTTTTCTCTCAGTATTTTGTCCAGTTGTTGGGACAAGTATAACATTGTCAGTACATGTGATCATAGTCTGTAGTATGCTTTCTTGTCTACTTCAAAAATTTGTATAACACCCTATGATTATTTTTATGTCAATGACTGTATTCAAGAAATAAAACCTGATGTGAATTGAAAATGTTCCTGTTTTCAGTGCCTATATTTGTAGTGTGCAGTTGTCTGTAAATTTACACTTTGTTTTCTGTAATAATGAGAATATATATCTATGTTTTGGTCAAATTTTGTCAAATTTACCAACACCCTTATGAGATAACAGCAAAATGGTTTAAATGTGATTAATATGTAAATTACCATTAATCCCATTGAAACTCTGACACATCTTTTAGTTCATTCATTGAGGTCAAAGTTCAATATTGAACACACTGGGTTTAAATCTCGGTACAATTGATGTTTTCTTTGTATCATGCAACTCTCAATAAAAATTTTGGTGATAGTTTATCCTCAACATAACTGGTTATAAGTTTGACACAGAAACACTGGAATGCAAAAAAAGCAAACAGGTATTATGTTAACTCAGTTTGATTGGAATCTGGTCATATACCAAACACTTAACCTGTTCACCCCCAATTCCTTGTAAACAGGTCCACAATTACATTGATAACAATGGGTTTGGGCCAAACCATGTTGATAAAAGGGTTATAAGCTGAATTGACTGTGTAACATTTGATGTATCTTCCAGTATTTTATTTACTTTGTAAAAGTTTCTTTTATTCTCAAAAAATTCTGTAAAAACCCTTGTGTTAAACTTGTCAACACAGCCTTTGTATGTATGTATGTCCAATGTTATTTTTAACATCTTAATTTTAGTCCAGACTAGAATTCATTTGTCAACAATGACACTACAATTGTACACAATAGGTTGAGTTAAGAATATTTACATTTGATATTTCACCAAACTTTCAGCCAAAAAAATAAGAAAAAACCAATTTCTTCATTTTTAACAAAACTGAAGAATATTTTGAAAACATTTCAACCGTTCTTTTTAACTTCAACTACCTACCGTATATGTAAGATTAGTTCCAAATCAATGATGAACTCTGTATGGAAATTTACCACCAAGACTTGAGTTCAGTTTACTGACACAGCCTTTGTATATATTTTCAATTTTATTTTTGACATCTTCATTTTAGTCCAGACCAGAATTCATTTGTCAACAATAACTTACAATTGTACATGATGAGTTGAGCTGAGAAAGCTTGTATTTGATTTTTCAAGAAACTTTCAGCCAAAGAACGAGAAAATCACAGTTTTTTTGAACAAAAATAATAAAAGACATTATGAAAACAGTTCTCCCTTGAGTCTTTTACTTCAACTGGCTTGATGGAAGTTCTAAATATACTATGATCTTGAAACAGTTGTTGAAGACTGACTCATGTTCTACCTGCCATAACCAGTCACCAGAGGCCGCTATGCAATACAATGAAACCAATCATCTGACACTGGATTTCCAAAATACATGTATTCATATATGTAAATTGTGTATTCTTTAAATATGCAAATCACCATTGTCATAATGATTATCAATGAAGAATTTCCATTGGCCTGAATAATGTCCTATAGACTGTATGGAAATTTACCACTCAGACATAGTTGGTACCAGGGTTAGTGCCCTCCAAGGGAAGGAAAAACAATTTGTATGACACAAATTGAAGAAAACTACATTTTGTTTGAGTCAGATATAGATTTGTGTGGCACAAGGTACAACATGGTGCTCTACAACATGAATTGGTTGCAGCCCTTGAAAATTTTGTCCTTTCTAAAAAAGCTGGAGTTGATTTTGATGACCTTTTGACGTAAAATTTTACATGATTTTTTAAGCTCCTTTTGATGTAAATTTAGTGTTCTCTTCAAGAATTCTCATCTCCATGTATAGACCAGCCTCTACCTTAACTGTGTAGTGTGATTCATACCACATGGTCAAGAAGACTATAGTATACACAAATATCTGATGCAGAGTACAATGGCAGCTCAGAATTATAATAAATCCACATTTTTATTTACAAGGACTTCATTATTCACCTGATAGACCATAATACTTGTTGTAGATATGGCACAATTTATCATTGCATGCCTTTCTTGACATATTCTTGTGCAAACTTGTTGTGAACACAAACAAAACAACAATGACCACACAAGACTTATCGATCAAACAGCAAGATAAGCTGGCTGTTGGTTCTGATACTTTACTGTACCGTACGTGCCATATTCATTATTTTTATCAGAATCTTATTGAAAACATGTTATCAGTGTAGATTATGAATTTACTGAGCATCTTTTTCCATTTGCAGATTTTTACAGCAGCATCTGAATATGAAATTGATTATAATTTCCATGCAACTTCAGCTTTGCTTAAAGCTCATGTCAAATTGACAGGCAGATGATTATTTCAGAAAATATTTTAGATGGAGCAAGTACTTTTTACTTATTACTTACAAGCAAAATTTGGAGATATGTAAGTATTTTCAGAAATGAAATGTCTGATATAAATTAGTAATTGGATAAGGTATTGTTTTCAGTACCTCCTTGTATGGACTCCAGAGCGACTGCGTTGTAATTTATCTTCAAACATTCACCGTGATCACGGCTGTGAAAAAATTATGAAAACTTCTCTGTAGTCCAATACAATGTCCATATATTCAAAGTCTAGAAATTTATTGAGTCAAGGCACTTTTTTGAGTCATTGGTGAGTCAGTTTGGTTGATATGCAATACTGTATAAAGGTCAGGTAGGGTTCTAAACAAACATTAACAGATGTCATATAAAAACTCTGGGGTAAGCCTTATTGACGTGCCATGTGCTGCGTGCTTGTGCCGCGAGCAATTCTGTACATTATTTTGTAGACCATACGGTAAGTTGCTATATTTCAAATATCTAGGTCTCAAGCCATGATAATATTAAGAAGATTTTTACAATATTATTTTTGAGAATTTATGACCTTTGACCTGCCCTATCCCCCCTCTGCAATCAAGGTGTGGCTTATTCTATGTAAGAGTCAAAGACGGGTGGTATCTATCGAACTGTGACTGGTATGGGACACCAACCTTCGACCCTCAAATCATCCTGTACCTCACTAATTATGTGCATCTATAAATTATAGGCTAGCTAACACAGGTAGAGGTCCGAAGTTTACTGGACGGAGATGATTATATTAACTAAGATTCTGCTAAAATATCAAGCAACCAGGATGACATTTGACCTAGCCAATATGGCTATAGGTCTGATTTTTGCTGGACGGCCATCATGGGAGGAAAGTGTACAACAAAAATATCAAGTAACCAGGATGACCTTTGACCTGAATTTAACTTATTTGCCAGTATATTAGTGCAACAGCCTTCCTATTTGGTAGGGTGAGGAGTCACATTTAGATGTTTTAGTAAATATTTGTCCAAATAAAATATTATTGATGTTGACTATAGCACGTACAGGGACGGCATAACCACAGGTTCAGTAGGCATAATTGTGAGATTTTTTCCTATTATTATCATAAAAAATAATTATTAGGGGTTATTACACGAAGTTTGGGCGATACCGTGTCGTATTCGAGTGATGTGTCCGTATTTTGACGAGTTGCGCAGCAACGAGTCAAAATACGGACACATCACTCGAATACGACGCGGTATCGCCCAAACTTCGTGTAATAACCCCTTTATCATACATGCATGCTTTGGTTATGACTGTTTTCCAACGGACGCTCCGAAATTAGCGACGAAATCAACTTGAAATCGACCTTGCTTCCTCCAGGCTGTATTTATAAAAAGTTGGTTGCTAAGGAGTGATGACAACCGTATCACTTCTTGATATTATTCCGCTATTGGGCCATTCCACTTCAAAGGAGGGTTTATGGAGCACTTTTAAAGCCAACAATTTAGATATTACGATGTCGACACAGGTTTTCACAATTTGAAGAAGATTTATTTTCAGTTTAAAATGACGATGGATGTAAAACATAGGCGGGAGTTTGTAAAATGGGTGTGTTTTCGTGTTTTGATACATAACCTCATCCCTGCGTGAAAGTTATGAGGCCGCCAAAATCGGGTCAAAATACTCGCGCCACGCTCAAACTTTATCGAGTATGAACAGCTGAGAGCACAGAGAGCAAGCAGCTCTGCGACATCTATGAATGCACATACAGTGGATATAATACCCGTACCTGTCAGTTTATCTCGAAGAATTATACATGTTCCCAGACGTCAAATATGCCGAATTTACCATCTCAGTAAGCGGATTAGTGAAAACATGAAGTGAGTACACTGTAAGCTGTAGTGTCGTAACTCGTTCGTGATTTTGTTGCTGTACGAATAAAACATTTCAAAGGTATTTCCGTCGTCTGCTCGTATATTTTCGTTCCTGGCTTGCCTAAATAGAACTAAACTTCCTTTAACAACCTAAGCGAAAGTTTGACTTTCCCTAGATGGTACATTGTATGTGAAACCCGCACCGCACCGGTGCCACCAGACACGATCACTGACAGGTACAAATCGGAAATATCATGTGCACCTTCACCTTGTCTGTCGCGAGTATTTTCAGTGCGGTTGGATTTTCGTGACTCATTTACGACTGTAAACGATGTAATTCACCGCCCAGATACTCACATCAACAGGAAACTTGTCGTAAAGCGATTCTATCATGATGCTCTGTCAACCGATATCATTACGTGTAATCATACATCCATGGTGTAATCTTCAGCAGCGTAGACGACACGAAAACACTGCACCGTGCACCGCCACGGGACCGGCCGTGAATTGACAGGTGTCGGCAAATTATACAAATTTTCAATACGTTTGTTTGTATGTTTTTGGTACAACTGTACTTGTGCCTAAGTGCAATGCCCATGAAGTGACTGCAAACAACAGAATTTTGACCATAATCATAATGACGTTTCGGATTGTCATTGTCTTATTCACATGTACATATACCAACGAAGGTCATGCATACCAGCGAAGGTCATGCGTACGCGTACGCGTCGCTGTAAGTAGTTCGGTTACAGTGAAAATATAATTCGTATTTTCACTAATTAAAATATGGGCTCATATC
Source organism: Ptychodera flava (assembly GCF_041260155.1). Classification (NCBI taxonomy): domain Eukaryota; kingdom Metazoa; phylum Hemichordata; class Enteropneusta; family Ptychoderidae; genus Ptychodera; species Ptychodera flava. The sequence goes on along the minus strand of NW_027248277.1, from coordinate 16,796,582 downwards.
AGTACCGTCTGAACAATAGAGAATGGCAATACAGGCACAGATGTATGATATGAATATATAATTATTAATATGAATGTTACAGAATATTAAAACTTTTTTACACACAATGCCGTCTACTTTGTGTAAATGCTGTCTGGAAACTCCATTGATGTGATAATTATGAATATGAATAAATTATGATTATGATTAATAAGTCATATTTTACACATTGTAATGTGCTTATGTGAACAACCCTCTGGAAACCCTCATACAGTTTCACAATCTACGCCAAAATATACAAGTGACACCACTGCCCAGGTTCAGTCCACGGCGAGAGTTACCATTGCCCAGGTTCAGTCTACGGCGAGAGTTACTACACAGTGTATATAATGAGAAGGTAGCCAGCTCCACTCGACAGTAAACTGACATACCCATGAATTACCTCCGTTTTCTTCACTTCTGCATGTTGACTCTCAAATTTCTCCCGGTGTTGGCAAGTCCATAATCAGCCATCAAATCTACCCAGTTTTGGCCACTTAGACGGAAAATTTGTGAAGTTTGGGGCTGCGAGAAGGTATATATCGCCAATGAAATGATGCTGCCTTAGCGGAATCGACAGCATCCGGATCTTTTAGGGCCGTTTGCGAAATTTGAATGTAGCCGCCAAGCGGGGCCGAGGGCGGAGCCATGATTTAACGTTATTAGATATGCTGACATAATTGATCGTACGGCCAATGAACGCTCGTGACCTTTTTTACACATGAAAGTTACACTTACACTGTACGATTACTTCATGGTCTGTCCAGGATGGAGGTGCCTCAAGTCAACGGTCCAAGCTATGTATGTGTGATTACAAACGGATGACGGGTTGCAGATGCGTTTGTTTATGATAGATACCCGGTTGACATTGTGAAAATATGTCAAGTTCAGCGACTTGGCGAGGAACCTCAAAACAGCGTACGTACGTACAAACACGCAGTGCACCTTCCAATTGAACTTGTGATTTTCAGAGATTTACAATGGAAATACAGGCAGCGTTGACTGTCGTCTATTTTGCTGCCACAACAAATATTAAAAACGCAGTCACGGACGTGTTTTACAGACAAGCACAGACAATGTACCTTGAAATCGATATCTTTTTTATTGAAAAGGCGTACGCGTGCTGGCGTTACGAGGACCTGTTACTTTTTTATGAATATGTTAGACAAATATATCCATGTCTTGCAAAAAAATACTGAGAAAAAGTGAAATTTTAATAATATTATCAATAGTTTTATTACAGAGCTTCCGTTAACGCAAAATCCTGCGTATTTCAAGCATGTTATTACTTTGAACATGTTGAAGTACGCAAAGTAAAATGACGTCTGCGTAATCCGATACGCGCAGTCTCTGTAACAAAGACATGACACACGTAGTTTCCCTTCAATGTGAAGTTTATTCAGGACTAAAAATAAATTGTTTGCTGATAAAAATGTTCATAATTTAGCAATATTTTGTCCTACATCCTGTCAATCACGTTTTCCTTCAAGTCTGTACCAATAAAAAAGGAACAAGTTCAATAGAGTTCGTCGTTATTGCAAAAACATGTTTTTTTTTCCGCTGCGCCCAATGCATACTTGTAAACCCTGAAGATCTCCTAGTCCAATATCAAGTTTAAGTTAATGCTACGCAGACTTAAAAATAATAGTTTTATGCCGGTCTGCAAACTTATTCCAGAATATTGCAAAATTGGCCATAATTGCAGCCGTGATTCCAGTCTCATCTGTCCCGTGTGAGCGCGTGGGTTCAGTACCCAAAACAGGATTACAAAATCGAAACGTAGCTGTCTAAGTGACTATGCCTGATCTAAATGATCTGATGGTGATAACCACGGAAGGCCCGAGACTAAGTGAATTTGACTTCAGAGCAGCGATGATAGGTCAGGCAGCGAAGGCAATAGTGGGAAGTTGTACAGTAGTCTAAATAATTAGTAAGAAATGAAAATCGTCGACAGAAAATAGAACAGAACAAATTGTGAAACTAATATCAAAGAAAAAACATTGTCACTGATGTTGTTTATTGAACACTTTATTCATTGACTTTTGAACCGGTTTTCGATATCGCGTAGACAGCTGTTATATATAGGTACTTACATGTAGTCATGTTGTACGCATTTTTGGTACATTTTACGCAAATAGAAAAACAATTTGCGAACAGCCTTACGCAGATTTGGAAATCCTAACCGAAGCTCTGCAGTTTTATCACACTCAGAAACTGAAGCGAGGACTTTCTGTCTTCGGGAAAACAATTGACGCTACACACGGATGCAGCAGGGTCTATGGAAAAAACACTAAAATTTTGAAACGAGAACGGGCAAGAAAATGTCAGCACGTTTGTAAGCCTGGAAGTGTTAGTCGTGTTCCTTGCTATTCAAGGTATTTGTGGGTACGATGTGCACATGGCGGAGGTTCTTCGGGAATAGGTGGATACCGTGGAAACCTAGCTGTGATATCGCAGCGGCGAACGCTTCAAATCAAAGGTCACCGCCACGGTCAAATATCACAGCTAGTGGAAACATTTTAATTGCTACGGATTTGTCGCTGATGTGTTTGGCGGAGGAGGGGCAGAGGAGTCGGTCACAGTTGATGACGGTGTGCTCACTGTCGTCGGAATTTCATCTGGACGTTTGCAATGGACGTACATGATGACGGTGTCATCAAATAATATGGATAAGGTGTATATAATGCTGGCAAACACGATCGCAGCAATCTATATTGAGCTGCCGCCTACTGCGGTGTTTGTTCAGTTGATGCTGTCCCCGTTTCGCTGAAGCTACCACCTCCATTGATCGCATACCCAGTAAGCTGCTTTGGAGCAACCTTACAACTGCTATAAAGTTCGAAAAATACATCGTCCAACTAGAGAAATGAAACTCATTCCACGTTTTGATGTTGATCAGACACATGTACATTCGGGTCAACTGATGAGAGGTCTAATCAAAGGTCACGAGCGTTCATTGGCCGTACGATCAATTATGTCAGCATATCTAATAACGTTAAATCATGGCTCCGCCCTCGGCCCCGCTTGGCGGCTACATTCAAATTTCGCAAACGGCCTAAAAGATCCCGGATGCTGTCGATTCCGCTAAGGCAGCATCATTTCATTGGCGATATATACCTTCTCGCAGCCCCAAACTTCACAAATTTTCCGTCCAAGTGGCCAAACTGGTAGATTTGATGGCTGATTTATGGACTTGCCAACACCGGAGAAATTTTGAGATCAACATGCAGAAGTGAAGAAAACGGAGGTAATTCATGGGTATGTCAGTTTACTGTCGAGTGGAGCTGGCTACCTTCTCATTATATACACTGTGTAGTAACTCTCGCCGTAGACTGAACCTGGGCAATGGTAACTCTCGCCGTAGACTGAACCTGGGCAATGGTGTCACTTGTATATTTTGGCATAGATTGTGAAACTGTATGAGGGTTTCCAGAGGGTTGTTCACATAAGCACATTACAATGTGTAAAATATGACTTTATTAATCATAATCATAATTTATTCATAATCATAATTATCACAACAATGGAGTTTCCAGACAGCATTTACACAAAGTAGACGGCATTGTGTGTAAAAAAGTTTTAATATTCTGTAACATTCATATTAATAATTTATTAATATTCATAATTATTTTTTATGATAATAATAGGAAAAATCATCACAAATTATGCCTACTGAACCTGTGGCATAACAATGGGGAGAGTCACTTTTCTCAGCATCATTTTCTTTCCAGTCCCTTACCGGCCAGCACATGTTGAATTCGTGAACACACATATCGCAGGTCAATACTTTATGCACAGACAAGGCGTCTATTAAATGTGTTTTAACAGTGAAGATGAATCAATAAAGTGAATTAGAGTGAAAATGCAGCTATTTCTAGCTTAACATGCCAATTGTGCATCGTGAACTTTGGCTCATGGCACGCGGTGCGTAGCACGTGGCACATGAATTAGGCTTACCCAAAACCCTGGGCAATAATTGTATATCTTGAATCAACACCACTATTGTGAAAATGACCTCTGACTTTTGTCACAATTAAGTATACAGGGGTATATGCAATATTACAATGGATCGCGTGATCAAAAGTGGGTCATCAAGAACTCCCTATCTTAGTGTATAGTGCTAACATTGGATTTCCATTAGTTCAGAACTCTGACCATTCACAGGTCACATGACACGTACCATCAACTGCATCTGTAACATCATCTTAAAGGGCACTATATTTGCTAACAGCTCATTACCTGTCTAAAGTTGGTTTACTAACACACCTATGCACAATGGCTGCTGCTTCTGAACGCAAAGTTTTGGAAGAAATTGGTGAAGATTTCCTGTGTTGTACCATCTGTCTGGAGCAGTTCAAGTCTCCTAAAATTCTACCATGTCTGCATACATTCTGTGAGCAGTGTTTAGTCACACTGGTTGAGAAGACTGGATCTCTAAACTGTCCAGAATGTCGACAGCATTATCAGCTTCCTGTTGGAGGAGTGCCAGCGATAAAAGGCAACTTCTTTATGAGCAATCTGATAGAAATATTCAAAAAACAACTGGAGTCTATGCAGGGAAGAGAGATCAAATGTGAAGCTTGTCAAGAAAATACAGCAACTCACAGATGTGTGGAGTGTAAATATTATCTTTGTAACATATGTCTAAAGGCACACAGAAATCTACCACTCACAAGGAAACATCAACTGATGACCATTGGAGAATATGAAACAGCAAAGTTAACCAGTCCTGTGACACTGCGAGCTGTAGAATACTGCAATATTCACGACCAAAATGAGGTTAAATTCTACTGTGAAACCTGTCAGGTACCTGTCTGTACAAACTGCACCATAGTCAAACACCGCATACCAGAACATGTACACAGAGACTTGAAAGATGCAGCAGATGAGTATCTTACAGAATTGAAAGCCATGGTTGACAAACTGAAAGTGAAAGAACAGGAAGCTGAAAAGAACAAAACCCTGGCCAAGCAGATACACACTGATCTTACAGAGCAGTGCAGCAGAGAAGAAAGGAAGGTGAGAATGAAAGCACAAGAAATCATCAAGAAAATAAAGAGAGAAGAGCAGAGACTGATAGATGAACTGAAAAACAATTACAAAATGAAAATTAAAAGAGCAGCTGCTGATATTGATGAGATGGAATTAAAACATGGTAACATTAAGAGTGCAGGCAATTACATAGAGACACTGATGCATCATGGGAATGCTGCTCAACTTCTCTCAACAAAGGGTGATGTTGGCACTCGTATCAAGCAACTGATTACCATGGAAACTACAGCAAAAGCTGAACAAGAAGAGGTAATCTTCACACCAAATGATGTTAAGTTCTGTGAGCATGGAATTCTGGGAATACTGAAATCTGATGTGTGTATATCAAAGTGTACAGTTGAAAACATTCCAAAACAACTCCTGAAAGGTGACTCTGCAGATCTACTGATCACAACCAGAGATTCCACAGGAAAGCAAGTCATCCCAAAACAACAAGTGAAAGCCAAGGTAAGAAAACCTGATGCATCATGGGAAGACATCAATGTTGTTGATAACAGAGATGGTACACACAGAGTTAGAGTGGCTGGACAATTGGATGGAAAATATCAAGTTACCATGACAATAGGAGATCAACCAATACCAGGCTGTCCTGTCATCATACCTGTCATCAAAGGATTGGTGAAGACCATTGGCAGTCAAGGAAGTGCTGAGGGACAGTACAACCATCCCAGAGTGTGGCCATAAACAAAGACAGAGACATTGTCGCTGCAGACAAAGCCAATAATAGGTTGCAGATTACCACCAGGGAGGGAAATTTTAAGAAAATGTTGAAATTCAAACAGTTTGAGAAGCCTTTCAGACCAACTGATATAGCTATATCAAGTGATAATACATACTACAGTTCAGATGACAACAATAAGCAAGTAGTTGTCAGTGATGAGAATGGACATGTCATCAGATACTTTGGACAAAATGAGTTGAAAGATCCAAGTGGTATTGGGATTAGTCCTGTAGATGGCAATGTCTATGTGACAGACTATGGTGGGAATTGTGTCAGGGTTTATACAAAACTTGGTAAATACCTTAGGTCATTTGGGTCAGGAGGTAAAGGTCAAGGGCAATTCAACTGTCCCTGGAGTGTAGTCATAGCGGGTAATGGAATGGTATTTGTTGCAGACTACAATAACAAGCGTATCCAGGTATTCAATGCACATGACCAGTATTTGTATTCCTTTGATTGTCAGAGCTGGGATGTAAGATGAGATACCCAAGGGGAATTGCAATTGAAAAGGATAAATATGTCTATGTTACTACTCATACAATAGTAGTCTACTGAAGTTTGAGAGTAGTGGTAAGTTTGTTTGTCGTATTGATAGTGATAGTGATGGGCTTAACTACTTCCCCACTGGTATAGCACTGACAGATGATGTGCCTTGCAGGGTGGTTGTTGCTGATTGGTCCAACCACTGCATCAAAGTGTTTGTACAGTGATGACATCACAATTAATTGTACAAAATTGTTTTTGCTGATTGATATTGGTCACAGCAGAGATTGATCAGTGGAATATTAAATGAACTGAATGAAGGTGATAAATGGATGAGGCTTTCAAAAATTTCATCATCATTGACAACAACAACGTGATGAAAATACACTGTAGAGGTAAGTTGAAAAATTGAACTTCTTCATAGTATAGGATTAAAGTTTTTTAGCCGTGGGGCAATTTTCAGAAAATGTAAAAAACAACAACAAACTACGCTCTTTTCATGGTTCAATGAAACTCCTTTATAAAAGATTTTGAGAATGAATTTAAATTATCCTCAATACAGTTTACTATTGCATCATGGGTATATACAAACACATTGAAAGACATCTTTGCTTTTCTTTTTCTAACAAGAACATGATAATTTTGTTTGATAAAAATATTTGCATTCATTCTATACTTTATTCAGTTGTTGGGACAAGTACAGCATTTTCAAGAGATGTGATCATAGTATGTAGAATCATAGACATGTCTATGGTAGAATGCTTTCTTTCTTCACTGTGAGAATTTTGGAAGAAGTTAATGATTTCTTTTTGTGTCAATGACTGTATTCAAGACATAAAACTGCATGTGTTTGGACATGGTACTTTGCTTCAGTGCAGGTATTTGTAGTGTACAGTTTTCTGTAAGTGGACATTTTGTTTTCTCTAATAATGCAAGTACCGGTATGTCTATGTTTTGTTATGATCAACATCACAAGCAAAATTTGTTAAATTTGACAGAGCACTTCATGTGATAATGGTAAAATTATAAAAATGTCTTAAATATGTAAATTACCATTAATTTTTAAATGAAACTTGGATACATCTTTCAAGTTTCAGTTCATTCATTCATTCATTTAGGTCAAAGTTCAACGCTGAACACACAGGGTTTAAACCTCAGTACAATTGATGTTTTCTTTGTATCATGCAACTCTTAAGGAAAATAATGATGATTATGTATACTCAACATTATAACTAGTAAAAATGTTGTGACAGAAAGCCAAGAAATAAACAGAACTATCTTACCCATCAGTTTGATCATAATCTTGTGAGGCTTTTGAAAATTCCATCATCATTTAACAACAACTTGATGAAAATACAATGTAGACATGTATGTCGGAATTTGAAAAAAAATTGAACTTTTATACTTTAGTATAGGATTAATGTGTTTTAGCCAAAGACAATTTAAAAAAAATCAAAACAATCAACTACGCCCTTTTCATTGTTCAATGAACTCCTTCACAAAAGATTTTGAAAATAAATTTCAATTTTCCTGAATTTAGTTTACTATTGCATCATGGGTAATACATGAACACATTGAAAGACATCTTTGCTGTTATTTCCTTTACAAAAAGCATGATAATTGTTTGACAGAAAACTTTTCATTCTATACTTTATTCAGTTGTCGATACACGTACAACTTTTAAAGAGATGTGATCATAGTCTGTTAAATAGTTTCTTTCTTTGTTTGAGAATTTTGAAAGAAAATCACAGTTTTTTTCATGTCAATGACTGTATTCAAGAACTTCAAATGTGAATTGAAAATGTTCCTGTTTTTCAGTGCCAGTATTTGTAGTATGCAGTTGTCTGTAAATTTATACTTTGGTTTCTCTGATAATGAGAATATGTCTCTATTTTGTTCAATTTTTGTCAAATTTACCGACACCCTTCATATGACAACCGCAAAATGGTTAAATTGTATTAAATATGTAAATTACCATTAATTCCATGTGAAACTCTGACACATCTTTTAGTTCATTCATTGAGGTCAAAGTTCAATATTGAACACACTGGGTTTAAATCTCAGTACAATTGATGTTTTCTTTGTATCATGCAACTCTCAATAAAATTTGGTGATAATTTATCCTCAACATAAGTGATTATAATTTTGTCACAGAAACACTAGAATGTAAAAAAAAAGCAAACAGGTATTATGTTAACTCAGTTTGATTGGAATCTGGTGATATGCCAAACACTTGACCTGTTCACCCCCAATTCCTTGTAAACAGGTCCACAATTACATTGATAACAATGGGTTTGGGCCAAACCATTGTGATGAAAGGGTTATAAGCTGAATTAACTGTGACATTTGATGTATCTTCCAGTATTTTATTTACTTTGTGAAAGTTTCTTAATTATTCTGCTCTAAAAATTATGCAAAAACTCTTGCGTTCAGCCTGACAACGCAACCTTTTTATGTATGTTCAATGTTATTTTTGACATTTTAATGTTAGTCAAGACTAGAATTCATTTGTCAACAATGACACTGCAATTGTACACAATAGGTTGAGTTAGGAAAATTTACATTTGATATTTCAACAAACTTCAGCCAAAAACTAAGAAAACAATTTGTTTGGTTTTTTTTAACAAAACTGAAGAATATTTGAAAACATTTCAACTGTTCTTCGTAGAGTTTTAACTTCAACTACCTATATGGAAGTTCCAAATCTATGATGAACTCTGTATGGAAATTTACCACCAAGACTTGTGTTCAACTTACTGACACAGCCTTTGTATGTATTTCCAATTTTATTTTTGAAATCTTAATTTTAGTCCAGACTAGAATTCATTTGTCAACAATAACTTACATTGTACATGATGAGTTGAGTTGAGAAGGCTTGTATTTGATATTTCAAGAAACTTTCAGCCAAAAATCAATGTCTTTTGGAAAAAATAATAAAAGACATTATGAAAACATTCAAACAGTTCTCCCTTGAGTCTTTTACTTCAACTGGCTTGATGGAAGTTCTAAATCAACAATGATCTTGAAACAGTTGTTGAAGACTGACTCTATGTTCTACCTGCCATAACCAGTCACCAGAGGGCGCTATGCAATACGATGAAACCAATCATCTGACACTGGATTTCCAAAATACACATTGTATTCATAAATGTAAATTGTGTATTCTTCAAATATGCAAATCACCATTCTCATAATTAATTATCAATGAAGAATTTTCATCGGCCTGAGTAATGTCCCATAGACTGTATATGGAAATTTACCACTCAGACATAGTTGGTACAAGGGTTTAGTGCCCTCCAAGGGAAGGGAAAACAATTTGTATGAGACAAATTGAAGAAAACATTTTGTTTGAGTCAGATATAGATTTGTGTGGCACAAGGTACAACATGGAGCTTCACAACATGAATTGGTGAGGGGGTTGCAGCGCTTGAAAATTTTGTCCTTTCTAAAAATGGTGGAGTTGATTTTGATGACCTTTGGATGTAAAATTTTACAATGGCATGATTTTTTTTACAGCTCCTTTTGATGTAAATTTAGTGTTCTCTTCAAGAATTCTCATCTCCAAGTATAGACCAGCCTCTGCCTAATAACTGTGTGGTGTGATTCATACTACATGGTCAAGAAGACTATAGTACAGACAAATATCTGATGTAGTGTACAATGGCAGCTCAGAACGATAATAAATCCACATTTATATACAATGACTTCATTATTCACCTGACAGACCATAATACTTGTTGTAGATATGGCACAATCTATCATTGCATGCCTTTCTTGACATATTCTTGTACAAACTTGTTGTGAACACAAACAAAACAACAATGGCAACACTAGACTTATCAATCAAACAGCAAGATAAGCTGGCTGTTGGTTCTGACATTTTATTTTACGTGCCGCATTCATTATTTTTATCAGAAACTTATTGAAAACATGTTATCAGTGTAGATTATGAATTCACTGAGCATCTTTTTCCATTTGCAGATTTTTACAGCATCATCATTGACAGGTCAAATTTATTATAATTCAAATTGGCAGGCAGGATGATATTTTCAGAAAGTATTTCAGATGGGCAAGTACTATTACTTATTACTTTCAAGCAATAGTTGGAGATATGCAAGTATTTTTAGAAGTGAAATGTGTGATGTAAATTAGTAATTGGATAAGGTTATGTTTTCAGTACCTCCTTATATGGACTCCAGAGCGACTGCGTGGTGATTTATATTGAAACATTCACCGTAATCACGGCTGTGAAAAAATTATGAAAACTTCTTCTCTTCAGTCCAATACAATATTCATATATTAAAGTCTGGCATTTTATATAGTCAAGGCATATTTTGAGTCGGTCATTTTGGTTGATATGGAATACTGTATAAAGGTCAGCTACGGTTCTGAACAAACATTAACAGACGTCATATAAAAACACTGGGCAATAAATACATATCTTGAATCAACACCACTGTTGTGAAAATGACCTCTCACCTTTTTATATGTAAGTATACGGTACAGGGGTATTATAATATTATAATGAATGGATCACGTGATCAAGAAGTGAGTTATAAAAAACTCCCTATGTTAGTGTACAGTACTCACATTGGATTTCTATAAGTTCACTACTCTAACAATTCACAGGTAACATGACACCATAATCTGCTTTGCAACATCATCTTAAAAGGTACTACCGGTACATCTGTTAACAGCTCTGTACCTGTCTCAGGTTGGTTTACTAACACACCTATGCACAATGGCTGCTGCATCTGAACGCAAAGTTTTGGAAGAAATCAGTGAAGATTTCCTGTGTTGTACCATCTGTCTGGAGCAGTTCAAGTCTCCTAAAATTCTACCATGTCTGCATACATTCTGTGAGCAGTGTTTAGTCACACTGGTTGAGAAGACTGGATCTCTACACTGTCCAGAATGTCGACAGCAATATCAGCTTCCTGTTGGAGGAGTGCCAGCGATAAAAGGCAACTTCTTTATGAGCAATATGGTTGAGATATTCAAGCAACGACTGGAGTCTATGCAGGGAACTGAGATCAAATGTGAAGCTTGTGAAGAAAATACAGCCACTCACAGGTGTGTAGAGTGCAAATATTATCTTTGTGACATTTGTGTCAAGGCACATAAAAAACTACCAGCCACACAGACACATCAACTGATGACCATTGAAGAATATGAAACAGCAATGTCAACCAGTCCTGCGACACTAAAAACAGTGGAATATTGCAATGTCCATCCTGAGGATAAAATTGAATTCTACTGTGAAACCTGTCAGGTACCTGTCTGTATAAACTGCACCATAGTCAAACACCGCATACCAGAACATGTACACAGAGACTTGAAAGATGCAGCAGATGAGTATCTTACAGAATTGAAAGCCATGGTTGACAAACTGAAAGTGAAAGAACAGGAAGCTGAAAAGAACAAAACCCTGGCCAAGCAGATACACACTGATCTTACAGAGCAGTGCAGCAGAGAAGAAAGGAAGGTGAGAATGAAAGCAGAAGAAATCATCAAGAAAATAAAGAGAGAAGAGCAGACACTGATAGATGAACTGAAAAACAATTACAAAATGAAAATTAAAAGAGCAGCTGTTGATATCGATGAGATTGAATTAAAACAAGGTAATATTCACAGTGCATGCAATTACATAGAGACACTGATGCATCATGGGAATGCTGCTCAACTTCTCTCCACAAAATGTGATGTTGGCATTCATATAAAGCTACTGATTGACATGAAAACTACAGCAAAAGCTAAACATGACAACTTCATATTTACACCAAATTATGAATTCTCTGAGCATGGAACTCTGGGAATTCTTGAATCTCAATATGACATTGAAATCTCAAAGTGTACAGTTGATAACATTCCACTCAAACTCCTGAAAGGTGACTCTGCAGACCTACTGATCACAACCAGAGATTCCACAGGAAAACAAGTCATCCCAAAACAACAAGTTAAAGCCAAGGTAAGAAAACCTGATGCATCATGGGAAGACATCAATGTAGCCGATAACAGAGATGGTACACACAGAGTTACAGTGGATGGACAATTGGATGGAAAATATCAAGTTACCATGACAATAGGAGATCAACCAATACCACGCTGTCCTGTCATCATATATGTCATTAAAGGATTGGTGAAGACCTTTGGCCGTCGAGACATTGGGGTGAAACAGTTGAACAGTCCCTATGGTGTGGCCATAAACAAAGACAGAGACATTGTCACTGCTGATACAGACAATAATAGGTTGCAGATAAATACTAGAGAGGGAACATATAAGAAACGTTTTGATTTTCAAGAGTTTAAGAAGCCTTTCAGACCAGTTGATATAGCTATATCAAGTGATAATACGTACTATAGTTTAGATGACAACAATAGGCAAGTAGTTGTCAGTGATGAGAATGAACATGTCATCAGATGCTTTGGATATTACGAGTTGAAAGATCCATGTGGTATTGGGATTAGTCCTGTAGATGGCAATGTCTATGTGACAGACAGTGGTAGGTATTGCAATTGCGTCAGGGTTTATACACAACATGGCAAATACCTTAGGTCATTTGGCTCAAAAGGTAAAGGTCAAGGGAAATTTCTTTGTCCCTGGGGTGTAGTCATAGCAACTACTGGAATGGTATTTGTAGCAGACACAGACAACCAGCGTATCCAGGTATTCAATGCACATGACCAGTATTTGTATTCCTTTGATTGTCAGAGTGGGGATGGTCAGATAAGATGCCCCACGGGAATAGCAATTGAAAATGATAAATATGTCTATGTTACTGCTGTTAACCCTGAAGGTATACTGAAGTTTGAGAGTAGTGGTAAGTTTGTTTGTCGTATTGATGGTAATGATAGGGATTGGTTGTACTACCCCACTGGTATAGCACTGACAGATGATGTACCTTGCAGGGTGGTTGTAGCTGATACAAACAAACACTGCATCAAAGTGTATGTACAGTGATAACGTCACTGTGACAGTTGATTGTACCAAATTGTTTTGTTGATTGACCCTGTTCATCACAACAGAGATGGATAATAAAGTAGAATATTGTCATAAAATCAGTTGAATGAAGGTGATAAATGTAGGGTATTCAGTGCTTTATTTTATAAGAGGCAGTTCTTCTTTTGAGTGACTTTGTGGAGACAGCATACTATTTGGAGTAAAACGCCATTTGTTTGATCAAAATTGACCAATCCTTTCAAAAATTATGATATTTTGACCATTGCAGAAATTTACTATAACGTTGGACCTGTTCTCTCTAAGGTCTCCTTGTGTATGCAATATTATAGATGGTACCATCCTCCATAGAGATACATGTGTAGTGTTTTTAGAACCAAGATGACATGTACTTCATCATAGACAGGTTTATGCAAGATGCATGTATATTTAATGTCCTGTTGCATACAAAATTTATTCGTAATGGAATTCATCAGTCTTTCAATCAATCAACCAATCAATCAATCAATCCACCAATCAACCAATCAATCGATCAATCAATCAATCAATCAATCAATGTATTAGTCCATCAATCACCAATTTATTAAACATTTAATTATGAACAACAAAATTATCATTTTCTAATTGTTGTGATGTAGCAGTTCATAAGCAAGTTTATCATTAACGGAATAGTTTATACAGCTCTGCAAAGACATTGACTAATATGCAAATAATTACATATTTATGCAAATCAACAGGGTCAAAGTTCATCAATTAAAAAAATTACAGCATAGTTAATATCTTTCAACAAAAGTAACAGAGATAACAGTTGATAGATGTTTCTAGTTGCTGCAATGCGTACAAATCACATGATAATCTCCACATTGATGCAAATTAGGTATTATTCAATTTCTCACCGTTTTGATGATTTTTACAATTGTTATTGTTTAAAAATGTATGTGTTCAAAAATATTTATTGTGTCAGAGGTCAATGGCATGGTAGAGGTCAGTATAAAATCTTGTTGAAATAAAGTTTCGAGAAAATGTGAAAAATTGTTACAGGCCATGAACAAACCTGAATTTTTGAAATTGAGACCGACTGTATAACTTTAAATAAAATGTGTGTGATGGGTAATACAAAAACAAAAACAAAACTACATCAGAGGTGTTACTGTACTAAACCTCAACACTCTATTACAAGATGACTCTTTTATTTGAGCAACATGATTGGATGTTATCATTTTGTTAAGTAGCATGACCTCTAGACTACCCTCTTCTTATAGAATTCACTTAATTTCTTCAAGTCATGTAAGAGATTGAATTCATGCGTATCGTCTGGTGTTTCATAATATTTTACATTGTACCATATATTGTGCCAATGGAATTAATATGAATAATGCTTATCACCTTTGCCTCATACCACTGAGGAATATGATCCTCATCAAAACACTGCTGCAATACTGATTTCCAATGAGTTTTCTAGAATCATCAATATACACTGGTAAAAGTTCCTTTTGTTGATTGATTAACGCAAAGAAACGACAGGAAGACAAAGGTTTGGCTGAAATTCAGGGGCGATGGCACATCCCAGCATTGTCACCACCTTTCCCCCTGAAGTCACTCGCAGATTTTAATAACATAAGGGGAAGGCAGCATGTTATCAGGGGATGCAGGTACTGCCACAGCGTGGGAGTCAAGGTATCTCAGTGGCCTGGATGGCGGTATGTGGTCCCTCACAGGGTCCAACCGCACATCAGGCAACGAGCTAACGGGCACCCACTTGGGCCCATGACAAAAATCCCATGGCACTTTATTGAGTTTTAGCTATCCAATTATGCAAAAACAAAAAATGTTACAGTTCTCTATATTTGTGAGCTGCTACCCTCCAGCGATGTTGCATTTTTGTTTGCCTTTTTTGTGGTGGAGGGTGGGTGGAAGTTTTACGATGTGAACTTGGTCATAGTAGGCGCTACAATGGCCGGAACGTGGCAAAGAGCTGCAGATATGCGAATGTTTGATGACTCATAGGATATGATACAAATAGATAGATAGAAATGAATGAGGGAAAGGATCAGGCATGGATTGTGTTATGTGTAGGGTAGATATAACAAGTGATAAGGCGAATCAATGTGTTGCAGTCTGCATGCGTCAGTGGTCTTGGCTCTACAATATGGGACAAGTTGTGCTTCACTAGTTTTAGCCAACTTGACTTGATAATGAAAATGAACTTGGCAGATAAAGGCTATAAATCTGTAACATCAGAACCAGTAAAATTTTGTGACAGAAACAGAATGACAAACAAAGCAGTAGGTTAACTCTAGTTGATCTCAATTAATTACTGAACACTTCACCTGTCACCCCTGATTTGCTGAGAAGAGGTCCACAATCATGATTGATAACAATGGATTTGGCCAAACCATTGTGTTAAAAGGGTTAAAGCTACATGAACTGTGACATTGATGTATCCTCTGCAGTTTTGTTTTCATCACATTATACTTGTAATTTTTCTACAACTAAAATGTCGGAATGTCCAATGATATTGTTGAAAACTAAATGTAAGTCCAGACTGGAAATTATTTGTGAACATTTAACGATTCACAGTGTACACAGTGGTTGAGATGATTAAGTTTATACATGTACTTGATAATTTACAGAGACAAATTTAATCTTTTGTCATGAATTTTGTTTTATAAAAAAAAAGTTGTTTGTGTTTTGATTTCTTGAAACATGGTGAAATATTAGTCAACTGTGCAAAACCTAAACTCTGCTTACGGCAAGACATGACTAAACATTCTGTCAAGCATTTTATGATCTGTATCAAAAAACAAAATGTTCAAAACTTCAAGTGTACAATTCTCACCATGCAGGGCTGAACTACACTATTACAAAAGTTTGGTTCCTATGTAAGCTGTTATAATGAAGTCTTGATTTGCAGTGCCAAGATAAGGATGGCAGCTTGCCCTTATATTGCAGCACTGTTTATTTGTGATAGCAAAGCAAGTTGGAATAGGAAAAATCCATTTTGCCATGATATCATAAACAAAATAATCTGTTTGCATTCAGAAAAGGGGCCATTTTTGACACTTTGCATTTACAACATTTTGTACACTCAGTGACTTACATGTCTTCCACATATTGTTGATTATCAGAAACAGGTCAAAAAGATCAACTTTGTCCCTCTAACAAACTTTGGGCCCAAAATAAGAAAGATATCTAGCTTTGTTGAACAAAAATTATAAAAAATGTTATAAAAACATTCTTAAACTGTTCTCCCTTGAGTTTTTAACTTCAATTCCCTGTATGCAAGTTCCAAATCAACAATGATCTTGAAACAGGTATGGAAGGCCTACCTGCCATCACCAGTCACCAGAGGGCGCTATGCAATACAAGGAAACCTAACATCTGACACTGGATTTCAAAAATACATGTATTCATATATAAACTGTATGTTGTTTTAGTATGCAAATCAACATGTAATGTGTCATTATCAATGAAGAATTTTCATTGGCTTTAGTTATGTACTATAGACGCTGTATGGAAATTTACCACCCAGACACAGTTGGTACTTAGGGTTAGAGCCCTCCAATGGAAGGCAAAACAATTTTTATGAGACAAATTGAAGAAAACTATATTTTGTTTAAGTCACAGTCTTGTGTGGCAAAAAGCACAAATTGGTATTTTGTTAAACCTTTGTGCAGAGATCCGACGACTGGCTCCCTTTAATTATGCCGAGTGTGTTGTGCTTTGTTTTTCTTTGAAAAAATTGTGAATTACCAATTTGACAGGGCTTCTAATGTTAATGTTCACAATATTGATGCACTCAATATTGATGCACACAATTTGGAAACACTTTACTGTAGTAAAGATACAGTAATTTTAAGGCATGACACTATACACACCAAGTTACCTTTTACAACCCATGTTATTTCCAGTATTATCAATGCTTGAAGACAACTTGGCATGTTGAAAAGATCTGGGAGAGGGTTGTCGGTGGATGCCCTCGTGCTCATGGTTTACAAAACTTTTGTGATCAACTAGAATATGCCTCAGACGTTTGAAACAGCATTGAAAGAGTGTATTCAGACAAGCTGGAAGCTGTTCAGTGTACCAAGCTATAATCTGACATGCGCTCACGTGTCTGACGAAAATTTGCAATTTGGTAAGATAGAAAATGTTGTGATATTGTGGAAAAAAGTTTGCTAATCACTGCTGCAAAAATAAATGCGAGAATTTCTTTGTATCAGCTCCGTACCAGTCAAATTATTGAATGTGTAAGACATTGCTGGGTCAAGGCACTTTATTGAGTGACCGGTGAATTTGGTTAACAGGGAATACTGTGTACAAAGTTCAGCGCAAGGGTTCTGTACAAAAATTCAAGGGTTGTCTTGTAATAGCCATAAGCAATATATGCATATTGTTCTTGTATAATTAATCTCTGCTGACCTTAGACTCATGTACTAAAGTACATGTATTCAATGTAACAGATAGCGTGATCAAGAGGTAGGACATCCAAAACTCCTTATGTTGGTGTATATAGTGTTCATATAGGATTGCCATCAGTTCACAACTCTAACCATTCACAGGTCACATGACACCATAAAGTGCATCTGCAATATCATGTTAAGGGGCACAGTCTGTTAACGACTCAGTGCCTGTCTCAGGTTGGTTTACTGACACACCTATCAACAATGGCTGCTGCTTCTGAACGCAAAGTTTTGGAAGAAATTGGTGAAGATTTCCTGTGTTGTACCATCTGTCTGGAGCAGTTCAAGTCTCCTAAAATTCTACCATGTCTGCATACATTCTGTGAGCAGTGTTTAGTCACACTGGTTGAGAAGACTGGATCTCTAAATTGTCCCGAATGTCGACAGCAATATCAGCTTCCTGTTGGAGGAGTGCCAGCGATAAAAGGCAACTTCTTCATGAGCAATCTGATTGAGATATTCAAGCAACGACTGGAGTCTATACAGAGTGAGATCAAATGTGAAGCTTGTAAAGAAAATACAGGAACACACAAATGTGTGGAATGTAAACATTATCTTTGTAAGAACTGTGTAAGGGCACATAAAAAATTACCAGTCACACAGACACATCAACTAATGACAATTGGAGAATACAAAACAGCAATGTCAACCAGTCCTGTTACACTACAAGCAGTGGAATATTGCAGTTTCCATAGAAAGAATGAAATTGAATTCTACTGTGAAACCTGTCAGGTACCTGTCTGTTCAAACTGCACCATAGTCAAACACCGCATACCAGAACATGTACACAGAGACTTGAAAGATGCAGCAGATGAGTATCTTACAGAATTGAAAGCCATGGTTGACAAACTGAAAGTGAAAGAACAGGAAGCTGAAAAGAACAAAACCCTGGCCAAGCAGATACACACTGATCTTACAGAGCAGTGCAGCAGAGAAGAAAGGAAGGTGAGAATGAAAGCAGAAGAAATCATCAAGAAAATAAAGAGAGAAGAGCAGAGACTGATAGATGAACTGAAAAACAATTACAAAATGAAAATTAAAAGAGCAGCTGCTGATATTGATGAGATGGAATTAAAACATGGTAACATTAAGAGTGCAGGCAATTACATAGAGACACTGATGCATCATGGGAATGCTGCTCAACTCCTCTCCACGAAGGGTGATGTTGGAAGTCGTATCAAGCAACTGATTACCATGGAAACCATAGCAAAAGCTGAACAGAGTGACTTTATATTCACACCACATATAAAATTCTGTGAGCATGGCATTCTTGGAATTGTTAAATCTGATGTGTGTATGTCAAAGTGTACAGTTGAAAACATTCCAAAACGACTCCTCAAAGGTGACTCTGCAGACCTACTGATCACAACCAGAGATTCCAAAGGAAAACAAGTCATCCCAAAACAACAACTGAAAGCCAAGGTAAGAAAACCTGATGCATCATGGGAAGACATCAATGTAGCCGATAACAGAGATGGTACACACAGAGTTACAGTGGCTGGACAGTTGGATGGAAATATCATGTTACCATGACAGTAGGAGATCAACCGATACCAGGCTGTCCTGTCATCATACCTGTCATCAAAGGATTGGTGAAGACCATTGGCAGTCAAGGAAGTGCTGAGGGACAGTACAACAATCCCAGGAGTGTG
Source organism: Ptychodera flava (assembly GCF_041260155.1). Lineage (NCBI taxonomy): Eukaryota > Metazoa > Hemichordata > Enteropneusta > Ptychoderidae > Ptychodera > Ptychodera flava. The sequence continues at coordinate 16,777,235 of NW_027248277.1, read as the reverse complement.
GCCATAAACAAAGACAGAGACATTGTCACTGCAGATACAGAAAATAATAGGTTGCAGATAACCTCAAGAGAGGGAACATTTAAGAAATTTTGAAATTCAACAGTTCAAATGGTTTTTCACACCACGTGATATAGCTATATCAAGTGATAATACATACTATAGTTTAGATGGCTGCAATGAGCAAGTAGTTGTCAGTGATGAGAATGGACATGTCATCAGATACTTTGGACAAAAAGAATTGCAAGATCCAAGGGGTATTGGAATTAGTCCTGTAGATGGCAATGTCTATGTGACAGACTATGATGAGCATTGTGTCAGGGTTTATACACAACATGGCAAATACCTTAGGTCATTTGGGTCAGAAGGTAAAGGTAAAGGGAAATTCCATTGGCCATGGGGTGTAGTAATTTCAAGTACTGGAATGGTATTTGTAGCAGACTACGATAATCAGCGTATCCAGGTATTCAATGCACATGACCAGTATTTGTATTCCTTTGATTGTCAGAGTGGGGATGGTAAGATCAGATACCCAATGGGAATAGCAATTGAAAATGATAAATATGTCTATGTTACTGCTTATGATTATGGCTTCATAAGCACTTATTATATGGTACTGAAGTTTGAGAGTAGTGGTAAGTTTGTTTGTCGTATTGATAGTGATAATGATAGGCTGAACTGCCCCACTGGTATAGCACTGACAGATGATGTACCTTGCCGGGTGGTTGTAGCTGATACTGACAATCACTGCATCAAAGTGTTTGTACAGTAATAAGATCACAATAAATTGTATCAAAGTGTGTTTTGTTGGTTACAGCGTGATGGATAAGTGAAACATCAAATCAGCTGAATTAAGGCGATACATGGATGAGTTATTTCAATGTTTCACAATTTGCTGACAACGCAATCAAAATACACAGCTGTAGATATTGCAGCAAGTTTTAAAGAATTGCTCCTCCTTATATCAGAATTTGATAGAGGTGTTTGCTGTAGACAGTTTCAGAACATGTAAAAATAATAAAACTAGTCTTTTTTCATATTTCAATGAAATTCCTTTACAAAGACTTTGAATATTAGTTTCAACTCGTTCTCAATTTAGTTTACCATTGCATCATGGGTAAAGCATGAACACCCTTGACAGACATCTTTGCATTTATTGCATTTATAAAAACACCATAACTTCAATTGTTTGACAAAATTGTTCATTCTATAGTACAAGTATAACATTTTCAAGAGACGTGATCATGTCAGAAGAATGCTTGCTTTGCCACAGCAAACTTTGAAAATTTCTATGTACCATTATAATTTATACATTACAAGTGATTTTTTGTCAATGACAGTGTTTCAACATAAAAAGTGTAATTGAAAATGCTCCTGTGTTTCAGTGCCTCTATTTGTAGTGTGCATAGCTGTCTGTAAGTTTACATTTTGTTTTCTCTGACAATGCTGATATTTCTACGTCTTGTTATCATCAACATCACAAGAAAAATTCACTTGCCAAAGCACTTCATGAGATAACAGCAAAATTTTAAACATGTATTAAATATGTAAATTACAATTCATTTGACATAAAACTTGGATACGTCTTTCAGTTCATTCATTCATTTAGGTCAAAGTTCAACATTACACACACTATTAAACCTTTAGAACAATTGTTGTTTTCTTTGTATTATGCAACTCTCAATAAAAATAATGTGAGGTTATTACGAAATACTGCAAGGGACGCATGAGGACATTGATGCAGTGCATTTGCATTGGGCAATGCGTGAAACCAATGTCCAAGTGCATCTTTTGCGATATTTACTGTGACAACCTTATTATTATACATCTTTCATTCATGAGAGGGTACCGCATAAAATAGGACTGAGTATTGACCGTTTTTGTGCAATGTCAACAATTTTTCTTATAGTTTATTGCACAACTAGAATGGAAATATGTTATCTTGGATGTCTACGCACTTCTGGATAGCGTATGCACAACACGTACAAAGCATAAGACATAGTCTGGCACTCGTCCAATGGGTCCCTTAAGTTGAAACAATGCATCAATGAATGCATAGATACAGCTGCAGGGTGAGGTGCCCGGAAACTGTGAATGTCATGGAACAGGTGTTAGGTATGACTTTTTTAACATATGCAAATTTTATTGTTCTCGATGTCAGATTTATAGTAATGGTGATTATGAATCCTAAACATAATATCTACCAATCTTTGTGACAGAAACAGAATGCACAAAAAGCAAACAGGTACTATGTTAACTCAGTTTGATTGGAATCTGGTGATAGACCAAACACTGGACCTGTTCACCCCAATTCCTCGTAAACAGGTCCACAATTACCTTGATAACAATGGGTTTGGGCAAAACCATTGTGATGAAAGGGTTAAAAGTTAAATTTTCTGTGAGATTTGATGTATTTTTTTGTTTTCAAGTGTTTGTAATTTAAAGTTGTTTCCTATTCTACTCCAAAAATTATAAGAAAACCCTTGTGTTCAGCTTGTAAACACAGCCTTTGCATATATATCCCATGTTGTTTTTCGGCATCTTCCTTTTAGTTCAGACCAGAATTCATTTGTAAACAATGACATCGAAGTCGTACAGAATAGGTTGAGTTGAGAAGGCTTGTATTTGATATTTCAACAAACTTTCAGCCAAAGAATAAGAAAATCAATCTGTGTTTTGAACAAAAATAAAAATATAATGAAAACTTTCAAACTGTTCTCCTTTAAATCTTTTACTTCAACTCCCTGTATGCAAGTTCCAAATCAACAGTGACCACAAAACTGGTATGGATGACCAACTCTATGTTCTACCAGCCATCATCTAGAGGGCGCTATGTACTACCAGGAAACAGGGGCACATTCGATTTGCACGATAATGATTATGATATATGTGACACCAATTTCAAAATCGAGGTTGTAAACAAAACTGGCTATCACGATCATGTTTTCAGTTGACATGGCTGCCCTCGGTGTTGACACATTTCTGCAGAGCTGCAGCATCTCGCCTGCCAACCGTACTACTACTGTTCAAGTTTATCAGTAAACATTTCCATCAAATCTTTGTTACTGCGGAATAGTTTATTGTACCCACTACATTCACTCCTATATACTCGGTAGTGTGCCTGTAGCCTACAAATGTTCTGAACAAATAAACAAATATATTTTTTTCAAATTTTGTTGTAAATCAAGGTATTTTATTTTAATATAACAGAAGCGATTAAACCGCATCTGAGTGCGCCACTAAATTCACTTAAAAATATTGCTTTAAATTTTACTCTCTGAAACTTTAAAATTACCACTATTTCTGCTTTCAGCACCGACAGCTGTGTTGTCCTCCATCTTATAATCATACCAATCACACCCTGGGGCATGATTGCTGTGATTGTCAATCATGATTGTTATTGGGCGTATTCGAACGCACGATCACGATCATGATTGGCCAATCACAATCATGATCGTATCAATCAAACGCGCCCCTGGTCAGTTCACTTGATCACTTATAGACTGTTGGTCTCTGTAACATCTGACAAACAATTTCCAAAATACATGTATTCACTTATGCTCTGCAAAGTGTACTAAAGAGTTGTTTAACCCGTTCACCCCCAATTCGCTGTAAACAGGTCCACACTCACCATTGATAACAATGCATGGATTGGGCCAAACCATAGTGGTGAAAGGGTTAATATGAGAACAATTTCATTGGCCTGAAATACGTACTACATACCTTGGGAATGTGGTCATTTACAGTGATGAATTGAACCTGCATACAGATCTCGAGGTACAAGGTAAAATAGGGTACCACATGGAATCTCTGTCTAAATATGTAAATTCTTCTTCAATGACAACAACGCATGTCATACAGGTACAAGCTGTGTTGACAAGCCCAGTAGTGTATTTCAATAATATCAGATAGGCTACACCTGGAAATTGTTCGCCAACATTTTTCCACTGTCAAGTTGCCAGGGCTAAGGTTAAGGTAGAGGTTACAGTCCTAGAATGTCATTAGCTATCCCTGTATGAGAATGTCATCCCTGGGACATTTACAACTTTGTCATAGTAGGGGCTAAGGTTAAATATATGCTGGGAGTAATAGAATCTGGTGGGTACATATCTGAGGAGTAAGTGTTCTAGAATAGGTAAAAACTGGAATTTGAATGGACCACAGGGCAAACAAAACCACATGCACAACTGTGCTCAGAAAAGTGTACCTTTCCATCCATGCACATTTGTACTCATGGCTTTGTTTGTACCTTTGCGTGATCTATTGGGCTTAATGAGTCTGCTAAGAACACTTATGACCATCTTTCACATTCCGGAGCAGAACCAATGTTTTATATGTGCTGTGTGTGCACCAAGACCATTTGATTTACGTGTTGGGAAGAATACTGAGAAAATTTGCACTAACAATAGTTTCTCATCATCCTACCACCACCAGAGTTTCAATTGGTACAACCCTATTGTTTTCTATGGAAAAGTTGGACCTCTGAACAGTGAAATGGGGATGAGAGGGACAAATACTTGAGGACCAGAAACACTGATTGCCATATACAGGCATGTGTTCTACTGATTGAGTCAGGTAGGAATATTGTACCTGGAACCAGACTTCCTGGCAACAAATTTCTGAGAACTTTAACTTTGATATTTTTTGATTGCATCAACTTGATACTTTCAGAGACACTGCCTTTTAATATCAATCTTTACAAATTGTTTGTTTTTTAATACTTTTTTGGAACAACTTTGAGATCCCCAATCAGGACTTGACTTACTGCATAAAAAACAAGATGCACTCTTAAATATAAACACAATCACGCCTGAATTCAATTCAACTGCATCTGACTCGTCTACGTACTGTAGATTCCATGATTTGGTATAAAAGAACTTTGGATAGTTACTGACATGAGAGATCAGGGGGTTCCAGGATGGGGAAAGATTCAACTTCTTTTGTATGTATTGATAGGGATGTGCAGCAAGCACTATCATCCATAACAAGAAAACATTACTAGAGTGGTGTGTAATTAGAGCTAGTACTGGGTAAGAAAAAAAGGCTTTCCTTTATGTACCAGCTACTTTTTCTCAAAAGAAGTACTTCCTCAAATTTCTTGCGCAACCAGCCTGCTCCCATGACCACCAACTTTTAAAATTTTGCCATTGACTTTTGAAACTTATAGCTACACCCCAGACTTCTGAAACAAACTACTAAAAATTATAGATCTGGTTGTTCCATACATACTGCCACTGACAATTTCACATGAATGAAGGCAATGGATATGGAAAAAGTATCTACTATCCGTCTTTTCGCTGTCAATATGGCATGAAAAAGGGAAAAGGATTTTACACAAAATGAGATGGAAAAAAAACTCATTACTCAACAAGCTTAAAAACGACCCTACATCAGTTGCATTCCAGCAAAGAATGGTAAAAATTTGAGAGTCTAACTATGATCTGTCCAAGTGGTAAATTCTATGACAGAACTCCATGACCTTGCCTTGACGTTTGTGTGGTACGGAAGTTATTTTCACGAGTGATGCGGTGTATCCTGCGGCCGTATTTTCACGAGCGAAGCGAGTGAAAATACAGCAAGGATACACCGCATCACGAGTGAAAATAACTTCCGTACCACACAAACGTCAGGGCAAGGTCATGGAGTTCTGTTATTATTACATATGTTCCCAAATTACACACGTTGGTAACTTCGTCGAGCAAGTAAATTCTTGGGTCGGCGGATGGATATTACTTAACCTATAGAGTTATTCGCCCCTCAGCTGGTACACTCAAACAACGTCACTCACACACACATGACACTGCAAAATGTTTTCAAGTGAAACCGTTCGTATTTTATATCATTATAATCGAAATTCATGTACACTGGAACAAGAACAATGAGTAAAACTTCAAAACGAGAAAGTCTAATTATGTTATCGGTTGAATCATTCAATCTGAGTCGGAATCGGAGTAGATCACTGAAGGTCGGCGACGTTTGGAGGCGATGCAACGACGCGTGATATACAGGCGAAGACTGTTGAGATAGGGAATTATTTCCGGTGATGTTGAAGGTAAAGTTGAACGATCCACCACTGATTTGTGCATTTGAGAACATCCCTGGTAGTTGCGGAAACTGATGGAGGGCATTTTGATGCATTGACGACAAGGGACCTCGAATAGCATACGAAGGACCGGCCACCGGTCGCGGTGTATGTTCGGCCGGCATCAGGCTTGTACTTCCGGTCGCGGTCGATTGTGGATCAAATGCAGGTTGTATACCGGCGAGTATGTTGCTCATCTGACGCTGCTGGTCTGCACTGGCCATAGAATAGCGGTTGAGTAATGTTGGATTTTTGTGCCCGCTTAGCTTAGTTGTGAAGCCACAGTTGGTGGAACGCCGGCATCGAGCAGTCGTTGTACGCAGGCTTTACCGTACGAGCGCTGTCAGTGAGTCCCGTCGCTCAGAAAAAAAACGGGCTAGCAATTGATCTAACTCAGGTGGTGGAATGTTCAGAACTTCGCAAGTTTCTTCTGTCATGGTGTGAAGCCATTCCTTGAAAAGTGCCACTTCGCGTCTTGTTTTCATTTCCGTGTTTTGGTTTTCTGCGGTGCAACTTTCGACATGTCAGCTGTGTTGACACGGGCACATCTCCCTGTGCAGTCCCAGACGGCACTGTCAACGACGCTACCGTCGCGTTATCCTTGGAAAATACTTGTTTCTCAAGTGTCACAAGGTGTTTCCATTGTGTCTCCGTAATAAAATTCACTTTCGAAATGATCAACATATTCGCAATTTTGCCAGTCGTAATGCCGGTCCTCCATCGAGCGGGTTTCAATATACGACAATTTTTACCAATTTGAAAGTAAAGTAGTCCGCCAAATTTGATACTCATTTGCATAATTAGCGTGAAAATACCGAAAAAGTATTGAATGGGCACGTGACTAATTGCATAGTTATTTGATGGCTTGTGACATTCTCCCTCAATCTGTAAGTACGTTTTTAGCTGTTTGACAAGGAGTTTATTGTTAACATTTTGTATTATTATGACAAAATTAATAAAGTGTAGGAAGCAACTGTGTGGTCAATATGATATGCAATTTGTCCTGCCAAAAACCGAATTTTGAAAAGGAACTATTTTTCTCATATGCACATTACTGAGATTCAATACCAACTTTATGTGGTGGGGCACAATAGAATAATCTGCAGTACATATGTAATAATATCTTATATGATAAATATATATGCAAATTCAATATTACGAAGGGGTCAAATTAATGGAGGTAAAAACAATTATATGTTAGAAAAATTTGGTGGTCAAACTGATAAAATCGCCAAACTTTTAAAGTGGTTACAGTATGTTCATATGGTTTGATCGATGTCTTGTAAGCATATGACATCTATCACCTCAATTGAACATACTGTAATCACTTTAATAGTTTGACTGTTTTATTAGTTTGACTACCAAATTTTCATAAAGGAATATAGCCCTGTATTACAATATTCAAATATGAACAGAATCATAACAAAAATTTGTGAAAATTTCTTCTCATTTATAGCCTCATACAATCCATAAATTAAAAGTCTAAACTTTGTTGACTCACGGCACTTGTTTGAGTCAGTTTGGTTTAATGGGAAAACAATGTAAAGGTTAGCTAGTGTTCTACACAATAGCTCATGGGCTGTAAAGTGAAATCTACGGTACAGACAATTTATAGAGATCTTCAACACTGATCGTGTGAAAATGATGTCCCACCTTGGTCACAAGGTACAGGTATTTAATGTACCAGATCATATGACAACTGACTTATGTCACTTGTCAGAAAACAGATATTCAAAGTACTAGATCACGTGATCAAGAAGTGGGTCATAAAGAACTCCCTATTTTAATGTAGTGTTAATATGGAATTGTATCAGTTTGAGCTCAAACTGTCTAAAAGAAGCATGACACCACGAATCATATCTGCAACATCTGATGTTAAGGGGACTATCTGCTAACAGGTCACTGCACCTGTCTCAAGTTGATTTATTGACACACGTACCAGCACAGGTAAACTAGGAATGAATAGTCTAAAAATATGATATTATTTTCGTAATTATTAAAAATAATAAATAGTAATTATGAAATATTGATATCACTAAAACTCAGAATTTCATCCAGGTTGAGCTTCCTTTCTGCAGAGCAACACTCAATAAAATCGCTGTAAATGTATGAGTTGTGTATGACATAGGCAGCAGGCTGAGCCTAACAGGGCATCCAATATATTAGGAGTACCCGGTATATAAAATGAGAAGGCAGCCAGCACACACAGCCAGTCCTCTCTATTTTAATCACTCCTACCATTTCAATCCCTGTACATTCCCTGCGTCTCCCCTGCATTACTGATGGTTGATAAGCTGGCCATCAAATCTGCCTTACTTACTTGGCCCTTCTTAATTGTCGCCTTGTGAAGCAATATTGCTCTTAAAATTTTGTGCAAAGGCCCAGAATAGTTTCTGGGTTTCCAGCTCCCTGTTCATGGCGACATCGGGGAGACAAATCTTGAGTCCGCTGCCATTGACTTATCAGCATAAATTATACAGGCTTACATCAAAGAACATTAAACCAATGAGCGCTATAGTAACCTCTGACTGATGACCCTAACTGCTGGTATGCAGAGGTCAACTGCAAACGGCCGTAAAAAATGACACCGTACACGATGAGTTGAGCCAGGATGGCTTAACATTGACCGGATAATATTTCAACAAACTCAGCTGAAGAATAAAAAAATCAAGTTGGTTAATTTGAACAAAATCGATAAAATTATTATGAAAGCATTTTATATCTCTCTTGAGTCTTTTACCTCAACTCTCTGTATGCAAGTTCCAAATCAACAATGATCTTGAAACAGATATGAAAGATCAACTCTATATTCTATGTGCCATCACCAATCTCTAGAGGGCGCTATGCAATACGAGGAAACCCAACATCAGACACTGGATTTCCAAAATCCGGTAAGTGTATTCATATATGCAAATTGTGTATTATTTAAACATGCAAATCAACATGTAATGAGTCATTATCAATAAAGAATTTTCATTGCCCTGAGTAAAGATAGACTCTGTATAGAAATTTACTGCCTGGACATAGTTCTGTTGTTACATAGTGCACTCCAAGGGAAGGTAAAACAATTTGCATGAGACAAAATGAAGAATACAAAACATAGTTGGAGTCACAAACTTGTGTGGTATGCAACATGGCAGTTCAAACATAAATTGGTGTGGGGGAGCCTTTGAAAATGTTGTCCTTTCTAGAAAAGTTAGAGTTGATTTTGATGACATTTGGATGTAAACTCCTTGTGATGTAAATTTAGATGTTCTCATAAAGAATTCCAATCTCAAAATAAAGCAGCGTCTGCTATAGTGTGATTTGTACCACACGGTCAAGAAGACTATAGTACAGATATCTGATGCAATGTACAATGTACAGCTCAGCATGCCAAGCACGCCATAATCCCCAGGTGCAACATTTTCATACAATGACTTCATTATTCACCTGAGAGACCTGCTAAGCGCCATCTATCATTGCATGCCTGTCCTGACATATTCTTGTGCAAACTTGTTGAGAACACAAACAAAACAACAATGGCCACACTTCACTTATCGATCAACCAGTAAGATAAGCTGGCTGTTGGTTCTGACACTTTACGGTGCCATTTTTATTTACTTTTTGATCAGAAACTCAACATTAGACATATTATCAGTATAGATTACGAATTCACTGAGCATTTTTTCCCATTTGCAGATTTTTACAGCACCATCAGTGACAGGTCAAATAATTATAATTTCCATGTGTCTTAAGCTTTGCCTTGCATCATGTCAAATTGGCAGGCACATGATTTTGTTCAGAAATATTTCAGATGGAGCAAGTACTTTTTACTTTTTACTCTCAATCAATATTTGGAGGTACACAAGTATTTTCAAAAATGAAATGTCTGATGTAAATAAGTATTTGGATAAGGTATTGTTGTAATCACATTTCCTCTTTGCAAGGGGGACTATGTCGTAATTAATCCCAAACATTCACTAATCTGAGCTGTACAAAATTTATGAAATTTATTCACTTTAATAGCCCAATAAAAAGTTCATATTAAAATTCAAAGTCTAGAATTTTATCGAGTCAAGGCACTTTTTTGAGTCACTGGTAACTTAAAGTCAGTTTGGTTGACAGGGAATACTGTATAAAGGTGAGCTGGGGTTTTGGAACAAACATTAATGTATGTCATATAAAAACCTTGGGCAATAAATACACATCTTCATCTCTATTCCTGTAAAAATGACCTCTGACCTTAGTCAAATGGAGTATACGATGGTATCCAGGTATCCAATATTACAATTGACTGCGTGATCAAGAAGTGGGTGATCAAGAACTCCCTATGTTATTGTACACTGTACAACTAGGATTTTCACAGGTCGAGAACGGTAACCCTTCACAGGTCACATGACACCATAAACTGTATCTGCAACATCATGATAAGGGGCCTTCTAAGTTCTTCTTACAGCACTATACCTGTCTCAGGTTGGTTTACTGACACACCTATGCACAATGGCTGCTGCTTCTGAACGCAAAGTTTTGGAAGAAATCGGTGAAGATTTCTTGTGTTGTACCATCTGTCTGGAGCAGTTCAAGTCTCCTAAAATTCTACCATGTCTGCATACATTCTGTGAGCAGTGTTTAGTCACACTGGTTGAGAAGACTGGATCTCTAAACTGTCCAGAATGTCGACAGCAATATCAGCTTCCTGTTGGAGGAGTGCCAGCAATAAAAGGCAACTTCTTTATGAGCAATCTGATTGAGATATTCAAGCAACGACTGGAGTCTATGCAGGGAACTGAGATCAAATGTGAAGCTTGTCAAGAAAATACAGCAACTCACAGGTGTGTGGAGTGTAAACATTATCTTTGTAACATTTGTGTTAAGGCACACAGAAATCTACCATTCACAAGAACACATCAACTGATGACAATTGGAGAATATGAAACAGCAAAGTCAACAAGTCCAGTTACACAGCGAGCTGTAGAATACTGCAATATTCATAACCAAAATGAGGTTAAATTCTACTGTGAAACCTGTCAGGTACCTGTCTGTACAGACTGCACCATTGTCAAACATCGCATACCAGAACATGTACACAGAGACTTGAAAGACGTGGCAGATCAGTATCGTACAGAATTGAAAGCCATGGTTGACAAAATAAAGTGAAAGAACAGGAAGCTGAAAAGAACAAAACCCTGGCCAAGCAGATACACACTGATCTTACAGAGCAGTGCAGCAGAGAAGAAAGGAAGGTGAGAATGAAAGCAGAAGAAATCATCAAGAAAATAAAGAGAGAAGAGCAGAGACTGATAGATGAACTGAAAAACAATTACAAAATGAAAATTAAAAGAGCAGCTGCTGATATCGATGAAATGGAATTAAAACATGGTAACATTAAGAGTGCAGGCAATTACATAGAGACACTGATGCATCATGGGAATGCTGCTCAACTTCTATCAACAAAGCGTGATGTTGGTACTCGTATAAAGCAACTAATTACCATGGCAACAAAATCAAAGGCTAACCATGAGGACTTCATGTTCACACCACTTGACAAATTCTGTGAACATGGAATTCTGGGAATACTGAAATCTGATGTGTGTATGTCAAAGTGTACAGTTGAAAACATTCCAAAACAACTCTGGAAAGGTGACTCTGCAGACCTACTGATCACAACCAGAGATTCCACAGGAAAACAAGTCATCCCAAAACAACAAGTGAAAGCCAAGGTAAGAAAACCTGATGCATCATGGGAAGACATCAATGTAGCCAATAACAGAGATGGTACACACAGAATTACAGTGGCTGGACAATTGGATGGAAAATATCAAGTTACCATGACAATAGGAGATCAACCAATACCAGGCTGTCCTGTCATCATACCTGTCATCAAAGGATTGGTGAAGACCATTGGCATTCAAGGAAGTGCTGAGGGACAGTACAACACACCCTGGAGTGTGGCAATAAACAAAGACAGAGATATTGTCACTGCAGAGTATAGCAATAATAGGTTGCAGATAATGACTAGAAAGGGAAAGTTTAAGAAAATTTTGGAATTCAAAGAGTTTGAGAAACCTTTCACACCACGTGATATAGCTATATCAAGTGATAATACATACTATAGTTTAGATAACAGCAATAAGCAAGTAGTTGTCAGTGATGAAAATGGACATGTCATCAGATACTTTGGACAAAATGAGTTGAAAGATCCAACGGGTATTGGGATTAGTTCTGTAGATGGCAATGTCTATGTGACAGACAAGGGAGGGCATTGTGTCAGGGTTTATACACAACATGGCAAATACCTTAGGTCACTTGGGTCCTATGGTACAGGCCAAGGGCAATTCAATTGTCCCTGGGGTGTAGTCATAGCAACTACTGGAATGGTATTTGTAGCAGACTGCTTTAACAAGCGTATCCAGGTATTCAATGCAGATGACCAGTATTTGTATTCCTTTGATTGTCAGAGTGGGGATGGTAAGATGAGACACCCAAGGGGAATAGCAATTGAAAATGATAAATATGTCTATGTTACTACTGATACCCCTAGTAGTCTACTGAAGTTTGAGAGTAGTGGTAAGTTTGTTTGTCGTATTGATAGTGATAGTGATGGGCTGAACTGGCCCACTGGTATAGCACTGACAGATGATGTACCTTGCAGGGTGATTGTAGCAGATAGGGACAACCACTGCATCAAAGTGTTTGTACAGTGATAACATCACAATAAATTGTACCAGACTGTGTTTTGTTGATTGACATTGGTCACAGCAGAGATGGATAAGTGGAATATTAAATCAGTTGAATAAAGGTGATAAATGGATGAGTCTTTCAATATTTTATCATAATTTCAAAACAACATGATCAAAATACACTGTAGATATTGCAGCAAGTTGAAAAAATAATTGTACTTCCTTAGATCACTATTGGATTGACGTTTTTTGCCTTAGACAATTTCAGATTATGTAACATAATAGAACAAAGCTTTTTTCATACTTGAAAGAAACCCCTTTCAAAAAGATTTTGAATATTAGTGTCAACTTGTTCTCAACTTAGTTTACCATTGCATCATGGGTAAAATCATGATCAACCTTGACAGCAAGCTGTGCATTTTTGCATTTATAAAAACAATCATTTCAGATCATCAATTGTTTGATAAAAACATTTTTCTCTTAATCTTTGTACTTTATTCATTTGATGGGACAAAGACAACATTGTTGAGAGATGTGATCAAAATCTGAAGAATGCTTTCATTGTTCATTTTGAAACTTTTTATGCACCTATGATTATTTCTATGTCAATGACTAGACTATAGACAAAACCTGACATGTTCCTGTCTTTCAGTGCCTTTATTTGTAGTGTGTGAAGTTGTCTGTAAATTTATACTTTGGTTTCTCTGATAATGTCTATATCTTGTTATGATCAATATCATGAGTAAAATTTGTCAAATTTGCCAGGCAGTTCATGTCATAGAAAAAATTTAAACATGTATTAAACATGTAAATTACCATTCCTTTGACGTGAAACTTTGACATGTCTTTCAGTTCATTCATTCACTTAGTTCAAAGTTCAGCATGTACACACTAGGTTTAAATCTCAGTGCAATTGTTATTTTTTGTATCATGCAACTCTGAACAAAAATAAGGGTGATTAAGTATCCTCAACATCATAACTAGTAAAAATTTTGTGACAGAAACAGAATGCAAAGAAAAACAAACAGGTATTATGTTATCTCATTTTGATTGGAATCTGGTGATATACCAAACACTTGACCTGTTCACCCCTACTTCCTTGTAAACAGATCCACAATTACATTGATAACAATGGGTTTGGGTCAAACTATTGTGATTAATTAAAGAGTTAAAGCTGAATTAAATGTAATATTTGATGTATCTTCCAGTATTGTGTTTTTCTTTGTGAAACAGTCTCTTATACTTCTCAAAAATTGTGAAAAAACTCTAGTGTTCAGCATATCAACACAGCCTTTGTATGTATGTCAAAATGTTATTTTTTAACATTCTAATTTCAATCTAAACTAGAAATCGTTTTTCAACAATGATACTACAATCGTACATGATGAGTTGAGTTGGGAAAACTTACACTTGATACTTCAACAAAATTTTCAGCCATATAAGAAAATCAATTGGTTAATTTGAACAAAAAAATAAAACATATTATGAAAACTTTCCCACTGTTCTACCCTGAGTCTTTTTTTCAACTTCCTGTATCCAAGTTCCTAATCAACAATGATCTTGAAAACAGGTATAGAAGGCCATCTCTATGTTCCAGCACAATCACCAGTCACTAGAGGGTGCTGTAATTTTCACTCAAAAAAGTGTATAAATTGACATTTGAATATGCAAATTGGCATGTGATTAGTTATTATCAATGGAGAATATTCATTGGCCCAAAGTTTATATGATTAATATTTGTTAAAGGGACGGGTTTTTTTATGAATTTTATCTCTGAGCAAATTGACTACCGTAACCATGCACAATTAAATTTCAATGAAGAGCAAAGGACTAAACCTAAAAAACAGTCAATGTAAACAGCCAACAAACAAGAACCAGGGATTGAATACTGCCCGTTTAATATCAGTATCGGCATTTTTGCAATTGAGTGTACCAACTTTTGTTCTTGAGTGTTACGGAAAAAATTCTAAAAAACTATTTTACAGTATATATTTACTCTTGTGATAGCTTTCTGAGTAAGATTTTTCTGAGCAAATCAAAGCAAAAATTACAAAAATCGGACCATGTTTGGCAAAGATATGGCATTTTTTGTGGTGTGAAAATGGTCAAATTTGACTGTTACGAAGGTACACTGCATTTTTCAACTTTAAGAAAATGCTGTTTTCATAATGTAAACTCTAGTAAAGGTACATGTTTTTTCTTTCTGTGTGGTCTTAAGGATGTCTAATACAAGTAGTAAGTAACGCCATGGTATGCTATTCACCAGTTGATTAACACCATTAATAAATCCAAAAATAGCCCATCGTTACGGATTTTTTCGTTTTTCATTATGGACAATTAACTCAGTGTGTAACTTAGTTCTAATCTATAGTTATTTTGTAAAATGTTGTTAAAATCCATTGCAGGTATCTGTCAAGTACTGTAATAAACTCTACTGTCATAAGCATCCATTCGTTTATTTTCAAGAATTTGCCAAAGACTCAGCCTAAATTTTCCGGAAATTTATGTAGTGTCCGTACCCCACCATTTAATTCCACACCTATATTAGGCTTTCAGCAAACAAAGATAAAATACATATTGTAGTACTTGGTATAGATGAATGATATATGTATTCATCTTAGACAATCACCATTTAAAAAAATATATATGAATTATAGGCCAAATGTAGTGTCCGTACCCCCATGTAGTGTCCGTACCCCTTTTCCAGTGGATTACACTAATTTGGATTTGACTGAAGTAAAAGGTTTGATATACCCCTAGTACACTGCTGAGTGGTTTAATTATAATGTAACCATGTATAATCAGTGTGAAGTCAAACACTAAAATGTAATTTCAATTGACAGATGGATTCAATAAGGTAATTTGGGGGGTCAACACAACACACAGTACGTTTTTGTACAGGAATTTTGCCCTGGATAAAAATAGTGCCAATGACCTTGTAGCTACAATATACATGGATGGTATGGAACATGTACGTAGTATACTACCAGATATAGTGAGTGCACAGGTCCTATTCTAATGGCAGAAGAAATGTTTAATTTCGGCTCATACTTACCGACACCCCCAACCCCACCCTCTATAGCGGTACACAGATATTAATCAATAGCCAACATAGAAAACTGCTATCAGGGCCTATACTTTTAGTTTCTTTGCTATCTGTCTCTGACATAAGGTGGACTCTTATACAATCAGGCGATTGGATAAAAAGTCTAGAAACATCAATGTTTATTAGACAAGGGGTTCCTGAGATGATCATTCATTAAATATGCCAAATAGCAACAACTTGATGCTGCTCAATGCCTTTCAGTGCAAGTAGATCTCTATATCAACAACATGTGCCAGTATAGTAAGTGTCATTAAATGTGATGCATTACTTTTTGGGCTTGACTCACATTATCTACAACACTACGGTAATTCACCTAGCATAGCAGTCAGTTAGCTAAAACCCCTCGAAATAGACATTTCAACAACTGGCCTAGCATCTGAAATATCTGTGCTGTGATATTTAAGAGAAATCAGATGATAGGTTTGAATCAGCTTTTGGAAAACCACAATTAATATTAATAGCACTAGTGATAATAATGATTCTTGCATAAATATAAAAATAGTGTTGCTCGAATTTAAAAAAAATGAAGTACATGTTCCTGTTTCCTGTTTTTCATTTGCAAACAAAAAGTGCTATTTGTATTTGCAAAAGGTTTTAATTTTCAATGTTTAGACAGTAGTCCGTTTTAATGACCAATTTTCAATTTTGAAGATCAACAGTAAAAATTTGGTGGCCCAAACTTGAAATGTTTGGATATCAAATTAAAGGCATTGCTCTCAATCCTGGGATCGCCTTTGTTCTAGTCTGTAAGAGGATTATGGAGGTGTGATAGCCTTTTGTTTTCCATTGAAATTGTAATCTGGTGGGTAAATTTTCTGATGAGACAATTCTGGTGCCAACGCATGCCTTTAAAGTAATACACAGACAAAGTCAGAATTAAGGTGCAATATACACACCAACTAAACTGATAAGAATGAGACTACCAACAGCTTCAATGATATCAAATGTTGGACGTCAGTCAAAAAAAATTTCAATTATTTCCCAGTTGTGTGAGTAGTATGTGTAACAGAAAATGTGAATATTTATTGGTTTCAGATAAAATGTATAACTATAATTTGACAATTATTGTAAGCAAATATATTGGAAGTCAACATGATTGTCCACAAAAAGCTGAAAGTTGTGATCAAAAGCAGAAAAACACCGGTCGTTTGTTCAATGATCCATGATAAATTCGCACCTTGGAAGGAACAAATTTATATTGTGTCAGAGAGTTAGGTAGTCAAATTTGTTGTTTATTCTGTTTGTGTGGTGGAGTGACCTGACATCATCCTAAATTGCTCATGTTCTTAATCATGTTTATGAGTTGCACTGCGCTACCCTCCATACTGTGATGATTTACTTAATCAACCAATGGCCTGTCAACTGTCTGTATGTTTATATAAAACACAATGATTGGACTAAGACAGATACTACCGTATGTTCACATTCACAAATTTAGGTCGGACCTGGGCAAGGTTACAATAATCCTCTGTGGGGAAAAAATTTGGTTCACCTTCACATTTTACAGGACCAGCCTAGTTTTGCCAAAAAGAATTAATCTAACTACTAAATGACACTTGAACTGCAGAGACATCTCCAGTATTGGTTTCATGAACTTTACGAGACAGAATTGGACTTGCAGATTGTACAGAAATGCATGTAACCAGTGCACAGTGTTTCTGATGTCTTTGTTAACTAATGCCTTTCTTTCAAGTAATGTTAATCAGATGATGTGGTCCCACTTGTGGAGCAAAACCTGGTGGGAAGATATTGTGTTGAGAACATGGAATGATAAAGACTGGAGCGAAAACTTTTAGGTTCAGTTGGGCATCATCTTGGTCCAGACATGACCCAAATTTTGAGGCAGTACTGGATTCCCCTATTGCCCAGCCGAAACTAGACCGATTCTGGCCTGACCTAGAGTGTCCATATTGACAATATTGAGTTGACTCAAAACCTGGGCTGGCCCAGGGCTGACATAAACTACTCAATGTAAAAATGACATGTATTGGAGTCTGTATTCACAGTAAAGTGCATCTTGCCACATGGCATTCTTGTGGATACAAATCTCTTATCAGTGTTTGGGTATCCCTCGACGAAATATTAGCTAAAGTTGATCCACTATATTGTATCATAAATAACCTCAGATTTGTTTTCTGATACCAAATATGACTACATTGTTTTCACAGTTTACAAAAGATATCTGGGGTTGGTATAGGTAATTTCAGGTCGCAGACTAAAGATTAGCTCCAAAAATACAAAATTACGGCCATGTTCCCCCCCCCCCCCCCCCCAAGTTTGAAGAAATAATTTGGCTTAGTTTGTGTCTTGGGACTTGTATATCAAATAACAAAGCTATGAGACAAGCAGTTTTTTAGAAGATTTTTTAACTAAAATTTGCAAAAATTGCCTCCAAAACACAAATTTATTATTTTTCCTGAAGCTATATGAAATTATCTAAGTATATCCTAAGTCATCTGTATACCAAATATCAAAGCTTGTGCGATAGATGAGAATATATGAATTGATCGTTCAGTGAATCCAGTGAATCAGTTGTGTGTTGGGTTGGTTTCCTTCAGTTGACTAATAAGATAAAACAATTTTGTTTCTCTACACATGACATTGACAAGAGACACTTCATCTCATGAAGAGTAAATTTCATTATTTCAAGTACTAAAATGACATATTTCTACATCAAGCAGTTTGTTGATAAAATGCTATCTTGACAGGTCCACTGATACAACCGTTATGTTGAAACTTGACCTTTTTCAAAATTATTGATGTCTTTAAAAACAGTTGTCTTTTCTTCCAGTAGCATGTCATATTGACCAGTATTTGGCTTGTCAACACACATGTACAAGCATTGCCATATTGTTCAATGAATTTTAGTTCAGACTTAACTTTAGTAGAAAACAATTTTAATGCATGTTGTGTAGTGTCCGTACCCCACCCCACAAACTAGTTAAATACAACTATTAATCAGTGAGTAGGGTTAATATTTGAAACTTTATAGCTTGATGATTTTACTGTTTTATCAAAAAACTTAAAAGTTTTCAATTTGTTCTTATTGTTGATGCAAAATTTATATTGAGTGTTGTTCTCTGAATAACATTAAGCCATGAACCCTAAATATAGTTTAATAATATCCTCAATTAATTACACTGTGGTGAAAAGTTTACAGGATAAGGCAAAATGGAAAGAAAACCATGTTTCTTCATCAATTAATCACCTATTATTTCTACACTTAATGTAAATGATCAGCTTCAGTACAGGTTTGCTTTGGGCTGGTGTTGTAGTGTCCGTACCCCTTGTACATACTTATGAAATATTTTGTGAGTCTTTCCAACATGGACTAACATATGAAATGATGCTATATATCATAGCTATGCATGCTCCAATTATCATTTTAAGTTTTGGAGATTCACTGTGGAAGATTATTAAGCAATAATTGAAATGTGTTTGTTGTTCTTTCAAAAATAAAGTGTTTCCTTTGTTTTGGTATGAAGGACAACATTGTATACACCCGGTGGAATTCAAAGATTCTCTACAAAAGTCATTTTATGATGTAAGGCTAACTGTATTGATTTGCATTTGGTAAAAGTATTGTATATTCTCCCCTAAATTTTGCAATGGTGCAAAATCTGTTCTTAATTTTCTAAATTGTGTAGTCCATACCCCTAGGGTGCGATAAAGAAGGCCTGTTTATTATGGAACTAAGACAGTTTGTGCGAAACCATATCTGCACTATATACCGGTATGTGGTATTATGTACCTAAGTCCTGGTAAGGTTTTCACATCAAAACAATGAGGTTGCAGTTTGGCCCTTTTTGACCCCTACTTTGTACACTCAATTGTGAAAATGCCGTATGTATTAAGGGGCATTCATAGCTTTTATTATTTGTTCAATTGCACGATATGGGACATGTGCTTCACTAGTTTAGCCAACTTGACCTGATAATGAAAATATGAACTTGGCAGGATAAAGGCTATAAATCTGTAACATCAGAACCAGTAAAAATTTTGTGACAGAAACAGAATGACAAACAAAGCAGCAGGTTAACTCTAGTTGATCTCAATCTATTAATATGCTGAACAGTTCACCTGTCACCCCCTAATTTGCTGAGAAGAGGTCTACAATCATGATTGATAACAATGGGTTTGGGCCAAACCATTGTGTTAAAAGGGTTAAAGCTGCATTAACTGTGACATTGATGTATCCTCTGCTATTTTGTTCTCAACGCATTACTTGTAATTTTTCTACACCTAAAATGTATGAATATCCAATAATATTGTTGAAAACTAAATTTTAGTCAAGACTGGAAATCATTTGTGAATATTTAAAGATTCACATTGTACACAATGGGTTGAGATGATAAAGTTAATGCTTGATAATTTACAGCGACAAATTTTAATCTTTCTTTCAAGCATTTATCTTTCATGAATTTTGTTTCATAAAAAGAAGTTTTTGTTTTGATTACATGAAACATGGTGAAATACTCGTCAATTGTGCACAACTTAAACTCTGCTTGTAGGCAGACATGACTAAACATTTCGGTCAAGCATTTTATGGTCTGTATAAAAAAATTGTTCAAAACGTCAACTGTATAACTCTTACTATGCACGGCTGAACTACAGTACTACAAAAGTTTGGTTCCTAAGTAAGCTGTTATAATGAGGTCTTGATTGGCTGTGCGAAGATAAGGATGGCAGCTTGCCCTTACATTGTAGCAGCGTTTTTTTGTGATACGAAAGCAAGTTGGAATAGGAAAAATCCATTTTGCCATGATATCATAAAACAAAATCATCTGCATTCAGAAAAGGGGCTATTTTGACACTTTTAAAGTTATGCATTAACATCATTTTGTACACTCAGTGACTTACATGTCTTCCATGTATTCTTGATTATCACAAAAAGGTCAAAAAGATCAACTTTGTCCCTCTAACAAACTTGGGGCAAAAAATTAAGTAAGATATCCAGCTTTTTGAACAAAACAATAAAAAATGAAAACATTCTAAGCGTTCCTCTTGAGTTTTTAACTTCAACTCCCTGTATGCAAGTTCCAAATCAACAATGATCTTGAAACCTATATGGAAGGCCTACCTGACATCACCAGTCACTAGAGGGCGCTATGCAATACAAGGAAACCTAACATCTGACACTGGCTTTCCAAAATATGTGTATTCATATATAAAAACTGTATGTTGTTTTAATATGCAAATCAACATGTAATGAGTCATTTAGAATTTTCATTGGCTTTAGTTATGTACCATAGACGCTGTATGGAAATTACCACCCAGACATAGTTGATACGTAGGGTTAGAGCACTCCAAGTGGAAGGCAAAACAATTTGTATGAGACAAATTGAAGACAACTAAATTCTGTTTAAATCACAGTCTTGTGTGGCAAAAAGCACAACTTGGTTGTGGAGGTCCCTGATAACCTTATGCAGAGATCTGATGACTGGCTCCCTTTAATTATGGCGAGTGTGTTGTGCTTTGTCTTTCTTTGAAAAGACTGCCAATTGACAATTACCAATTGCCAGGGCTTACATTGATGTACAAAATATTGATGTACACAATATTGATGTACACAATATTGATGTACACAATTTGGAGATAGTTTACAGTTACAGTAATTTTAAGGCATGACGCTATACACACCTAGCTACCTTTTACAGCCCATGTTATTTCTAGTATTATCAATGCTTGAAGACAATTTGGCATGTTGAAAAGATTTGGGAGAGGGTTGTCGGTGGATGCCCTGCTCATGGTTCACAAAACTTTTATCGAAGTCAACTAGAATATGCCTCAGTCTTTAGAACAGCTTTGACAAAGTGTATTCAGACAAGCTGGGAGCTGTTCAGTGTACCAAGCTATAATCTGACATGCTCACGTGTCTGACGAAAATTTGCTATTTGGTAAGATAGAAAATGTTGCATATTGTGGTAAAAAGTTTGCTAATCACTGCTGCAAAAATAAATGCGAGAATTTCTTTGTATCAGCTCCGTACCAGTCAAATTATTGAATGTGTGAGACATTGCTGGGTCAAGGCACTTTATTGAGTCACCAGTGAGTCAGTCTGGATAGGAACTTTGGTGTAAAGTTCAGCGCAAGAGTTCTGTACAAAAGTTCAAGGGTTGTCTTGTAATAGCCATAGGCAATATGTGCATATTGTTCTTGTAGGATTATCTCCTCCGACCTCAGACTCATGTAGTAAAGTACATGTGTTCAGTGTAACGTACTGTGCTATCAAGAGGTAGGACATCCAACACTCCTTATGTCAGTGTATATGTGTTCATGTAGGGTTTCTTCACTTCACATACTAACCATGAACTGTATCTGAAACACCATGTTAAGGGGCCTTATCTGCTATCAGCTCTGTACCTGTCTACAGCTGGTTTTACTCAGACAACACCTACAATATCCAAATTGGGATACAATTTCATTAACGGCTTAACTTTACTTCACTTCACACCTATGCACAATGGCTGCTGCATCTGAACTTCATGGAACTCTGGGAATTCTCGACTCTGAACATGACATTGAAATCTCCAAGTGTACAGTTGAAAACATTCCAAAACATCTCTGGAAAGGTGACTCTGCAGACCTACTGATCACAACCAGAGATTCCACTGGAAAACAAGTCATCCCAAAACAACAAGTGAAAGCCAAGATAACAAAACCTGATGCATCATGGGAAGACATCAATGTAGCTGATAACAGAGATGGTACACACAGAGTTACAGTGGCTGGACAATTGGATGGAAAATATCAAGTTACCATGACAATAGGAGATCAACCAATACCAGGCTGTCCTGTCATCATACCTGTCATCAAAGGATTGGTGAAGACCATTGGCAGTCAAGGAAGTGCTGAGGGAGAGTACAGCCTTCTCTATAGTGTGGCCATAAACAAAGACAGAGACATTGTCACTGCAGATACGCACAATCACAGGCTGCAGATAACCACCAGAGAGGGAACATTTAAGAAGATTTTGGAATTCAAACAGTTTGAGGAACCTTTCAACCCAATTGATATAGCTATATCAAGTGATAATACATACCATAGTTTAGATAGCAGGAATAAGCAAGTAGTTGTTAGTGATGAGAATGGACATGTCATCAGATGCTTTGGACAAAATGAGTTGAAAAATCCATGGGGTATTGGGATTAGTCCTGTAGATGGCAATGTCTATGTTACAGACAGGGAATGGAATCGTGTCAGGGTTTATACACAACATGGCAAATACCTTAGGTCATTTGGGTCAAAAGGTAAAGGTCAAGGGCAATTCAACTGGCCCTGGGGTGTAGTCATAGCAACTACTGGAATGGTATTTGTTGCAGACTACTACAACAAGCGTATCCAGGTATTCAATGCACATGACCAGTATTTGTATTCCTTTGATTGTCAGAGTGGGGACGGTGAGATGAGATGTCCCGCAGGAATTGCACTCGAAAATGATAAATATGTCTATGTTACTACTGATTACCCTACCTGGGAGCTAATAAATGTTGACCCTGGCAGTCTACTGAAGTTTGAGAGTAGTGGTAAGTTTGTTTATCGTATTGATGAAGATAGTGATTGGGTTAGCTGCTCTAGTTTAGCACTGACGGATGATGTACCTTGCAGGGTGGTTGTACCTATCATTCTTGAGGGCTGCATCAAAGTGTTTGTACAGTGACAGCATCATAATAAATTGTACCAGATTGTGTTTTGTTGATTGATATCAGCAAGGCAAGTGTAACTAAATACTAAGAAATCAGTTGAATGAAGGTGAAAAATGGGTGTGGCCTTTCAAAATTTCATCATTAGTAGTCAACGACAAAATTACACTTAAGGAAGTTGAAAAACTTGAACTCCCTTACATTAGCTTAGGATTAATGTTTTTTAGCCATAGACAATTTTAGAAAATGTTAAGGGCAATAAAACTAGGCTCTTTTCATGGTTCAATGAAACTCCTTTACAAAAGATTTTGAGAATCGATTTCAATTTTCCTGAATTTAGTTTACTATTGCATCATGGGTAATACATGAACACGTTGAAAGACATCTTTGCTGTTATTATCTTTACAAAAACATGATAATTTTGTTTGACAAGAAACTTTTCATTCTATACTTTGTTCAGTTGTTGATACAAGTACGAGTACAACATTTTCAAGAGATGTCATTATGGTCTGTTAAATATTTTCTTTCTTTAGTTTGAGAATTTTGAAAGAAAACTCACTGTTTCTTTTCATGTCAATGACTGTATTCAAGACATAACACTTGATGTGAATTGAAAATGTTCTGGTCTTTCAGTGCCTGTATTTGTAGTGTGCAGTTGTCTGTAAATTTATACTTTGGTTTCTCTGATAATGAGAATATGTCTATATTTTGGTCAATTTTTGTCAAATTTACCGACACACTTCATGAGACAACAGCAAAATGGTTTAAATGTATTAAATATGTAAATTACCATTAATTCCATGTGAAACTCTGACACATCTTTTAGTTCATTCATTGAGGTCAAAGTTCAATATTCAACACACTGGGTTTAAATCTCAGTACAACTGATGTTTTCTTTGTATCATGCAACTCTAAATAAAAATTTTGGTGATAATTTATCCTCAACATAACTGGTTATAATTTTGACACAGAAACACTAGAATGCAAACAAAAGCAAACAGGTATTATGTTAACTTAGTTTGATTGGAATCTGGTGATATACCAAACACTTGACCTGTTCACCCCCAATTCCTTGTAAACAGTCCACAATTAAATTGACTAACAATGGGTTTGGGCCAAACCATTGTGATGAAAGAGTATAAGCTGAACTAACTGTAACATTTGATGTATCTTCAAGTATTTTGTTTACTTTGTGAAAGTTTCTTCTTCAAAAATTCTGTAAAAACCCTTGTGTTAAACTTGTCAACACAGCCTTGTAAGTTTGTCAAATGTTATTTCTAACATCTTAATTTTAGTCCAGACTAGAATTCGTTTATCAACAATGACACTGCAATGTGTAAAAAATAGGTTGAGTTATGAAGATTTACATTTGATATTTCAACAAACTGTCAGCCGAAGAATAAGGAAACCAATTTCTTCTTTTTAACAAAACTGAGAATATTTTGAAAACATTTCAACCGTTCTTTTAACTTCAACTACCTACCGTATATGTTAGATGAGTTCCAAATCAATGATGAACTCTGTATGGAAATTTACCACCAAGACTTGAGTTCAGTTTACTGACACAGCCTTTGTATGTATTTTCAATTTTACTTTTGACATCTTCATTTTAGTCCAGACCAGAATTCATTTGTCAACAATAACTTACAATTGTACATGATGAGTTGAGCTGAGAAAGCTTGTATTTGATTTTTCAAGAAACTTTCAGCCAAAGAACGAGAAAATCACAGTTTTTTTGAACAAAAATAATAAAAGACATTATGAAAACATTCAAACAGTTCTCCCTTGAGTCTTTTACTTCAACTGGCTTGATGGAAGTTCTAAATAAACAATGATCTTGAAACAGTTGTTGAAGACTGACTCTATGTTCTACCTGCCATAACCAGTCACCAGAGGGCGCTATGCAATACAATGAAACCAATCATCTGACACTGGATTTCCAAAATACACATTGTATTCATATATGTAAATTGTGTATTCTTTAAATATGCAAATCACCATTGTCATAATGAATTATCAATGAAGAATTTTCATTGGCCTGAATAATGTCCTATAGACTGTATATGGAAATTTACCACTCAGACATAGTTGGTACTAGGGTTAGTGCCCTCCAAGGGAAGGCAAAACAATTTGTATGACACAAATTGAAGAAAACTACATTTTGTTTGAGTCAGATATAGATTTGTGTGGCACAAGGTACAACATGGTGCTCTACAACATGAATTGGTTGCAGCCCTTGAAAATTTTGTCCTTTCTAAAAAAGCTGGAGTTGATTTTGATGACCTTTTGACGTAAAATTTTACACGTTTTTTTTAAGCTCCTTTTGATGTAAATTTAGTGTTTCCTTCAAGAATTCTCATCTCCATGTATAGACCAGCCTGTGCCTAATAACTGTGTATTGTGATTCATACTACATGGTCAAGAAGACTATAGTACAAACAAATATCTGATGTAGTGTACAATGGCAGCTCAGAATGATAATAAATCCACATTTTTACACACAATGACTTCATTATTCACCTGATAGACCATAATACTTGTTGTAGATATGGCACAATCTATCATTGCATGCCTTTCTTGACATATTCTTGTGCAAACTTGTTGTGAACACAAACAAAACAACAATGGCCACACTAGACTTATCGATCAAACAGCAAGATAAGTTTCCTGTTGGTTCTGACATTTTACTGAACGTGCCATTTTCATTACTGTTGTCAGAAACTTATTGAAAACATGTTATCAGTGTAGATTATGAATTCACTGAGCATTTTTCCATTTGCAGATTTTTACAGCAGTATCAGTGACAGGTCAAATTAATTATAATTTCCATGCGTCTTAAGCTTTGCTTAAGCTCATGTCAAATTGGCAGGCAGATGATTATTTCAGAAAATATTTTAGATGGAGCAAGTACTTTTTACTTATTACTTACAAGCAAAATTTGGAGATATGCAAGTATTTTCAGAAATGAAATGTCTGATATAAATTAGTAATTGCATAAGGTTATGTTTTCAGTACCTCCTTGTATGGACTCCAGAGCGACTGCGTGGTGATTTATATTGAAACATTCACCGTAATCACGGCTGTGAAAAAATTATGAAAACTTCTTCTCTTTTGTCCAATACAATATTCATATATTCAAAGTCTAGAAGCTTATCGAGTCAAGGTACTTTTTTAAGTCACTGGTCAGTCAGTTTGGTTGATATGGAATACTGTATAAAGGTAAGGGTTTAGGGTTCGAAACAAACATTAACAGATGTCATACAAATACCGGCCCTGGGCAATAAATACACATCTTGAATCAACACAACTATTGTGAAAATGACCTCTGACTTTTGTCACAATTAAGTATACAGGGGTATTCAATATTACAATGGATCGCATGATCAAAAAGTTGGTCATCAAGAACTCCCTATGTTAGTATACAGTGCTCACATTGGATTTCCATAAGTTCAGAACTCTGACCATTCACAGGTCACATGACACCATCAACTGCATCTGTAACATCATCTTAAAGGGCACTATTTGTTAACAGCTCTGTACCTGTCTAAAGTTGGTTCACTAACACACCTATGCACAATGGCTGCTGCTTCTGAACGCAAAGTTTTGGAAGAAATCGGTGAAGATTTCCTGTGTTGTACCATCTGTCTGGAGCAGTTCAAGTCTCCTAAAATTCTACCATGTCTGCATACATTCTGTGAGCAGTGTTTAGTCACACTGGTTGAGAAGACTGGATCTCTAAACTGTCCAGAATGTCGACAGCAATATCAGCTTCCTGTTGGAGGAGTGCCAGCGATAAAAGGCAACTTCTTTATGAGCAATCTGATTGAAATATTCAAGCAACGACTGGAGTCTATGCAGGGAACTGAGATCAACTGTGAAGCTTGTCAAGAAAAAAAGGCGTCTCACAGGTGTGTGGAGTGCAAGAATTTTCTTTGTAACATTTGTCTCCAGGCACATGGAAAACTACCACTCACACAGACACATCAACTGATGACCATTGGAGAATATAAAACAGCAATGACAACCAGTCCTGTTACACTACAAGCAGTGGAATATTGCAATGTCCACACCTGAGAAAAAATTGATTCTACTGTGAAACCTGTCAGGTACCTGTCTGTACAAACTGCACCATAGTCAAACACCGCATACCAGAACATGTACACAGAGACTTGAAAGATGCAGCAGATGAGTATCTTACAGAATTGAAAGCCATGGTTGACAAACTGAAAGTGAAAGAACAGGAAGCTGAAAAGAACAAAACCCTGGCCAAGCAGATACACACTGATCTTACAGAGCAGTGCAGCAGAGAAGAAAGGAAGGTGAGAATGAAAGCACAAGAAATCATCAAGAAAATAAAGAGAGAAGAGCAGAGACTGATAGATGAACTGAAAAACAATTACAAAATGAAAATTAAAAGAACAGCTGCTGATATTGATGAGATGGAATTAAAACATGGTAACATTAAGAGTGCAGGCAATTACATAGAGACACTGGTGCATCATGGGAATGCTGCTCAACTTCTCTCCACAAAGGTGAAAGTTGGCACTCGCATCAAGCAACTGATTACCATGGAAACTAAAGCAAAAACTGAACATGACGACTTCATATTCACACCACATGATGAATTCTGTGAGCATGGAATTCTGGGAATACTGAAATCTGATGTGTGTATGTCAAAGTGTACAGTTGAAAACATTCCAAAACAACTCTGGAAAGGTGACTCTGCAGACCTACTGATCACAACCAGAGATTCCACAGGAAAACAAGTCATCCCAAAACAACAAGTGAAAGCCAAGGTAAGAAAACCTGATGCATCATGGGAAGACATCAATGTAGCTGATAACAGAGATGGTACACACAGAGTTACAGTGGCTGGACAATTGGATGGAAAATATCAAGTTACCATGACAATAGGAGATCAACCAATACCAGGCTCTCCTGCCATCATACCTGTCATCAAAGGATTGGTGAAGACCATTGGCAGTAGAGGAAGTACTGAGGGACAGTACGACTATCCCTACGGTGTGGCCATAAACAAAGACAGAGACATTGTCACTGCAGATAAAGACAATAATAGGTTGCAGATAACCACCAGAGAGGGAACATTTAAGAACATTTTGAAATTCAAACAGTTTAAGAAGCCTTTCAGACCATGTGACATAGCTATATCAAGTGATAATACATACTATAGTTTAGATAACAACAATAAGCAAGTAGTTGTCAGTGATGAGAATGGACATGTCATCAGATACTTTGGACAAAATGAGTTGAAAGATCCATGGGGTATTGGGATCAGTCCTGTAGATGGCAATGTCTATGTGACAGACAGGGGTCCGCATTGTGTCAGAGTTTATACACAACATGGCAAATACATCAGATCATTTGGGTCAGAAGGTAAAGGTCAAGGGAAATTTAATGATCCCTTGGGTGTAGTCATAGCAACTACTGGAATGGTATTTGTTGCAGACTGGGGTAACCAGCTTATCCAGGTATTCAATGCACATGACCAGTATTTGTATTCCTTTGATTGTCAGAGTGGGGATGGTAAGATGAGATACCCAAGGGGAATAGCAATTGAAAATGGTAAATATGTCTATGTTACTGCTGGTAGCTCTTTATAGCCAAGTAGTCTACTGAAGTTTGAGAGCAGTGGTAAGTTTGTTTGTCGTATTGATAGTGATACGGATGGGCTGGACTGCCCAACTGGTATAGCACTGACAGATGATGTACCTTGCAGGGTGATTGTAGCTGATTCATTCAACCACTGTATCAAAGTGTTTGTACAGTGATAAAACATTGCAATAAATTATATAAAATGTTTTGTTGACTGACATTGGAGAAAGCAAAAGATTGATAAGCTTAAGTGGAGTAATATCATATAGGGCTCAGCCTTGGTATCGCACCACGGTTATTTAGAAATTTATTTCCGTCTTAAAGGTACACTGTCACCTGTTCCAATTTTGCCACAGTTACCATGGAAAGAGAAAATCTAACCAATCACAGATTTTAGGCAGGTTGCCGCTTTTTAAAATCAGCGCCCTCACATTGACATTTTGAATACCACGGAACGCCCCTTTGACCATATATTGGCATATTTAGATTACAGGTGACTGTATACCTTTAAGATGGGCAGTCAATTGTATTATTGATTCATGATAAGAATAAAATAGAAATAATTGTTACTCGCTATGTCCACTTACTCACACAGTACATTGACCCTGCACATGCATAGTCAGTTAGCCATTGGAGAGACTATCAAATCAGTTGAATGTAGGTGATAAACGAGTAATTGTAATCAATATTTTATCATCATTTGCAACAACACAATCAAAATACACCTTGGATATTGCAGCAAGATAAAAACAAAAACTGCACTTCTTTACATCAGAATATCATGAGGTTTTTGCTGTAGACAATTTCAGTAAATGTAAAAACTTTGACAACCTTGACAGACATATTTGCTCTCATTTCATTTGTTACAAAAAGATCATTTCAGATCATGAATTGTCTGACAAAAACATCTTTCTCTCAGTGGTTTGTTCAGTTGTTGGGACAAGTACAAGAGATGTAATCATAGTCTGTAGAAAGCTTTCTTTGTTCATTTTGAAAATTTCTATATACCAATGATTTTTTTAAAAACCCTTTCACCCCCAGTTCTCTGTATACAGGTCCAACTTTACCATAGAAAACAATGGATTTGGGACAAACCATGGTGGTGAAAGGGTTCAGTCAATGATTGTATTCAAGTTATAATGATTGTATTCAAGTTATAAAAACCTGATGTGAATTGAAAATGTTCCTGTGTTTCAGTACAATTAAACCACACTATCAATGTCACAGTATTGTTCTAAGTAGTGTTTATTTCACACAACTCCTCAATTTACGGTGTTTCTGTCAGAACCCACCAGGCAATTCTGTCAGAACCGACCAGACAATTCTGTCACAGCCCACCAGGCCATTCTGTCAGAACCTAACAGGCAATTCTGTCATAACGAACCAGGCCATTCTATCAGAACCTAACAGGCAATTCTATCAGAACCAACCAGGCTTATCTATTTTATCTATTGACTTCAAAACAATGGAAACAAAGACTGGTTGGTTCTCCAGTACCTACTTGTAACACCTACCAGTACATGTATTGTCTATTTAGTTACGTTGCAAAAGGGACGAGCTAACACGTTCAGTGGGCAATGTGATGATTGTGAAGGTGTGGTTTGAGTCAGATAACCACTGCCCTCCAGGAGTTTCTGGTTAAAGGCGGAGCCTCCCTTAAAAGGGCGCCAACCTATGGGCGGCGTTCACTGAGTAAGTGGACACCAAACAGGCAACATGAGGGCACACGCTCCAGAAAATGCTACTTTTTAGTTTTTTCGGACCGCAAAAACGCTGACAGACTGCCAAGCGGTCAGCACGAAGCTGCTGCCGATCGAACCCTGTGGTTATATTCAAATTCTAACGTGACTGGAAGACGTTTTTTAAGGAAATTAAAGTGTGGTGCTAGGGAATAAATGACCATTGGCAATTTGAACCGACCGGCGATCAAACGGTTATATAAGCTCTATTTGCAGGATTAGCAAAAAGGTGACAAAAGATTGAAATCAGTTTGTGTAATTAATGTAATAGAAATCAAACATCGTACTGGCCATGTGTTTGACTGGGAGGAGAACTCCACTAATGCGAGAACCTGGGATTGAAAAGTGCGGCTTTAAGATTCAGAAACTCCTCGGTGTTGGTGGTTATCGATTACTTAGTGTAACTAACTGCTCTAGAATACCATAGTCTATGCTCATAAACAATATATATAGGAACCAACCCCTAGGGTACCTACCACTCGAGGGTTATAAGGTTCTCAAATGCTGAGTATGAATGTCCCATGAGTATAGCTCCAGGGGGGTAACACTCCTACACTTGTTTCAACATGTTTAATAAGGGAGTCCACCTCTGATGTCGAACAATAAGGACCAGTTTTTTCTGATCATCTGATTTTGAAATGGTACGGCGCAACTTGCAATGGAAGAAATAATCGGAAGAAACCAACTAAAACAGTGATAGGGTAGTCAGATGGGATAAAGAGGGTGAAATCGTGACTTACATCATTAAGCTGTGACAGCAATTTTGCTCTGTGTGTACAGTTATCTTCATATCCGACGATGAAGACGACAACTTCTTGTTGATATTTCTTTTTGGTGATTGCATCACTGATAATTTTCTCCAACTCAATCTGCAAAAAAGAAAGTATTATAAACAAAACTGGTTAGATGATAACATTATTTGCAAAATTTTTTATGTGTATCATGAGTGTATCGGTAATAATATCTTCCATTTTTTGGACATCATTGAAGTACAACAGTTCAGTACGGTATCTCAGTTACTTTGTTTGACAACACTGAGAGAACACATCGCAATCAATACATCCTTTTGTTCCGGAAACAACAAACCAGGAATTCAGCGGAGCGTTCCATTGGAATCCAGATCATTCATCATTCATGACAAAACTCCAAATTATTTAAAACTTTGTGTCTAATCTGTTAGGCAAGAAAAAATCCTTTTTCAAACTTACAAACTCAAATCATATTTTTGCCATTTAACCCTAAAAAGCAATGTTTTTCATAAAACTTGTGCTGTGATTGCGCGTTTCTTTCAAATAATTCGATGTTTGTTTTGTAAACCAGTAACTTTCAAACATACTATGTACAAAGCAACGATAAAAATCAATGTCAAAGTAGACACATTTATCTGAAATTAATGAAAAACATTATCTTAAAATATTTTGGCTCTGATTATTTCCAATGAAAGGGCATCAAGAATTCATTATGAGGTAATCTTGATTTGATCAAAATGAAACTTTCATATTACGGCATAAACTTGGAAGACTGAAACTGAAACATAGTGGTAGATTGGATTTCAATGCAGTGTTTAGCAACATGTAAACATCATTAAATTTTAATGTGTCTATGTGTGTGGGGAAGGAGGGCTTTGTTGTCTTTTTGGTGCACAGTATGTAATCAGTATCATGTGGCATGCATTGAGTGTGTGTATGTGTGCTACATTACATTAGGGAACCTGTCATATTACAATATTTGTGTGATATATATATATATATATATATATATATATATATATATATATATATATATATATATATATATATATATGTTATAGTTTGATGCAAATTGTGTGAAAAGTATTTATTTTATGAAGTTTCAGAATCGATATTTACTGAGTTGAACTCTCTCAGCCAAAAAAGATGGCACAAAACTCAAATTTTTGAAAGAGGTCACCTTATGTAACCTAACTGCTATATCTTTTTAACTACTGAACACTGGCATGAAGAATTTGATTCAGGTAGTGTTGTCTGGACACAAATGTCCGATAGACACTTGACACATGTCACTGCTGACACAACTAGCGATCAAAAACTCTAAGACATCCAGTGATTATCTGTCACTACCCTTGACAGAATGTCATAACACAAGCCTTTCTTGTCAAGTACCCAAACTGTGTCACCTTAACAACTTGAAACACAACCTTGCCAACGCTGATCACACCCTGATAACCTCTTGACCCCTACGATCGCTATTCTTCTACATCGATTCCCGAGTCCAAACTTTCCATAAATTGACTACAGAGGGAGTAACAGGTCAGAGATCATCTGCTCATCCTCGGAGAAGGTAATGTTTCACAATTTGCGATGAAAATATTTCATCATACATGAGTGGCTATGTTGCTAGGGTGACAGACATCAGCTATTTCTTACATTAGGCTTGTGATAAAAGTCAACCATAATGAGGGATTTAACCCTTTCACCCCTATTTCTAAGTCGAGAGGTCCAACTTTACCCTAGAAAACAATGGAATTGGTTCAAACCAAGGTGGTGAAAGGGTTAAAGGACCAGTAATGGCTGGTATTACATGGATTTGATGGTATATGATGTTGAACCTAATATATTTGAGATCAATATTTTGTTTCCGGTCCTTCAAAGTTTGTACTGTATTCAGATATATGTATGTTATTTTTTATCACAAAAACATTGAACTTGGAAAGAGATGGCTCATCAAATCAAACTGCATGGTTGGACTGTTGCATGCACTTGAGCAAGCTGGTGTCTGGTGAAGTGAATATTGGTCTGCTATCTGCTTTTTGCTGCCTATGGTATTCATGTGTTGGGCCAGAAAGCTAGAATCACAACACACTGCCGATGTATAGAGTCTTTCCCTTGAAGAAACATGTCTTTCTGTAAAATTTTATAGACATCCTATGATGACACTGTCAATCTTTGACCCTTATATTGTGGGCAGGTTTTGTGATATTGAGAAGAAAGGGTGGTTTCAAGCCTCAAACATCAGCTCATAAATATTCAAAATTTTTTTATAATTCTTTGCCGAACACATTTAAAAGGTGTGTTATTGGTATGGTTATACAATTTGTACCTTACAAAGGGAATCACAAATAGTTTTACTAAGCTGTGCCACTTCACTGTACCAGGCCGTAAAGCCACTGAGTTCAAAATACCTCAAAGACTCCCTAGCACAGTTTACAAAAGTGGGAGTGCAGAATGTTCAAAACACAAACTTCTCAAAATATATCAATTTTTATTAATTTCACCAGATCAGCTTAATCCTCAGGTCAAATATTGACATAAGGTATTACAATATTGAAAAGATGTTACTGAAAGACTATGCCATTTTAATTTCCTTGCATACTATTCAAGACATCTGACTGGAATCACTGCTTTTCCAGAGCACGGTTGGAATTCTCTCTACATATGTACCTTTTGTACCTTTTCATTTTGGGCTAAGGCTCAAACGGCATGACATTGAAAGGCATTGTGGGTAAAAAGTCGACATCTCACCCGGCTGCACACTACAGGAAGAGTTTTAAATAGTGATCTGATAAATAATAGCAAGAAGTTCTGTTTATTTGTGAAACCAGCTAAACTCTTTCATTTTTCCATCTTTTTAAGCATTTCTGGTATGAACTTCCTGTATAAACTAAAACTATACTTTTGCTTCTGTAATCATATGTGTTTTATCTGTAGGAATCTGCCATACTGAAAATATGAGACAGAGATTTTTACGACTCACTTAGGTGGCAAAATTGTATTTAAGGTACCGACAATTGGTTTGAACATTTCTCAATCATAGTTTGGCACTATCCTCCCATTTGCTCAGAGCTACCAGTATGATAAAGTGTAAGAAGATGTGAGGGAAGTTAGAATGCGCCTTGGGGGATAGATTGGCAATGCTGACTCTCAAACTTTCACTATAACTTTTGGTCTACCACTTCTTGGGGGTAATTTTGAAGGTCATGGAATGACTTAAGTTTTCGTTGATTTATTTTTGTGAGAATTAAAAATTTTTTTTTTCCCATAGAGTAACACAGGAATGACATTTTTTTTAATTTCATGTGTTAGTGTATACTGCGTACAGCCTGTTTCAATCCATGATTTCAAAATCGAACAATTTACAGTTTCATTGGGGAAGCCATGGTTACATGAAAAGTTTACTGTAAGTTTTCAGTTTCAAGGCACATTCTACCTTAAAGAGGCACTCCCACTTGGTAACATTTTTAAAACACATTTTTTTAATGCCAACGGTCGATATTTGACATGGCGACTGCACGCGGATCGCGAGATATCGATAAAAACATGTCCTCAAAAAAGTTAAAGTTTGAATTCCGGTGGCCCACCTGAATTCAGCTTCCGAACATAGAACGTTCGGCACTGGGGCCATTGTCAACTAAGCTATGGAGTACGAGTCTACGCTGACGCTGCTGTACGCCACAGCAGTACCACTCGCGTCGGTGAGCGGTCATGTCCCATGGGAGAAAGCCGAGTCCTACTGACTCGGCAAAAAAACGAAAAACAAAGTTTGCTGATTCCACCAGAATTCGCATAGGTGACTAGCACAGATATGGTGGTTGATACATAGTATGCATAGTGGCCGCCGCGTGGTATGCGCGCATACCACACGCGGCGGCCGCTATGAACGCGTAACTGTGTGGCAGACGACAAAATGTAGTCATCAGAGGCAACTAATATTTTACACGTAAAAACTGATATCTATGTGGTATTATTTAAAAATTTAATACAACTGATTGAGAATAATGAAAACGACAAAAACTAGGAGAAGTTTTAAAAAAGAATTACCAGAGGTAAAGGCATTGATAATGATGTATATAAAATCATCGCAGTAGGAGGTAAATTAATTGCGTCATTCGAACGTTTTTGGACTCCTTAGAATATCGTCAATCAGCACAACAACACACTTTCGGGGGATTTCGGGTCATAACCAGAAACGATCGTAAAACTTCGGGATGTGAAAAATACGCTCAGGAAATGACATGTTTTTATCGATATCTCGCGATCCGCGCGGAGTCGCCACGTCGAATATCGACCGTTGGCATTAAAAAATGTGTTTTAAAAATGTTACCAAGTGGGAGTGCCTCTTTAAATACATGAAGGATACTCACAAGATCTGGAACCAAGATGGCCGCTTTGTTGTCGCTTGCAAACTTCTCACTTAACTCAAATGCATCAATTGTCTGCAACAGAACAAGAGAAAAACAAATTATAATAAATATCAATATTGGAAACGTCTCCTTTTTTCTTTTTTCTAAAGTATATTTTAACAATATGCAATGATGTTGTTGAAGAATGAATTCTGTTCCAAACTTGAATTCACATGTCCACAATGACATTGGCTATCATGACATATACTTGGTAACTGTGTTGACATGCTGAACACTACCCAATTGGACACTTAGATTATACAGCTTTAACCCTCACACCACCATGGTTTGGCCCAAACCCATTGTTACCAATGCCGATTGTGGACCTGTTTATAGAAAATTGGGGGTGAGCAGGTTGAAAGCTACAGTGGGGAGAACAGAGAGAAACCAGAGTGAGGTCTGACAGTCAACATGTCTCTTTTCAGTAAAGTGTTCGGTGTTCACAGCAGAGTAATTAAATAGTAGTGGCCATTGCTCTTTGAAGTTACTGAAACAATAGAAGCTCGCTAACAAAACAATTACTCTTATTGATATGCAAATCAATTCCTCAGCTCAAGGAAATACCTAAGGAGAACACTGGTGTGAAATTTAGAACTATCAGTATTTCAAAATAAAATCAGCAGAACCAGCTAGAACTTACAACTAAGTATGACACTGGTTGACCAATCTTTCTAATCTCAAAAACATGGAGAAGCACAAGGATTCAGTTTTCCACAAGATTTTGGCAAAATGGTCAGTTTTTGAAATTGACAGCTTTCTCATTGTAATTTCAGACAAACAGCTGACAAAACTGATCCAAAACCATCGCATATCTTCAAAGTCAAGAAAAACTTCACAGTCATATCAGTGACTGTATTTCTCATGGCTGAAAAGTTCACTGCAGGACCTACCTTTTCGACTCTTGTTTTTATTTTGTCCAACTCTTCTTGTGTTTCGTCAGCTCTACGCTTGGCCTTTGCACGGGTGGTTTTGTCGATGACCGCCTGGGCTGGCGCATCGCCGCGATCCAACATGGACATTGGAGAGATGTGTGGTCCGTGGACGTCAGCGCTCATCGTTTAGCAGAAGATCTGACGGCAACTGAGTTGTGCATGGAATGAGTTGTACGACAAACAATGACTCTGAACTTGAAGACCTCTGACCTCCAGCATCAAGGGTCAAAGTTCAAGGATTTGCCCAGAGTTCATGTAAATTTCCAATTCGTCCAATCACAGTGGATGATTCTTGTCTATTTGGCCAATCAAAATGAAGTACGGCACATCTGATTTCTTGATTAATCGACTCAAACCTGCAAAACATAAATATTGACATTAGAAATTAATTGAGGAAACATCAAAAAAGGTATTTTTAACTTGTTAAAAATGCTGTGCATTCAACACCAGAGGAAGAATTTAAATTATTTAGCTTGTTTGTGTTTATTGTGGTTCAATTGTCAATGTTGCCATTTTGTTGGTTGTATTATTCTCTGTCTATAGTTGGGGATGAATGGTGTAACACATCTTGTCAAATAAGGGTAATTCTACCCAGGGTAAGTTTGACCTCTGTAAAATTTGGTTATGTATGCAAAATACATGGTTACCTATTTACACCAAGATGTTACAAACAATAAATATGTTGACCATTGATTCATTTTCACTGTGGTTTCATTTATCGTGTCTAAAACCAGGGTCGAATATACACATGGTCACTGTGCACACCTGTTCAGAGTAGTTGTCATGGTGAGTGGTTGCTTAGCAACATGGCAGGGGTATACACGATGCCATGATGGCATGCTGGGGGAACTTTAAAATGCAGTAGTTGAAACGTCAAATTTTTAGTGATATTGGTATGGTGTAATAATTGGAATTGTCAATGAGATTGTGGCTGGAGAGAACACACAACAGGATGTAACAGCCATGATAAACCCACTGACCTCAAATTCATGATCTAGTTGTTTTGTGTCTGGGCTAGTAATTGTTATGGTTAGGCTATTAGTTTTTTATGACCAGGCTTGCACTTTTTATGTCTACATTGGAAGTATTTTTTTTTTTGCTTCTACAAGCCTTAAGGACCAGCAAACTATTCAGCTGCTAGCTAAAATTTGACATGTGGGCTTTTCAAAACTCACGCTGGACTAGTGATGTTTTTGGCAACTAATCCTTGGGCTAGCGGATTTCAAAATTATTTGCTCACCTCATAATATATAACTACAAAGCGATGACCATGGTTTCCATTAACTTTAATTTAATTTCTGCAGGTCAGGGTATCAAAATTATTTAAAAAATATCAATATTGTTATCCATAGTCGATCAAGAAAGGGGAGTCTACAAATTTATCCCCTTTATAGGAGGAGACAACTTTTCATGCGAAAATAACCACCTCACACCCTTTCACCACAATGGTTTAGCCCAAACCCATTGTTACCAATGGTGAGTATGGACTTGTTCACAGGAAATTAGGGGAGACTGAGAGATTCAGCCAGGTTTTAGAGTCTCAGCCAAGTCCAAACCATGTAACAATTGAAGGTGCAGTGTCCATGTAGGTTTATACTGAAGTGAACTCGAAGAAATTAAGTGCTGCCCACAATTGGGCACACAGTCCATATAGCCGACAATGAGATGCAAATGATATGCGGTTAAGGTCTCCTCAACTAACTTTCAGCGGTTTTTCACTTTCTACTATTTTTATAGTATTTTTTACAAGGCACAGACTTATTCTACCTGCAACTTAAAACTGACGGTGATTTTGTAGCTCATTCTTTACTATTTCTAATGGTTTTTGGTAGCCGGTAACACACACTTCGTGTTCGTGTCGGCTACATGGACGATCTGCCCACAATTGACACAATACAAAATGCAGTCCTGCCTGATTTAAAGTCTGGTTATTTGATTGGTGCAAACAAGATTTTGTTGGAGCAATGATATTAAACACAGCATCATTAGTCAATGTTTGGGCCGGAGTTGCAGAGACCCATGCATGGTTGAATATTTCAGTCTCGGAATTAGGGGTGAACTGGTTTATAAATATTAATAGACAGTCAATTTGTCCAGTGTATAGTTTAAAATAAATTCATTGCCTTGGATAACATGATTATAGGCAGTTAAATTTAATGTTAAAATCATGTTAATAGGAGTAATTGATCAGTTGATTCACCAACATATTTTGTACATGGAAGTATGTCCGTAAAAAATTGTGATTTTAAATGGACTTTGAACTTCAAGATGCGTTGCTACCAATACACAGTACAAATATACAAATACAATGTTACCATAAGCTGTACGAAACTCCCTCTAATTCCTTAATGATAAAACATTTCCATTGTTTTTCTAATCAGAAATGGACCATGCCACTGAGTAAAGGTATGGCAGGTTTCACATCATAGATTTAAATGTCGTAGACTGGGCAGCAAATTTAATTGTTCCGTAAATTGTTTTCTGAGGTTTTCGGAGACTGGAATCAGGCTGACAAGGGTCATAAATGAGATACATAAATCAGAAGAGGGTCAACAGAATTCCTGCGACGTCTTGGAGAATTCCTTGGACGTCTTGGAGAGTATGGGATTTATGGAATGGGTTAACGTTGAATATTGTTTGTTGTCAGGATATGTCTGGGCCACAGTAAACTCATTAAATCAAGGTGTCGCTGCAAAATACCATCAAAGCTACGATTTGAACCACTTGCCGTGATTAAGATTAGAGGTGGTCTGAACATTGACACCAAATTTTTCTATTTCTTCAAAAATTACAATTTTTTGTTCAAATTTTGTATGGTATGTAAATTTTTTCTTAAAAAAATTGCCATACATAATTTTCAGCCAACTTTTATGGGATTTTTTTGTATACAAGCTGCTTCGGCAAAATTTTCTTTTACAAATCTTTGCATTTTTTTTTTCAATTTTTGATCACTGCTGTCAAGACCTATTGGTCAATTCCTAGGTTGTCCTAGACAACATGTGTACTTGTTACCTAGTGAAATGCGTTCTGTGAAACCTCAGTGTGACGCTTTGCGTTGCAGCTAGAATTCAATCAGTGTGAAAATAGGAACATTGGTGAATTTTTTCTTCCTTTATGTTTGCTGTACTTTGTATCTACACCATTGAATGATATCTTGCTTTGATAATTAGTTGCTTAGTGACTATATCTAAACCTTGTTCATCAGTGTGCATTCAAACTTCTACAATTTCACAATAATTTTTTTTAGTAATTTTTGAATTCCTTGAAATTTCTTAGCCCTACACCAATACATGCATTGTAAAATTTTTTGGGGTCAAAGAGAACACCCTTAGCTTTGCTGACTGCCAGGGTGACTGGTATGTCTTACTGGCTTTAGACTGTAGGTACACTGTTCTTTGTGTGGTACCAACTAAAACACAGGTTCTCAGTGCATGGTGCAGTTTCCAGTAACCGAGGGTACAAATATAA
Organism: Ptychodera flava; assembly: GCF_041260155.1. NCBI lineage: Eukaryota > Metazoa > Hemichordata > Enteropneusta > Ptychoderidae > Ptychodera > Ptychodera flava. The sequence continues at coordinate 16,736,835 of NW_027248277.1, read as the reverse complement.
ATACTCACTTTGACTCTTTGCCACAAGGTCAGCAAAAATGGCACACACAGCGGCAAACTGTCTGATCAGTGACTATAACTGTGACCTGGTCAAGGGTCAAGTTTTATGTTGAGGTCAAAGTTCATTCACAGTTGACAGCTGAATGAAACATGATAAAGTGCACAGTCACTTCTATTTAATCATTAATCAGCAAAATGGATAAAGGTAAATATTGCCAAATTTTGTGTGGATGCTTCAGACTCAGATGTTAGAATTTTATCACTCAGCTTTCGTAGTCAGTTTTAATATGCTTGACATCTGAAGATAGTGCACCGTAGCCCAGCATGTAGGTCAGAGTGCTCCCAGTAGTGTGGTAAAGGTCGTGTAACACCAGGAAAACACACACTGTACATGCAGAGGCTAACTGCAGTGTGTCTCTAAGTTTAGAGTGATTTGTCATTGCCTTAAGAACTCCTATACGGAAGAAAATTTCACATATTACAACATGTACTAGTATGGTGCTGATGCAGAAATATTTCAAGAAATTCCTTAAATGAGTGGAAAACTTCAGAAATACTATCAGTTAGTGGAGACACCAGGCAACACAGACCTCATGTACATATGCAATGCACAGTCACCCAAATGGCATGCTTTTGGAAATGCAGTGTCGTACCGTATGATATACGGTAATATGAAGAAGGCAATAAACAAACATATGACTACATTAAATCAATAAAATATTCGATATAAAAATTAGAAATATTATGTAAATTAACTGACTCCATAAATCTTTGAGTTGTAGGCTTATAGGCTGAAACAGCGAACAGTCTTTGCAGACTGTTAAAAGCCAGGAGCAGGGTCAACATTTTACTATTGGTTGAACTACAAAAGTACACCGCTGTCACTCAAACAATTCTGATAGGTAGTGTTATTTCAGTATCCTGTATGTACAAGGTCAATACTGTGTCAGTTACAAAAAAACAATATTGGGTTCAACTATAGAAGTGCGTCTCTTTGATCATATTCCTGACACAATTTTACAAAGTACAGCCTTGAAGTTGAACATGGCTACTTGACGAAATTTTATCAGAGGAATGATCTAACAGCAATCAGCTACAGCCAAAATAAACTGTATTAGTTTTAGCTTCTGTAAACCACCTTGATCATGTCATGACTTTTCCCTAATTTGGTGAGTTCAACAAAATCCTCACTATAATAGTGTTCTAAAACAGATGACTGATAAACGACTAGAATGGAGAAACTATATCTGTGGAGTTACCGCCCTTCCATAGCAAAAATATGCTACAAATGAACTGACAGTATGAATTTTGTAAATATTAATATTCACATCACTATGGCTTTTGTGAAATGTTAACAACGAGAAACAAGCTTCATTTTTTTCTTGGCATAAGGTTGGTAGCAAGCTGTTTCTGTGAGCAAGTTCCTTTAATAATGCCAGGCCTTACCCCATCCCTTTCAAGAATTGAAATATTCCAGGGTTATATCATATTCATTTTGGAAGGATTTGTATGCATCATCATGAGACACAAGTAAAACTTTTACACCACAGTGCCTTAAAAGTTTTTTCCACTAAAATCATTTGACCTGAAATTTTGAATTGGGCCTTTAAGGCTATTAGTATGCACTATGAAAGAGAAAGACTTCACTTTTGGTGAAACTTTTGTCAAGGAAACTTTCAACCGTTCTCATAAAAAAAATCAAGAATGAAAATCAGGGACCACCATGCAAAGTTTAATACAAAAGAAGCAAATTAACATTTTATACCTATATCTGAAATTCAAAATGGCTGCCATCCCTGTGTAAACTCTACGGAGAAATAAAATATTAAAGTTTCGAAAAAAATAAGATGGTGAACAGTTTTCTTACTCAAAGTTAAGTTAGATTTCCTTAATAAGGAGCCCTCACAAGTGGTAGATCAGAAAAGAATTGTAAAAATTTGAGGGCTGAATATATCTGTCCCCGAGCTACATTCTACCTTAGGCCAGAAAATGGTTGAGACTGTTGTCTGTTTTACTTAGGGTATTCAGTCACTACATACTTAACTGAGTTTTGAGAAGCCCTGTTGAAAACTCTCATAATATGAGACAATGAAATGATGAGTTAGATATTTCACCTATTCACCGCCAGTAGTAGTACTCTATAAACAGATTCAAACTCACCATTGATAACAATGGCCCGGGTTTTTATAGGCCATACCATGGTAGTGAAAAAGTTACATTGCCTTTGTATTAGAATTTGACCTTACTTTATATTGCATACGATGTATTTCATTGTATCAGACCAATTCAGACAGGAAATGGACTGCTTTCTGAGCAACGCTACCTAGATATCAATCAGACAGGTGTTTCGCTCTGTGTGGCAGGGCTGTGTTACTGGCGTTAAAAGACGGAGGCCGTATAACGCTGGTAACACACAGCCCTGGCACACAGAGCTAACAGGTGTTTTGCTGCGGATCCGTAGCCCTACCACTCCCTTGCTGCCAACACAACCAGCAAGGGAGTGGTAGGGCTACGGATCCGCAGCAAACAGGTGTTCAGCCTACTGAGTGACATCACCTAATGACTGTTTACGTTGGTTGGTTCTCTACATCTGTACATGTGTACTCAAGGAGGTGACATAACAATATACAATATATATTGTGATGTTACACTACTTGAAAATATATTCTGCAGTACAATGGGGGAAAGTTAACTACTACTGTTTTTAGGGGGAGCTTTGGAACTTCTTAATCCTTGTAAAACTGAGAGAGAGAGAGAGAGAGGGAGAGAGGGAGAGAGAGAAGCTTCATCACACAGTGTGAGTAGAATAATACCTGGTGCGAGGCATTTTGAGAAAAGGACGCTAGCATACGTTGTAAACTTAAGTCTAAGACTAAAGACATCTTGGCGTCTTTGGTCGAAAACAACAAACCATGCAAACAGTAATTTCAAAAGAAAGGGAGACTTAATTAAATGAAATGTGTACACTGCTGACAATGTACTGGTCTGGCGTTTCACGGACGCCTGGGACCGAATCGAGTTTTATATGAGAAAGATATTGTATTAATACAGTTTCTTGCGTGGAGTTAAAAAACATGCTGTGGCAAGGCTTTCATTCGCAAGGCGCAGTCAAGAAGAAATAATAAGATCGCGTCCCAAGTTATCCGAGTACAATACGCGATCCCGTTAGGTCTAAAAATGTACCGTCACGGTGAATGTGTGAAATGGACGCCACGCTGAACCGTTGAAGGCGACAAGAAATTGTTACATAAATCGTGTTCGTTTGGTGTGCTTGAGTATTTATATATTGCTGAAGGGTGTTAAAACACCAGCCACAGTGTAGGAACCTGTTATTTAATCCTGAGAAACAATGAAAGAACGTTTTCTTGCCACAAAATGTCATGTTACCAAAACAAATGTCGGCTACCTGAACCTTCAAAGAACTCAATGTTTTTAGCATCTCATATGACGCCGAGGGTCACACGATACCAGTAACGGTACATGTCGTGTCGAAACTTAAGTTGATGGGGCACGCTTGGGTTATTCGCCAAGGGCACATATTCGAGGTGGTCAAATTGTAGCCTTTTAAGCCGCGGGAATTAAAAGAGTTCGACCTACCCGCAAGGTTAGGGTACTACGGGAAAAAATCGATGTACCATTGATACGTTTACGAGCGAGCTGGACTGAGGAACTCGTCTCAGCTTGACAATTAGGCGACTGTTATTCCCTAATTACACAAGTAAATTCGCCGATACTTACGCTTGCTATAAAATTGCCTATCTTCTTTGGAATCACGTCTTCATAAAGAACAGAAATTCCTAGCAACACTCTGAAAATCCAGATCTAAATAAGGCAGTCTTCAGATATTATCATCGAGTGTCACTGTCCGCCATGTTGACTGGGCTCAGCTCTTGAGAGATTGTGTTGTCACGTGACTCGGTTGCCTGGCAGCTTCCCAACCTAGCGAGCGAACGGCGCGGTGCTCAGCAACAATGTCATAACGACTGTAATGAACCCGAAAGTCCAACCAAACGTTCCAAGGATGTCAAATGTTTCCCACTATTCGTCACTTGAAAATCAGATACCTGCGTATAGACAGCTATATATTGTAAATGCTCACACCCTGGCGCGCGGTGGGAAACATGTACGTATGCGCGCTCCTGAGCGCTCGCACGCGCACTTGTGGAGTCGAATCGGTGTGAAATGAACATTCCGGCAATTTGTCCGTCTCTCAGTTAAAGGCGCTCGTATCACGTAAAGAGATTGTACTTGAACAGGCAACCAGGCTAGTGAACAAAATTAGAACGGGGTTGTTTCTACATGTAATGTATAGTTGATCTTTAGGGGTGGACCTTTGATATCCTGGGGGGGGCTTGGAAGATTGGTGGAGAGCCATTATTTTTTTTCCACGTGCTTCACCATGAATTATTTTTTTCTACAGGGCATATGCTGGCAACTTTTTTTTTCTTTTCCTTCTTCGAGATATATTTTTTTTTTACCAAATTTCGGTGCAATGTTGTTTGCTTGGTTTTTCACACCCAGTAACAAGATGCTGTTCTATCGCACACAGACTGTATTCAAGAAACTAAATGAAGTTATGTAAATACATGTACATTTTTGATTCACTTTACAAAAACATATTTGTAAAATCATGTACATTTATGGCATTTACTTGTCAGTGTTGTCCTTACATTGAAAGTAGCCGGGTAATTTAAGAAAGTAGACGGGTGGACTGCGAGGGAGCGAAGCGACTGAGTGGCGAGTGAGCGTAGCGAACGAGGGGGGAGAGCGCGAGAGGGGGGTGTCCCCCCTCTCGCAAGGCGAAAAATGAAATTTTGGAGTGGAAATGGTTTTCTCTGGTGGCATCTGAGGTGACATTTACTGACTGAAACAGTACTTTTGTTGTGTGTCTTAGACGTGGCTCACATACAACAAAACAAACAAACATGATTTTGTTTTGTTTGTATTATTATGACACACTTATGGTTTTATTTGCAGTGAAGATGTAACATTTAATCTTAAATCACCTGCTGTCTGCTCATTTCATTGCCCATTTCCCATTCTTCATTACCACATAGTAGTTTCCCCAAAACCATCAAACTCATTCAATTCTAATCAAAACACATTCGCTTTTGTTAAGAAAAACATTGGTAAGATAATTCACTATAACAGTGTTCGCATTTAGGAATAAACATGCGTATATAGAAAACTCATAACAATGAAAAAATGTGTAGAGAGTCGATCCAATGCGTAATAATATTACGCATTGGATTGAGTCTCTACGCATTTTTTCATTGTTATGAGTTTTCTATACGCAAACGATAATAGTAAAATGTTTGCAGGCTGTCTCTCTTCTTGTGGTATTTTGACAAAATCCTTACATTCAGATTTACACATTTCTGGAAAACACTGGTGAGCAATTTCAATTTCAGCATACTTCCTCTAATCAGAAGGTCATGTATACTGTACAATTGTTCATATTCAGTTATTGTTCCTCAAGCTTGAAATGGTTTATGCTTTATAAAACTCCAGAGCTACTGCTTGATTTTTATTGATGCTGCAGTGTGCATCGAACAATTGCCAAGATTTTTTTTTTTCCGAGTCGCAATGGTCCATAATTGTTTTTCCATCAGCCACTTAAAGCCAGATTTTTTTTTCGAGCAACTCCACCTGGCATCTTTTTTTTTCCCCAAATCTTCCAGCCCCCCCCAGGATATCAAATGGTCCACCCCTTATACCATTCTACCCCCCCCCCCCCCCCCCCCCCCCCCCCTTTTATAATAATCGAGGCAGGGACTTGTCAGCTGGGAAGAACCGTTGCTTGAGGTAGGGGTTTCAGGTCACAGTCAAATAAATCACCTAGACAACTAGTCTTGGCTGCATTGATTACAAAACTTTTTGTTTCGTCAAAATCGGACCAAAATTGCCAGAGTTACAGCAAAATAAAGGACGTTAATTAGTATATTTATTTTGAAGATAATAGTTGCCATTGACACCTGTTTTCATCACAAAACTTCAAATATCTTTTTTCTAGCGAGACAAGATATTTTTCTTTTTCGTTAATGCAACTATTTTCCTTTGTGTCACAGGTTTTCTGTAAATAGATGTGTTTATGACTACAATAACTGTTCACAAAAGGCAGTTTTTGTTATTATTAGCTGTGCTTTTTTTATAGTTTCAATGTTAAAAGACAAGGTCCTCTCAGACACTGCACACATCAGATTTGGCTAAATAGATCTCTATGCCATGGCTTCTCAGGAGATTTAATTTGATGGCTGGCAGTAAATCAAAAGGTTTTGATTTACTGCTTTTTCCTCTTTGATATTAATGATTGACATCCATTTCTGTACAACAGTTCTCAGGACATCTGGTTATGCATAAAAAGTGTGAAATCATAACATTCACTGCTCATTAAAAAATACGGCATTCAAACTTTAAAATTGACACTTTGAAATTCCTGTCTTACAACTGACATGTCAACAATTTCATTAAAACACAGAATGACTGTTTAAAATATAAATATAAATATATATAAGATCGATACACACCACACACACACACACCACACACACCACACACACATATATATATATATATATATATATATATATATATATATATATATATATATATATATATATATATATATATATATATATATGATATGATATGCCAAGCATTCATCTTCCAGTTTTAAACCCCCCACGATAAAACCAGACGCAGAGCTTTTCAAAATTGCTAACTGACTGAAAGAACATTTTACCTCCCTATGAGGTTAAAATTGAACGGTAGACCTTTTTCCACACCCTGATACGAGAAAACTTCCCCCTCCCCCTCCCATCTCTGGCACATGCCTTTTACGATTCAAACAACTTTATTGACTACCTCTTGATTGCATTTTCAATGTTCAAACAAAGACTTACAACATTTGTCATCTGGTACAATCCCTCCACCGAAATTTGACAGTTGTACCCCAAAAACTTACAACTAGACAACCAACATCATAGAGAGGTTCGGCCAGGAGGTGGTGGGGGGGGGGGGGCGATGGTTGGTGGCTTTGCTTAGGTTCAATTTCAGAAATCATCACAAGTGTTCTTGCATGTATTTCTAGTGAATTGTGTTTTGAACAATTTGAGCTAATATTGTATAGTGAGCTGTTCACAGATACCCTACTATACTCTTCCACTTTGAGAAAAAAAATGATCCCCTTCTCCCCCACCTGGAAACTCCTCACTGGCTAAGTCCCCAGCTATACAAGACATTGCACTGCCATCTCCCTGCAACAGGAACATCCCCCCCCCCAATTCAGAAAACACCTCGAAACAACTGAACCCCATTTCCAGTCGACAAACTAGGATTCTGTCAAAGTTGGAACTGAGAAAAATGATAAAAATTCCCCCCCCCCCCACAGTAAGTGAGGCTACCCACAATTCCCCTTGATTTGTTCACCCAGATATTTTTTGCTAAAGGCCTTTTCAATTTTATCATTTTCTTAACAATCTTTAACTTACAATTAAGTTCAGGATTATTTGTTAAAACTATGTTCCAAAATTATTGATCATGTTAAAATTCAAGAGTAAATTTAATGAGAAGTCGATGTTTGGATGTTTGGAGGCACTAAAAATTGCACACTTGTCAAGATAAAGTTATCAGCAACTAAGATGGTCTCATCATACCACCTGTCAGACATGCAAATTTCCTTTGTTAGGAACATTAAAAAAAATCAATACTGTTTCTTTTACCAACACAGATGCAACTTATTCCCTTAGTTTCCTTGAAAATATTGTGTATGGCTGTCAAAAATCTATGTCGACAAATTACAAAATTGCTATCTCCTCCGCGGAAAAGGGGTTATTCTTCTCATTATTCACAGTGAGAAATCAGAAAATTATTATATTCAGAACTATATATGTTGCCAGAATTTTGAAATATGGACCGAGTTGTTCTGTATACAGAAGAAATTTGCTTCAGTTCAGTAAGTGATCTCCATGTGTACAGATCATGGAGAATTGTGGGTCGATCGCCTCACTTACTGTGCCCCCCCCCTTCCCCCCAACATGATGTAAAAACTTTCTTGCCAACAAATCATTTGCAAAAAAAAACATTTTTCACAATAGGTTTGTTGGCTGCTAATTGATCCCTGTGCACTTCCTTTTCCTCGGGCCAGTGGCATCGATAGTGCATAATCCCTTGCATTATTCCGGTCTCCTCACCCAACCCCTTCCCAACTCCCTGGGGTGGGAAGTGGCTCTCACCACCAGGAACCTCGAACCTGATATTTTCTTGTTTGGGTTTTTGTTGACATATACATGCATAAAGTAAATAACAACAGTGATAAAACATGGAGATGTTTGTTTGAAATAAAGCAATAAATAAAACCTAAATGTAAAGAGAAAGATAAGAGATGCACAACGCGCCTCGGGGACATATAGTCAGACACTCAAATTTCTACAATTTTTTATCGATCTACCACTTGTAGGAGCTCATTTTAAAGCTCTTACAGAAAGAAATACTTTCACCATCTCACTTTTTCGAAAATCCAAAATTTAATTTTTCCCCATAGAGTTAACACAGGGATGGCGGCCATTTTGAATTTCAAATATTGTAAAATGTTGGGTCATTTGTTTCGCTAGTTCCAAACTATGCAAGTTCACCCCTGATTTTCATTCTTGATTTAGTATTAAAGAGAATGGTTGAAAGTTTCATTGAGGAAAGTTTGAGCAAAAGTTTAAATCTTTCACTTTTGAGGTGCACACTGACAATTACATTCAAATAGACAGCTGTGAGAATGTCTGGGTTGTGTTAGTTTAGGCAGAATGTGCGTGTCATTCTAGCTTTCAGTTTACACTTTAGGTTTAACTTATTGCTTGATTTCAAACAATGTTTCAGCTATGTTGTTATTTACTCTACATATGTATTTGTAAACAAAAAAATGAACAACAAGAAAAACATCAGGGACTGAGTTCCCATAGTTCTCACAGACCAGAGGGTGACGATGCACTTGAACACAAAATAATTTGTTTAAGCACATTTATATATTTATTTTTATAATATCCAGGGGGTGGCGATGGGATGTGGAGGAGACACAAATAATGAATGGTATTATGCAATCCCCATAGACATGCTGGCACCAGATGTGTGGTTCACAAAGACCTTGACTGCTATAAATACTGCAGAGCCATACCTGCTAAGCTTGCAGTTTATAGAAACACATTCCAGCTTGGGACCTAACTTCAGCTATTTCTGTTGCAAAAGAGTGGCTGCATGAATTTGTCTAAAAGTGGAAAAAAGTCCGAGCTGAAAGCTGAGAAAAGACTCACTGGCTATCTGATTTCTTTTCTCATGTTCATCTCAATTGCATCACCTGCCATCCTTCCCCCACCCCACCCAAAGGCAAAAGCTTTAGTGACTTTTTCATGATCCTTTGTTCAACTACTTTACATAGGTGTTAACAAAGACAGGCCCCAAAGTCACTTGGCTTTTCTCAGCAGCAGGTACAGCTAGTGAGCCATCGCATTCACCTATGATCTATGCAACAGCCTTCCACTAACCTGCGGAAGGTTATTTTTTTTAATTTATTGTGTTTTGATATTTATGTGCCTGCAGACTTGAAGCAAGTCTGGTGTTGGTTGTTCAATAACAACTAAATTTTCCTCAAACTTCATCAACACAAAAGGGAACAGCTACAATTTCAGATCATTTTGTCCGCACTTTTTGCCACAAAAAAGTGTAGTCATTTGTTCTCACAGTCTGCAGCTGCAGCTCCATACACTAAACACTTTACCAGTTGACATACTCCTGAACCCTTGCAACACCATGGTTTGGCCTGAACATGATTGTTTCAAATACAGAGTGTGGACCTTTCTATGGGGAAATGGGGGTGTAAAGGATGAAATTCTGACATGGGCTAATTTTTATGACAAAATGTTAACAATGTAGGGACATGGAAATATTTAGTCAATGCCTTTCAATATTAAATCCATAATATTTGGGCAACAACTTTCAACTAAATATACAAAATGCTTTTAAGCTTTTCCAAATGCACAAACCCGCTTTCAGGACTGAAAACAATGGACTCAACCATTTGGTTTTGGGGATGGTTAAGGGTATTCACACACTACCACAAAAAAGATGTATGTTGTGAATTGTGAATTTTTTAGATCAACCTCAAAGATCAGCATTACTAACTACAAGTTTCGAGAAGCAACCAGTAAATATTGCTTGAATAAAAGAATAAATATACACGTTACTAACCCATAGATAAGACAATACAAAGTGCTTCATTAAAACATTTTATGTTTAAATTTAATGAAAGTATATTACAACGAAACATTTTAGTTTTATATAAAATTTCTATACAGCATTTCATGTTTGTTCTATTCAGCAAATGACATTTTCATGGCATAACATGCCTTTACAGTTTTGCTTTGGCAGAAAATATTGGCACAGTATGCTTGGGTTAAAGGTCAAACCAAATCATTCGCATAAGCTCTGGATTCTATTTTAGCTACCATCCTCCTCGCATAAAAGTCCTTATATTCCAACGGCAGTTCATCCAGAGTTTTCAAAGCTCTGTCTAATATCTGCATAGCTCTACTGGCAGCCGATGGGTCCTTGTTGCCATAAAGGTCCTTCTTTTCATAGAATGACGAATCTAACTGACGCCAGAAAACGTTCACTGCTACACCGAACTCTAACGAGATGACGTTGTGAAACCAGAGTGCTGGAATGAAAAGGACATCACCTGGCTTGAGGACACATTCGTACCATGTAACGTTCGCAAATTTGGGATATTTTTTAAAATCTGGATTGTCAATGTCAAGAACTTCTGATTTGTCCCCTGACAGGTACAAGTTCGTTGCGTCTCGCGGGCTAAATAACACTGCCCTCTTGTGGCCACTCACTTGTATGAGTATATTATCCATAACATCGTAATGCGTCCATAATTGTGTTCCATGCGATGCTATCCTGAAGACACTAGAAAAGAAATCATCTTCTGAGAAGAACTTTGGAAATTTAATATCTTCTGCCAAGGAGATAAACTGTTTTCTTACATCAGCAATGTCTTTCCGCAAATCATCACCAAGTGATCGTAAATAATATTTCTCTTCCGCATGTATGAAATGGTCGGTATTCGTCGTTGCTGATGCACGCTTGACGAGCTCATCAAACGGTAATGTCCTGTACATGAAATTCTTGTTGATGAAATCCATTTGTGAGGACGGGCTGACATGAACTTTGACCTCTTTGTGGCCACCATGCTGGCAGAGGTAGTCAGTTGTCCACTTTTCCTTGCACTCGCCAATATCTAACCCTCTCAGAACAGCTGGAATTCTCCTGGGATAGATGTTTGTGCGAAACTCCTCGTCCGTGACATTGAGATGAACTTCAACCTCAACTTTCTCCTTACACCAATGGTTGGACATTGTCAGTGTTGTCAACGACCTCAGGGTCAAAAGGTCACCATAGAGTGAAAGGTCAAAGGTTGATATTCAGGGCGTATCAGTATAAACTGGAGCTTGCCAACTGCTTCACAACTATGCATTGTCTACAAGGCACCTGGAAATGAAGAACATACAAATATTAAACTTGCATATACATGTATTTATGTGTGTGTGTGAATGCTTCATGCATGCTTGTTGACAGAGACTCATTCACTTACGTGTAGATCCTGATTGACTGACAAATTAACATGTAGGCTAGTGAAGAGAGGGCCAACTTGACGCACATAAAGAGCCCATCCCTATATCTGATTTCACCCCTGTTACTACCATGGTTTGGTTCAAACCCACTGTTATGGACTGGTTTACATGGAATTTTGGATGAGTAAGTTCATCAGATTCAGATTCATTCTGTAGTCCTTTGGTTCAGTAAAACCTAAAATCTGATGAAGCTATGGGTCAGTCTTTTCAGCAGTCATGGTGTAATCTCTGTTTCTATGGTCCTCCCCTTTCGAAGACAAAATATGTAACTGCAAAAGACCAACCCTCCTCCATCAGATTGTTTGGCAGTACTGCCTACATTCAGTTAATCTTGCACCGACATTGGCTTAAACCCCGGTGCGGGGTATAAAAGACCCCTAACTCATCGAAAATTCATAATGGCGCTTGAGTGACAACTGGCAACAGCAAGGTAGACCGCTCCGTGAAAATCAGCCGAAGCAATTCTCAAACAAACATTATTGGCATACCATAAACATAGACTGTTTCATAAACACGTAGGCCATACAGGTATCCGCAAAGTTTCACAAAGCCTTTTAAAATTACGACGATTGGGGGAAAAATCGCTTTCGTAACAAAGGAAATGGCCCCAAGGGAACAGTCGTTCCGCGATTCAAACAATTGTCAATCATGCAGTGACGCGCAAAGGTGTAAACTGGTCAAACATTTGCTGTGCATACGAGAATAATTATGATGTAAATAAACCATGTGTACGCTCAGAGTTACATGTATATTGGCGTGCACACAGGATGAAAACGTCGTGGTTGTCATAAACTATTTTACTAACAAGCGTTTATGATGCAATGACATCGCGAAAGTGAGCCATTTTCGGTCGTGACTTAGCAAGAGATGAGTCAGTACCGGTACGATGTATCCTTGCGAAAAGTGCGTACACTGTATTTTACAGAACTGCAGGCAGAGTCCATAGTTTACAATGACATCGAAAACAACTAAATATTAAAGCATGGCGGTAGCCTCCATGATCAATTTAATTACAGTCAGTCAAAGAGAGCCACTTTTTTAAACAGCCCCCCCCCCAATCTACGGCCGAAAGTACCGGTACGCTACAGTCGCTTTTGATATAAATGCTAGCCCTGAAAACGGCCGTTTGTACATGTACACGTGTTCTCACAATGACATGTCGTGTTCGGAGGGTTGGTAAGGTTTTGACATACCGGTTGCCCCAGTAACGTTTGGACTTCTGCTATGAGAATTAAACAAAGCTTGTAAAGACATCAAAACAGTATTTGTCAATGTCAGTTCAAGGTGAGCAAGTGAGCGTCGACGCGTCATCACCCGATCTTCTTTGAAAGGCTTAGGCCTACTGATACGTGTGTCCGAGATCGGCTCATTGAGTTGGCACTACATCGTATGATTTCGACAAAGGTTGGACTCCAATTTCTTCAATAATGAAGATATCTATGAACCCAGTCCCCGGTTCATCCCATTGCTCCGAAAATAAACATAACTCGTGATCGTGATGAGTTGTCCGGGGACAAAGCAAACGAGCAGCCGACCTCGATCGCTTACAGATATCGTGGTACGCGAGATTCATGGAAATCTCGATCCTTCCGTGATGTAGTGAACTTATTTTTCTATTTTAGCGATCGGTCATGACGTCGCGTCGTTCACCTGTTTCCTACCATTTTCCTGACCGTGTTTCTCAGTCAATGTTTAGATCGGTAATTCGTGATTACAACATACGAAATCAGCTTCGGATTATTTTTAATGTTTATGTTTATTACTTTCTTGATGATTATTTCCACTACGCGTACTACGTACGGCGCCAATTCCGTATGTAGATATGGCAGTCAGTAGCAGAATCATTCTCGAACGATGACCCCAGAACTTCAGTGAATCAACTCAGCAAAAACTTCAGTACATCAACTCAACACGCTCCTGTTTTTAGGAAATTGATATTTTTTCCTTCTTTCTTTTTTCTTTCGCGTATTGCGAAGGCTGTACCTAAGCTTATAGTCAGAGCGTGAGTTGTAGAGCAAACAGATTACGCAGATAATGCGAACGATAGCAACCGTTACCAACAGACTCATTATGCAGAGCCGTGCCCCAAAACGCCCACCGAAACTTGGCATTAATCCGGATCCCGGTCCATTTCGCCCGGGCTTTAACCAGACTACTTGTATAGCTCATTCAATGGTAAAAGCACAAATCATGTATTTGGTAATCTGAAATCTTGCATCACACAATGTTCTTCACGCAAGGCAAAGTTAAAACATTACCAGACTTCTAGAATCAAAGATGCTTTAGGTATGATACAAGTACTAGGTTGTCAAATTTTGCAAGTGAATGTTAGTCAGCCATTTCCATGACCCCTGAAGATTGAAGATTTGTTTACATAACATGTGACAATTGAAATGTTCACATCCCCTTCTTGACGTCATATACACATGCCTGGCAGTGTTCTCCCCAGGTTTTTTGAGAAGAGGGCGAAGACGTGGTGCGAAGCACCACAAGCGACCGCGTCAGCGGTCGCTGGGGGAGGTCAGGAGGGGGGTGTCCCCCTCCTGCCGTTGGAGCTTTTGAAAAACAGCGATTAAAATGGTGTTATTTGGTGGCACTTGGGGAGTATTTTTTTCAGATTTTTTTCGTATAAAAAACTCAAAGGAAAGGAGATCTGAGACAGTGTACCATAACTTTTATTACAGTTCACTGATTTCAATTATGAAGATTTCATTTTTTGAAAACGAAAACGTAGCGAGAGACATACATTTATTCATCGATGTCAAAATTATCACCATAACACTCAGGTTTGGGGAGCATTTTTTCAGATTTTTTTCGTACAAAAAACTCAAAGGAAAAGAGATCTGAAACAGTGTTCCATAACTTTTATTACAAACGAAAACATAGCGAGTCTAGAGACATACATTTATTCATCGATGGCAAAATTATCACCATAACACTCACGTGTTCTCATCCTGATACAAGTCCGACCGAGCCTAAAATTAGGTTGTTTTGCTTTTGGAAGGAATACACAAACAAATTCTAACCTCCTATAAAAACTTCAGTGTACTCTGCTGTCCTTGGTTACCCTCAAGCTCCTTGCCATGTTTACTCAGCTAAGTCGGTTACCTAACGCACGGTCCCTATGGAGGGACCGTGGCTAACGTAACGTTACGGACTGAGCCATGTGAATATGGCTGCCTTCGATGAGTTGCACATGGGCTTATGATCTCGGATGACATCACAAACTCGCGAGATTTGCAAGATCGATGAGAATTACGTTTGCAGTCTGCAGGATCGACGCTCACACGCTCGCATTTTGCTTGTAAATCACTGTCAACTTTTTCCCCCGTACATTTTATTGTTTTATTTTTCAAAAAATAAATCTTTTTCATTTCTGGCAAGGGGGCGCTCGGAATTTACAAGAGGGCGCCACGCCCCTGTTACCTTATTCAGGGAGAACACTGCCTGGTATATGCTATCCAATGATCATGCAGTGTTTATCCATGTGACCTGACAGACGTGTTGTTTTCTGATTCAGATTCCAGTCAGATACTATCTAGCCATGAAAGGCTTGTCATAAGAGGTTAAACTCCTCCATGATATAAGTATGCATCATTCTGGAATATGAGGGGAAAACGTCAGCATATTTCTGTGAGCACTTGCAAAATTGTTGTCATGATAGAATTTCTAGAATGCTCTTTTATCAAAATGGCCATATTTTAAGTAGTACACGCCTTGAAATCGAGAGATTTAAAATTTTGTTCAAACTTTCCATAGGAAAATTTTAAAACGTTCCCCTTCAAAAATCAAGGGTGAAAATATGGGTCATCAAAGTGCTGCCGCATTTTATAAGCAACAGTCAATGTGTTGAATCCAGTTTTGAAAAAAATTGCACAGTGTCAGGCTGACAGGTCAGTGAGGGGTCATGGGCAGGTCGGTGATGGGTCAAGGACAGGTTGGTGATGGGTCATGAACTTGCCCATTCATGACATGAGTTGTGAGTTTTTTCCTGAAACTATCAATATCTGCATGTGTGATGAGGTTTGCTAAGCATACAAAACAAGTATTTTTCCTTTGACAGGACAGAGAAGACGTACGGGCTAATCACCACTTCAAATGCAAGGACACCGTGACTATATCTATTTCTTACTGGACAGATACTTAGATGCGCTGCGAATGCCTAACACCTCACTGATGTAGAAATATTGAAGTTATGAAATGGAATTGCTGCAATCATCACAGCATCGCTACTTTTGGGTGTACGGCAGCTATGATGTGACGTGGCAATTCTGTTTCACTTTCTTCCACAACAATTGGGCATTTGCTGTGTATCTGATCATGGCATTTAGTCACCCTGTCAGCATCAGCTCTGGTCCCCCCAACCCCCTGATACCTTTTCCTCAGTAATTACCTTAGCCTTAATCGTTTTTCTGAAAATACACCGTAAATTTTGTTCAATGCTCACTTTGAAGGGCTAAGTGGAAGCTCATAACGCCGGGAATGTACCATATGCCAAAATCACCATGACCATTGCATAGGCAGATGCATTGTTACTGTTGTACAGGGCCAATCATCGCCAAGTACACAGGCGCTTGCTCGTGGTGCCTGCATTTTACGAATCAAAACTGCTATAAATTATTGGTTTGAAGCAAGCAAATTTTCTCCCAGAAATCACCATCAATTCTCCCAGGCAAGTTGCATGATATAAAATGTTTTCATATTTACAGAACAGTGCGACGAGGTCCAAGTGACTAGGGTACAAGGGTCGAGGTGTTCACAACCAGCAAAAAGAGGATGTAAATTACTGGGGGCGAGGTGACCGGCTCCCTTCACTGTGAGTAAGTACAATCTACGACTGTGCACAGGACCACGTGGCTCATTGACTCATGGCAAAGAAAGAATGGTACATTTCACGTTCAGTGCTAGTGGCTGACCGCACCGTTTGGCACCCTATCCCAAACCAACGTCCATTTCTGCCGGTATTCTAATATATGACGTGAGAAACGTTACCAGAAGGATGCTAAACTCACATTACGGTGTTGCTGCCGCTCGTCAGTCCATTGGAAATCGGGAAAGAAGAGGACTCGGATCCGAGAACTCGGCGCCATTTTGCCCAAACAGTGCAAAAATGAAGCCGAATTAAAAGTTAAAAACCCGGAGTCGTCGGGTCATAAATAGGTATACGAATCTTCCTGACGAAGATTGACAGTCTCTGCTGCATTAGTATGTTGACCTACCTCATAAAATAATCACTTACACTGAAAAAGAGAGTCTAGTTTCACGACGGCCGCGATCGCCGACTCCACCCTGACCCACAGGTGAAGTGTGAGCCCACATGTACGTATAGCTGGCACAAGAGGGCGCTCTTGCGTCCAGATTCGGACCGGTCTGTTCCAAATCGAAAATCCAAGACGATTTATACGTTTAGATTTTATACGTTAAGTTTAGAAATTAGGGGAAAATATGTTCACATCGGTATTTCTGTAGAAGTTAGTTTCGCTGAAACTTCGAAAATGCTCTTCATCTGTAATCTTTAAGCATGCAATCTGTCACATTAGCCAGGACACAGTGCTAGTGGTATAGCAGACGCTGGTCTTTTCCCTTTGATCAAAATGCAATATTAGGCTTTCTGAAACAGAAGATACTGTGGTTCATGCAACTCCATTAGCTCGTTAAAGAAGCCATTTCAGTCTTGTGTGCTGATGGTTTCAATCATAATTTTAACTATAAAAATACTGTCATAATAAATTCTTGTGTGTCGTGAACTGTCACCACCACAGGTGTACGGAATGTTTCGTAGATCGTCGTCGGATGGGAAGTGACTGACACTGTGAGGTGAGGCCGAAGGCCGGACCTCGGTACTATCGGCCTTCGGCCTCACCTCACAGTGTCAGTCACTTCAATCCGACGACGATCTACGAAACATTCCGTACACCTGTGGTCACCACCACATGGCGATCTGGGTTTTACATATTATTGGAATTGGTTCAGTGCTTTTATCAGGAGCGGTGTAGGAAATTCTTGGAAAATTGTATCCTGATGGGTAATTTTGAGAGAGAGAGAGAGAGAGAGAAACTAACGAACGAACAGTTATATCATTCCTGGTGACTTAACAGTTCTATACCATAACTCAATGGCTGTTCAACGACATGGAGCAACTCTTTTTGGTTCCGTGTGGAACCAAAGACAATATAAGCATCATAACTGTTCTCGCTATCTTCAACAAAAACGCGTGCGACATCATTTCAACACGCCCTGTTTATTTGGCGATGCACTTCAACTTTGAATTCATCCACACTCTTTTTTGTCTTCATTTCACTACGGTATTATTATATCGCAGCTTGATGATAGTTATGTTTATCCATTGAATCATGGCCATCCGCATTTTGGACAAGTCTCCTCCGAGTAAGAGCAAGACGGTCAAAGATATCTCTTGATGTATTTTCAAGAAACTAATAAACAGACATCAGCTTTACAGATTATTAGCGTCGTTAGTAAGAAGCAGCGTAGAAAATTCTTGGAAAGATGAAACAGCCAGACATCCGGGCTGTGTGTCTCCTGTGTAGTGGATACGCACACAACTAAAAACAGAATAGAATTCTAAAAGTACTGCTGTAGTTCAATAATGTGACCTGCCTCCTAGGTTAAAGAACCAAACAAGCCGTTTAGCTCAGGCTCGATAAAGGTTGCACTTTTGGTTTCACTTCTTCACTTTGAAACGGTGATACAAAGTTACTTGGTTAGTTAGCTTGGTCCCACTAGTTGTGCTAGCTTGTGATATTTTCATCGGTTTTGTTGTTGAACATGTATATCTTCTTCATCTTATTCTCCTGAGCTCAAACAATATTCTGTTGAAATGCAATGCGAATAGACCTACCAACACAGCGTATTGTGTGGCATATACAATGCTATACTTCCTATGTTTATGATTGAATTCTCATCTGCAGTTGATTTCTGCTATAGGCAAAAATGTTTGTTTCCGGTATACCCAACCTATTTTAAACCTTCCGGCACTAAACTTTTTTTTTCGCAGCTTTTTAACAATCACGCACGTTTCGCCAAATTTAATTTTTCTGCTTTTAATGGGGTTACACCGAAATTAAAAAAACATTAAAAGTAATATCTCGACCGACCTGCCCTATTTCCGGAGGGCTGTTAACGGCAACTCACAATATTTTTATGGCATATGACATTTGGCCTCCACACGCACACTATCTTTGCTGAGTGAGGTTTGACAAAATTTAGAGATTTGAACAAGAAATTGTGTGTATACACCCCACACTTTCTCACTGGTTTTAGTTTACAATACAGCTTCTAATCTTCAAGATACATTGATGTGCCCTCAACGGTCGGGCTACGCCAGCGTCAACTCAAATGCCCAGCTGAGCCGGGCGCGCGGGCTACGCCAACTCACCGTGCCCAGGTACAAGACAGTTGAGTGTCACGTTGCATTGCTCACACAGGGAGGGGCGTGCAAATCTAGACCTTTCTATGGTTCAAGTCGGAAAGGTACAACACAATCACAGTATCGAAGACGAGAACATTAAATTTAATGCCTCGATAAAAACTGATGACATGAGGGTAACTAGTTATTCAGCAGGGCCGCAGCCTGTACAAGCAGGTGCCGCCAACTGAGCTGTTCGTGCAAAAAGGTGTTCGTGCGACGTTTTTCAGCGGGCGGGCAAATTTCAAAACTAATCAGCGGGCGGGGAGAAAAAATCTATATTTACTGTGGGCGGGGAAGAAATTTCACTATTTTCAGTGGGCGGGGAGAAAATTTTTGACAGTGGGCAACAGAAGATACGTAGAGGGAGGGGAAAGCGGCGTGGTTGATAGAACTTGAGGGGAGATTTGGCACCTAACATAGAGGGAAGCAATGTTCCAAGCTATACTGCCAGCTGCTCCCACGGTTTGCGTTGATCTGGGTTGCCTAGTAGGCATCTAGTTGGCAATGGGAAATTTCAGTAGTGGGGAGAGGGCAGAGGGGAGCCTAAAATGTTGTGGGGAGTGGGGAGCGGGCAGACTATAGATACTGGAGGGCAGCGGGCATCAAAATTCAGTGGGAGGGCATATTTTCCGTGTATGCCAGTGGGAGGGCAGTTACGAACAGCTCTTCTTTCCCCTCCAAATTTTGGGTCAAGGTCAAAACTACAAAAAATCGGTATATCAGCCTTCAAAACATGTTTTGTGATGATTTTGCGAAATTCATGAAATTTACCAGTTGGCGGCACCTGTACAAGGCATTGGGCTGCCTTCTTGAATTTTTCAGACTATCACTGTGTAAATCTATAAATTACCCAAATCCTGGATAAACTAGGTTCCGCCCCCTCACTCTTGGCAATTTGGTAAGGCTACGGCCCTGTAAAGTGACCAATGTCGGGAGGAACACTGAGGAACAGGATTAACTTTTTTCTTTCGTGGCTTCAAAATATATACGTGTATTAAAAACAGAAATGTTCAAAATTATTGGTTATTTATGGGTGCAAACATGTAAGATACGGGTATCAGAACAGTTATTCTCTTGTCCAGTCTACCACAAAGATATTTACTTTCCACTAGATAGTTGGGGCCAGGGTTAACGTTATTGTAGGGCAGGGGAAGTGCCCAGGGTGGTAACTGTAAACAAAGATATTGATGCGTGTCCGTATATGAATTTGTGGGTGAAAGAGTTTAAGGGACAGAGGCTGTGCTGATTTTTTTCTCTATTTTTAATTTGAATGTAAATTCTTGTCATACTCCGCAGAGAATGTTGAAACAAACTATATTTAACAAGTTTCTAGCCCTAAGTAATGCACGTGAACTATTATTGTTCACATTGAATTCTAGTCCGGACCAGAATTCAACTTGTCAATAGTAACAATGCAGTCTACACATGTACATGCTGAGTTGACAAGCTGAATACTGTGTATCTCAACATGCTTTGGGCAGTAGAACAAGAAACTGTACTTTACATGTGCAGACACCAGGTAAATAGCTTGTGCTTCAAGAATTTGCAATTGACATACAAAACAAAATAGTGAAAGTATCTTACCTTCCCTTCAACCCTTTCCACCACCATGGTTTGGCCCAAATTTATTGTTATCAATGGTAAGTTTGGACCTGTTTACAGGAAATTGGGGGTGTACAGGTTAATGTAGTACATATGTGCCCCTATGAGCTAACTAAACCGACCCTAGTCTCATAATTGAAGTCATACTTCTCCGACGTTTCAGTGGAGGTAAGTTTGTGATTTATCCTCATTCTATTCATTTTGAGAGTGACATTCATGCATGCCACATCCAAGGGTAACGAATGCAAAGCCCTGAGTTCGCATGTGCACTATCATACTTATTTACTTAGACAATTAGGGTAGTATGCGCCCCGAAAGTGAAAGACTTAACCTTTTGCTCAAACTTCCCTCAAGAAATACTTCAATCATTTTCTCTTTCAAAATCAAGAATAAAAATTCGGGGATCACTGTGCAAATTTTGGAATTAGACAAACAAATTACTCAAGATTTACCGATATTTAAATTCAAAACGGCCACCATCCCCTGTTTAACTCTATTGTCGAGAAAAACATAAAATTTTCAAAATTTCGAAAAACTAAGCCGGTGAAAAGTTTTCTTACACCAAGAGCTTTAAAATGAACCCCCACAAGTGATAGATCAGAAAAAGTTTGCAAAAAGTTTGCAAAAGTTTGAGAGTCCAAATTTGTGTCCCCGAGGCGCGTTCTACAAATATGGGTCGAATTCCACCAAGGTGTTGAATTCGCTGTTGTAATGCGGAAGTACTCCACTACACAACTCTTTTATGGCGGTGTACTCGTCGAAGGACACCAGTGTTTACGTCAGTGAGGCTGTTTGCGATTGTGGTTATGTTTATAGCTAAGTGCCTCCATGCACCACCACAGTACCGCAACTGGTGCGTGACACAGACGGACTTGCTTTTGGCACCGGCGTAAAGTCGAGGCAAGTTCATCTCAGATGCTTGAATCCGTTTGCCTTCGTGGTTACTTTTGATGACCTGATTTTATTACGCATGATTTTTTACGTTTGAGAAAAAGTGTCGTCAGCAATTTGAGACACCAGTTAATATACTTATATACAGTTTTTGGAGGGTCTATGATATATACTGACATATTAATTTGAGAACTGTCCGCATAAAAGGAATGAACCTCGAGGACAAATGATCGGACTCTCAATCTTTTACGATTCTTTTCTGGTCTTAACACCCACGGGGGGGGGGGGGGTCATTTTGAAGCTCTTTGGATAAGTAAAGTTTTCACTGGCTCAGTTTTGTGACATTGGGAATTTTTTTTTTCCCAATGGAGATAATAAAAAAAAAACTATTAGCGGTATCTTTTTCGCATTTTTCCGTAAGAAAGATTGTTTGAAATCAAATGCAACTTGTGTAAAAAAGCGGTCTCGAACTATAAGGAAGTGGAGTTCAATGGTAAAAGAGCTCAAAGAGATCAAGAGAGAGCCCAAGTTGGAAGATTTGAAATACTTTATTTAATTGTATTTGAGGAGAGCGTGTTGACAGGGTCGAGCAAACGAATGCAATGCGATGGGTGACCATAGAACGGTTTTCAAACATTACATGTATTGGCGAAGAAAGTTCAACTTATTTAGATTATAATAACTGGATAATTTTCGACAGCAAGTTATATTTTTGTGTTCTTGTTCAGCGCCTTAGAACATTCATTAACTCTCAATGGATTTTGGCGCTATATAAATGCTTTTGATTGATTGATTGATTGATATATGGCCGTTGCAACCATAACACGAAAATCTGTGAACAATCGATCAAATTCATCGCCAAGGATTGAAATAGTGACATTTTCAAAGACAATACATAGAGTGATAATGATAATCAAAACATCTCTCTGAAGACC